>NC_050470.1:4106705-4741872 GCF_013373865.1 Monomorium pharaonis | reverse complement strand
ATATAATTAGTAATTTAGAGAGGGGGAGAAGGAGCGTGAGATAGAGAAGGGCATTAAATATGATAAAGTATGTGAGAGTAATATTACAGAAGAAAAAAAAGTGCAATGTTCAATATAAAAATGCTAAGTGGCGCGCGCGAAGCGCGCGCATTGTTGTGTTCTAGTAAATAAAAAAAGAAATATTTTTTATAACCGATATTATGAAGACAGTTGCATAATATTTATTCTTGTTTTGTTTAAACAAGAATCATATATGTAGAATCCTATAGAAATTTATAAATTAATATTGACCAGTTAATTAGTCATATTAATACTGTTATTTATTTTAAATTCTGATAACAATGCCCTTAATATTTAAGATAATTAATTAATTGACTATTCTAAATTTTTAACAATAAACGTTCTTATTACAATTAATATATAATTTACGATTACCCATAAGATTACAATAATTGTAACAATATTGTTTAAATTAATATCCAACAACAGAATAATTACGTCACATACGTATCATAGTAACGGGAATGCGTTTCGGGTGACAATTATACCTCAAGAATTCAAAGGGCCGTATATCGCCGGGCCCCTAATGGCTGAGGATATTATCGAGTAGCTACCTAAGACCACGATCAACAGGGGCTTGGTAGCCCCCGTGTTGTACAGATTGAAATCCACCCCTTCGACTTCTTTGTTCTCATTGTTATCGCCGCTCGCGCACGGCACGAAGCCGCTGGTTATTAATGCAACGCGGCACAGGCAACTTTGAAAAATGGCCAACGGCCGCCGATGATTCAGAGTTTTGCGCGAGACCAGACGGGTATCGTGTCGATGTATACAGTCTTAAGGAATATACGCCGTGAAACAGGTGCAGGTTCGCACAGAAACGTTCGCACAACGCCTGGCGTCGTCGGGACACCGCTACGCGGAAAGATACGCGGATCATTGATCGATGGGTAGAATGCATTAACAAGGAGATGACAAAAAAATTTTAATATTCAGTTGGTCGTATCGTAGAATATGATGTATCCTTGTTGTATCTATTACTTTTTATTCGGCAAAAATATGTGAAAAGAATTTTGTTTCCAATATTCATTAAATTTATGTTTTCACGATTATTTTGTTCGCCAAATCTTTTTTTAATATGTTATACTCAAATACATTTTATTTTAATATATGTAATTACTTATTTTGAAAAGCAGTAGTTTTCGTCGAGCATTACAAATATCAAAGTTTCTTTTTTTTTTTTTTGTTATTTCTTTGTTAATGCATTTTACACATAAGTAATATATATTTAAGAATTTCGAATATTATGCATTACTCAGATTCTAGAACGAATTTGTATTCGATTGACTCGCGTAGTATTTTTTTGGTACTTCTGTTGTGCCCTGCAACAATTGAAGTCGACGCCAATCGACATACGCGCTTCTTTCACTTCGTGCCAATATTTCACTCACGCTCTATTTATTTAGTCGCGATAGTGCAAAAGTTCTCATACAATTTCCTAACACGCTCGTCGCATTTGCGCGCTATATGTTCTTCCGCATCTCGAAGAGAACTTCTGGAAGCCCATCTTCCGCAAAAATATACAGGATGTTTTTTAAACCTTTAACTCTATCAGCAAATTCGTATTTAATGTGATTCAAGATTATGAGGTAAAACGCGGTATTGTGAACACAATAATTTTTTTCATAATTAATGTGTGAGACTCATTCAAATTAGTTTCTCCTCCGACTTTTTTCTCTCAAAGTTATAACCTTTCTATCGAATGCCTTCTTTAGAACGTTTCGTATTTTTCTGATAGACAAATCTCGATACTTTTTGCCGATATATTTCGTTTGTCCAAAATCAATATAGCTCCAGAGATTGTTATTTATACGGAAGTATAGTATTCCGTTTGAAGTCTTTCTCTCTTGGCATTATCCTGCGAGAACGGTTAGTAGGGACGGCTATACAGAAGTCGAGGGGACACAAGGGGGGTACAGTTAAAAGGGCGGGGATGGCGTAGGAAACGACGGATTACAAGAAGCGTCTCGGGCGCCTCTAAGCTTGGTAATGCGAAGGCGGGAGAACGAGGGCTCTTTGATAAATGCGAAATGTACCATTCGAGTTTGTTATGGTCCCCCGCAATCCACTATTTACGGCGTTTTCTTTGAACTTCCGGAAGGATAAAGACGCGCCCAGCGTCGAGCTAAACGATGCGGTTGCTACTTAAATTGCGAATCTGTGAGAAAAACATAGAAAGAAAAAGTGTGGCGACTTGTACCGAGAGATACAACGATCCATAAAATATTCCTATTAATTTTATTACTGTAGATTTTTTCTTTGAGAGAGAAAGAGAAAGAATGAAAGAGATATTTAGATTTGCGAGTTAAATCATGAATTAATAAAACATTTTATTATACTATTTCTTTCAAATTTATTATCTTACAATCTATAATTTTTACTTAACAATATAATAGAGAAATGTAAAATTTTATTTTATTACATTAATATATTAAAATTACATTTTGAGTTAAAACAGTTATGTATATTTTTTAATTAAGAAGAAAAAATGTGTGCGCGCGTATGTGTGTATGGGGGGGGGAGTCTATTTTTTGCGTTGACTAATATTTGAGATTATGTACATTTACTATTCTACTTTTTACAAAAGTATCAATTGCTCGAAAACGTATTCAGGATGATCGATCGAATATTGATTTGGGAAAGGATTTTAGTTGCAGATTAAGAATTTTCCTTTCTATGGATAGTTTTCTTTTTCTCACCATTAAGTGAATTGAATTTCTTTGAAGAGTCTCAATCAGTTTGCACTGTTCTCCAAGCTGCCGCATAAACGATTCATTTTCTTAGGGAGAATTTTTTTCTTTCTTGGAAAAACGTTACACACAAAAGAAAATAAAACAAAATTTAAAAAATTTAAATAATGATGATTAATGGGTAATGATTATGCAAATATTATGTTTAACAAATATAAAGATAATGAAACATGCATGAATAATTATTTTTCTCAACCACGTTTAAATGTGATAATATATATTCAATAAATTACAATTTGAATATAAATATTAATATGCAATCATATATACATATCTATGATTATTTTAATTTAATTTCATTGATGACAAATTGAACTGAACTTAATAGAAATTTCTCATAAATATACAGTATGATTTACAGATATACAGTATGATTTACAATCTGAGAAATTATAAATATCAATAATTATTAAATACTGAAATATCAAAGATAATAAAAAAGAAAATAGCACAAGAATATATTTTATGGACATTTTTCTTAGACACAGACACTAATTGTTGTATTATGTTCTTTGTTAATTCACAGAAAATAGTTTTTATTTAAGATGCAAAATGTGAGTTACTTTACGTAAAACTGCTTGTATGAAAGTGTCTTTCAAGAGAGAGTACTTGTTTTCAAGAAAGTTCTAATTAAAACTAATTGCAATGCTATCGGTACTTATACATTTGTTTTACATCGCGCATATGAAAAGACTTGGTAAAACATTATACTGTCATACGTAGCAAGATTTATCATTTTCATGTAAAAAAAAAACAGTAGACCCATACGCGCGTGCACGCACACGCATACGTATACATTTTCCGCGTAGTGAGTATCGCGGTCGCATGAGAATGCGAAGGGTTAATAATGGCAGTGTCAAGCTGTATGTACATTGTTTCTTGTTATCGTCAGAAATATGTTTTCTTTGAAAGCGCACGCAATCAGCCCATTTGGACGCGATCTTCAGTTTTATTCAGTTCAACCCTGTACGATATCGCCCCGGTATTTTGCGGACAATTAGCGAGCCATTTTTATCCCGAACACTTTGGACAACGGCGCGAGATGCACAAATTTATAATTAACAAACAATCGATCATTTACTTTGTCGCTATCCAGTAACTGCGCGAGAGAATTATCGTTCAGTAATTACAACGCAAATAATGGATATTTATGCAAACTTTCCCATCGTCAAACGTGTGCACACTTTGCAATTTATATAGTACGCAATTTATGTAATTTGTATAACGCTACATGCAATTTCTCAGATGAAAATAACGACTGACGAATTATTAAATTGCAACAGTTTTTCTATTACGTATTATAATTATCTAGAATTAAATTTTCGATTATTAGTTCGGTAAAGGACAATGAAAGGAATATGCGTTGCAGAAAATAAGTGAATTATTAAACTTTAATAATGTATATACATAAAATATAAAGTATTAAAATTGCATTAGAAATCGCCAAGATGATTTTCTGAGCAAGTATCTATTTAAGTAAAATGCGATTAATATTTGATTATGTTCTCGGATTATGTTTTCGGATAAAAATGGCTACAATCTTCGTACATACATGCATCTCTTTGTCATGTTTGCTTGTCAAATGACGATCCCGTGCCAACTGTAATTACAATAAAAGGCACTCCGTTGCGAGCTGAGTCGGCGAAAAAAAGTTTGTCGGCCAATTTTACCCTCACGGGACAAAACGTGTCGCTTAAATCGGAATTCCGGGAGAATTACATGCATTTCGCGATCGCCCTCGCTCACTCGCTCGTCCGGAAAATTTTGCATGCAAGTCCTTTTTTGTGCCGTAGTCGTCGCGCGGCGGAGTTCATTCTATGACGCGCGACACCACCAACGATCAATCATTTCCCTGAATCGCGAATGCATCGCGGATTTGATAATTTCCTGTTCTATTCTTTTTATCTTTTTCGGCGACGCACGTGACAAGAATCAGATTATTAATTGCAGTTTTGCATTCGATGTTCAGGTCGATTCATTTAATGTCGCGGCATGATGTATTTTTCTGGAAAAACTCGCGCGTATGTTTTTGTACCGCTGCATGTGTTTTCCAAAATATACATAGATAAACATAAATACTCGATAAAATTTATACGCCAACGAAAAACTTATAATTCGTAGAACTTATGAAAAAATATGTATAATTTCTAACAATTCAAGAGCAAATAAGACGATTATTTCTTATCAATATCAATGGATGAAAACACATATAGATTTTTTATTTTAATCATTTTTTATTGTAGAAAAAAACATTAATTTAAATGTTTGTATTTGTAATAGGTTTATATATTAAATGACTACTTATTACTGATTTTTAATTATTCAATTTTTTTAGGAAGCAAAATATAAAGCTTTTTCTAAAAATATTTTTGTAAATATTTTTTAGAAATAAATTTTTAATTTTATATTTATTGGATTTTTTGGACTTTTATATTATATATCTAAAATAGAATAAATACGAATCTCAATTTTATCGAATTCATAATGCTGTAACGTTGTATAGATAAAAGTGATGCGGTAGTTTTGTGATACAAATTGAATCAATGTTTCATAGAGGACAAATTCCATAAGCTTGAAAATCCATAAATTGCATCTTTCATTTTGCGAAAATTCATTGCGTGTTACATGGATGTTATTTTCGTGATCAGTACTCTTAAGTTATATAAAATTAATGATGAAAAAAAAGCTTTTAAAAGTTTTCATTTTGCAGCCGTATAATCTGTGCGGGGCGATTCGGTACACTCCGCTTCGCCCTCCGTTGTTATCGCTATCGAGCTTTTCAGCAAGCTTTACATTCGTTTCATGACACTCTTCAAGCCTCACGAAAGCCCGGCAGCTGAGCACACGAGACCAACGACGACGACGACGGCACGTTATATCCGTCGCGACATGGTGATATGTATACCCACCGTGCTGAGTACACTGAGTATTAATTACGGCACGTCGAAAAACCGTGTATCAAGATAATGTAATCCCACTTTCCGCAGAACGCGAGTAGAAACGAACGTTATTGCTAAACAGACCGCACGCATCTCTGCGTGCTGATATTAAATATACACGCGTAAAAATTAACGATGTGCGAATAATCGCGTCACTGACGATAAACTTCACGAAAATGATTATTGCAGTAAAATTTTACATTTCCATTATATTCATAAATATAAGATCTGAACAAATTAAACAGTATATCTCATAACATTCTTTAACATAGATATATAAAAGTAAATGTATCTTTAATAATTAAATAACACTATAATTTGTTTAAACAAGAGTTAAAATTAACAAGGCTGTAACTTAGCGTTCTGTAGCGCAAAAATAAAAAACTAAAGGCGAGATTAATGAAATAATTGAAAGCTCTCTGAAATGTAGTATCACATTTGCCAAGATTATGCGCTAACTTCAATATAGCTCGTGCTACAAATTGCAAGTAACGTAATCGCTGTCAGGCATTTTCTCGCTTTACGGGTGTGAGTATTCCTTCGCGAAACGATTTTCATTCTCGGGATGTCTTTTCTATCCCTGGTAGTGAAGCAACATTCCGGTTACGCCGTCATAAAATCTAGCGCGTCGTCTTCATTCCATTTAAAAGATTTGCTCGCGAAATATGTGTCAGAAAAATACCCCGCTATTGCCGAGCGAACATTTCGCTAAATATACAGCAGGCAGGTTTCATGTGTTTGAAACTCCAATATACTATCAAATATTCCGGGATCTATCGAACGAGAGTGGGCGTTTATTTATAAACGTTGGTTTGTCCCGATGAACCCGTTTTTTATCGTTTGTTAATCCGGTCCCTGTATAAATGTTATGATGGCTGAGTAAAATCCATTTTGTCGAACGAGTCGTTATCAGTCTCCAATAAACAGAGTCGACTAAAAATTGCATGAAATACTCGAAAAGTGCTCTTTTCCCTCCCCCCCCCAATACGATTTGAATTTAATAAATCGCGAAACGCAAAAGCATTGAAACTTTCATAAAAAGAATATTTACTAATAAAACTTTATATTCTTATATTTTAAAACTTATATTCTCATGTGGTCTGTTGAATTATCTAAAAGACTACTTTATATTTCCCAAGGAAATGGTAAAATGCATTAATAACGTATCTTAGGACTCGGGGACCTTTTAACAAAGAATCCGCATAGACGTATTATCGCGCATGCACACTTTATATGATATATTCCAAGTACTCTTTACTCATAAATTGAATTTTTATTTTTCCAAAAAGAGAAGACATGTATACGAGGGTAATAATACATATATAGAATAGCGCATAAAGAGAATTAATAATACTTTATACGAAGTACTTGAAGTAGATCACACATAATCACACAAAATATCATACATATAAAATAAAATAAAACTACAAATGTGTAACGAACTGTGACAGTACTGAAGTTGAAACTTGAAGTTTGTCGAAGAAGTATTACCGTTAATTTTTTTTAATGCACCTTTTTAGTTTAAATGCGTAAACACCGTTAACATCAAGCGGTAATAACGTTCACTGAGAATTATCAGTTTCAGCATCAGAATTTACTTCCTGATCACCGCGAAGCTTGTAGCGGCAGGCGAAATCTCCGACATTTAGATAAATCCAAATAAACACGGGGGATAATGTGTACGTGATTATTGATCGGGTTTCACGTTCTTCGCGAACCTGTTTGTATACATACTCGCATTTAAATTGGTGGTGAAAGATTGGTTAGCGGTCTTCGTCTATAATTGATATGGTGAAGCGCGACAGTGTACAGTTAGAAGCAAATGCGAAACCTTCTCGACGTTCGTTTAATTAACCAGTCGTCGCGTGGATCTTATCGATCTAATACAACAGTTGCCGCGGTCACGATCATGCGTATCGGCAAGAAGAATCATTTAGGCGAGTGGCATTTCTTTTTGGACTTGGTGTCGTGAAATCCCGTTATTTACGCGGCTTTTTGTGCCAATTTCCTCGAGATAAACATCTAAATTGCTTTGTCCATGTCGACGCAATAGTATCGCGAAAATCGATAATCTGCGTTAACAGATTATAGATTTCTGAACATCCACAAGATTTCAAGAAAAAAATTGATGGCGGAAAAATATTACCAGGATACCGCATTTTACAAAAATTTCAATGAGATATATATATCTTTAAAGTACATTTTATAAATTGGGTAAATTTCGAACATCAACATCATTCTCTCTTTCAGTGCAGTTGTTACACATTTGTAAATTATTGTTCTTGCAAAAGTTTTTGATACTCGTTTCTGCGCATGAACAAAAAAAAGAAGAGAAAGACCAAGAAAACAGGACGCACGTGACTCAACGGCATAAAATACTTCCGTGAATTCGACATAAATTTCCGGGGCGTTCCACGTGTTTTCACGGGGATAGCATCCGCCGCCGGCAACCAGACCAGCAATCGTCTTCTAGGTACGCGATAGGTACACAACTACATACGTGTGGGTAGCGGAAGAGGGGAGTTGCAAAAGGCGACATAGGGGTGCTGGACGGAAGAGGTGCTCGAGGTGCCATCGGAGCGCAAGAGCAAAGAGACATGAATATGTATGCACCGGGTGGCAGCCGAGCGCTAAGATACGAGCACTATCGCGCTTATTCATGCGCCTTTTAATATTTAACCCGCCGGTTTACCTGCCCCTTCGCGCGCACATTACTTTTCTAATGCGCCCTGCGCCCCTGTGCCCCTTCACCGAATCTAAATTCCATCCAAAGCAGGCAAGGAAAGAGGAAGAAAATACTGAGGGATATGCACGAGTTATGATTAATTACGCTTTTTCTAATTCGAGGATAAATTTATTGGAAAATAAATATCTAAATCGCATTCTCTAAGCGATTGACTTTATATTACACGTAAAATATACTGCCATATGCTTGAAGGAATTATCACAAGGTGCTTAACACAAAACGTTTAATGATAGAATTAATGATAACAATATAATTATATAAAAAATATAATATAATTAATAGACTAATTAATATAATAATAATTATTATTATTTAAAAATCTTTAAAATTTTACTAAAATTTAATTTTATAAATCCTCTAATTGTATGATTGTAATTATATAAATAATTGCTAAATTACTTAAATTCAATCACCATCATTGCTTTGTGACATATTTTCTTCTCGCATAAGATCTCTGTAGGGATCTTAGTAGCGTCCCGACGCATCGGTCCTTTCGTTCCTTCGTACGGTACGGTGCGCGGAAGATCGGCGAACAACATCGTTGACCCGCGATTAGTAATGGCGAATAAGAAACGTAAAGGCGATCCTAATCAGTCGTCACGCCTATGCGTATGTAATGATGTCGTTATCGGCGTCTCTGTACACTCTTGAGCCACACCGCTCCCCCGCGCACCTCGTTATACACGTACGTCATACGGGCCGCACCGTCTCTCGCTCTCTCACCGCATCTCTCTCTCTCTCTCTCTCTCTCTCTCTCTATTACTCTTTTGACAATGATTACGGTCGTTTGTCGACACGGAGATTGCTTCGTCACCCGCTCGTACCCGCGCGAGAGCGTGTTTGACAGCGCTTTAGTCGTGTCTCTTTAGAGCCACGGAGGAGAACTCGACAGGAGACGACGTGCGAGGAGAGAAACTCGCGCGAGAACAAGTTGAGAATAGAGGAGCCCTCAGGTAAGGTCGTTAGATCGGGATAAACGCCGAACAAAAGTTATACATACCTCTACCGTGTCGGCCGTGCGTTCGCGAGAGTTAAAAAATATTGACGCAATAATATTCGCGACACACGCGGTGCACGGATTCGCTTTGAGATCGAAAACGGCGCGTTGCACTGGGACGACATATGGTTAAGATACGCTTGCCTTTTCACGTGGAATGCATTCTTCAGATAATTGCTGCGCTTTCAAAGCTACAAGTTTTAATGTGGGAAATCGCGTAAATAGATCCATAGTGATCATTCAGATATTTAAATTATATAAATTTGTATACTTTTGCACTTTTATTCGTCATTAAAATAATTTTTTAAAACTTAAAATCTTCAAGCAATTTAATTATGTCAAAGTTGTGTGTAAAAATATAATAAGAGAGCTACTCTCTTAAATTAAACAATTTTAAATAATTTTGATATTCTACATAAATAGAGCTGAATTTCAGTGTGATAACCTTTTCACTTTAACACGCGAATGATTTATCTATGTAGCTATATGTTGCAGCGGTATTTGGTGTGTATGTGTATATATTGTATGCGCATTGCATCATCCCAGCGTCGCGTTAGGATGCTTGCATAGCGCGTTGCAGTGGGACACTAAACAATACTGCGACATTCGACAACAAGCGCGTGTCCGTTTCTGCTCTCGTATGTTATGTCATGTGTAAATTGACACATATATATTAGGGAAAATCAAAGAAAGTGCAGTATACAAGCTGTAACTGTAACTGCAACTTAACACAATCACGTCGGGATCGCGTTAATTTTAGACAATTTTTCTTCTGTTTTTTTTAGAATTTGTTTAATTATAAGATGTCATAGAGACATTCATTTCTCCTGAACATATACACATGTAGCTTTGAGACAATTTTTTAAACTAAAGTTTTGCTCTTGATATCTGGCAGCTGTATAAATCTTGCGATATTCCGCATAAAAAGGGTTATGCAAAGTGGTTACCAAAACACGACGTCCAAGGGCAATATGAGCCTTTCCAACCAGCCCTGAAGATGTACGACGCGTGGCCCCGCGCAAAACGCAGGCACCGCTGCATCGCTGCACCGCGATGCGGTGGAGATCGTGTGTGACAAGCTAACCGCGTGCGCGCGGGTGACCGTATGTGCTGTGGGCAGGACAATGTTTTCATTAACTGAATACATGGCGCAGCGGGTCGACAGCCCGTTCAACATCGTTATACCGACAAATAAAGGACGCAGAAGGAGCTTTTGGAAATTTCCGAGCAAAATCCGCGCGAGAAAATCCAACGCCGCGTGTTCACGTATAATTGAATTGTCCTTCGTTATTTTTTTCTTTCGCGGAACCATTTGTTTTGAGAATTTTCACTCGATTATGTCGTAAGAGAGATCTAACGAAACTTTTTATCAAGAAACTTGCATTTTATATTTGATGTTAAAATATTTTTTTATTTCAAATAATTCGATATTACATCGATATAAAATTGCATTTAGTAAACTGATATTTTTTGAATTAGAAATATATAGTAGGAATGATTATTACGGTAAATTAAGAATTTATAAATTCGAAAAAATAGGATTTTTTTAAAGAATGATGAGAGAGAGAGAGAGAGAGAGAGAGAGAGAGAGAGAGAAAGAAATTACTTAAATTAATAAATGATAAAGACAAAACATGTGTTATCTATAATCTACATTTAAATATTATCGTAATTCACTGTTTCATAGTACTGGAATATATTTAATATCCACGCAAATACATCCGATCAAATACTACTTCGTCAAATTATTTGTATTAGTTTTTACATCATTTTGCCTGCAGTTCCAATCAACAGAATATTAGCCTGCACAAGCAGGCTTATCGTTTGTCGTCTCGACACACGTGTAACCAAATACTTACGCGTGCACAAACAATCCGATATTCGCTTGCGCGAAATTCTCGCGGTCACGTTTCTCCTTTTTAATAAACCGAGCGCGAGCACGCGCCGGCTCGGCTAACTAAGATGCGAACGTGCCGCTCCGACGACGTGTCGCGTTATCAAGTGATTCGGTGTCTCGTGAAAAAAAAATTATTGTGAGTGATTTCTTTGCGTAAAAATAAAATATTGCATTATTATGGCATACGTTCTGTTAACAAGAAGAGATAGCATACATGTAAAACTTGAAAAACACCTGAAATTTCGAATTATTCTCTTAACAAAAATGTATGGAGAAATTAGTTAGAAATTATAAAAAATAAGATTTGTAAAAGAAATTGTAAAGGACAGTGTTTGATTTAATTATACATATATATGTACATATATATCTATTATTTTATTTATATATACGATATGCAATACACACATACACACAAAATGATAATACGTATGTGTGCGATTTAGGTACAGAATATCTAATTTACTTTGATTTATATGAACGAAAAATAGATAACTTAAGTCGTTACCCAATGCAAGTATTTTTTTAAATGCTGTTTGCATAAATTATTTTTCATTTACGTTGATTTAGAACGAGCATTTCACAATAAAACCGTGTAAAGTGGCTGTAAGGTCTTCGCAGCAAATTTACACGACCAAGAGCTCGCAATGACGGCCGGTCGCGGCTCGGGGACCGCAAATTTCCGACAGCGAATAAAAATGCGAGAAAAGTGGAGCATGCAAATATATTCGGGCAAACGCGCGCAATCCCTAAAAGTTTTGCGCATCGAGCTGTCGGGAAGGTTAGTGGTGGCATAGCGCGAGGTAGGTTGGAGGATGGAAAAACGACAGACATGTATATGCACAGGTAAATTAAATATACATGCTGTGCAAATAAGACTGCCTAGCGACTCGTTTTATACTCTTCTTTTGCTCTAGTCGACTTTTCACTCCGACTTGGTCAGCGTCGCGACGTCGCGTCGCATAAATAACAGGTGTCATAAATGAAAATCTTATATAGTTTTATCATGATTTTTGTTACTTTTTTGGCAAACAATTACAAATTCCATCAATCATCAATTAACGTTTGTCAAAGATTTTTTTTCTGCTGACAGTTATATTATATTTTGTATATTTTATTATTTTCTAATTATATTCTATTTATAATATTATGCATATTTAAAACAATATGCATAATATTATAGATAGAATATAATTAGAAAACAATATTTTTACGTAAGATGTAAACAATTGGCTTCCGTATTTGTTTTAAATAGATAAAATTTAAGAATTTACAAATAAACTATTAAACATTTGAGTATAATGTAGTGTATTGCATTTTTATACAGCCATAAAAATAATGATTAATTACAATTACAATAAAATATTTATAATAGTTCAGAACTTTTCAACAGATATATGAATAGATACATGATAGATGAAGATTTGAAGCGATTATAGATAGATTACTGTATCATGAACTGTTTCATGACGAAGCGGGATTTTCCTACTGCGAATCTGAATGCGTCTACGTCGTAATTTGTAGTAGTCGTTAGAGGGATCGACCCCTTGTAACGCATCAGAGGCAGGATCCTAATCAAAGAACATCGTAAATGGGGTACAACGCTGATTGAATAAAAGTATACTTAGGGTCAATCAAATTCTGTTTCCGAATTGTACATCTAGGTTTGCGGACCATGATGTCAATCGTCGATGTCAATCGCTCATTATAGAATCACGTAAATCGCATTTCATGCAATGCGCAATAGCATTTGTTTAAGATAGTTACCTAAGAGTCTAAGTCCTCAGATAAAGACAGCGTAACAGCGCCGCAATAAAGTGTGCATATCTCTGCAAGTTGAGAAGCGATCTCCGTTTTCCATACCTACAAAAGAATAATTTATTGTTACATAAGTAATGTTTTGTAATTAAATAATTAACTTAAATAGTTTCTAATTAAAATAAGATAATTAAACATAACTATTGATGTGTGCCTTATATGTTTGAATCATTTATATAAAAATATTTTTATATAATATTTAAGGAATATAGGTTATAATATTAATATCTATTTGAATAAAAAAGTACATGGTTATATATAGCATCTTTGGCAGGTATCTAAATTATGATTATTGAAACCTATTAGAACGTATGACACTCGTGACATATTTGATGACGAAGGGCACTAATATTGCTATGTTGGGCAATTGCTAGGTATATCCTCAATGATTAAGGGGAACCATTGATGTGATAATTGACATGTACATATTGCTATTGAGTATGTATCATTGGAGAGGAGACAAACATGGCAGTATTCAGGCGCGACGATATTACAATCGCAATTATATAGAATCCAATTTTATAAAATTTGAACTAACAAAGATATTTGAAAGTTTAATTGTTCCATAGAGTGATGTAATGAATCTTTAAATTCATAATGAATTTTTAAGTTTTATCACGAGCTTTATCACAAGCTAACATAAGCTAATAAATTTCTGATAGAGATCTTTCGCGATATTTTTATCTATTATATGTATATATTACTTTATCTTTTCTATAGCGTATGTTTTTTATATATGCATATCAAATTTCGCGCGATAAAATTAATTTGCGAACAGTGAGTTTTTGTACGAAAACTAAATTATGTCTCGATTTCAAAATAGAAAGAATAAAAAATTTTGCGCAGACAAAGATAAAATTTTAACTAGCTGTTTTAGGAAAATACGCTGATCCGCACGTACCGACAAATAACATAATAGAATGTTGATAGATGTTTTGTAATGTTTTAATATCTTTCTGTTTATATAAAATTATTTTGAACGAAGTATGTTTGTGCTCTAGATAGTTTTTTTAATTACTCTATACATTCAAACTTTTTTAAAAAAGGATTGTTTTATATTAAAGAGAAAATTAATAAAATAATTAATAGGGAAAAATTTTGTGTGTGGTAATTAATTAGCGACAACATACACATATCTGTTTTTATTAAGTCTTAAAAAATATATTATTATATTAACAGACTCTTTGACAAAATGTCATATGCAAAAAGAGTAATAGAAGTTTTTGTTGTTAAAGATAATCGTTCATCAGTGTTTTATTTTTATTTTTTATTGTTTTATATTATTTTTCTGGTTATTTTCTCCATGAAGGTTTAACCTTTATAACGAGGATTTAAACGTTGTAACTTTGATCTATTGAAAGATATAGGAAACATTCGAATATAGATTGAAGGTCTCAATCATTGATAATCAGGCCGATAATTCTAGAGCGTGTGCTATCGTTTCACGTATTCTGTTCGAAAACCACCTAGGTGCAGAGGGAGATATTCAGTGCTGAAGATAATAAAAGAATTTCACGTTTTTGCGAAATTGCCGTCAATTGGAGACATTGTCCCTGTTCCCCGCCCTTCCTCGCTATCCTGCCCGGAATATCGTTTCGGCCAGACGTGATGGTCTTTACGTCTTGGCAGCTCCATTATCTGCGCCATCAATCGGAAATTCTTTTCCCTTTGCATCATCGCGGGGATAGGAAAGAGGGCGAAGAGGGGAAAGACCGAGGGGGTTTGAGAGGGAAATGGTTTCATTAAAACAATCCCGCTGGCTCGTGCAGCTCGATCGAAACCCCGTACGGAATAATGAGCGTGTGTCATTGACGTGTGTCGACTACAGTGCTTCTCAAGAATAGTTGTATCGTTAATGTATGCTAGATAAAAGATAGAAATTTAGATATTAGATATTAGAAATTTAGAATATGTCTTTGGAGTATATATTTTCTCCATTAAAATAAATACTTTAGAGTATACTTGGATATTGGTGGAAAAATGTTATCAGACGCACACTATTTTATATATAATATGAAGTATTATTATAATATATAATATAATTTGATTAAATTTTACTAAAATTATAATAAAATTCTTTGTAAAATTTGTAGTATCTCACAATTTTGAGGAAATTCTAAAAGAAAATTCGCCCTGCATACTAAGAACTTTATAGTACTGTAATTATTTTTATTTTATTTACCTTTTTTACGAATATTTCAATACATCTGTTATACGTCTATTATTTCTATAATGTTTGGTATAAGAAGCATAAATCACATTTTCGTTCATTGCTGTTGAATTACCCTGTATTTGACGCGCGTGTGCGCGTGGCGTCGCGACGGCAGTGAAATGCGTGTATCTGAACAATTAGGTTTCAGGCCGCCCTCAGTCCGACATGGCAGCCGCACGGCCACAAAGCCTCCCCTCCCTTGGCCCCGCGATAATATGTACGTGCTAGAAACTCTCGTGTTTTCTGTTAACGTATCGCGAAAACATGAAGAATAACGTTTCCCATTGCCGTGCCGTGACAACGTCGCCCGCCGGCCTAATCGCGAAAAGATATTTCCACCTGGCGTACTGTAGGGCAAAGGCGGGACGGTTGGAGGCGGGAATCGCGAGCAAAAAGCGCGGCCGCTCACGAGAGGAATGTCAACTCACGCTCGTGCGGTCATATCCGCGCGCGACGATAAATGTCGCGGGGAGGTTTCTGAGGTATTCGCTGCGGACGATTAATTCGCGCGATTAAAGATAGTCGAGTGGAATTCCTCAAATAGCGCCCACCATTCTTGGATCGCGCAGCGAGTACACTTATGTAAGTATTCCACATCGAAATTGACTTGTTATGAGTCGCGCTGGATGATTTGGTGAAATATAAATTGTCGCCACTAGTGAATAAATAAAAGTTCCGGAAACATCGACAAAAGATAGTCGCGATGATTTCCAAAGATAATGTTGTAAGAAAAAAATGTTCAACTTGACTAAATTTTTCAACTTGATTAAATTTTTTTATTTTAGTTCTTTAATATAACTTTAACATATATGAAATAGAAGTGAAGAAATTTAATCAAGTTTAAAAATTCTTTTAAAAATTATCATAATAATTTTCTTGATATGGATTTTCATATAACTAAAAAACTATACATATACATATATGTATAACTGTATCTATTGCTGTTTTTAATAAAATTTTTAAGATTTTCTTTGATTTAATTATAGTCTCTTAATAAAGAAAGATTAATTTTCTTTTGAAAATGATTATTCGGATCATATGCATATAATTGTTCTGATCAATTTATTTTCTTGCAACATATTTTTAAACAAATACAGAGGGAGATTACAATATTACTATATATTATCTATTATCTACTTTTTACATACAGATAAATACATATGTATACAAAAGTTTTTAAACATAATTTTTATGTTATTTAATTTTTAAAAATAAAAGTTTCTATAAGAATGTTTGGTACATATTACAACTTAGAAAGGAAAGTTTTTATTTGTTAAGTTACGAGTGAACGAAAGCAACATTTATAATAATTTTCTTCTTATGCTAAAAAGTATGGACATTTTGATTCTTCAGATAAGGGTTAACTCGTCATCTGTTAAAGGGTGAGTGGTAGGATTTGTGCCCATTGCATATAACTAGAACGTCAATCTTCGACCGGAAAAATGGACAATTACCTCGACAATACCTCGTAAGGGGTGAATGGCGTAGCGTGCATTTATATTTCCGTTCGAAACGATGTCGAGCGCGCGTCGTCGCTCGTTAAGACCCACCGAGGTCTGACGGTGGAGAACCCGTCTCGGAAATATTATATTTCTGCTACGACAGCGGGGTAGAAATAATATGATTAATGAAGGTTACTCAAATTAAGTCAGAGCACTGAATCTGAGTAGCGACAATCCGGCACTGGCAAAACGAGAATGGACGTTTTTAATGCAAAAGAGACTAAAATGTTTAAATTCTTATACAGCTGCATTTGTAGTCTTTTATTTAATTACTTACATGTTGAAAAAAAGTTATTTTATATTAAGAATTAAATTGTTAAATTTAGAAACGTAATTATATTTGTAAGAAATTAAATTATTGTAAGAAGAGAATTACACTCTAAGAAATTACGATGTTTATTAGAAATGTATAAGATTATATTGTTTTATCAAATTTCAAGATTATTTTCTAAAGATTACGTACTACAAGAATTGAACTGTTTTTAAAGATCATTATTTTATAATGTTATTAATCAGATTTCTACAGGAAAGAATGTCGAATAATTTATAAAGCACTTTATACTCGAACATAAATGCATTATGCTTCTTTAAAACTCGGATATAGATCAGATTAGACATATCGTAAAACATAACAATGTATTGGTGAGGACTTTTGAAAATGAAATGTCTAGACTACTTAATAAACTTACTCTGATCGGTTTGAGACTCCTTGGTTAAGAATTCTATCGCTCTTTGTGCATATCATGATAAGGATGAAAGCTATTATCCGATGTTAAAAAGATTGCTGCGTGTAGTAGGCATTGGGTTCATTATACGCAAATGTGCGAACCAGAGAAAGAGTGGAAAAAGAAGATAAAAAGAGACAAATAAAACTATCTGGTGACGAGAACTATATTGAGATTATAAATTATAAATTGACAACGATTGTTGCTGACTCTGATCCAAGCATCAATTAAGGCGAGTGATCGACTCGTTTGCGAGCTATTATTTTTTTGTAACGATAGGATTATTAAGTTTTTCTTCTTGTTCGCCTGATTTTTATTTCTATTTTTTTTTTGAAACAATTATTTATAATAATGCAGAAAATACGATATTGTTGATATCGTATTTACGATGGTGCAAACATGTTACTTTGTGTAGGAACTGAATTATTTATTAAATTTCTTCAATTTAAAGTTTACTTAAAAGTTACATTTAAATTATAGAGTAACATTCAAAATGATAATAATTATCAGTAACAGTTATGCTAATATTTAGTAACAAATCTCAATAAGCAAGTTAATTTTTGAAAAAATTATGATCTTTTGATTTTGTTAACTAAAAATTGTATAATGACATTGTATTATACAATAAGAAATTAGATTGAATTAAACAATAATTAATTTAACTTTAAATGATAAATCTGACACAAAGAATAAATTTAGTCACTACGAAAAAAATATCAAATTACAGTTATTAGGATCTGTATATATATATATATATATATATATCTATATATATATATATATATATATATATATATGTTTTAGAAATTATTATAATTTGATTTTTCTTTGAAAAATTTTTGATGCTTTGCCGAAGATATTTCCATTATTATTTAACTTTACAGTGAATATTATTGTTCACTGCAGTAAGTGGTTTTAGAAAATATAACCGCGCGTGATCCATCGCAGTGCCATAAGACCTATCATACCACGCTCGCATTGCTGTACCAACTACTTAAAAATTCCGACCGTCATCGTCATCAGACAGCTTCGGATTCCATTTCAAAAACAGCGCGCCCCTTGAATAGCCTCTCCAAATATACGTATACGGTGTGCCGCACTACTGAAAGACGAACACGATAGGAATGGGAATGTACCGAGCTTGTTTTGGTTAAGTCACGTTTGGAAAATAAACCTCACAGGGTGGAGTGTGTATAGGATCGTGCCTTGTGATAAATCCTGTTTCCTGACGAATGCCATCCTGCGCGAGAGAAAAATCATCTGGACGATCCTTTCGGTCGCGCCGCGCTTTTTCCTTTTAACTAAGAAAATGTTTGACATTACGCATAACATGACTTTCCGAAAGGCAGAAGATCAGGCATCGTCTTTTCGGAAGTATTATTTCTTTACTTTATCTTAACCCCTTATTACCATTTATAGAAATTTAGTAAATTATTACAATATTAATTTAATGAATTACTTTGTTGTATATTACACTGTTTAGTACTAAAGGAATTATAGTTCAAATATTTAAAAATACTGATAGCAAATACATTTTAAATAAGATGAGATAAGAAATGAAATTCGATGGCGAGGGAAACGATAAATTTTCTACATATATTTGTATGCGCGATGCAATAAAGTTGTCAATTTAACACCATGCAATATCTTACTCCGTGATATATTTCATTATTAAATATGATAAATCCAATTCTTCCGTTTCAAAAGTACAAATATGCAAAATGTAAATATAAATTTTCACAAAATATTGATTTTTAATAACTGGTGCATGCTGTGAGTAAATAACTACCATAAAAAGTAGATACTTCTTTTTTTACATGTAAATCCAATATAGAGAGATCGTTATACCGACCTCCACATCTGCCAAAACATGTTTTTGACCGTTTTATTGAATTTTCTTCCAATAGACGGGCGTTTGACGGCTCAAGAGAGCCCGTTAAAAACGAATATAAAGCGCATTTGGCTTGTCGGGCGAAATTCGTAAAACGAAATACGGTAACGTTTCCGTCTCTAGAGTTTCGAGAAGTAACGTTAAGATCGGACTTCGGAAACTTGCGGGAAATCGAAATGCACTTCCGACGGAAGCTATTTTTAAAGCGACTCGCTTCTCTTGCTGTGGCAAAATTGCACTTACCTTCAAACTTCCTTTACTACCCTCTAAAATTGGTGCGTTTATGGCAAAAGATTCAAGGAGAAACGAAGAAAAACTTATTTGTTGACTACTGACTCATAGGCGGAATAATAACATGTCTTACAAATATCCACTCCTAAGAGTATTTTTAATAAAATTTTAGTTTTTTGATCTCTCCCTCTTTCTAATCTAATTTATATTATAAATTATATAAAATGATTACCTTACATACAATATATAATACAATGTACGTAAATACAATTGTACATAAAAATTGAATTTTGATTATTTAACAAATTTGTATTATAACGAAAATTTTGATTTTAAACAGAAAATGGTATGAAAAAAATATTTCTTATACAAAAATTGTTTTGCGTCGAACTTAACATGAACTAATTTTATATATATATTATATTTATGTATTTTTTATTACGCATGTGATGCTAATTAGGAAAGCATCATTCCAGTTTGCAACATTCTAATTAAAATATCTAGTCGCAAATTACCACATTTTGTCGAAAAAATAAGGTGTGTTGGATCTGGTTGTATTGATTTAGAAAAGGACAGTCGTGATGATTCGCATAGCATTAGGGAAATTTTCTGGCTCGCATTTCATTACGACTCGATAAGACAAAGAAATCTCTTTCGGAGAGAGGGGACAGCCTCGTAAAGTGAATTGAAAAGCTGTTTCTCTTTTCTCTCACCTCCCTCACGTGATTCTCTTTTAGTCTTTTCGGACTCTTCTTGTGCCAACAAGTCGAGAAATTTGAAATGTGATTTATTGTGATATTCGGAAAGAGGTTGGCATGCCCGGATTATTAATAAAGATTTATAATTTCCTATAAAGATGACTGATTTACGTAGTCATTCGGATTTATCGAATCCACAGATTCGAATACACCGCAAATACTTATTATATAGATTTAGTTATCATGTACACTCATATACATTTTTGCAAACGATAATAAACGTTTAAAGAAAAATGGAAATATGATATAATCTAATTTAAGAATAATAAGAATAAGAATGAGTACCAAATGTACATTTGGCGAACATCAGACGTAGCAAAACAACAAAAATTAAAGTTTATTTTTCATCTATCTACATTATTTAATTTAAAAAATTTATTTAATAATTGCCGTTTGAATGGAAACCTGTCCCATATTTTTTTAGTACAGATACGAGACGAAAATTCACATCGAGCAAATCGTTTCTTTCTATTAAAAAACATCCGGTCTGCGATGAAATGATCTCAATATAGCTTTTGCTAGTAAGAGACCAAATTAAATGTGGTACCATGTTAAATATTTGATATTGCAATTTCGTAATAGTGGACCAATCACGCGGTTACATTCGACAGTTTGCGATTATGAGGAGGAAATTTAGGACAACTCTATTGAAAACAGTCGATTCATAATTTAATTCTCCGATGCACTTTCGAAGTCATCCAATATAATTATCCAATGCATTGGACCTATTTTATTGATTTTTTTTTTACATATAATTTTAGGTATATTACTGTATTTAGTTTTCTATTTCTGCGTGTGTCTCTGTGTGGGTATTCTGCATTTATAAAATTATATTGATAATAAAAGTATAAAATATAAAAATTAAGTAATGTTTTGTTTACGACTCTTTAGAAAGTTAATATATCTTAATAATATACAAAAAAACATAATTATTTAATTTTTTAAAATAAATTACAATTTTTTTGAAATTATTATTATGATGCATATTAACGTTCTATAACAATAAAGCAATAAAGCAAATTGTGTACTCAGCTTACGCGTGTAAAAACATTTCGTTATGTGTCATGTGTGAATCATTATTGGCAAAATTATCTCATTCCGTTATTGTAGCCGCATTTTTTATCATCGAAAATCATTTGGTAAAATCATTTCACAGCCATCTAAGAAAGAAAAATAGAATAGAAACGAGCTAGAAGTTAATATTAAGTATATAAGAGCGAGATATACAAGCAAGATACATTAAGACAAGCTAGAACAGCGAAAGAGAAAAGAAGGAGCGATCGAGAAGAGAAAGAATCATTTTCGAACGAGCAGATAACATTCCAAAAGATTTAGAGGGTCAGCGGTGCAATTAGCGATGTTTAGAAGCGAATTATGAGGTCGTATATTTTCTGCTCGCTGTCCCTCTCGTCGTAGGCCAAATCTTCGGTTTGCACACACACACACACGCTCTCTCTCTCTCTCTCTCTCTCTTTCTTTCTTCTCCTTCTTCTCTCTTTTCCTTCTAATATAGATCCAAACCTCTTTCTCGACCACCCTTCCTCGTGTTACGGTCTGCGACTACGAACGAGCGATAGGTGAAGTTGACCGCTATCTACGTTTCGTGAACTGTCGCTGTATTTTTTTCTTGTACCACCCTCTCGCGTTCGAGCCCTTCAATAACTCGTGACCAGAGGTCAGCCTCTTTCTACTTAACGAGAATCTACTACATGGTATCCGATTTGTTCTCGCAAAAAAATACTGCCAGTGCTATGTATAAGTACTCTCTTTGAATAATTTGAGTTACATACAATCAGGAACACTTCAAATAGAAGGTAAATAACTTTAAATGTAAAGAAAATTCAAATACATAATGCAATCAAGATAATTTGCGTTATTTAATAACTTGTGTTTTGTATGTATTAATAAAACAGAAAATTCGGAAGTAGTAAAATTTATTAGACAAGAAAACTATAAAGTAGTTTTTATTGGGTTTATTTTAACACATATCTTTTTTTCACATTTTCTCTCTCACAAATTCTTGAAGCTATACATTTTAAGATTTAATTAATTATCTTAGTTTGACTTATTACAACTACAGTATGTGAGAATTAAAAAGTCGTAGATCTATGTTTTAAGATTTTCTTTTTTCGTAGGATTAAGCTAATTTTACGTATGTATATATGTAAAAGTGTATTAGGTAGCACCAGCAATTCACCAGTCATTTTTAATAAGAGGAAACATAACTAGGCATTTCATATCTGCGTTCCGTGCACTGTCGCTGTATTTTCTCTGCACTTTTTACTACACCTTCCATTTGCTCGATCTACGCGGTATAAATCAGAAACTGCTCGTTTCAAGCTTCGAAGCATTAACGGCATCGAGCACGTCAACTTCTCATTTCACTGGAAATTCGATTCGCTATTTTTATAGAAAATTATAAAAATAAAATAGTAAAATATGTGAAAAATTACGAAAAATAAAATATGATTAAGTTAGGTCAAGATTTTTAGAAATACATCTTGCTTTTCAAACACACATTTTTTATTTTCGTGCTCGCAAACTTTTCGTAAAAATGTAATGAAAATATTTTTTCATTGAAAAAAAAGTTATTAATTTGACTGAATTTTTCAACTTGAAAAATTAAATTTCTTTAGCTCAATTATTAGCTCAAAATATTATGTATTTCTGTTAAAATCTATGGTATATAAATACTTGAGTTTAACTATTCATATCAAAAGTTCAAGTTTTTATATGCATGTATGTATGTGTTTAAGTTAAGTAAATGCATAATTACTTAAACTGAAGAAATTTAATCAAGTCGAAAAATTTATCAAATTAACAAATTTTGTTCTTCGTGTTATTGAGTGAAAGAAAAAGACTTGAATTAATTTTACGAAAATATTGATTAAAAATTGAAAGAAAGAAAACAAAGATAGTTGAATATATATCGTTGTTCATTTTTTATATTTTTAATTTTTTTAACGAAAACTTTTTTGCAACTACACATTGTATTTTATTTTTCAATGCATTTTGTACAACATAATTTGCTAGTCTTATCTGAAATTGTATTCCGCAATAAAAAGATACATATAATATAAAAAGGAAAGAAATATTTTATTGGATTTTACAGAAGTAACCGTGTAAATATTTCTTTCTCTTCGCTTTTCATAAAAAAAGTATAGTCAGTTACATCAAGATATCTACTAAACATGCGTGTATTTGGTTGCTTTTCGATCTACTCGATATCAGCTGTGTTCGTCTTCGTGTTCGAGAACCCGGTTTGTTACTCGCGTTGCGTCCATCTTCTATCGACCGTCATATTTTCCCGGTCCAGTTCTGCCACGCGAGGAGAATATATAAAATGCAATGGAAAAGAGGAGAATAAACACACAAGTCCCGATGGCATACACACAAGCAAAGAACAGCTTGTTCCTACATATTTTGGAATTTGCCAACAATCCCGCAAACAATCGCATGATATTTCCTTCGTTATTTCGTGTCCTATTTTTTTCAGCATTGATCTGTGGCATGTCAAAAATTATCGGACGTATTTATGTGTAAGAAAAAAGTGATATGAGTCATTCACTTTTTAATGATTGATATATATTGGTAGCCGTATTATTGTACTATTTTACAGATTTCCTTCAGACGTTAAATATTATATTTAGTAATGTAGAACATTTCGTTTTGTTTTATAAATATTATATTTATATAATCCGCTTTCAGAATTAATTTACTAAAAGTATATAGAAAAGGAAAATTCTTTTAGGTTTATTAAATTAAATGAAAATAAATTATAAATCATATGTGAGTAAATGGAAATGAAAGGTGTGCATTTGTCGCTTGATAAGCAAGATGCATCTCTAAAGGTTTTCCCGTCCGACCTGGCTGCACTTTCTTATTTTTCGTGATTCCATGATTGGAAGACACAGAGTAGCTTCGCGAAAGAGCGGAAACGCGACGATGAAGATACATCGCTGATGTTCTCATCTTCGCGCGCCGCAGCTCCGCGCGAGCACATTTTTCCCGTGTCTGCCGACGTTTTCACCTTTGTGAGATTCTTGATATTTCTCCGTTTTAGATGAGAATTCCTCGAAGAGTGTTACAAATACGTGCAGGTCTTCCTTTCGTTATTACACTCGGCAAAATAAAGTCAAAAATATGAAAAATTGAAATGCATACGTCAAATTAGATTAAAACACGGCTCTTAGTGTTTTGTAAAGCAACATAATATTATAGATACAGTACGCGTAATAAATATTAACTATATTACGAAATTTTGTACATTCAAGTAAATTTACCATTTGTATCGTATATTTATTTTAAAAAAAGATACAAAAGAGCGAATAATCATTTATCATGAATTTAATTTGTCTCGACTTCTATTCCTTGTCCGTTCGCATTTTTTATTCGTTCTTCAAAACCGACTAGCTGATTTACCGGAAAGAACCGAAGTTCGCCGAGGTGATCGCTGTTTGTTCCGTCTTTTATCTTTACAAATGATGAACGGAACAAACGGCGAAGACTAAAGAAATCGTATTGAGGAATTTTCACGTTGACTTAAACTGTTCCACGAAGAAAGGTGTACGCGTATCTGCCATTCGCTTTTATCTTCAGATTTTGTCGTTTTGTTTTCAACACGACAGTGCGTTTTCTCTTTTAAAGAGAATAGAGAGCCTTGAAAAGAAGGACTTATCGATTTCATCCCTTTGTCAGAATCGAATAACTCTCATTGAAACCGAAACTGCGAAAACAATATTTCGGATTACTTTATTGAATAAAGAAAGTGCCACTTTTTATTCTAAGGGATAAAATCACAATTAACTTGTACAATGCATTTTAATCAAATTTTTTCTATTATTTTTTTCAATAAGAAATTTGATTGTTCTAAATCAATATTGTTAATACAGATATAAACAAAATATACTACACAGTTTTTTAACATATTTTAATCTTAATATATTTAAAGAATTTAACTATTCACTGAATAATGATGTAATCGATTAATATCCACGTACAGTATTTTTTATAAAAAGTTGCATTATTATTTAGTATACTTTAACGTTAACAACCGATATTACGCATTTCAAATCTAACAAAAATTGATGGACGCTCATTGACACAATTTCTGATTCATCGTTTCATAAAGTCGAGTAAAAGAATGTGTTAATCTGAAATATTTTCTGACTTGTGGAGGTAAGCTGGCGGGCGACGCGCAACGCGTCAATTCATCGTTCAGTTTTTCAAGCATGTAACGTCGAACGACGTCGTCCACCGCGACGGCGCGGCGGTGGTGTACACGGCGGGCGCATTCGGAGGCTGAACCGCAGCGTTTGGTAAATTTGGCCACCCAGAGGTAAAGCAACGGTAATAAATGAGCGGCGAGCGAGCGTTGCCTGCGCAGCTCCAGGTCCAATTTCCCAGGAGAGTACGAGGGTGGGAGAAGAGAGGGAGAGGAAGTAGAGAGAGACTGCGGAGCAAAACCGCAGCCTAAAAACAATATCCTACCACCGCGAACCAGTGACAGTGCCCGATAGCCAGCCTCGCCGCGAGTAAGTTATCGCCTCCCGTCTAATATCCGAGGGGTAATAAGCCGTGCCGCCATCGATAAGACGACTCGACGAGATTTCGACGAAACTAGGAATGAAATTACGGACGTTATTGTGCCGAGTAAAATGTGTACCTTGATTCGATATGTATCTTTTATTACGCTATGCGCAAATGTAAATGATTGTAACATAGTAGTTAATATCTCGTAACACATAGATTTTATTGCTTACCACTTATCAACTGCTGATTATGTGCATTTTTCAGTAATATATCCTGCTAGTAAATCTGCCGTGGTGATTGGCGATTACTTTCCCTCGTAGAATTTATATTAGTGATAAATAATGTATCAAGTGAAATATTAATTCGTAAAACATTTTAATAAGAATATCCACGACATAAGAGTGTTGTTTTCTCTGGTCGTTCTCCATCGATAGCATGTTTAATGTACCGCTTTACTTTAATCGTATAGCAACGCAGACGATTCGTCGCGATACGGCGATAGGGTGATGCGAAACAAATCCACGGTCTACCCACGCATAGAAATAGGGCCGATATAGAGGGAGGGACGGTGTCCAAACAAGGAAAGCTGTCGTGAAAGTTTATAGACGACATAATCCGCGGATTTTGTGGCAAGCCACCACAATTTCATTGCTTGATTATGGCCAGAAAGAAAATCCACATCTCATTGTTCGCGAACCGGCGTCTCGAGAAACACGATCTGATCGTTAGCGGATCGGCTTTATGATTACGTTGTTATAAGTTGACAATGATTCCGAGTTTCCATCGGGTTGTCGTCGGAGAACTTCTTAACTAGCCGGTATAATGATTGCACTTTCCCTTCTGGCGTTTCTTCGCCTATTGATCTTTCGCTAATCAATCTTCTGATAATCGCTGATAGAAAAGCTTTGTTTTATTTAACTAAGTCTCTTTCAATAAAAGGAATGTAAAAAAAACTTACATTAGTGTGAATAAAATTATAATAGAAAAGAATGTCAAAAATATCACAGAAATATTTTGCTTTCATTTTATTTTTCTGAAACTTTTCTGTTTCCATATATAAATAAATCTATTCAGATTTATTAAGAGATTTAGAAATAGTGACATATATTACTAGATCAAATTTGCCATTATTTGACCTTTGCACAAGACGGAAGAGTTATAAAATACAAACAATAGACTTCATTATTGGAAACCTGAATCGCATCTGAATATACACACGATACGTGTTAATGACAACAAGTGTGCACGGGTACAATAGTTATTAATTAGCAGTGAAACTCGGCAATTTAATTATGTATGCTGCATTATCGAGTATAGAATTAAACATATCCGTCGGGACGGACTTGAGGCGAGTGCAATCAGCGTGGCCATATGCGGTCGTGCAACCGTATAATTTACAGCCAATCGCGATCGCGAAGACACCACCCAACATATAATACATAATCGTTGACGTTGCGCGAGATATATGCGTATTGTATCGCCGTTAAAAATCATCCACGAGAATACGGCGCGTTGTCAAACATGAATTATACTTGCATCTTATATCTTAATCGAACGTCTTAATTATTTTTTGGCAAGAGGTGGAACGTCCAAGTAAATTTATATTCCAGGTGGAAGGCCGAACCGAAAATCTTGGTACATTAATAAAACTTGAAAGATAAAACGTATGCTTTAATGCTTTATCATATAGCATAAAACCGATGTCGTATTGTTATAAATAACTGTAGTTAATTATTGTGACGTTTGATTAAATCTAGACATGTATAATTTTCTCTTTCTTAAAAAAGAATGTCTTCCTTCACCATATCAAATAAAATATAAATAAAAACAGCAATATCTCCAAATTTATTTTTAAAATTGCATTGCACGTATTAAGAAGAAAAGAGATGGTGAGAAAGAGAAAATAGCAGTTTTGATTATAGAAATTGTTAAAATAATTTAGTAAGAGAAAAATTGAAAAACGATTTTTTTCTTGGTTGATGTAGACCAGAAATTACCAATCAGCAACGTTGGTAATCGATAACCTGTATATCGCCGTAATACGATTCGAGGAGAGAGATGAAGAGCGGTGTAATTTGTGTAGTAATTAGCCAATTCTCGAAATTAATTGGATCGGATACTGTATAGGAGGAATTTATGGTAAACACGATTACATCGCGCTATAACGTGATAATAGCGATAAACAATGATTTAAAGTAGTAATTATAGTGAACTATTTGCTCATCATAAATTGCCGATTCCAGAAATCGTTCATATAATTACTGCCCCGCGAGCAATATTCGTTTTCAACTGTAGCCAGAGAAGCGCTATAGTTAATCGCGGGAGCTCGTTTTTTGAGGGTTGATTCCCCGAAACTCATTGTTTTGAGTGTACCGGGTGATGCCAGCAAAAACGAGATTTGCATGCTCGGAATATATACTGGCGAATTATTTTTTTCGCGCCTCAGTGCTCTGCAATTGCGCTTTTTTTTTTAAATTGGAATTATCAGCCCTCGATGTCGTGTTTTGATCCGGTTAGCTTTTTTATTAAATGAAAACATTGTGACTCTCTGAAATAAATTGATCAGTTGCGTATTAAATGCTCCACACAAAACCCGTGGTCGATTAGCAAAAATTCCTCGATTTTTCTGCGATCGCTATCGAATAATTCGAGTGTTATCTGAGGCAAACGAAATATAATCTATTCATTAAAAACAAGTTTCACAGGCGATTATTCTTTCAGGAAAAGCATGACTATTATTTAATGTAAACAAAATGTTTATATTTCTCAAACAACGACCGATTGTTGTCGAAACAATTGCTGTTGTTTTTTATTGTACGTTTATTCCATGTTCTCATTTGATTTTAGTTAAATAAAGTTAAATAAAATTAGATTTTTTTAAATTGAGAATTTACGAGTCGAAATATTTGGCAGCATTAATCATTAATAAAATATAAAGACATTATGTATTAATAATAATAAATAAAAAGATTTATATATTTTGTGTTAGATTTCATTAAAAATTAATTTAGAAATTCTGAGAAAAAGTGTAATTTAAGATAAATTCTAAAACCATCAGTGTGCGCGTTTTGGGCTCCTTATATTTGGATAATAATTTTCTTTTCGCAAATTCGCCGGTGAAAAACAAAATGAGCAGCAGGTCTGAAAAACTTGTCCCAGAATATTATATCTGCGAAATGGATTTTCTCGCGCATTAAGGGGATGCAGTCCCGAGAGGGTGGCACGGTGATGCCAGTGATCGCGAAGAATTCGCTTTTACGAGATTCCGGCGGAAAGTCCTGAAATCGCACGAAATGAACGCCGGGGAGCGCGTCGAGCGCAGTCGGAATCTTGTAGATGCATATCAATGCAGCCGGGAATTTTCATTACGGATCGCACGCGATCACGCTGGATTCACGCGTTCCGCGTTCCGCCGGGAACGCACCGGATTTCCTCCGCGCGTTTCCATCGCGCGTTAGGCCGTTTGTGTTTGCGCGGGAAATAGTGTTTGTACCAGTTATAACACTTTTCTTGAGAATAGAAAAATGTGTACTTTTGAAAGATTTAATGACGATAAATGTACAAAATTATAATGACATTAATGGCTGTATAATTTTTTAGTTAAATTTGAAATATAGATATTTTAGAAAAATTTTTAACAATATATGTAATAAATATATATAAAAATATGATTGTAGGCGTGACATTTTATTATTTTTCAAGCGGGCATAATGTAATAATAATAATAAACATAAAATTCTAAACAATTGTTAAAGTGAATAAAAATAATTATTAATAAATTTAGCAAAATGATTAATAAATTAATTTATTTTATATTATAAATTACATCCATATATATAATAAGTATTTTATATTTTTTATAATGATTTTATTAATCTAAGAAGATTAATTAATAAATCTATCGAATGATATATTTAAATAACAATCGTGTAAAATACGAAAATGGACATATATAAAATAATTATTTTAGATTAAAAATGAATGATAATATCTTTTTTTCGAAATCTAACTAATTGGAGATAATCAAATGTTTCGGACTAAATAATAAAAAATATGCAAATTTATAAGTTTATTTTACACAACAAATAGTACGATTTGCGTGTATAAGATTCTGTTTTTAGACTTTATACCTACTTTACATCTAATTAATTGCAAAAAAGACTCCAAATAATAATTCTACAAAATTAATAGGCTTAAATTGAGACTGAAAAAAACATAGTATGTATCAGATATAAACTAACGTTGGATATCGACAAATTATAAAACGTGTGCGCAATATCATATTTTTGGACTTTACGGCGGTACGATTAATCGCAAATCAATTTGCGGCGCGAGCGATACTATTGAATTGATCGCCAGTAACAGCTCGGCTCTTTCTTCCCTTCATTTCGCAGCACGGAATTTTAAAACGATCTATAGGAGATTATATTAATGGCAAGGTACGAGTTATAACGTCCGCGCCGTGGAAGCAAGCCTTTCAATACTGTAAACGTTCATTGCGATCACTTTATACATGATTGAAGCCATCGGCGTAGCCCGCTGTTTTATCGTCGGAATTTCGTCACAGCTTCTGCGAGATCTCGGACTTGTCGTGACTAGCTGCGCCATTGAGGTATAGTTGGTACGGAAAATCGATAGCAATCGCGATTAAATAAGCTCCTTCGAACGCGTAGAACTTTCTCCTTTTTGCGATGGTATACTTGCACACACACTGATCGCGATAATGTTACAAGCCTCTTATCCGATTTTCGCTTCGAAGAAATCTGTCGAAGAGATATATAATGAAGTTTTACATAATTGACAAAAATATATTTAAAAATGTGAAAAATACATCAAGTATAAGTATATTAATTAAAATTACGAATAATTTATCCTTTTTAAATAGAATGTACAAAATAATATAATTAAGTTTATTATATGTTATATATGTAAAATTGATTAATAAATTAACAATGTTTAAAGGAAAAAAATGTAAATGGTGAAATATCATATTTTTACCGAAAAAAAAATCTCTAAATTAGTCTAAAGATTTGCGAGTAAAATGCATGTACTATCGAAAAATTGTGATCCCTTTGTTACAAAAATTGATTTCTCGATGCTATATTCTGCAGTCCGCAGCCAATGTCCCCGTCTCTCCCGGTCTCTCCCCGTCTCTCCCGGTCTCTCCCCGTCTCTCCCGGTCTCTCCCAGTCTTTCCCCGTTTCTCTCCGTCTCTCCCCGTCTCTTCCGGTCTCTTCCCGTCTCTCCCGGTCTCTCTCGGTCTCTCCCCGTCTCTCCCGGTCTCTCCCGATCTCTCCCCGTCTTTCCCGGTCTTTCCCCGTCTCTCCCGGTCTCTCCCGGTCTCTCCCGTCTCTCCCGGTCTCCCCCCGTCTCTCCCCGTCTTTCCCGGTCTCTCCCCGTCTCTCCCCGTCTCTCCCGGTCTCTCCCCGTCTCTCCCCGTCTCTCCCCGTCTCTCCCGGTCTCTCCCCGTCTCTCCCCGTCTCTCCCGGTCTCTCCCCGTCTTTCTCGATCTCTCCCAGTCTCTCGCAGTCTCTCCCCGTCTCTCCCTGTCTCTCCCGGTCTCTCCCCGGTCTCTCCCCGTCTCTCCCGGTCTCTCCCCGTCTCTCCCCGTCTTTACCGGTCTCTCCCGGTCTCTCTCGGTCTGTATATCATTGTAGCAATTGTGCTATTTTATTTGCCGAATATTTTTCGCGCGCCGCGGACGTAACATTAAATAAAATCGAAACCCAAATATCGCTGTTAAATATTTTTCGAGATAATATTGTCCCGGTAGGATGCGCTTCAAGTTTGCGGCCGTCACCGTTATAGATCGAACCGAGTACACTTAAATGTGTGCATTAGGGAGGACATCGAAAGAAAACATTTGCTTTGCACCCTCGCGAGTCCGGTCCAATGGGTCACAAATTTCCTGCGTAAGCATTAGGGTCTATCTGAACGATAGCGAGCTATGAGCTCGTTTTTCTCGTTTTTGTGTCTACTCGGTAGCATCAACGAATTGCCGATTTCCCTTATATCCAACTACTATCATCATATCGACAATCGCGTAAGCTATCCCTACAGTGGAATGTCACACTAAACTTTATGCGTGACAGCTCTGGATCGGCGAAATGTATATAAATAAATTTTACAATTGACAAAAATATAATGTAACATATATCTTTATAAGAAATAAATTGAAAATTTAAAAATTGTCCGTCAGTAACGAGATAATAATTAAAGACAGAAATGCATATATTAATATTACTTTTTTTATACTTTTAAATAAACTTGGACTGATATCTTTTTCTGTTCATTTTTTATTGTATCTTTTTTAATTTATATTAGATTGTAAATTATTGTCTAAAGCATTACATAATTTTACTTTAATGATATATGATTTATTCAGTTGAATTATACTGAAATGATATCACTGTTTTATTAATTTTTATTGAAACATTGTTTAATTTTTACAAACACCTCAACTGTAATAACACAGGCACACAAAAAATAAAAAATTTTTGAACAGAATACTCCACTAGGCTATCTTTATGTCTTTTGACGTGCTGAACACGAATTTGGTGTCAGAATTGCCCCATCACTCACCATTTCTTTTTTTTTTTTTATATAAAAAAGGTACCCTAAAAATCTTAAAAATTACAATAATTGTTCTCTACGCGGAAAATAGTGAGTGATGGGGCAATTTTGATACCGAATTTATATTCAGCGGCTCAAAATGCATAAAGACAGTTTAGTGAAGTATTCTATTCAGACAACTTTTTATTTTTTGTGTGCCTGTGTAATTGATAGTTATCCAGTAGTTTAATATATAAAATTTTATTTTGAGTAGATTAAATTGACATAAGTTAGATAATACGAATTTATTAACAAAATTTTTGTTAATTTTTTAATGATAGTTGACACTCCTCTTTTACAGATTATTTCAAAAAAAGTACATTTTACTTTGAAACAACTTAAATTAAGTTTTTCAAACGGTGCTACTGAAATTATTTAAATTGAAAAAAACTTTATGTAATTATTAAAATAATGATCATTTTTCTGTACTTTTTACCGCATCTAATTCACATTTTTATGCGTAATTATCACTATATCGACACATAATGTAATTCTTTCCTCTGCCCTCTCTTTTTTTTGGGCATAAATAAAACAAATTTATTTTAGCAAATTAATTCCTTAAGAGTTTCCACAGATGTGTATCGCAGCATGATAATTTTGTATTTGGTACTATTTGAATAAAAACAATCTCTGTGGAAATCTCGAAAGAATCAAAAATGTCACCGATCATTAAAATGAGAGAGAAACGTTGAGCTCTGTAATTAATGTGTTATTGGTGTAGGTAGTTAACGAGTTTGCAAAATAACAGCGAGCAATTAAAGCGGTCCGGAAATTACTACGAATGCATCAACGAGCTTGTGCAAAAATAGAATAGCGCTTGTCATTATTAAATGTCGTCCAATATCATGAAATGTCGAAACACATTTCTGGGATCACTCTAATTTTTAATTTTTATTTTTTCAATGTTTCGATGTCATTTGATATTAGCTATTACGGAACGAAAAATATACCTATTGATATTTGCATAAATACTGTGCAACATTTCATCAAAAATTTTAATATTAATTTTTTTTCAATTAGTAAAATTTTGTTATATATCCGGTTTTTATGTTAATTATTGTGCAATTTGTCTTGCGAAATATTATGGTGCCACTATTATTGCACGTTTTTTCTCGATTTGCTCAATTTCATTATTCCCGCGTTGCTGCACGTCCGCTTTACGGAACTTCCGAAGAATCTATTTATAGATCCGTAACTATTGATTGGTATGCACGGCCGGCTCGGCACGCGGATAATCATTTCCTCGTAATCATATTTACGAGGATTATGGTATCGCGCTAATCAGTGGCGCGTAATTCCGCTAGAATCATCGGCGCGCATTACTAGTTACTTCGCGATCGGCTTATTATAGGCGACGTGGATTATTATCGTGCATCGACGATATAATTCGTTATCTAGTCGACTGAGACGATCTCGAAATGCATCTCGAGCAAATACGCGTATTAAACGCTTTTTCTTCATAACATTGTTAATTTCGTTCTTACACCTATTTTTTTCTTTTTTTTTTGCGAAGCAAGTGTATGTATTGCATGTATACTCATTTTTACTCAAACAGAAAATTTTTACTGATGTATTGAAATCTATATCCTTTTTATTTGTCATTCTGAATTGATTTCAAACAAGAAAAAATATATTCTAATAGAAAAAGTACATTTTTTAATTAAAAGTTAAATAAATCTTATAATTTCTTTTTAAAATTAATAAAATTCACATTTTATTGATATATTAACATCTAAATTCTCTTCTTTTTAACTGTCGCTCTGATTCTATAGAAACTATAATATAAGAAAGAAACTATAAAGAAAGAAACTATAATATATAGTTTCTTTAAATTTCGCATTTCGTGGACATTGTAGGAGTTGGGATATTAATTTTGTCTCAGCCTGTGCAAGTGCACGTTTGCATTCCTGTCCAAGGAAGAACGCATCCGCTCGTGATGATATTTCATTCAAATGGTCACAGTGAAAAGTATTGATGACTTCGAGAGACTTATCGTGTCATCTGTGCAAGTGAGACTCCGAGCGATCTGCAAACGACGGCAACGTTTCGACGTCGTTTCCACCGTCGAAATCTGTGAATCGAAGACATGAGCTTCGTCCAACTGTACCGGAATACATTAAGCCGAATCTACACTGGATTAATCATCTACCGAATGCGCAGACATGGTAGACGTATCGTGAGAAATTAGTACAATCCAAATGTAGTTACGTGGAAATCTCGAAATTTCGATGCAGACATGTACAAAATTGTTCTCAAACTGTTCGAAGTACGGCATTATATAGTTAAAACTTATGTAGAACTTAATTGAAACACTACACAATTAATGAGATTTATTTTGATAAATAAAATAAGTAACGTTTTGTTATTCGAATAGATAATTGATTTCAGAGAAATCTCCGTTGACTTGCTTATTTTTTAGTCTGAATAATTTATTTAGAATAATTCTCACAAGAAAATTAAATTGTATAAATTCGCTTTTGCACTATCGCCATTCGCGTTGTGGTCTGTCGAAACAGGCAGGTGCACCCTGCGCGGGACGTCTCTGAATCCGTCGTTCGCGGATCGGATCGAGTTTCGACACGAAAACCACCGCGGTCCGATCGTGTATCCAATTACCGAGACACTGCTATGCGGAATATCTCGCATATGAGCGTTCGACAGGACGGTATCGATAAGGCATTCGTTGTGACATGAGGCTCGAGCCATCGACCTGGGATATTTCGTTTATATATCTCTCGACTCGCCCGGCGTCCGCACGCACGCCAACTGATCGATGTGACTCGATTTTTACGAGTCATAACCGTCGCGCTCGAGCCGGACCGGTTTAATCTACCGGTCGCGATCTAATTTATCTGTGGGAGTAATTGAAAGAGCTTTGGATTTTGGGTGGTTTGGGATCCCTGGGAATTAGTGTGATTGAAAAATGAAATGTTGAATCAGACTTTACTTTTTGGAAATAATTTGACTTCAGCTTCCCTGGAAGAACGTAGCGGTGCGACAACTTTGTTTAACTTACTCTGTGAAAGAGTTCCTAATAAAAAAATTGAACTTATTAATAGTTTTATAGGGGAATCCTATCCTGGTAAGAATTAATAAAGATGTGATTTAAACCATCAGAGAGCTAAAGGCAGTATTTAAAAGAGATGTGCAAGATTTATTTGACAAATTCAATCGCTGTCAATTTTCGTGATCATACACTCTTGGTACAAGTGTTCGTACATTGCAGATACATGTTTATACATCTATAAAATTTTAATATAACACATCGTTCACAATCTAGCAAGAAGGATTCTACAAAATGTAGCGATAGTGTGCGAAAATGGCACTCGGAGTCTTAAAGATACGCGACTTTAAGATCGAACGTGCGAGGAGCAGAAGAAAAATATCGACGTCGTATCGTTTCCTGGCCGATAAGTTCATACCGGTGCAATATTATGCCAGTTACAGCGATACGATAGCGGCCGTTGATCGTGCGGCTCTCGAAGTGGCTATGCAAATTAACGCGAGCTCTATCGAGCGAGATTGCCCAGAGAGTCCCGGCGAAAGAGAGCGAAGGACGGATACGGAGGATCAAAGGAGAAGGGCAAGGACCGAGGTAGAATGATGTACGTGAGAAAGAGAGGAATAGAGAGGGAAAAGCCGCAGGGCAAGAGAATCTCGGCGAGCACCAGTGAGAGTGAATGATGGTAAAGGGAGAAGAGGTGCGTTGACCGAAGATCGTAGAAAAGGATGACAGATGTGAACGATTGAATTGATTTTATCTTATTAAAGTGAATTTTTCGAACGATAATTTTGCAATAAAATGGAAATGAATTTAGGCTAAGTAAATTATGTAGGAATGACGAGACAGTATCATTACGAATATTATTATTCTTTTTTAACAACAATTTTTGTTTAATATAGTTTCATTCATAATGTAATCGATTTGGTATTCTTAATTGAACAAATCTATTAATAAAAAGATTCATGTAACATTGGCATTTTTCACATTTTTATTTCATATGCACGATGTATGTGAGTTCAATCATTGATGCATAAAAAAGACAGTGCGAAAAGGGAACAAAAATCTCATATCAAATCGTGCAGGGGACACGCAACATTTACCGCAACAAACGATATGCGTGAATACGAACTTCGTGTTCGGCGCGAGACGAACGCAAAGAGCAAAAAGCTCTGAGTTATAGGCAAAAAGTTCGCGAAACGGCGTCGCGACGCTATGCGCCAATCGGATATTCCTAAGTGCGACTAGCCGAGAACTCCGGTATTTTTTTTCCGGCTGATTCACTCGCCCAACCGCTCGACAAGAAGTCACGAGACGAAGTTGGAAAAATGATCATGACCCGAGTTCATTTGTCTCCGCCGCGAACATCGCTCGGTGCGACCGCAAAAAGCGACGATGCGCGACGCGCGATCGATTCGCACGTGCGCATGTGGAGGCCGCGATCTATATTCGCGACGCGCGCAAAAAGCGCGTTGAATTATTGCCGAAGTTCCCCCTGCAGGGTGTAGAGCAGAGGAAGGGAGGGGAGGGAGGGAGGGAGAGAGAGAGAGAGAGAGAGAGAGAGAGAGAGAGAGAGAGAGAGAGAGAGAGAGAGAGCTAGAAACGGCGTCGATGGCAGGGGTTATTTCCGAATGTATATTATAGATATTATCAATTCAGTGCTTCCCTGTGGTTTCTAGTGAATTAGTTGAGAGATTATGGCTCCATGTGCAATATTAAATCGGTGCTATGATCGTCGCATGAAATATTATATGGAATAGAATGATGTTTTGTTGAACATTCGGAGGGGAGAGGGGAGACCAACGCAAAATCTTCTATGCTTTATAATTGAAATTTTGTTGTTACACACATCACGTATTCACGTAATTTATGGTAAATGTCATTTCATATTACATTGAGTCAATTTCATTTTAATCGGAATTAACAATCTTTCTCTCTCATCAAGATAATAGATATTATTTATATATACGCATGCTATACATTTCATATTATAATTTCGCTAAACTTCATATTGTACTATTAAATCTATTTGATCAATATTATAACTAGCTAAATGACAAGATTAATTATCAAAATACGAGATTTATAATAATATGTTGGTTCGTTACTATTCCGTAACGTTTTCGTGAATATATATGTATTTGTACATATAATATAAAGTAATAAGAGCTATTGGATGAATCAACATCAAAAAAATTCACTGGAAATCATAATTTGCGCATCTATATTTTCAATAATCATAAGATTAGAAAGCAAATTCTGTTTCATTGAATTTTCTACTCGGAAACAATTCAAACACGAAATTCTGACCTTGTTGTGTTTGTTTCAGTCGTTTTACGAAGATGTACAACCAAAAGGAAGAAGAAGAAAAGAGAAAAAGAAGATATGTGTGTGTTCGAAGGAGCAAGGAAGAAAAAATGCGTCTGTAGAGGAAGAAAACGGTGAGTATATTGAGGATTTGTCGATACACTAATCGCAGATAGATAATTTACTCAAAGTCTAACCACGGAATGATTTCAACTATGGGTACAGCAAGTGTTTGTATCTCTTTATGTCCCTCTCTTTCTCTCTACTCAGAAGTAGTCGAGTTTGTCGAATGGAATGACAACGTGGACATTGGATTGTATTTCAGAAAATGAATATCCAAGTTTAGGAGCGGCCTGAAAGTTGGCCGAGTCTCACTTTAATACTAATTTTCTATTCGTTCTTGTCATTCTATTTCTCTTTCATTCTTACTATTCCTCTTGCTTTTAGTTTATTAACTAGTGCCACGAATCTGGCGTCGGTGTCAGAGATATGACGATGCGTTGTCGTAGGTCGCCGCAAAAATGCGCCTGAAACGAAGTCCGTGTAGTGAGAAGACGTTATGTGACACTTGCGCAGAAAGTGTTATTTACGGGCGAAGCGTTTCTAGGGACTGGAGCACGAACCGGTGAATTAATGTCGCCTAAGGAAAAACAAACATTTTAATGTGCTATCCACTGTAAGTTGTCATTGTGCGCAGTGGAGTGTATCCTCGTTGCATCCGAAAAAAAGAGATCGCGCGATTTTCATGAATGCCGATCAAATGTCTTTCGTTGAATTTTTAACATTAATAAATAAATGTGAATATTTCGAAAAGAAACTGTGAATATTTCAAATTACATTTTTATGAATCTCTTATGAACTATTGTAGATTTTTGAAAATTTTAGGACAGTTCTTGGCTATATTTTCGGTTTCTTTTTGAAAAAATGTGACACAATTACAAGATTACGTAATACGTTAGAGATGCAGAATTTTTATAAATTAAAACATCAAAAATTAGGAATAGCTAAACATTTAAAAAAATTTTTCTTTTTTGCATGAACATTGCTTTCACTGAATTTTGGGGATTAATAGCCATGAAAATTTTTGCGGAAAAATAGACCAATTAATCAAGCTTTTGTCGAGAAAATAATAAGATTCAGAAAATTCTGTGGAACTTAACGCAAACATATGCTTCAAAGCACTCCATGTATTCTTTTGTAATTTTAAAAACTCATATTCTTTTGATCGTAAAAAGATTTAATGAAAACTGAGAGTTTTCCCTTAAAAAAACATCGAACATTGATTAGAGCTCACTGGCTAATCACGTATGCGAGTGATCCTTGAAATTAGGTCACTGAAAGCAACTTTTGGTCGGAAGTCGCCACACGCGGTAATAAATTAATTAAACTGGCGTCCCGAAATTTCCGAAAACGTCACGCGAGCGCCGAGCTTAAGTAAAGCATAAATTCCCAGCGGCTCCGTACTGCGGTCCGGAAAAATGGAGATGCGCGAGTTGCTGAGAAAAATGAAAACGGGGTTTCGTACACAATACTCGGCGGCATCATAAAACATTCGCGGAGGTTATAATTTCGAACAGTTGCCCTAGCAGTGCACACGGATAACGAGCAACTATCCATTACCGTCCTGCACACACACATGTATAAACACACATACACGTGCGCATACATTGGCATCTTACAACTCCCCCCCGTTTTGCCCTACAATTATCTCGCATTGCCTTGATAGTGAAAAATTATTTCTAACAATTATTCCTAAGCAGCGAATAACTTTTCCGCCTTAATATTCTCTCCCTCTGGGTCTTCTTCTCGCTCCGCATTCTCTTCCTTCGATGGTTCGCAAAGAATTGCAATCAAACTGGCAGAGCGCGGCAATTAGCCATTCCGTGGGGTCTCTAAAACGCATAGCTCTCCTCCTCGTCTCGCGCCTCTTTCGTTCCTCCAAGCGCCGCATAATTAAGGCGCATAATTTCTGAAACCGTTAAGAAATTACTACGGCCCGTCTAACGCCCTCCCCTCCCGCCCTCCCTAGCGTTAACATTCTTTTCTTGAACTGGTTCAGCAGTACGTTATCCTGCGAGGGAAGACCGAGAGGAGAGCAGTACAAGTTTTAGACACGTTTCGCGATGAAGAAACCTGTTTGTATTTTGCATGAACGAGTGTAGGCGTTAATGCGCACATTGCTTTTCTATGAAAAAGCAACGTACTTTATATATTCAATTTTTTAATATATAATATTTACGAGTCAATCTCGTAGAATTTTTCAGGCTGAATTTTTGTATTACTTTACTTTTAATACAATATTATTGTTAGCTTAATCTTGGATATGTAGCACCTTTCGAAATATAACCAAGTAAGCGACGTTGGTTCGGTCGATCTCTCGAGATAAATAGTACACCGGCAGCATAATTTCAGTTACAAAAACAAAGGGAGTTAAGCGGGAATATATATGGCGGACGATAATTAACGTAATCTGTTTCCATTGGACGCGCTGGAACGACGGCTGGCATTCACGACGGGAATATCCAGTTGCAAACTCAAATCCGCGAACGTGAATAAATGCTTTTGGTGGTGGGAGTGGCTGTAATTAAATTATAAATTGCGAGCAATTTTATACTAATTGCCAGAGGTACACATTAACAGAGCCATTAAGTCTTCCCGCACAGACAGTCCGCGATTCGTCGTGCAAATTTTCTTGTTGGAAATACACGTTTACACGGGTATATATTACACGGGACAATAACGTATTCTTAACTGTCAACGGAAACTGCAATTGGTCAGAAGCCATGTGTTTCCCTACGAAAATTGCGTCACATTAACATTAATTTTCTAGGAATACACAAAACAATTGCAATCAATTTTAAAGAAAATAATTTCTTTTTATTTCAAAAGCAACATTAAATTTTGCAAATGAGACTAAAGCAACGTTATCCCGAGCATAATTAACGTATTTTAATAACCTCGCTGCATATTATGAATGAAGATAAAGTATCTCTATCTATGTTTCAACGGAGGGAATTTTAGTCACGTCACGAACAAAGACTGAAATAAATCCTCTTTAATTATTTGCGAAATCCCAGTTCTAAGATAAACAATTCAAAATTAATAAATCATTATTTAGTTAGCATAGACATATCCACTTATTAAGAGGTTAAATCGGTTTGATAAAAATTGAAAATCTTGGCAAAATCTTTTTTTTTTCTCATTGGTGTTTTCTTATTTTCTTTTATTTTCTAGCTTGTGTATATTAGGAAACTTCATTCTCATTTTACTCTTTTCTACTCATACACAAATAATATATGTATCTCTTAAATTGACAAAGCGTATATTCCTTGAACAGCTTATCTTGCACATGCTTACTTGCAGAGATGATGAGAAATACAACACTAATCAAAAGTAAATATTTGGTTTATGACTTATCGTCGCATTTTTGAAACAGATATAAATAGTCGAAGAATAATTTGACTTATGTATATACACGTGAATTGCTTTCTCACCAAAATTCCTTCGCGAAAAGAATTAACATTATTAAAAACAACAAAGAAAAGTAAGATTGTGATTTATAATTATTTGTATATTAAGATTTTTGTTGAGCTTATTCCGCCTTTTCTCCCTTAGAATATATAAAAACAAAATAGTAAAATAAATTCAAAATTTCTATGCCAGAGCTTAGATTTTATAAAAATTTTATTTTATAAATAATTATTTTATAAATCTTATACATACGCCCATTGAAAAATATTTCCAATTAAAACAATTTAATATTTTATTATCTGTTTTACTTATATAACATATATGAGTACAAATAATACGTACACATATAAGCGGAGTATTACGATTATTTTCTGCGTCATTATAACACGTAATAACAAAATAATGCCTACTATAAAACACTCTCGTAACATCTAAAATAATTTTACGAGTTGCATTGTACATACATTTGAAAAAGTGTTGTTAAATTCATAAATATATATGTCTGGTATATTATTGTGATCGATTTATTATGGTGTATAATTATATAGCCTATTGTAACCCATTTTTTAATTTAAACGTGAGTGGCGCATTTTTGCGAACAACAATTTGCAACATCGTACACTCGACTATTTATTAGTCTCGGCATAATGAAAAGTGGTTATAGAGAACATCATTCTGGACGATTTTATCTACTCGATCAAGACTCGCCAATATCGCGACCGCGAGTTGAACTCGCGTGTGTTAAACCTGCTTCAGAACCCGCATCGTCACACTGCTAAGAGTCATAGTTTTTCTCGTGATACTCGATTCCAACCAATTTACTGTTTATAGTCAACGTAGATTATTTCAGGAACGATCATGTAAAACAAGTTGAAAGTAATATAGGATTGTATAAATAGTAGTGTAAATGCTGCGTGTAAATATTTCAATATAGTTATTGACATTTTTAAAATCAGTTTGATCAAATTAGATAATATTTGATTCGATTCAATTCACAATATTTTGAATAATTTTTACATACACAATCAAGATACATAACATGATACGTATATTGTGTTTGTTACGAAAATAAATACCAATAAAACGTCTAGATTTTATTTCATAGTTAAAACATATTGAACTATTTTGTAATTAAAACTACGACTATATATTTTTTTATTTGCCTTAAATCTGATTTGTTTTTAATTAGTTAAAATTAATTAAAAACAAATATATATTATTCGTAAAATTATTATTAATTTGCAAAGTACATTATCGTCGCAGAACATACAAAAGCACCTTGTTCCAAAATCACTCAATTCTCCGCGCAATCCGCTTACGTCTCTTTTCTGATGTCTGGATCGTAAATTTGCAAAATCGGGGATGTACGAGGGTAATTCAACATAGTACCTGCTCTAATGACGCTGACGCGATTTAACAACACCAACGTGGCGGTATTGCGAACGAGTTCGTGCGGCACGTTATCCACAACGAGTTTATATATTCGAATTGCAACTGATAGGGAAACAAGTTACAGTGGATTGCCAATTGGATTGCAGTTAGCATCAGGCGCATAGTTTATTCGCGGGTCGCCGATAATGTCGTCAGTGCGTGTATTCAAGCATATCATAAATACTTATATATATGTGTGTATGTATGTGTGTGTATGTGTGTATGTGTGTGTTCATATTACACACATATATACATATATATATATATTCGCGAAACACGCGAGCGCCATTTGGCGCGCACGTTAATTCAATCAAGTCCACCAACAGCGTGCACTCGAAAAAGCCGACGCTTGCAAATAAATCATTCAAACGCGGCTCGATGTCCTGCATTACTCGAAAAAGAATCGACACGGAAGGATCAATTGTTTCACGACTGGCGATATATTTTTTTGCAATAGATTTCCAATTATTTTAATCGCGCGCGCACGACGCAACGCACGACGTGCGCGACTGTCGCTTCTCCAATTTTATTGGAATTGTTTCCTCTCTTCTAAATATTTTTTTTACTCGCGCCGACGTTACATGGAAATACAAATGGTTGTAACGAAAGTTGACGAGTTTCTGTATGCTGTTTATTGAATAACTTACGATAAATTAAAGTGAGATATCACATTATGACTAAAGGCAGGACTATGATTTTCTAATTGAGTTTATGTCTAAATAATCGTAATTAGAAATTCTTCTATATAAGGAATGATTTGTATTCCTATAATATAAAGTATAAATTAATATAAATAGGCAATAATAACTGATTTTGCATTAATATTATAAATTATTTCATAAATTTACTTTGAAATTCAATTTTAAGTAATTATGTTGGATTTCAATACTGAATTTTATAAATAGTAATTTCTCAAATAGAATAAGAATAAGAATTGTAAAAGATATCAAACTTTTAAAAGGAAAGGTAATGAAAAGTAGACGCACATATTATCTATTTAGAATAATTTCTACGATATCCTTCTTATCTCTTTCGCACAACTTTATCTTAGAACATTTACGATGAAGAAACCGCAAAATGTGTTTCGCATATCTTAGGACGACAACAAGAAGATGTGGAACGCACTAAACGCGCAGACTGTGTAATCCCGTCGCTCACTTATCACAATTTATAAGTGTTGAAATTCTAAAAGTTATTCACGCTTTGCCTGAATGCCGCGTTGTCACTGTACTTTTGTGGGCATAGCGATAGGGTAACTAAACAAGCTCGGGCAGAAAGCCAGGATTCAAAGTGAATCTCGAAAAAGAATAGAGAAATACAAAGGGAAAGAGAATGCGTAATAAAGGCGCGTATTCGCATTCGCGCCTTCGAGTATTTAAGCCCACGATACCCGGGAAAGGGGCCAATATCATTTTGTTTCTGCTGAGAAACGCTACCCCTTTTATCTTAATCCCTGAACCGTATCTTGCCCCTGGTCGTTCCGCGGCGCCCCTCGGCACTAATCCCCCCCGTTCTTCCCACCCACTTCTTCTCGCCTCTCTTGCTCGCGATCGCCACTTCTGCGCGGCTCCCTAATAAAGATCCATTTCTCAGCGTTACGACAGGCCGATAAGCAAGGCCACAATTTCAATTACGGCGTTAAGCTCGGCAAGATCGGCAGACCGTAAAAACTGCGAGACTATAAGCCAGATACTAAGCAAGTAAAAATCGACGATACGTCCCGCGGATATGCCCCTTCGCCCTTTCTTCTTTCTTCATCGCTCTTCTCTTACACACGCATCCCTCTCTCGCTTTCATTATGGCCGGTGGATCTTCTTCCTTTCTCGTCGTCTTGATTCGAAATGGGTGGAGGCGGAGGGCGAGAACGGAGAAGCGTACAGCCAAGGTTTGACTCGTTAATATATCAGATTATGCTGGAACAGCAAGTCTAATTTATATTACAGTAAACTGTAGGCTGCACCTCGGGCTTCGTCGCCGCCTGCCATTTTTAATGCGTCCTTAAAGCGTCTCTTAAAAGATTTCTCGTTCTCACTTTTGTTAAGAATCGTCCATCCCTTCTGCCTTTATTTCTCTCTATCCCTCCCCCCTCTTTCTCTCTCTTATCATATTCAGTTTGCAACGACATGACTCCTTCAATTGGATTCTTGCATCTCTTCCGCGTAATTTTTGAGCTAAGCACGATAATACGCTTAGCGACAGTATTTTCGCTTTATACCTTCCAATGAAGATGATCTTCATCGCTTTGATATTTTATTAATAATCTGTTTCAATTCATTTTCGATTTAAGGCTCATTAAACATTACATTTATAAATAATCTCTTCTCTGCATAAGATGTTGATATCTTCCTTATAAATTTATCTATTTTAATCTCTATTTTATGTAAAAAGCTTTTATTTAATTTGATATGTCGGAAGAAAATGTAATATCGAAAATTAATATCAATTTTCACTTTTTACTGATTTATCTCGACAGATCTCGAATTCAATGAATAGTACTTTCAAAACTGCTTCTCATCCGTCTTGTCTATCGCTTTCTTGCATCTTCGTATAGATTATGCGCTCGATTTTCGCTGCTATTTCGAACATTCTGCCATTTTTATGGCGCAGTTTTCTGTGGCGTGTAGCCTGATGAACGCATTTAGTATTATATTGCATTCTGGAGGAAACACCTGTCGCGAATAAACGCAGGCTGCACCACGGCTGCCGAGGGAAACGTAATTTAGTGACCGCGGATGAGTAATGAAATACAGTCAGAGCCGTAAAAGTAATATCTAATTATCTAGGTTATGAATGGGAGAACTTATTATTTTCGTCGTTACAAAGACTGCGTAATTATCTGACGCTCGTAAACAGGTTACATCAGAGGTGAGAGAATTTATTCTCTCGATCTTTTCCTATCGTCTTACTACGACTTAAGCGCCGTCGTTGAATAGTGATGAAAATTGCGTAAAAGCATGACGTCCGCTGTAGTAATGAGAAAGAAGCTGCCTCATTATGATTTATTTGTCGCGGTCAATTAGAGCGCTGCCGGATCTTCCGTCTCTCTCTCTCTCTCTCTCTCTCTCTCTCTTGTTCTCCCACTCCTTTCTCTCGCGCGTCTGGCTGCGGAACCGAAGAAGAAGGCGATGAAGGAATTACATGGACTCTCGTAAAACAGCTTAACGGTCCTTCCAGAGAAGAAGAGAGAGAAAGAAGGTGAGAGGAAGAGAGGATATCCAGTACGAGTTAAGTGGCTAAAAAAATTGCTACGCCTGAACGGAGCGTCAAAGAGACGCGTTTTTCTTCGACAATTCGTTGAACGATCGTGGATCGGTACAAAAAGGTACTGCTGCCCTTTCCCGCCGTGCTCTACATCTAGATCAGTCTACATTTAATGTCATTATATATAATATACATTATATATGTATAATGTATTGTGCATAACGTAACAAGTGCTGGAAATAGCTAGAAAACTAGTGAACACAATAAAAACCAATATAGGAAACAGATATAGCGCAAGTTTTTTTTTTATTTTTATTCAATAAGATATGCTACAGAAATTAGATATTGATTAAGATACAAAAATTAGTATAGAGTCATTTAATAACACATGTTGGAATAATATTCAAGAGAAGTTTAAATAATCGGTACAATACATATTATGTATAAATACCTTGTATAATTCTGACATACTTTTTACTTCTAATTATTCGATTTTTCATTCAACAACATGTAGAATTGACCTTAATATTTTAAAACAAAATATCCAATGTAAAATGTATCTCGCGCTTTGTAAGTAACATCACAAAAAGTTGACACTTTATTTATCGCATTGTACTTGGGCAATCAAGACTACTCGTACTCGTGATTCGCAAAAATTCTCGATTTCAATGCATCATCGCGGGCAATTAATTATGCGCGATCCGTCATTATAAACGATTGCCAGACGTACACGTGTACGTGTATATACGTGTACGCGCCTCGATGTGATTGCACGGTCGATTTATAACGCTCCATATTTGCGGCCATGATTAAACATTGTTGCGAAGTGATTACCCAGAAACGACGATCTCGGTTCGAAGGAGACGGCCTTGGTCGATAAATCCCCGGCGCGAGAGCTCGATTTCTCGCGCGCGCGATCACGCCGCCGCCGCCGCCGGAGTTAACTCGCGAGAAGGTATGTTAAGCGCGATTAAATCGCCGTGAAAAAGTGATGCTGTGTAGGTCCGATAATTTACTAAAGAATAATTATTGTCTATTCACAGCGCGCCTCAAGGAAAGGCACTCGGCGCGGTGCAGTGTCGGCGGCTCGCCTCTCTCGCTCATCAGGCGGACCTTGTCCCTAATTATAAATCTCATTAATGGAGATTGATTTCAAATTCAACGTCTGTAATAAGCGTCGATTCATGGCGCAGCGCGTAATCATGCGCCCCCGCCCTGCTATTAATTCCTGTTAGAGGTCGTTATCAGAAGCATTTCCTGCCTCGTCGCGAATTGCAATTACTTAATCGCGGAATATCGCTCGTCGCCGAGATGTCAATAAGCTATTCGCGGTTATTTCCGTAGTGTCATCCTGTATATCGTCGCCAGATTCCGCTCGATCCGCACATTCTCTATTCATATTTCATATAATGCTATTCAATTCACTGCGAAGTTCTAATAATGCCGAGAATGTTTGAAATTGTCGTTGTTATATTGTCGTTTTCAATGCTTCCGTATTTTATATTTTTAACGACATGTTTCCATTAAAGAAGAACTTCAGATTTTTATAGTATAGGAAAGATTGGAATTTTCATTTCTTTTTTCAATTTTCCATAATCGCAAGATATTGACGGGAAATAAATTGAATAGATTATTTATGCATTCAAGCGATTTATGAATAATGTGGGTGATCTTTTAGTTTTTATAGTTTTATGCATACTGATTGCTTTGTTTTTTATTTCAATGTACTTAAATTTTTTACTTATTTTTAATGATAATGACATTAACAATAGATATATCACTTTGGTCGTATCTAACAGAATCATTTAACACATGTAGTCACGCGTAGCGAGAACACAATTATACTTATCGCTTCATCAGGGTATTCTGTGACGAAGCTACCTTATTATGGCCCTACCTACTAAATGACAAAATTAGAAGGCAGTAGAAGAACAGGCTCGTATCGACGACTTAAATATTATTATATTTAATGTCAACGACCGGCAAGTTTAATTAAATTAACAGATGGTACAATCTGAGTCTTCTTTACAAACAAGAGATATGGTTAAAAACAACGCTAACGAAAGTTAGTTATACAAAGCTCATTAGGCTTATCGGAGTAATTTCCTTTAATTGGTTTAATACCTATACGATTTAACTCGCCGCTTTGCTTAAGATAACACAAAAGTACAGTTGGTAATTTAAACTTTTCAGACTGAAAGTGTTTACATTAGAAAGCGCTAGCAGAAGGCGAAAGATCCTCATTTTTAAGGATTTCGGTCCTAATTACGCTTAAAAGTATGAAAAAAAAAACCGCTAACGCATCACCTATCGTTTAAACTTTTAAATGCTCACAACGATGCACGTACGATTTAATATGGAAATGAAAAATTGATTTAGTATACCTTACGAATTTTTTATCCGATTGAAAGGCTTTTTACAAAAACAATAGCGGTTCAAAAAAGGATTTTGAATTTTATTTAATAATTTTATACAACCCACAGTCAGGATTTATTCAACTCTAAAAACTGTGTTGTAGGTCAATAAAATTTACAGACAAATAACGGTTAGTCAATTTTATGAAAACAATCGTAATCTTGATTTTTTTACGATATATAAAAATAATAGCGAAACTGAAAAAGAGAAAGAGCTAATGATGAACTTTTGATTATCACGTTCTAACGAAGTTTTGAAAAAATCTTCTTATTTCTTTTTTAAAATTCCTTATTTCTCTTCACGAAAATTTTATATATTTATCCTTCTCGTTTTGTATCTGTTTTTTGTGCATTCGTTATATATTTGAAATAATTATTGTATAAAAGTTGTTTTAATTTAAAATAGTCACGCAAACAAAGCATTTAAACATTTAAATTCATTTTATAACAAACATTTGAGTCATTCCTATCTCTTTTGAAATATAAATTGCTTTTTTAATCATCATATATAAACTAGGTTTAAAATTATTCGAATGAAAATTATCATTGTGAGACACAGTAGATGGACCTGCTATAGATAGATATAATTTCCGGAATGGAGTGCTGGTCACCGCAAAATTTGAGGATCTTTACGAGAAAATACAAGAAGGACAAAGACAACGAAGGACAAATACGCGGAGTCGTCCGACAGATTAATTCAAACATTTGTGAGCGAAACCGGACGGGCATCCGATTCCATCCCGCGGCGTATCCATATCCTAATTTTCTTCCTACGTCGCGGTATGTAGCATAAGGGCCGTGGGCCGTTTGCCTACGCGGCGGAACGAAGGGCACGGCTCGGACGAAGAGATCGCGTATTCGCAAAGCATACAGGGTGCATCAGAAGTGCGCTTTCTCTCGGCTACCGTAATTCTTCATTGAATATGAAGTTAAACTTCTCTCTTGACGGAGAGAATTAAACTGAAATAAATTTTAGTTGCAATTTCTTAAATTTTTAACACTAAGTACTTATAGTAATTAAATTGAATTTTAGTTGAAACGAATAGCGTGCTTAAAATTAAATTACAAGAAAATCAGAAATTATTACTTTTATAATTTTAAAATTTAACTTACCAGTATCTTTCAATATTTGATGTTAAATATGCTTCAGATATTACTATGCCATACTTATCAAATTCATTTACTTTGTCTTATATTTGAAATTTTTTAGAAATTTTATAAGTGAAGAAAAATATATTAACTCTTTTTTTTAATTAACATTTTTCTACTAGATAATTTATTGTCACGAAATTTTTAAATATATGTGCACAACATTTCAACGTTCTCATTAAATCTCAAATTAAATTCGGTTTAATTAGGAATTATTTAATTATAGAACAATGTTTTGTTGTTAAATTACCGAATAAAAAATTTTATAAACTTAATCAATTCACTTAATTTGTTAATTCACTTACTGGATGTTAGGAAAGACCTATACAATCTTTCTAAAGAATCTACAAGCTAGAGAAAGTGCGCACATCTTTGACACACCCAGTATACATGTTTGCAAACCGTAATTGGATGCGGACGAGATCGTGCGTTGAAATAGTCGGCCGCGTGGGCGTCCTCAGGGACCTATTAGTGTCCGATTAGAACCGAAGAAGAAGGGAAAAGGGAGTTCCGCGCGCGATGAAAGTCCGGAGGGGTCAGTTGGCGGATTCCTCTTCGAAGCGTTCCACCGTATCGAGATAAGGAGAAATCGAGTTTTCTTCACGAAAAGTATCGCCGGCTAGTCCCGCAGAATCGAACCATTTCCACGAGCAGAGATGGCTCCGATTTTAGCGCATAGCCATTCATTTTGCGCACAGATAAGCGCTGTAACCTGAACGGATAAGTCGACATTGCGGTCACGTTGAGACGTTAACCCTTCTACTACGCGCGGCGCTTTGACCCTTTTAGAAGTACCAGATCGAAGTTATTTCGAAGAAATACACAGATTTGGAAAGCAAGAAATTGTTTAGAAATTACACAACACACATAATAAAATAGAAATAAAGAATGCAAAGAAACATGCAAAGAAACGTTTATTTTCTAAGTTATGATTAGAGTCTATTAAAATATAATTTATTAGAAATACTTAATACACATAAAGAATGATGCAACCTTATGATAATTATTGTAGTAGTCCCATGGGCAATAGTGACGAAGTTATGTTATTTAAAAACTATATTACTATATATTTTTTAAAAGATCTCCGGAAGTACTATATTAGTGATATATAATTTGATCATCAGCAATAGGAAAAAATACATTGTCCTCCCTCTGCACACATATATAATAATAACAAAATAATAAAATTTGTAAAATTTATCAATGAAAGAAATGAAAAAAAGCGGCGAATACGTTGTCCGTTCGCTCAAAGGGTGCGTTTATATCCGTCCTGGTGTTATCTTGCGGACCGTTTAAGAGTTTAAATTAACCCAATTCGGTAGTCAATTTGATATACTTGTATCCTCACTATCGCGCCTAATGATCTGGTGCTACATCGAGATCGCCAAGTGTTCCTCCAATACGATCGTTAATACAACGTTTCCTTAATCTTCCCCGTGTCGAGATTGCAAAAAGCCAGCGAAAAAGAAACGGTAGAAAAACGGGAACGCGATAAAGATGGGTAAGAAAGAGAAGGAAGAGGAAAGTACGAGAAGGTGCGAGAGAGAGAGGGGAAACGAAGGTGTAACGCGAAAAAAAGAACGGGAAGTGCACGTGAATGGGAGATGAAGGCAATGGGCGAAGAAAAGGAGAGAAAGGAGGAGAAACTCGCCGCGGACCGAATCGATTGGAAATAAGCCGATTGCTACCTGCACGGAGGTCCGCGTGCAAATCTCGGCCTGTTCGTTCTGACACCCGAGACCCGCAAAAAAACTCCGCGGAACGCGAAAAACGGGCGAGCTGCCGCTTTCTTTCGTCGAAAACGCGCCCGTTGCCGCCACCATGCCGCGCTGGTGCAACGAAGCGCGGCCTGCACTTCCATTATCCATGAAGTGAAGGATGCGGTCGCTCGCGATCTCTTCATATGCCTCGATATAATATATATATATATATATATGAAAGAAAAGGTACGGTATGGAAAAGGAAGCGATGCGTTTTCTAATATCAGTTTTATACTTAAATATGGTGAACATAGAGAAATTTCATGTCAAAATGTACAAATTTGTATGTGTTTTTTTTTTTTTTTTAGAAGACTGTAAAAAATATATATATGCATGTACATACAATAGAAAAAGAAAATTATGATTGAAAACATCTCTCTAAGTGTAAACAGAAAGGCAGATCTGGATAATGGAAAATAGGTAGTATATTGACGTGTTTACGATAAATAGCTCTGAGTGTTGATATCTTCTGTGCTTACACGATGCAGTCAATTAAACGTTTGGCTCAACTTTATCGACGTCTCATTTAATCATTAAAACATTGCATCGTCCGGTGCATTAAATCTCAAGTCCGCGAACCTAAAGCTGATTGGCTTGGCGCAGTGAATGCTGCTCCTATAACGCGGTGAGAAAACGACCATTTGTAATGGAGTATTAAAAGAAGAGCGAGGTAGAGGCAAGAATTTTTTGATTAACGCCATTGTGAGGTGGACGGGATCCGGTATGGCCGTCGTTACATGTGCACAAACGGGATCGACGCTGCTTAACGCGTCGGACATCATGCGAAGAATGGCCGACGTAACAAAGGTGCGGAAAGGGTTGTCCGGGTATGAAGAGCGGAATCGGGAGGGGAAACGCGGTGCGATCGGGTACCGATGACGGGCGGCGCAAAACGAGCAAGCGTCCAGCGTGCACTTCTACTTATTCCGAGAAACGGCTCCATTAACGAAACGGCCAGACAAACGAATCCGGTGCGATCGCGCTTGTATCGAAGAAACGATCGGTTACCACTTCACCAAGGCGAGAAGAGAAGGAAAAGGATCGTGAAAGAGTGAGAGAGAAAGGGGGGGGGGACAGGGCGGAATTCCGTAGTCTAGTGGCAGGTGAGGCTCCGCGAAGCAGCTGGGAGAGAAAGGCACCGAGAGAGTGACGTTTCAAGTGCACGCGCGCGCTGGAATAAACGACGTTTCACACTCCTGTTATCCGATAGAATTGAGACCCGTGAGAAGAAAACTAGCTATCAGGATTTGAATAATTGGAAAAATAGCGAGACAAAGTTTTCGGTTTCCCGCAATGTCTTACCTTATCGCAATATATCAAGTTTAACGCTGATAATTGACGCAAATTTAAAAAATCGTGAAACACACGGTATTGCAAACGGAGTCAGTTAATTTGTACGGAATCTTTTAAACGCAATTCTCAACAAAGCTCGCAGATAAGTATATTATTTGAGGAAAAACGCATCTCTCAATTTTCATATATGTACCATCTTTTTTCATCGTTGTCTTTTATACTGACTCTTTATGAAGAATTCCCATTGATTTAACGCGAAATCGAGCCATTGTAATATGGCTCTCGCGTGTCACGATGGTTGTGCAGGATTTCCAGGGCGACCTAGAAGGGCGACGTGGGGTGGCTACTAATTGATGGCAGGATGTAACAAGGTTGCGAAATGTAACGACAGGCCGTTAGAGAGACGCTCGGGCTTCTGCTTTGGTGCAAATAACACGTCTGCAGAGTGCTAGCGCGTGTATACGTGTAGTTACGCATCGGGCACGGGTTACTCGAGACGCTGGAAGCAAACGCGCGGCGCTTGTCGTAAGGAAATCCTCGTTAACGTCAATTCCCGTCGCTGCTGTAATCCAACGTCCCCCATCCCCGTCGTATCCTCTTTTTATTGCGCGCGTACACCTCTCGCGAATTCTCTGAAGCCGACTCGCGTTCGCGGATAATGGGGACGTGCCTTCCCGTCTCGCTTCGTAGACACGACCCGTGCAGATAGGGGAGAAGTCAAAGTGACCGAAACACGAAGAATGGGTAAGAAAAGTAAAAATGACGAGTTAGCTCTCTGTCGTTAAATATGAATATTTTTAGTTCATGGACACCGTAAGTATTGCACGATGCCGAATGGAACAATGAATATGCACGCACTCAAAATGAAACGTTTCGCATATAATAAATGTTCATCCATTGTTCCTTTTCACGCACAAATATCTCTTCTTAGAGAGTAATATATACGAAAATTTAAACATAATTATTTAAGGAATTTCATAATGGCTGTAGTTTGAAAGAGGGAAAATGAGACGTTGTACAAAGAATATAAAAACGTGTGATAAACGTTTCCGAGAGTTGTTTCTATGATTAAAGCGATGAGAAAGACTTACACAAGCTGTTTAATAAATCCTATTTATAGTTTCTTTTAGTTTAAATTTGCGAAAATTATGGAAAAAATTAGCGGCAAAATTACGACATTAGATATAATTTTTTGTAACCTCTTCTGGACACATGCAATATCATTTTTATTCTTATTACATTATATTCTCTAAAAATTACATGTGTTATTTGTTACTACGATCTTACAGCTATTTTAGCCGATAAACATATAAATCGATTCGGCGAGACTGTAACTAATACGTTAATACACAAGCGGCTGTACTTTAAGTTATCCTTGCAGCGAACTGGCTAAAAAGTATTCTAATAAATGAACCGAGCAAATAAGTGCAAGAACGTAAATACGATCGCCGATGAATTACAGCAGAAAAGTCGCGAGAGCATTTAGAAAACGTTCGGAACGGTGGACAGAACGGTGCGGGAGGTGGTCGGCAAAAAGGTTCCTATGTCTCGCTTCGACTCGGAAAATTGCCGCGGCGCGGATTAAGAAGTGAGACGGCTTTTATTACGGCGGAACGGTAGCTTCGCATTCCGGTGCCGCGTCGAATGGGAAAAAGGCCGCGAGCGCGGCGGATGGATAATAATGCCCGTAACTTACGGGGTTCGCGCTGAACGCGCCGAACCGCTGCCCGCGTACAGTTAACTACGGGTATTACGGACTATCGTGCTTTTAATAGCCGGCTTAACATTCCTCTCTTTCTCTCTCTTTCTCTCTCTCTCTATCATTTTCTCTTCTTTCTTTCTGTTTAATGCATCCCATACAGGACCCCGTACAAACTCGTGTACACATACATATTCGTTTTGATGATACATCACAGAGTGATTGAAGTTATTTAACAGTTAATTTTTTTTTTTGTTCCTTGTAACACAAAATCAAATATCAGGTTATATAATGTTGCGGCAAAGCAAAAAGGAATTAATTTCATAATGGGTGACACGATTTACATGGCACGACAATGTCTTAATTTCATTTAAAATTGATATTTTGTCTTGATATTTAAACATATGCTACAAATTAATTTGATTAATTTTATTATAATCTGTTTTAATATTTTTAAAAATTAATAAAATTAATAAAATTTTGTGCCTGTTAAGAAAATTCTAAATTTGTGTTTATTATTTATTTTATTTATTATAATATTTTTTAATTACTGTAGATCAATTTTGATTGTGAAATGAATATTTGTAAAGCACCAAAATAACAAAGGAAATTAATTTATTGTAATTATAATAATATTAATAATATCCTTTCTATTGGAAAAACTTATTCTTTGTAAAAAACATACATTTTCTAATAAGAGAAGATTAATGAAGTGCACATTATTTTTTAAAAGAAAGTTCGCTTAAAATGCGCCGCGGTACATCGATGCGATGCAAGAGACAAGCAATAAAAGTCTGGATGCAATTCTGGAAGCTTTGCGTCAACCCGCGTTCGGAGGCAGTGCTTGACGCAAAATTGCGTTACGTGCAAACGTTCACTCTGTGATATTCTTTACAAAGTCGAGATAAGAGCGTGAAATAAAAAATGAGGATAGAATGACGGAAATGCAATAGCCGTTTCCTTTTACGCTCGCACGCTTTCTATTCACAAAATGAAAATTCAAATGTATAGGAATTAAAGGGATTATCCCTGTAAAATTAAGCCGTAAACGTTCCAAAGGGACAACAAAGAAATTTTGATCGTGAAAGATATCTTCTTTTGCAATAATATCCGATTGCTCTTTTTAATCGCAATAGCAGGGAATATCAGACAATTTTTCATTCACCCGGTTATTCCACTAATGGAACCATTTCTCCATTTCTCGTGCAAGGGGATTTCCGTTCGTTTCGCGTATTAACGTTTTAGCAACGTAACACGTACCGTTACTCCGCGCTCGCGTTCCGGCGTGATGCCCATAGTTTGTCATTCTGTTATTTGTCTGCGATAACGAAACGACCTAAACCACATGTGGATGGCACGACGCATGAATGGTTGAAAATTTCAAAATCTGTACATTCCTTTAAATCTATACTCTCTAAACATTTTATCATCGATGAAAACTAATTAATTTGCCTTAATGAGCTGACTTTATTGAGATGTGCATATATATCGGCGATAGTTTCAATTTAATTTAATTTGTTGAGGAATCGTTAGCATGTGAAAGAATATTAAATTACATTTTAACTGTTACTATTTCTATTGCTTAATTAATGCGTTATCATATTAGTGTTATTAATATATTATAAATAATTTATTATTTCCTTAATTCTCTTTACATACAGACAAAATTTTTATCACATTGATCAAAATAACTAGGATTATACGCTACAAGTTTCCCTTACATCAGAAAAGGACAGTCATTATTCACTTCTTTTCAGTCTCCAAAAATAACATTACGCATAATTTGTACGACAATATAACGCGCCGAGGAATTTAAGGGATTTGCACGATAACGATTCCTCCAGCAAGTATCCTTCTAGGACTCTAGACTGGTGTATATGTATCATAGATTTATGTGACAACGAACGCGGGTGTCGTAGATAAATCGCCGTACCGAAGCGCGGGGGCGAAAGTTCGGCGGCTGCAGAGGGTTGCGTCGCGACCATCCGGGCAGCGCTCGTAATGTGAGCAATTTATTCGTTACAGCCGGGCCCGATTCAAGTTCGACACGACACCGCGGTCCCCGGTGCCCTCTTATTCAAATCGTATCTTCCAGGAGCAATTTTCGATCACAACAACGGAATTGACAAAATCGTTCCCCTCATGCAAAATGCATGAGGGCGAATCACCCTCCGATCCCCCCTTTTTTTTTCTTTTGCTTGGTAACCTCTCGCGATGATGGCAACGCGCTCGTAATCTCGAAGCTCGCGAACTTCGAGGATGTCAACGTTGAGGAAAATGTGAGGCTTCTATCGCGTCGTCCCTTTCGAGAATAAACGTATACGATGCACGTGTCTTGAGTTAAGGGTAAAACGTGTTTCTTGTAACGCTCACTCCCATTGTTGGTTTATCAAAATATCTCCTGAGACTAAAAAAAAATTGGAGGATTAAATTACGATTTCGCGTTTAAACAAGTAAGATTGATATGTTACACTGCAGTTACATTAGTGATTTGCAAATACTTTTCAAATAATCGTTTGAAACTCTAATGTTGTCACAGTACATAAAAATTAATTTGTTAATGAATTTTTTGTTTTACAATTACCACAATTCAACGCAGCATGACATTTATCCTTGTGTATTTCGCGACATTTTGTACACGTGCATCTTTGTTTTAAAGGAATCAGAAGATGTATGTAATTTATATTCATTGTAACTAAAGTGTGAAAAGTTCAGAGATGGAATGTGATACAACTGTGAGTTATATCCGCATACAATGGCTCATTATCGAGCGTCTAAATCGCAATCGCATGTACTTTAAACACTTCTCGGCTTCGCCACAATCATGCCGAAGTATCATCAACGTCATTATATACAGTTGCATACACCTTCTCTCCCTCGTATCACCGATCAGAGACACACGCAACATATAATTTCCCCGCATTCGTCGTCGCTCAAAGAAGAATCGCCCCTTCCGAAATTCTTTTCGCGTGACTCTCGTTCTAGATGGGATATTTATATAAAAGAAACCAAGTAGCCCTCTATTCTTATAATGGAAAATATAGACATCTGAATTTCTTTATAAAAGAAAGCACACGAAGTAGTTTCGTGTTGCGAGAGAGAGAGACAGAGAGAGTTACATCTTGCAAAGAGACATATCATAACTTTTTTTAACAAAAACGTTTCTTAGATAATTACAATATAGTTTTTGTAGAAAAAACTGCTAATTTGGTTAGATAATTAATTAGATAATTTGAATTTATTTAATATTTTTACATGGATATAAAATAGCAATATCGAGTGTTTATTATCTTTTGCATTATTAAAAAAAAAGATTTCTATTATTCTTTCTATAATATACACAAATATTTATAAAATAGATTCTCTCTCAAAAAGTACACTATTGAAAATATACGCAAAATTTAAAATTGGTGTATACGCTTGCTCACTTTCATAGGAAAAAAAAATCGTTTATCATTAGCTTACTTGCGGTTCCGTCGCGTGCGTTAATGGGGTCCGTTTTTAATATCCCGCGAGCGCAATTCTCGATGTTCGTTATTTCACCGGCGCCACCTCGACGAGTCCCGGTCGATTCGGTCCCGCGAGCTCAAAGTAAACCAGTTCGAATGGCAATTACAGACCCCAGCCACCATTTCCTGTATTTGTGGTAGCGTGCTGATGCGCTTTTCCGATTAGAACGACGGCAAGAAATCATCTCTACTAGATTAATCTTTCAAAGGATTTCTCAGCTTTTGTTATCTTATTATTTCAATAAAATGTTTTTCTCGCGTCTTTTATAAAAAAAACCCATAAACACGATTGAAGAGAATTAAAACGGAAAAGGAACAGTGATAACAATAAGAAAGCCGATTCTTGGCTAATCTTCAATTTTGATACATAGACGGATATTTTTAGATCCTCTTTTGAGTGAGACTCGTTTTTACAATCGTGGTGCCCTCGCGATTCCTGCCGGCAATTATCGTATATCCGGTGCTTAGAACCCGCAACATTTAAGAGGGCACCCGTACACGAGTTGCAACTCCTAAAGGATAAGAATGCACCGCGCGCGGCCAATTACGTTGCAACTGAGAGCGGCTGCCGCGCTCGCTTCTTAGGACGATACTTCGTGTTTTGCATACTATATTGCTCCTCGTCTTCTCTTCGTCTCTATATCTCTCGGCCTTGCCTCAGCGTTTACTTTTCCTTTCGAACGACGAGCAAGTTGCCTCGACACGGTTCGATACGCTTATGAGTCGCGAGCTTGTCACCTACGGCAGCGAGAAAGAGAGGAAGAAGCAACCGTTTAGAAATTCACATTTATCATACTTAACGTCTATAAGCTATTTCTCACAGCGCCAATCATGTAACACCAGTACTTATTCAAAATAAATCGAGAAACAATTTTTACGCAGCGATTTATGAAACATCTTTAGTATCTTGCGTAAAATCAATCAGCATTCGTAAATTAAAAATAGCAAAAGAGCTATAGATAGGTATTTTAAAATTATATTTAACATTTCTTATTATAATACGATGCAAAAATTTATTGTAACTGGATTTGTGAAAAATAACTGATTTATTTGTATGTGAAGCTCTTCTAATAATTTATTGAATATATTCTATAGAAAAACACAGTTTTAACTAAAAGTAGTTTTAACTAAAGTTTTAATGCAGAAAAATGAAAACGCAAACTTAATTCATAACATAATTTTTCATTCAATATCATATAAAATTTCTTTCTACAGAGATTTTAAACTCAATTTTAATTTAAAAACTCTTTGTTTTAATCATTTTATACATATGTCAAATAAAAATCGATGTTAATTCTTTAATGAATTTATCTTTGAATTAAGATAAATTTATAAGGGAAATTTTTCTACAGTTTTGCTAAAAATAAATATCAAGTAAAAAAAAAAACAATACGAAGCGTGAAACGAACGGCGGAATTGAGATGCGAGAGTAGTCGCGGCGAGTCCAGGCCTCCCCGAGAGCGTGGCGGACGTTACTCTCTCAGTTATTATTCACTCTCTCACCTCCCACGCTCGGCTTTTATTCGAATACGAGTGCGCCGTCCGAAGCGTCATAACTGCACTCGATCACTCGGCGGACGCCGCCACCGCGCATTTTTCTTCCACTGGACAATGCGCGAATATCTCGTGGTATATCCTGATATTCTTATGTTAAAGGGACCGTCGACGCTGTTACTTGAGGTGACACGGTTTTTCATATGCGACTGACTGCCGATTTGCATACACGCTAGTCAGCGATCATTCATTCTTACCTCAGAAATATGCCTCATTGTTATTCTATCTATATAATTGATATTATTTAATTATCTTACATTTAACATCACTTATATGCAGATTATTCAAAAATTTCTCCATTATTACGACATCGAGATGCGTTTTACGGCAATGAACATTTTGCAGCTTTAAAATATAAAACATGCGAAATTTTTATTGAACGATTTTCCATCATCCGCGCGAACGTTACAATTACCGTTACAATTACTCACGCGCGACCATTGGAGGGTTAACGAACGAGCCGATGTTAAATTGCGCGAGCTCTCTGCCCTTCTTCTCTCGCAAACACAGCGACGCGATGTAAATGCAGCCGCGCGAGAGTGTGAGTAAATGAGTATATGCGATGGGATGCATGCGCCGGACACGGCTCTATTTTATGCCGAGTTAACTTCTGTGAGAAAAATCCGTATTCAAGGCTGCATGGTGCTTAACCCTTCGAGAGCGCCTTGGAGAATCTTTCGCCAATTTTACGGTGACGTCGCGCGAGAAAAAAAGTTGATCCTTGTAGCGAAAAGAGCGAAGATTTTCGAGATTCTGTTCCTTCTTTTTTTAAGCCAAATTATTCGTGGATTCGTTACTAATACGCGTCTGCGATTACATTAATGAAAAACCGACATGGAAAGAGATAAGAAAGAAGAGCCATATCATAATTTTGTTTTTAATTTTTTTCAGTTTTGAATATAATGAACAAGATATACATATAATAATTACAATTTAATACTTATTCCATCATTTTGTCTAATTCCAACTTTTTTATAAATCATTACGCGTGAATCTGTAATAAATCAAGAAAATAAATAAGATACAATCGCTTTTCTAACATTTTAAAAACTCTTAGTGAAAAGGGTACACTGATCCGATTGAATATAAATCCCTGTCAATCGATAATTCAATTTTGCTGAATGTTATTAAACTGATATTTAGAGAAGGAGGTAATGCCGATTGCATGTATCATCGATTAGTACAATCGGTGGTATATACATGATACAATGGAAGAATTATTTATAGCTATGATACAGCTTAAGAATACGTGACATATACCTTCCCCGTTCACTTGCCCCTTCAATCACTATTCACGCGATAGATCTCCCGGCGTTAAACACAATGGGAAATAATTTATCCATGGGAATAACTCAAGCTAAGAACTCGACTTTCATCCGTTCGGTTTACGGTTCGATATTCGCGCGCTAGATCTCTCGACGTTCGATACCCAGCGGTGGTATAAAGCTCACTCTACACCTAACGCGATAACACACGCGTCCGTCTCGCCGACTGACAGGTGAGGCTACATTCAATTTTTGTAATCGAGCCCGGGAGGGCTCTCTCGCGCTCTCTCACCCTAGCGCTACTCGTATGGATTCGGCAGTTTCAACCCCCTTTGTGTCTGACAGTTAAACCGCAGCCATTATTTTTTCCCTCCTCCCGTCCCTTTTCTCCATCTCTTTCTCGTCTTATTCCGTGGTATTCTCTTCTCTCCCTTCTCCCCCCTCTTTCTCTCTCTCTCTCTCTCTCTCTCTCTCTCCCTCCCTCCCTCCCTCAGTAGTATCCTTTCTGCAGGCAGCAGCAGTGGTACAAAGTCCAGTCGTGCGCTTCGATAGCGGTAGATAACCGACACGAGCAGGGTACAGAGCGAAGCACCAATTAGGAATTAGATTTCTCCGGGATGCCGGATCTCTTTATTTGCTCTCTTGGCGTGCCTCTATGTTCCCCGCTGCGATCTCTTCACCGGCACGGTAGAGACACACGTACGTACACGTACGTAATGTGTACCGGCCGCTCTGCTAGCGGCTTTCGTATCGTACAAGCAGGGCTGCATCAGCCACGCCGTTCCAGCGAAGCGATGCATTCGCTTTGTCGGAAGGCTATGACTGTGATTCGAACTGTAGCGGGATCGATAATTTGGCTTGTCTCCCTTTTTTTTTGTTCGTATTTACTTCTGTAAAAAAAATATTGCAATATTGTTTCTTCATGAAAAGTTTACGTATAGTTCATCGAAGCATATGGTGGAATTTTTCAAAATATTTTAATCTAATTTTGCCGAAAGTTTCTCCGAGAGATAAAACGTTGTATTTCTATTTTGTCACAAATAAACAGAGATCGGTTTTTGTCTCGAGATCAAAATCATGCTGAAATTACTATATAATATAAGTAAATTCCGGTTTAAATTGCTGATTTTATAAAACTGTCACAAGGCAAGAGAGTAACAAATTTTCGCATAACTTCACGTGAAAAGTTGATGTGCTACCGTAGCAGCGCGTTTGCGTTACGGATGCAAATGTGTTAAAGGGATTACGTTGCGGCCCTGCGTGCAAGTACGAGTCCGGCAGTAAGTGTCGCGCGAGCGCAACGAGAATACACGCGTACGGAGACCCGCAGCTCTAATGAACGCTGAAAATTAGCCGCTATCTATTCATCTGCCTGGTAGCCGCATCCTGCGGCGAGAAACGCTCGGGAAGGAGAACAAGAAGAAACAGGCGGGAGGGGGGAAAGGAGGAAGAGGGAAGAAAGGCATGCGAAAGCTACTGCATTCTGTCGTGTGGCACGTAGCTTCTGCGAGATTAAACTCGATCGTTTCTCGGACGAGGCATTAAGGGTTAAGTAATGTCGCTCGCCGCAGAATCCTACGAGATCAATCGTATCTAATAGATGTCCTTTTCGTATCTCCGCGCGAGGATATCCCCCTACTTTACATACTAGCTTTACAGTCTACATTCACGGGCGATTAAATCACCAAACGGTACCTATGCTTCAGAACTTGAAATTTCTTTCTTCGAATAACAAACATTTTCAGATAAGTAAATATTATTTGAAATTAAGGGAAAGTTGTATTTTATTTTAACAAGTTAAACCACCGGATGAGCGGCGAAATTACTTGAAAACATCACCAGCTCGTAGTGGTTTCCTCGACCGTATAGATCACACGTGATTTTCTGCAACGTTGTATTTACTCCTGCGGTTTAGCCGCCTGTGTACGAACGTATGAGAAAAATGGACCTAGCAAGCCCGTCTGTGTGTGCAGGTTCGTTTTCAGCGCTACTACGTGCAACGTCAGTATTAGTTCCGTTTAATTAGGCAGGTAACGGGGCAGGGGAGCTGAATTGGATCGGCCAGCGTGTAGCGCGTAATCCGAGAGATCCCGATTGATCGAAGTAGAAGCCCCCTCGTAGTCTCTGTTCGTGTTAATAATATCTACACGTTCGATCACGTCGCACAAATATCGCATGAAACAGTTTATTTCTTTTCTGATCGCGAAGAAGCATATTAAATATTTCCAGGAATTGAATTTTGAAGAATATCAAAGTTCAAAATTTATATGATGCGAACTCTAAAATGTATGCAAAATCATAAGAAACATCAGCACCAACAAATTCAGCTGTGAAACATTATTATTATTATTCTGAATTATTATTCTCCAAAGTTAATAATAAATGCACAGTAAATAACAAAATATGGAATATTACAATAATTATTTGCATTACTGCACAAATTTATTTATCATAATACAGTTTCTTTTTTCTAATTTATCTAAAAGTCATAGTTTATTCTTATAAAGTTTGTAGGTCATACCTACAAATCCGTGGCCTACCTGGAAATTTATAATATAAAAGATACGTTAAGAATTATGGTGAAATCGCACTAAAGCTTTTCTACAAGTTCATGATATATTTCATAATATTAAAATCATACAAAAACGAATCTCTGAAATGATGCTCAGAAAGATCAAAAGAACCAGCGAGCTTGCTATCATTTGCATTTGCCCCCAGAGTCCGCCGGATCTTTTTCATGTAACTCGTTGAGACCGCAATTTTCGAGTTCACGGTGGCTCTTGGCGCCTTTGCGAAGGCATCCGCGAAAATCCGTGAATCTTTACCCCGCGAAATGGTGTCTGTGCTGAAAATAAGCGCGCGTCGCGAGAAACAAAGTGGCAAGAAGAAAGAAAAGCGCATGGGGGGAGGGGACGATTTTACGAAGCCAAACAGTGCGCGGAATGAACGACGTAAAGTAACACTTCGAGGAAACACGAGGTCGACGAACGGCGGCGAAAGATCAAAATGTCGACTGACTCGTCGTTATCCAGAGAGAAAATATTTTTTCCTCGTATCCAGAGAAATCACTTTTCTCTGAACAGATATATAAATGAATAATAGTATAATAAATTGAATTGTCACAGTTATATGAGAATACATGTTGAAATATATAATGTATCAAACAATAATTTATAAAGATATAAAAATCATGTATTATTATTGACACAAAAATGTAAGAGAGTATAATAATTATTTATAATCAATTTTTTTATTTTAGTAAATTAATAATTATCCATATATAACTGTATTTTCGCCCTAGGATTATTATGCACGGTAAAAGAATTATGTACAACTTAAAAAACCTGATATAAATAATATTCAAGCAGTGTAATCACAACATTATCCTGTTTCAAATTAATTATTATCTTAATTAATATCATATTTATTTCATAATTGCAATAAAATTAACAACGTAATAAAATTGATGTATTCACTTTTGAAGCATTGCGATGCACTCTGTATGATTCCGTCAATTGTAAGTGATTGTCTTTCTTGTTATATATTATATTTTAAATGAAAAACATATTACTGACATTTATAACATGTTTTATATTTATAATATGTAATAACAATTTTAAAAGGTTTATATTCGTGTTATGAGAAGAGAGGCAGATTTTTTTTTGTGTACATATCATAAATTTCGACTTGATATTCTGACTTCAAGAGCGACATCAGGTAAATTTAAAATTGAAAACAACTTTTAATATTTACCGCAACAGCATCGCAACATTATGTAGGAGAATAGAGAGGGTTGAACGTTTCGCTCTCAGACAGTAAAGCGTGACCGTGAAGCTGTACGATCGAAAGAGGCAAGGAGACAACGTCAGAGCTACTGACTTGGCACTGTCCCTTTTCTCTTTCTCGTTTGCCGCCTGTCTTTCTCCGTGATGCCAGTCGATTTCCATTCGATTCCCATGCGTTATGCATGGCGGCGGTGTAATTCGCCCGGCGGTTGCGGACGTACATATCAAAATTAACGCGCCCTTGGCGATGCGGAATTACCATCTCTCTCGAAGGGCCGAAAAGGCACTGGTCGCGTCGGTATTCTCTGAAAATCCACGTTGCCAAAGCCGGCCGACTGGCGGAATTTGCATTACTAATGCGCAAACTGCGTCAAACGAAATACGCCAAAGTGTTTTACGACATATGAACGGACGCGCACTGAATAGAGACTACCGCGTGCATTTGTACGTGCGTATGTGTGTCTGTGTGTGCGCATGTGTACGCATATATGCGCTCAGTGAGCGTATGAGACCCAATCATTCAATTAACCCTGTCCTATACAATCCTCTTGATGCGATTTTATTTAATAAAGCTAATGTCGCTTATGGTCCCGCAATGGCCGGCGACTGCGCCTTCATTAACCCCTTCGCCGCGATGTGGTCCAGCTGAAAACCAGCTTACACCTTGTGTAGTGTTACTAAGTACGCTGCAGTTAAAATCGTGGTATTATATAATCTCGTTCTGCAACAACGCGAGCCATATTTTAGGAGTTAATTTAAAACTGAATATGAATAACAACTTTCCCACACTGCTATTTCTTGTCGAAGATGAAACTGTCACTGCCGCATGCTTGTCTCACACATACACACATACATCGATGAGTTCCTTTTTATTAGTGATACGAATCAATTAATTCATATTTATTCGAATTAGTATAATATGACACTAAATTCGATGTAAATAAAAAATTCAACATCGACGTCTAATTATAAATTGATAAACTTATGGTATCAATTTTTTTGCTTTAATAAACATTAATATGCTCGACTTAGTCTCATTGAAAATGATAATATTGATGTAGAAATCATGAAAATTGATCAAGTTGCCATTGATCTATTGCAAAAAAGAAGGTTAATCCTATTATTACATGATAAAATGTCTGTCTCTTATGTCTGTTATTATAAATATATTTCAAGGTTTATTTCAATAGTTTTCAAGAAAACTGGATTCTATGGATCTGAGATTTATATATAATATTTAATAGAATATCTAATGATATTTATTGATTTCAAATTAATTTTTAAATATGTCTTCTTGTGCTTTGTTAAAGACCAGAATAACTTAAAGATGCTGGAATGTCCGTAATAAAAGTTCCAAGCTGATTACCTCATGTATAAATGTACGTAATAACTAATTCCATCTTAGCGATTAGACACGGTCAACTGTTTTTAATCGTATGGCTGTAAACGTCCATGTATGTCGTAATAATGCTGTGAGACACAAAAAGTCACCGATGACGTCATTGTTATTTTTCATCACTGTTATTTCAGGTTTTAATGGACTCGCTATAAACTAACAACATTGAAATACAAAATTTTTTTAAAGTGAAACATTTTAGGAGGGTTTCAGATAAATCTGGAAGTGTTTTATGTTTATCGATTAAATGTAAATTTAGAAACGGTATTTCGTTTCTGGAATAATCGTTTTAGCGCAGCCCTTCGTGACGTCTTTGCAATTTTTCGTGAGTCGTTTATATCTTCCGATGAAATTCTATTATTAACCGATAACTCGGACAAAAGGACAAAGGATGGAATTTATTAAAAGCCGTCTAATTATTATCGCGAAACGTCGGCGTATCAAAATGTTCTCGCTGCAACGATCAAGGGAGAGAGACCCTCCTGTCAACGTGGCGTAATCGACCAGTGTGAGCACTAGTAATCCGCCGACTGATGCATTGTTCAGCAGGCCATGTGTGGGAGTGATTCACCGATACGGTTGCGACAATATCTTCTTAATATCGGTTCACAGGGCGCGACCATTGCGCCAGCGGATTATTATAATGAGAGTTTCTGAAGTATCTAGTTACGCGCGCGCGCGCGACTTGACCCCGGCACGCTCTCTCTCTCTTTCTCTCTCTCTCTCTCTCTCTTTCTTTCTTCAGCGCTTCGTTACATGAATAGAGCTAGCCTTTCGGAAGATTTTTATTCTAATAAACTTATCTTTATTATGCTCATCACGCTTTTGAGAAAAGGTCGTTGAGAGTCGACAAATACTAGCCGACGAATTATCTGCGTGTCGGTCGGTGAAACGACGCGACATATGCAGTAAAGATACACGTGCGTAATATTTGAAAAAGAAATTTTTTAATATGGAATTGCTTTATATAATTAAATTAATTAAAATAATAAAGCTTCATTAACTGTTTGCAACAGGATTGATTATCAGAATGTTCGATGTGTTGCCGTTTATTCTAGTTCTACTAATGGTAATTTGATGATAAGCAGTCATTAATTTAATATTAGGTATTCTGTATATTACATATATAATGCTAAATGTGCTCGTACAATTATTTCATGCATAAAATATACACAAAAATTATAAATGATATGTCTGTGCGTTTGCATGGTTTAAAGTTTAGGAGTATATTTTTTAAACAAATTTGCTTTTTCCCAATGAAAATGTAACTGAATATATTTTTTGTAGCAATTAAATAAGCAATTTTACATTTTAGTATGTTTTCATTAAGCATACTGCAATTTAATATTTTGTTTAAAGTCTAAATCCATTAAAAAATGTTATGATTTCTATCCATAATTGATCGTTATTAATATAATTATATTATATACATTTTTGCCGTTATTTTTAATAATTTCTGTATAACTTGCAGCGCTTTGTTGGGTCAGTCTCTATACAGAGTGCACTCAAAAGAATGTATTATTTAAAGTCATTGTAATGTATTCCGAAAGTTTAATACACATTTCCTGTGTGCGGTAAAAGATGTTTGTTTAAAATCGTATACCATTATATTTTTACAATCCGCAATTGAAACAGCGCTACATAACGGCGACGATTATTCACGTACGGAAATAAATATACCACACGGACCACGTTTACATTATTGAAATATTCTCCAATAGCGCACGATATAAATCGAGTGGCATTACATTTCTATCAGCCCTGATTCAAACGCCATCAACGATTCGGGACCATTAATTATCCACACGATGCAATTAATTCCTCGAACCGCGATGACTCCATCCCGTTAACCCCAGTATGCAAAATGTATTTTTTTCTATACAGAATGCATACCGGCGATGACTAAATGGAATTAAGTGATCATAACAAGTTAAAGCTATATCTCTGAACAAGGCAATATCAATTGGAGTAATCACTATATTCTATCAATTAATTAATCATTAATATCAATTGTGATTATTATATATATACATATATATAATATTTTCCTGTTTTAACGAAATACGATTACAGCGATATGATACGATTTAATGTGATATAAAAAAAGCATATACTTAATATGACTATTTCAACATGTAAAAACATTTCGTGGCATTTTGCGTGGAGAGATAACAAAAAATAAGTAGCACAGAAAAAAGGTTTGTAAAAATATATACTCTCGTAAATATCAGTGAATCTCCGATGATCCATACAATCACCTGTTTATTGGTATTTACCATGGATGGTCCTTTTTATCAAACGATTCTCCGCGCGCTAATTGTCGCAATGGAAGATGGTAATTGCTGGGGGAAAGCCTCTGTCGCAGAGGGTAAATCGTGTTTATATGATTTCCACGAACTCGCCACACGTACGTTATCTGGTTTGTGGGTGTACAACTCGACGCGCTGAAAAGCGAAAACGCTCGGAAAGTGAAAACCGACGGGGTGAGACTCAGCCGGCGACCCAATGAGTCAGACGAGACGGCCGAACGTGCCTACTTTTGAATATTTATGCGCGCGCCGCCCACTCGCGAATATTAATTTACCGGCGCGCAAAGTATGAAGCCGTGTCTGTCTGCCGGCTCGCGTTGGCGTGCACGCACACGCGAAACGCGCCCTGCGACACCCCTGCGCGCCGTGTCGCGGATGCGTGTTGGACGACAGTAAAAGTCACCGGATGTCATTGTCAGCCTAATTAGTGCGTTTATATAGATTGTGCCATGCAATTTTGCGCAACATGCAAATAATCTGCTGGATCTTGAATCGATATCGATTTATTATTCCAGTTGCTCGTCGCTCTAACTTGGACGCCATTCATTTCAGCTTGCATAATTTAAAATCAACGTGAAAGTCGAATCGTTTTACGCAGTATACGAAGCCAAGTGGTTTCCGAGTTTTCGTCTTTCGTTATTTGAAACCTCTCTTCTCTCCCTCTCTCTCTCTCTCCACAAAATCTTCAATTAACATAAAGAAGTATTTATGTTTTCGTCCTTTCTATTTAATTTACTTGGTAATATTTTCTTTCGATTTCTAGTCAGTATCGAGTTTTACTGTTCTGTTTCGCATGTCATAAAATTTCGGACCTACAGAATACTATCTTTATATTGTTCAACTCATCTGGAATCCCGTCCAAATTTTCCCAACTTTGGAATAATGCTACACAGCACTTGAAAGTAATCATAGATTTTATGCAAGCATTTGCTTCGCGGAACACCTGGGAGTGACTTAGCTCATGCAATTCCAACAAACTAGCTGCGCGAGATTACGAGAGAATGAAAGCTCGCGAGATTCGCAGTAGTATTCATCGTTCGCCATTATCCGTTTATATTGTTTCCAGATTCCACGTCGATCAAACGTTCTCCAGCCGAACAATTACACGTCGCTGCCTTCCCGAGCGCGCAACATTTTCGAAAGGTCAGTCGTTGGATTAAAATAGGTCATCCTATCCTTCTTCGTATCGCGCCGTTTCTTTCTCTCTCTCTCTCTCCCTCTCCCGCCCTTTTCCGCGCGTCTACCCCTTTCTCCGCGGGAGCGAAGGCGCGATTCGAAGATAGCCGGTCCGACTCACGTCATAATAAAATTAAATTCATATCTCTCGGATCAGCAGAATGCGATAGCTACCGCGACATGACCTCCCGCTTATTGTAAGCAAACACGTATGTCCTCCCTCCTTCTGTCCCTGTCCGTTCCCTCCCGTCACGAATAGTTTTGATTCATGAGACGGCCGGCGAGCCGAGCGTGCGTGTCGCGCGCGCGTATGCGTATACACCCTCCTACGTACCACTGCATCTCGAGGTGTGCGTTCCTCCCCCCTTTACCCTACCCGGGACACCGCGAAATCCGACACTGCATACCAGTAACCCGACTTCCAGACCCTTCTCCCGGCTCCGCTCCCCCGTCTCTTTCCGCGCGAGCTCGCGCGCCCGCCACATTTAAACACGTGTCAACATGTCGGTTGACATAGATTTTTCGCCGAGATAGAGAACCCGAAGAATAAGACGAGTGAGGCCCGACTTGAACGAGAGCCCCGATCGACTTCGCTTCGTCGTATGAGAAAGAGAATGAGGGGGCGGGGCACGCGGGGAGCAATGAGGACGGTGGCACGGGAGGCAGGAGACGGCATCTCTCTCTCTCTTCCGAAACCAGTTTGTACTTCTGGTAGACGAGGGGGGCACGTCCCCTGTCCTGGTCTCCAGATAGCGAGGTGCTCCAGGCGCATTTAACACCGGGAGGCATAGCACCGCTGCATTGTCGGATCCGATCGCAGCAGCATCGTTGCGTCACGTTCCCGCTTAATTAATGCCGCTTTCCGGAGAGCGAACCGGACGTAATAAAACATAAGAATAAAACCTGAGGAGCCAATCTAGGAATCTGATTATCCGCGATCCATATATTAAATCGCGATCTAAAGCTTCAGACTTGTATTTGTAGAATGTAAAAAAACAAAACTTATGATATTGAATTTTTACATAATTTAATTTAAATACATCAATTTAAATACATTATTGATCAAAATAATCACGAGACATGTACTTAAAATATTTTTTAATGATAAATAGTGAATATACAAGGAAAAATAACGAGTATCGTGATAATGATAAATAAGTACTATCAATAATTATGAATAACGATTCGATCAAAGTTCTATTGATTTAGCTTTATAAATATTTAAGGAATGTTGTGCATTGTAATATTGCACATTTATCATGAAAAATTATAATATCTATTATCGAATAACGCAATACGAAACAACGTAATAATTTTTGTAAGAGGTAACATTTAAAGCGCAAGTAATGTTCACGTGTGATCGAATTATATATATATCCTGCTTTACGTAGTTTTGTCCTAAGCGTAATAAGTTTGCTGACAGAATTCTCGCTGCTGACAAAAGTCAGGTAACTGACACTTGCAGTATCTTGCCGGTTGACAAATGTAGGCATCGATAGATAAATCACGCCATTCGATAACTTTCCATTTCCAACATATTCAGCGCAAACGTGAATCATCCACGCTGCAAAAGACGAGGTGTACTATCCACAAATGTACGTACGCAAATGCGCGCTACGGGATGAAAGTTGCGATATATCTGTTATAATTTTGTACCGAAGGGGGTGCATACGAGAAGGTGCGTATTGCTTCCGTATGTAGGAACCATTTGTTCCGGAAAATGGCGCAATTTTGTCTCCCTGGCGCAATGTTGGAATAAATGCAATACCTCCGCGGCCGTAATTTAACCGGCGGGCCCTTCATGTGCCGCGTTGTATTTATTCGGGAATATATATATATATATATATATATATATATATATATATATAAGGGGTGTCTCTTCTCTCTCCTCTCTGCAAGGAGTTCTGTAATTTCTGTTAGATATGTGTTTAAGATGACGGTAGTTTCGTCGATGCACTTAGCGTGCGCTCAGCGATGTCTTTCCAAATTGATTTAATGCCGTTGTTACATAATGAAGTCCGTAAATCTTATAGGCTATGATAACTGAAATTAACGATTCTAAAAATTGCATTCCAAGAAAATTGCTCAGCGACTTTTCGCGAACTTATAATAGAAAAAAATGTTTAATGAAATTAATGGATAGGAGGAGAAGGCAAAATTCGAGCAACGCAAGATCTCTTGCGATATGACAGTGTATATAATGTAAGATTGAAAGAGACTTAGATGATGATCGACTCATATAGCGCGTCGTAGGAGTTATGACCTAACGAGGCCCTTGCACACACAACGCCTCGAGCGGTTGCGATAGTTCGTCCCGGAATAGATCCGCCTCCGAGTCACAAACATGTACACAGTACGTAAACTAACATACGTAATTGGCAATTACTCTGCTATTATTTTGCGCGAATTGAATATCGGAACTGTCTTCGAAAATTTCAAGACGTTCTCTGAACAGATTTCTTAAATTATAACAAGTGTAATATTTCTGATAGTAGTCACGATATAGAATTCTTCGGATAAATGATTCATTTAAGACTGTTGAACAGATTTTTAATAAGGAGCACTTTTTTACTATGTTAAACTTTAAAAAAATACTCTCTAAATTTAAATAATTGAAATGTTACTAATTTGCAGGCTATAACTGTGATCATCAGTGACTATTCAATCTTGCAGTGATTCCGAATAAAGAGGAGGGACACATATCAAAATTAATGTATTATCACTGAAGGACAGTATATATCACTGATATAGTTATAAGTATGACGCTGAAATCGGATTATTCAAATAAGATCTATCAGTAAATAATATACTGATTTTAATTTAGAGAATAGATTAAGATTTTCAAACACTTCGAAAAGTCTGACAGTTTTTTAATTTATGCCAATATTTAAAAAGAATAACATCTTAATCTGGTTTTCACACTCAAGTATTCTTGTTGTGCTTCTTATTCTAATAGCCGTACCTCCCGTTCACGGGATCAAAAGGACTCACCTTCGCGCGTTGCACTGTCGGGACTCGGCACGCCGGCGAGGTCCGAAGGAAGGGGAAAAAAATCAACGAGCAGGAAGAAATCAAGATCCCTCGCGCGCCGCGGGCTTTCTGCTTCCCTCGGAGGGGTGAGTGCGTGCGTGCGTTCGTGCGTGCTTGCCTGCGTGCGTGTTCGGGGTCTCTCTCGCGTGCGGCGTGAGAACTCTTTTTCGGGCCCTCACGAAACGATAAAAAGTAGACGAAGAGAAAGACGAAGTAGCACCCGAGCCCCTCTCTCTCTCTCTCTCTCTCTCTCTCTCTCTCTCTCTCTCTCTCTCTCTCTCTCTCTCTCTCTCTCTCTCTCTCTCTCTCTCTCTCTCTGTTCCTTCGCTCTCCTTTTCTGTCTGCTTCTCTTCCTCTCTTTTGCTTTCTTTCTTTCCGTTTTCCTTTCTCTTTCTCTCTTTTTCTCTCTGTCGGTCTCTTCCTCCCCTTGATCGGTTCCCTTATTATGCGAAACGGCACACGAATCTCAATGGCTTTGCGTGATTATTAATTAAGACGTTCCTCGGCGAACGATTCGTCAATGAAGATGTCCCGACGCGCGACTGCTCGCTATGTCCTCCACAGCTGTCCTTAGGTCGCGTTAATTATATCTGAAGGTAAATGGCGCGCTGCGCCAGTCCTAATTCGCGTGTTTCGACCATACGCAAATGTGTCACATGAGAATGTGTGAAGCGAAGACGTTGTCAAAGGACCTGCAATGTCTTGCGATTGCGTCTAGCATACACGAAGTTAATTAGTCTGATTAATCAGAGAACCTGTCGCCGCGTCCTTTCCCATCCTTTGAGAAGGACGAGAAGTTAGCGATCACAAGACAGTGTGGCATGTAATTTAATTTAATTAGTATTAAAGAGCGTTTATGACTGTAGCATCGTGCGACAATTCATTAGTTAGCTGAAACTCAAGGCTTGATCATTCGTGCGTCCTGGATTCCTTGCCGGTTCGACCGAGACAATTTTTGATTGTCGGAACTAAAAATGGAATGCATTCGTCACTAATTGTTCTTATCATTCAGCTATCAGCTATCAGTTAACTGTCAGCGATTACAATTTTACTGTGTACCATTCGATACTTCTTCCTGCAATATTCCGATCCTTTGTCAGCGATTGAAACATACGTAGTATTTCGCGAACACTTGATTCGAGTAGCATTAATTGCTGTTAACACTTATTAGTTAGCTTGCAGCGTTGAACGATTCCCAGTCACTTGTCAAACGTTCCTTTGATGTAGCACTTTGATCGCGTGTCCATAGCATGCATTCTTCAGCTTGTGTTCCGTTTCACAGAAGCGTGACTCGCGATAAGCGTTAATTATCCAGATATTAATTAGTCGTAATCGCAATTATCATTCCACCATGCGATTCACTTTTTAATTGTTTCTTCACTATAATGTCTCTATCTCGGAACAAAAGAATGAGGATCGCGGTCGCGTGAGCCATTAATTACTAAAGTAATTAATATACCGTTATTTATCTGCCTCTTAAATGTTGCATTCACTCGCGCCTATCAAGCAGCACGTGAACTCTTGTGTTCGATCGTCTATTCGATACTCCACTTCGGTGTTTACGATCACCTTCGAAAGAAAGATCCTCCTTTCTCTGTCAGGAAACCAGATTCATGCAACATTCATGGTACTGTCGACAAATGAAAATCCTTAATGCATCGATCCTGTTTACGATCGCTGCTTCATCTAACAGCAAGCCAAAACTTTCGCAATCTAGAAACCTCTCGAAAGGGACATGAAAACAGCGATCGAGTCGCACGTATTTCCTGTTTTTCCTTCACAATCAGCTAATCGCTTCCTTCAACTTGAACGCTTTATCTCGTAGCGCGCTTGTACTCCCTACGCATTAAACACCACTGAACAGCACATTCTTGAAATATTCATTTGCAAAGTAACGATCGACCCTTGCGTTTCTTCTACTTAAAAAATTCATTCACAGAGGTGAGTAATTGACGCAGACGCCTGTTGACTTTCCCAAGGTTGTCGTCGATTAATTGCGGTTAAAGGCCTCAGTGATCTTTCGATATTATCGTTTTTTCCCCTTAGATATCTCTTGTGAATCGGCAAATGAGTTGGAATATGCATTGAAATAAAGTGCCGTTTTGCAGCTTAGAATTTTGTTTTTATAAATGGAGCCATGGATTTTTTTGACAATTCTCCCAATCCTCGCACGTTTGTTGTCCAATGAATTTTTTATAAATCAAAATACAAAAACTTGTAGCTTTGCGATTGAGCAATGGAAACAAATGTAGCACGAAACTAATGTGCTCATAAGTTAAATTATATTTCTTATCCTATCTCAGGATCACTTTATTGAATCAAGTTATAAAGTTTTGAACAATATGGTAGAGAGATAGTGACCGTGATAGTGAAGTAAAACAAATTTCCTTGGTTTCTCTTGGATCACTGTTTATGTGCTAGGAGTTTCGTATCGTCTTCGGTCAATAACGAGCAACGGCAATGTAGACTTCTCGTACGTTGGGTTAAGTTAAACTTCACTTTCCATCACCGAATTACTCCCGACGAATTGGGACACGAAGTTCGAACGATCTCTCTCGGGGAGTAGCAATCGGATTAAAATAAATCCCCCGCACTAACCTCGGGTCACTGAATCACTTTTTATAAACTAAAAGCTTTAAATCGCTTTGCGGAAGACAGAGAATGACTGTCCGTGGTAAGCAGAAGCTGTCGATTAATTATACATGAAGTCAAACCACATTCCGTCTCATCAAATTCATACACATGGATTTATCAAATTAATTATTCGTCATCCTTGGGTCGTTGTTCGTGATAAATAAGAATGATGTAAAACACTCAAGTGTTGAATCACGTCATATTTTATTCCCCATCTCGTTTTCTTTTATCGTTCTTCACGGATCACGGTGATTGGACCGATTCTTTTTATCAGTCCCACAGGGACAGTCACTGGTTTACTTGGATTTGGAGCTGGACGCGAGGGTGGAAACGGTTCACGAGGCTGCCGACGAACCGGGCGCGCACAAGTCAGATTAATTACACCGACGGATTAATCAGTAGCCGGAACTCACTCGGCCGAGTGGGTCGCAGCATTGGATGCTGCACTGTCGCGGTAACTCGTGGCAACCGCACCGCGGGACGCATCTCGAGGGCATTCGCACGCGGGCACTTCCGGTTAGCCGGAAGCGGCACGCATCGGGGAGAGAGAGAGAGCGCACACCCTCGACCCTCCCGTTTCTCCCTCTCTCTTTCCGTCGCGAGCGGCTGGAGCTCTCCGATTGCACTCACCCGCTGGATCACCGGTAGCGCGCGCTACCGAACAAGCACTGATTCGACGAACACACACACAAACGATGACACACACAAACACGCGCGACACACACACGTACACCGGGCACGTACGAGAACTATCCGTTGTCCTCCTCGTGCGTCCGTCCTGGCACGTTCGTTCTTGGGATCGTCGAAAGGATCGAAACACGCGTCGATCCTTTCCGCGAGAGTCACGTGGTTAGTTCACCGTCCCAATGCTGTCACGATGATGTTGCGAGCGAATCGGCACAACAATCGTCCCGGATCAATCGGGACATCTGTCAACCGTAAAGATCCTCGAATGAATTCGATTATGATCTTCCTCCACCATCCATCCACCACGTATATCCCTCGATCGCGCTCGCGGAGTGACGTGACGCGGCTAACAATCGAACAAACGAAATCGGTTTTGCGCGTCCGGGCCGCTCGGATGGACCACCGCGATCCGGCCTCGGAACACACGTTCGTTGGACTGTCGTTCGGAGCAGCTCGGGCCGCGGTTTAGTATCAACGTTCGTTCTTGGCTTGCGTCGCGCCCCTCCCGGGACGCCGGCCGACGCCAATCGAGTGCGCGTATACCTACTACGTGCACGTACCTGCGAACCTGCAAGAGGTGAATCCACCTCTGCCTTTCCGCCCAGCCTGAATCTCGACTGCGCGACCTGCGCGCGCGCGCGAATATCCCGTATTATGATATGCGATTTCATGTGTACGTGTCTATAACGAATATATATAAACACGCATTTGTGAATGTGAAATTGGCATGTTTGAAACTTGCACTCATGATTCCACTGAATGATAGAAGAGAAAACTGTTCGGCAACGATGACGGATTGCTACCATCGGTTTCGTTTTGGTTATAAGTCACTAAACGATATTTTAATACAATACCTACAACAAAATTGTGTACGTGTTAATTGTTCGCATCTTCTCATACAAAATTTAATGTAATATTTGTTTTACTATTTAAATCCTTAATTTTATTAAATATCTGCTTGAAAGCTTTCCTGACAAATCTTCAGATTTGTCAGAAAAAGGAATCAACGCCAAATCTACTATTGCATTTTCCAATACCAATGAAATACATAAAATTACAAAAAAATTATTTGTGCTAGTTCTTTGGCATTAACATGGCGGATTAGCCAAACGCGATCTGAACAGCACATTCAATGGAATTGGATGCGTTATTTCGACTTTACGCTTTTGCTAATTGGCAGACATCGATATAAATACTTTTGAACATTCGTTTAATGACTGGTTTGGCATTATTCCTCAACTGCCTCCCCTTCTTTATATATACACACACGCGCATAAACTTTCTCTCTCTCTCTCTCTCTCTCTCTCTCTCTCTCTCTCTCTCTCTCTCTCTCTCTCTCTCTCTCTCTCTCTCTCTCTCTCTCTCTCTCTCTCTCTCTCTCTTGCGCGTGAGCCCAACTCGACCCGAAAGGCGGATCGATAGGATGAAAATGGGTTAACGTTTTACGAACGCTCGCGCCGCTAATTTCGTGCATATTCGGATTAGCAGATACGAGGCGAGATATCCGAGACCGGAATAACTGCGGATTTCTTCCTTTTGTTCCCCTCCTTTTTTCTCATTCCTTTTTTCGCTTTCTTTTCATTCCCTGCTCGGCGAGATGTAAAAATCCGGAATTACCGCGCTCTTATCGAGAGCGTTACGAACTTGGTGCTTCCTGCATGCACTTGCTGCTTGCGCGGATGTTATCGGATGTCGTACACGACATATAGATGGATATGCTCCGTTTTGTACGCTTCGTTATCCTGTGAATGCGCATGAATCTGCGTCCTCAAGAGATTCCTTATATTTGTGAATACTTTTTATGAACGTCCCGTATCTAGCATCCGAAAGTGTGTCGCGGTGTATATCTATCAAGTATAATGCAGCTTTTGCAAGTAGCTGTCATACCGAGTGAACAGAAGCGCTAGCAATTGACAGGTCTGCACGTGACAAACATGGCAACTGACAGTTTTGTCGAAAATCATTTGCCAGTCGCGCTAGATTCTCTATAAGTTTAAAAAATGTGTTTGCAAAAGCCGGACATAAATAATATTAGATTATTGATACTGTCAATATGTTTCAAGCTCCTACATCTCTCATACTGTTAGAATCATCAAATTTCACTCCTGAATTTTCTTCACGATTAATAATGATCACGGTTACTAATTGTTTGTTGAATAATAGATATATAATTTCTCTCTTTTCTGGATATATATTTTACTTCTTCTATTAATTAAACACACTACAAATTTACTGTATATAAATAAATTTAATTACATATATCATTATTACGTCTCATTAAAAAATATTTTACTTTTAGCTGGTTTAATATTCTTTTTATGTATAAAATATATTTAAATAAGGATATGGGAGTTTTAAATATTATAATAATGGTCTCTCATTTGCGGTGTAAATTAAACTCAAAATATAACATTCAAAGGTATATTTAGTAATTTATTTTAAATTATTTATACGTAATGCAGAATTATAATATAACAATTTTTGAAAAATACGAGATAAATAATTTACTATAACAGATGTCAGTTATACTATTAAAAATTAACGAAAACACAAAAGGGGATATTAATTTACACATATAACATAATAACCTTATATAATCAGGTTTTAATAAACCTTTTTATACATATATTGAATAATTATGTTTCTCAAGGGCTTATATTACGTTTTTATGTTTCAACGCATTTTTGGATTATTTATTTTCTGCGGGTGCGATGTATTTTACTTTCTGATCATAGCCTTTTCTACCTCGCCGTACACTCGAAGGAAAACGTTGGAAGTGTCGTTGAAAGTTTCGAGCACTCAGTCGCACCATTATTGTTGGTAGTCCGCTAGAGAGAAACGCGGAGGAAAGCGCCTACGTGCACGCCTGTGTGCGTACGAATGCGCGTCTGTGCGTGCTGAGTGTGTGCGAAGGGCGGATTTCATAGTCCATGTAGTTTGGCATCAATGCGAAATCTGGGGTTGGTTTCAGACGCACGATAAAGCCATTTCAAATTGAATAACAGATTTCTGGGCGCACAACAAAATGCACTTGCCGCGGAGGTTTCCGAAGCCTAGAAAGGGGATTTAAGTGATGCTCTGTGTGCCTTTCTCTATCTTCACGCATGACGCACACAGGAGTGTCTCTTTGTTTATTCGACTTCGTTCTTAAAAGACATATCTTTCCAATTATACCTTTCACACATTCATACGTCTACGCACGTCTGTAATGATTTATCATTCAAAAGTGAAAGCGATTGTTTCTACAAATTATCATGAATAGACTGAGTAAGTAGGCTTTAGGATTATATCATTCACTTTTCTCCCACAATTCAATTCTCATGCATACAATTCAGATGCATTAATTATGAGGAAATAATCATCTAATATTTCTGTATTCGCTGAAAAGGTCATTATGTCGCAATTTTATATCAACGAACGCTGTTGAGCCATCTCCTGAAATCTTAAATCGATTCGACAATTCCAGTGTGAACGAAAATGACTCACTTTTGCCTAATTGGCCATATCGTCCGGCTCCGTTGCATACTCATTGCTACTCCGGAAACGATTCCAGGTAAATCCGATCTTGAGATTCGATTGCAAACCGCAAACGAATTCGGCATGTGTGTTCCGCTGAGTAAATCCTTAAGAATGCTTGTTGTAGGAAAAAAGCGGTCAAAAAACCGCTAATTAAAAGCTTGATTTTGTCATCATTGGTTAACAATTCTTAATCGAGACAAGAAAAACGCGGATAAATCTGACATATGGTTTTCCTTATGATGCTTATTTATAATAAATTATTGTCAAATTAAAAAATTTTTGTATAGATATTTTTATTTTTAATAATTGAATATACATTGAACATAAATAGATAATTGCATTTATTTATTTACTTATAGTTTAATGTTAATAGTTTTTAATTTCAGGCCACTTTTTAAAACGTACATTTATTTTTAATATCTCATTTAAATTTCAATAAATTTCATTGTATTACATTCCACTTATTGTCGCCACATCGCCGATGCGTCGCGAAAATGTTGTTAGATATTCAGCAAGCTTTGACACTTGTCTGAAATAAAGAGGAAAGAGTTCGAGATACCGCATTACAATACATTACAATTTTAAAGCAGCCAGCGAGTTCACTTGCCAGACAAGTGGTGTACATTCTGCTGGCACAACCTGCCGGCTCGCAAGCTCGCGCTCGCCTCTCGATTAAGCCGCGCGATTAGGACAGGCATCATATTACAGAAGTCCGTTTGATCGCGACGCTTTGATCAACGCCGTTACGAAAACAGAATTACCATTCGTTCGTCACCGCCGTCCGCCAATAACATAGTCAATTCCAGGCAGTTTCCAACTTCCGGCGTTTGCCTACGGAACTAATATTTCGAAACTTTTCACGACTGTGACATGACATCGTCTATCTCTCTTTCTCTCTGTCGTTCGCTTCCTCGGCGGTCCTCGCGAGAGCTTTACGACGCGAGAGTCCCTCGTGCCCGAAACGAAATGAACTTTGAACGCGAGCGGATTCGAGCGGCCGCGTGTTATGTAGATGGTCACGTAGACGGACTGGTACAGCTTCCGGAACCGGGAGCTTTTGTTGCGCCAGATTAGCATGCCCTCCTGATGGTGGATTTATTCATGTATAATTTAAACTAGCCAGACCAGCGCCAGTCTTTGTTCGCGTCTTGCATCACGCGAGAGGACTGATTAGTAGTAGCTTAAGATTTTGAATAACGACATATCATGGATAAAGTATAGAATCGATATGTATAAGTTGCATCTCCACGTCAGTACATGCAGCTAATACGGAAAATAACATGGACACGTAATACAATTTGATACGGGTCCCTCTTCTGTAACCGTCACGGTATTACGTAATCGTATTAGCGCGACGTTTGTAAAAGTACATTTTTCGAGCGTGTGACTAATGGATCGTGATTTATATGCTCCGTTATCAGAAGCTTGAGCGGTAGACGCGATGCATCTCGCATACCCCCTTTAATCAGCGCACGAAAACGTCTACCTGCAGGATAAGCAAAAAGCGCGAAATCAAGAAAATGGATGCTCTCGACGACTCTCGCTTTCTTATTCGCATGCAGTTTGCCGTGGTGCAACGTCGTTATCTCGCGACACTTTAACGTCGTTATCGGCAGTGGATGAATATTATCCGAAAATTCAATTCCTTTCACTCTGACAACAATCGAGTAAAGCGGAACGGAGCGCAAGCCGCCGTAGTTACTTTATGCTCGGCGCGATGTCAAAAAGGAATCCCGATAGACTGCATTAATCGTTCGGTCGTTCGTTATCGCATAAATTGCGCATTCTCGTCGCGAAATGAATTTCCCGCGTTTCCTAATCGAGCGGAAGTGATTTAATGTCGTATTTAATCGCCGAATAACGCCGTGAGCGATAAAGCGATTCTGCGTCGTTATATGTCGAAATACGTTTTACGACCACTAAATCGGCACTAAACTCGATATTGTGAATTTACCCTAAGAATTATTTTTCCTTGAAAGAATGAACGATATGTTATTTTCCTGTACGAATACGTCGATTAACGCAGCAGGTAGCTCGAAGGAACGATGAATTATTTGGTGTCTTTTTAACTTGGTCTTTCTTAGCGAAATAGTGAAAAAAATTCAATATATTTTGCACTAGCAAAAATGATCGTGAATGTTTGACAAGAAAATTCGAATTTTCTTAATGACAGGAGGTTGAATTTCAGAACACCATTTTCCTGTTACAGACCGAGGAAGACAGGGAAGGGAGGGGAAGAGAGGAATCAAGTATCGTGAATCTTGCAAAGACATCGCGTCTGCAATTAACAGAGAAATGTACTTTGCAAACAAGTCCTCCCCTTTGCGCCCACGTACCGACGAAATGGTAACAACATGTGTCACGTGTGCGCGTTCTCACAGAATCAGCCCGGAGTAGCATTTACGAACAACAGCAAACACGTGTCGCGCCTTACTAAAGTATGCATTACACCGGAGGGGTAACGGTAACATTAATTGCTCGAAAATTAGTTCCGGCGGTAAAACTCGCTGTCGCGGATTCGCCGAGCACCGGGTCGAGTAATACACCTCGATGATAATAATTTGATATATATATTAATAACACATTAATGATCGCCACAATTAATACTTGGACGGTCGCACCGTTTCCACAAACGACGTGGCTGTTACACTGTACTTAAGTGCACTGAACTGCATTAATCCTAGATTAGATAATTTCCCGACTTCCGCACAATGTGAACGCGCACTTGACACGGACTCGAGATGACCTAATCTACATCTACCGGAACAAAAAATATACAGGCACAATTTCATGGATAAAAAGAAGATAATTATGGTTATCTTCTTGATTTTAAAATATCAACAGGTTTTTTTATGGAACAGTGTGCCATGCAGTGTCCTTACCAAAATTTTTAAATACATTGTAAATTAACTAATATGCACGATATTATATTAAATATTTTTTTAATTGCAGAATAAATATAGATTAATTCCGATATATATGTCGTATCTCTCGAAAACTTAATTTATTAGGTATTTACTTAAGTTTAAGATTAATAAACTATACCGATAAAGTTGCTAAAGAAGAAATTAAAAGCTTTAGATACATTATTAATTTTTGTAGTTTTATCTTTTAAATAACGCACAAGGAAAGTTATATTTAAGGAAATAAATTACATAGAATTGACTCGCTGAACAAGGTTCGAGATTGCGCTACTGAGATTTGAGCGACATACTCGTCTCCCTTAGGATCTTATCGCGGAAGTATTGCGTAATAGCGAGAATCTTTTAGTAATACGAAATTCCAGAGGGTACACGCATTTGCTTTTTAATCCATGACGGTGTAATTGCTTCGAGGACTTACGCTTTTATGATGAGAATGCGGTCGGCTATCTTTACCAAATCAGTTTTTTAATTCAGTCGTTTTATCGTTCCGCTTAATGTAACTTGCCCGCGGGAATCGTAAAGCTACAGACGGCAATCCCCGTGGCGAGATGAAATTTTCATTGACAGAAGCGCGAGGTTCGCTTAAGAACGAACGAGGACATCGCACTCGTTCTAAATCTTAAAGCAGCTACATGCTTTAATGGCCGCACCGCTGAAAAAGGACGCGCGCCGAACGAATAATGGCCGACATGAAAGCAGCGTATCGCGTATTCCACCGTTTATTCAATGCTATGTTTTATTTCACGCCGCTTCAGCTTTATTATCCCTCTCTTAGTTTTTCCTATAAAACAACGCCCGACTGCAGACGCCGTTTTCTCATGCTGAGAGCTTCTCACAGAAAGTCCTTTTTTCTATTAGTCACAAGAAGAGAGAAAAGAGATGATGGAAATAATTCTTTACACATACAATAATCTGGCAGATTATATTCTATAACGCAAATTTATATTCGCATTACGAAGGTCAGCCAAATTCTTTATGCTTAATTCTTTTTTTTATATATTACATGAATATCGAAATGTCCTTTTAATTTAGATTTCGAGATAGGACTTTAAGGATTATCTTGTTGTAAATTATTTTGACGGTGCGCACATCGAGAGAATGTTTCTGATCCTTTAAAAGTATCCCTTCATTTTTCTACTTCTCGTGAAAAACTTAGAAATTATATTTCTTATCTTCGATGAAAATAAAATATAAAGGCCTTTGCATAAAAGCATATTGGTAAAAGTTAAGCCATGATACGTTGTTCAACTCCAAGAGCAAGCGAAAGATAATGATTTATATATATAACGTCGCACTCAAGCGTGATATGTACGTATATTGCAAAATTATCGGAAAATAAAATAAGATAGTCAATTTGTGTTAATAAATTAAATAACGAACACTGACGTGGTGCATAAAAGAAGGGGCGTCGTCAGCGGCGGCGGTTTAAAGACGATCCTGATTCTCGACAACCACACCTTCGTGCGCCACCGGTTCGAGTAGCCTCGCGACTGGCCCGATAATTATCTTCGACCGGAGGTGTACTATTAGTGATCATGGTTTGACGTGTACAGTTCTTATCATACCCCCATGTACACGTTCCCCTCGTAACCCGTTCCCTTTGGAGAGTCGCGCCGCTCTTTGCATCCTTTCACACCATTAGGAGACCACCTCTCCGGCTTCTTCCTCCGCCATTGCTATACTTACACGATGCGTTTCACGATAATTAATGCATCAGTTAAAGTAAGAAATGGGTGAATGGGAAAAAATTGTAGGGGAATATGTCGGTGTACTCGTGTGATCGAGGCGGGCGAGTGAGTGAGTCGATGCTTTCAGTAAATTAATGTTTGTCAAATCTCTTAGATTTTTCAAAATATATAGTACATGTGTATATGTATACTATTGATAAATTTATATTATATATTGTACTAAAAATTTATATTATTTATGTATGTAAAAATATTTATTTATTTATTTATTTATACAATCTATATATATAAATTATAAGATAATTACGATATGAAATTCGAAATTACACTGTGTTCAAAACTTATTTTCTAAAAACGTAATTAACTTAGGATCAGAGAAAAACGCTCCCTTACAAAATTAATACTTTGCAAAGTGATCGGCCTCCCGCATCGCTTTTGATCCTGGTGACGACGTATATGTTAACATAATTGAAAAGAGCTTTGTGATTAGCACTGCTATTGAAATTACTTTCATCTTTTGTCGACGCGGGTATCGAAGGAAAAATATATTAAATCGAAATTGTCAAAAGCTTGTATGGCGTTTGAAGTTCGCAAATTTCAATTTGGATTTGTTTGGCGAATAATCAAAGTAGAATCAATTTTAACAGGACTTTTTAAATCACTCGACATCGAGATATATCAAATATCATTGCCTTAACAGAGGTCGACAAGAAAAATATTGAATCTTTTGATTATTAATTATAAAACTATAAAATTTTAAAATATTATTTTAAGATACTAGAAATTTATTAATGTAAAAATATTGAGTATATTAAAAACTAGCTTTAAAAAAAATTGGAAGTAGCATACGAGGATAGTCCCAGAAGTAACCGACCTAACGTATAAATGGCGGTTGATGTTTAAAAAAAATTACTATGGTAGAAAGTACCTACCTTATAAAGCTTAAGTGTCAAGTTTGAAAACGCTAAGTTATTTAATACTTGTTTGGCAGTCATCATATTGAACTCTTTCAGTGAATTTGGAAATATGGAAAAAATTGGTCATCTTTATGTGATACAATACTTTCATTTGAAAGGTCTCAACCAATATCAAAGCCGAGCTAGATTCTACTCTGGCGGAGTCTACTCCTTCGTTTACAACAGTAAAATATTGGGTGGCAGAATTTAAACGAGGCCGTACGAGCTGTCAAAACGAACATCGCAATGGTCGACCAAATAAGGTGACCACGCTATAAATGGTGAAGAAAATCCATAAAATGGTATTGAATGACCGTCGACTGAAAGTGCGTGAGCCAGCAGACACCGTAGGCATTTCAAAAAGTGCTATACATCGTATATTGACTGAAAATTTGGAGATGAGAAAGCTGTGCGCAAGATGAATGCCGCGTTTGCTCACATCGCGGTGGCCAAAATCAATGAGTTAAAGTTCGAATTGCTTCCTCACGCACCAGATTCCTCACTATTCGCCAGATTTAGCCCCCTTGGATTATTTTTCTCTTTCTAAACTTGAAAAAATGGCAGGGTGATAAAAGATTTGCCAACAATGAAGAGGTGGAATCTGTGGTTGATGGCTATTTTTGACGGTTCTATAAACAGGGTATCGAAGCTTTTGAATATTGCTGGGAAAAGTGTATCGAGCTAAAAGAAGACTATGTTGAGAAATAAAGATATTTTTTCCCCAATTTTTTGTGCTTTTTTTGTTAGGTCGGGTACTTCTGAGACTACTCTCGTACTTAAATTGTAAATGAGTTTTTTATATTCTTAAATCAGACCGGATGCACCGACGTAATGTAATTTTTACTTGGTTTAACTTATTATCTTTTAATTCTAAGTATTAGAGCAAATTTTAAATGAGTTTAAAATTAAGCTACGTTAGTGCAATCTGGTCTTAGATTTAATTTGGGCTCCAGATTTTAGGTACAAAAATTATATTTTTAGGTTTATATGCACATACATTTGATTTACATACGTTTATATTTTAATATTCTTGTATTATATCTTTCTATAAGTAGAAATTTATCCTAAATTCTGACACGAATTATTGATTATTTAAAGAAAATTTAAGTCAGATAATAAGATCGAAATAGTGATTTTTATTTGAAAAAATGAATTAGTAAGAATATGAAGAATATAGCGATTGAAAGGCGTGAAAGAAGAATGTTAGGGAGAGTTACCATCGCGTGCTACGATCCGGTTGTGTATCAGGTATAAGTGATAAAAAATGGACAACAGGCTCGACCGGTTCACGGTTAAACCTCAATAATCGTAAAGGCCGTGTACAAGTAATTATGAAAGAAGGTTTCAAGTGCCTTCGTGTTGTAAAATACTAATTTTTGGTACGGAATAAATAACATTTAAATATATTTCTCTTTCACAGAAACATATGTACGTAAACTGGCAGGTCTAAACACAAATCGTACTACGTTTGAATATTAAAGCGATGCACGCTACCAAACGAGCTGACGGGACCCTTGCGCACAAGTTGCATATATGATAATTTAATACGAGGGATCTTGTTATACACGTTTTTCTGTAAAATCTGTATTACGTTTTTACACGTGTTATTCTAAATATATATGTTGAAACCCTACAGCGATGTTTGACGCGTGAATCATACGATAGAATGATGAAAATGATTTATGATTGAAAACGAAAAAGGGAAATAAAATTGACGCGAATCAGTCAATAAAATTTCTATCCATGTACACAAATATTTATCCGTAATATTTCACGTTACATATTCATGTTTCTCCCTCCCGACATTTAGGTATTGCGAATATACTCACCTAGAATTCTGATGATTCATTTGCTTCGTGGACAACGTGTAGGCGAAATGAACGGCATTCCTCGGCATTCTGCAAAATGACTTTCCTGAAACGTGATTTGTCAGAATCTTCCGGCGGAAACGCAGAAAACGATCGGCTCGCACGACTTTCAGTGCGGCAAATTCGCGAGGAATTTGCGGAATGTCGCGACGATCGGCACTCGCTCGAAACTTTACGAAACAGAAAAATTAGATATCCGTTGTCTGTCGTCGAGATTTGGAACCACGCCGTGAATTTCCTAGGTGGAATGACGGCGCAGTAGGAGAATAAGAGGTAGAGGAGGATGAAGAACGCCGTATGATGTATGGGACTCTAAATCGAATCTTCGTTCGTTTGTAAACTTTGTTTGCCCGAAGAGGCAGGCTTAAAAGGATCTTCCACCAACGGGATGATATTTTCTCGTTATTCGGGAAAATTTTAACAGTAAAGTTATATTTTTAGCGTGTTTACTGTCTTATTGCTGACAAAAATAAATTTAGATAATTATAATTCTTTTCGCACTCGCTTCTTATAAATTAATAAATCTCGATTATTTTTTGTGTGGAATATTCGATCTGCTGTTGAGGAAATATTATGTCATTTCTAATTCTTTTTCGAAATTACATGTATCAAAGTAAAAAGCAATAACTTCACTAAATATAATAAATTAAGTTTTTCGAAAAAATTTAGTTGTTTCTAATATCTTTTCTTTTTTATTTTTATATTTTTAACAATATATAAATATACATATAATAACAAATTTATATATAGTAATACATTTTTAAATTTAATATTAAAGCAAAATACAATTTTATTTTAAAATTATTTTAAAGCATGTTTATTCAGACGTATTCATTATTTTTTCTTATCAATCATTTACTATTATTCAAGATATTATACGTATAATATAAATTCCTGCTATAACGTCAAGGAAAAATTTATTTTTAGATGAGCCAAGTTGTTAATCAGATTAATCGATTAATATTATAATATATATAATTAGTCGCGACTGTAATATAAGATAATTACTTGAGACGGCAGGAAAATCAGCGTTATTATCCCCCGTCTGCGTTATTCTCGCGCGCAAGCAATGATCGATTCCGACGTCGTTGACTTTCCTCGAGTCCTCGGCCTCTCTTCTTTTTTCTCGTCCTCTAAAGAGCCTCTTCTTGCCGCGGCGGTATTCCGGCGTCCGGGTGACAGTGATCGAGCACTGTCATTCGAGCGGACGGCGCATGCCTTACAAGATTCTGTACGCGCCGGCAATTACACTATCTCGGGAATGCCTTGTATCGCTCGATTCTTGCTTTTCGCGGCATTAACAAAAGTGCTACACATCACGATCGGCTACTGAAAACAACACAGCCGAACGAACCCAACTAGTCCCAGTGGAATTGTAACATCGAGACGAAATAATGATGCTTAGTGTCGCAAAGAATTCGATGCTTTACATACTATCGTGATTTTATATAATGCTTCTAAAACCATTTCAAATTAAAAAAAAAGAGAAAGAGAAAAAAGAGAGGAAACAGAGAAAAAAAGAAAAAGAAAGACGAAGGTAATTTATGACGTAAACGTGCAACTTCCGTGTATTTTTCATGTAAATTTTATATGTATTAAAATTCTTATTGAAGAGACATAAATTTTTCATATATATAATATTAGAAAGAAATATTAATGTAATTGTTACAAATTTAAAAACAAGAATTAATAATCTTCATAAATCTTAAATTTAATCTGTCACGTATTTTTTAAAATTAATTACCTGTGAGGAGAAGTTAAGAAGTACGTAATATATGATAGAAAAAGCTTGATTTATATTTATTAGATATAAAAATATAAAATTTTAATACATATAAAAGTTTATAGATTTAATTACAAAAATATAGTTAAGAGAGAGAGAGAGAGAGAGAGAGAGAGAGAGAGAGATTAATATTAACGAGATTGATAATATTTTTGAAAATATTTCATAATCCTTTGAATTTTCAAAAGAGTGCAATATACAGTAAACTTTTGAAACATAATTATACACGTAAACATTAATTTATTTTGCTTTAATATAATGATTTTATTTATTTTATAAACAGTATATAAAATTATATTGCATTTCTAATATTAAGAATCTAAAATAGCATTATAAAAAGATCTTTTTATATCGTTCATATAATATAATTAAATTTCAACCATAGGGCACATGTGAAGATTAATAAGTTCGTCGACATCACTATGTAATAGTAGAACTCTTTTGTGCCCTCACAGGGATCAATACCAACATTACCGTTTTTTTCATGAAGCCGCTCCTATTAAGAAATCCATAAAGGCTCGCCGTACGGGCTCTTGTGTACCCTTTTCTCAATTTTGCACACGTGCTCATCTTATAAGCGTCCTTTTTTGCATGAGCGTCGCGTTTTACGCCAATATAAAGCGACACGTCTGCCAGTGACAATGACATGTGTTAGCACAGCGTCACTGTATAATCATAATAATTATACAATTCAATATCTATATATAGATTACATAGGATGATCAGAAGCTTCGGAATATATTCTTGGTATTATTTTTCTACGACAGGAAAACGATATTATTATTTGCTTTATATTTGCATGCTTTTCGAAAACCTCTTTTCAACAGCTGTCGGTTGTTTTCGTTGCTCTTCAACACTGTGCAATTTCGATTTACTATAACTTCGTTTCGCCATACCAGTATTCCATTTTGAAAAGATGACGTTGTAGAGAAGATCGACCGACCACTTTCGATGAACGCTTGCGGTCGGTCACTGTCAATCTTTATGGGGCCCCGTGGTCGATGGGCATAATTTAGAACGACGCGAACGTTCCCATGGCGATTTACCGTGCACGCTTTGTTACGACGTCCCTCGGAGTTACAGCAGGACACACGTATTTCGCGACCGTGGCGGCGGAATTGCGCAACATCGAAGAAGGAACCGCAGGAACGCGCGCGTGATTGTTCGAGAACTATGCATCACAATTTTTAATGAGAAGTTTCTTGTTTTTTAAATATAGCATATTTTATAAATATTTTATAAACATTTTAATTAAAAATTAATGGGAGCGAATACCTTTATTAAAAAGTTTTTTTCGTTTTTCCGTAAGTTGTTGAAATATAATAATAAACAAATATTTTGCAGGTTATTTTATTGTTTTATTGATGAAATAAATCTCTCTGTTGAAGAAGAAATGTGTCACAAAATTATATCATAATGATTCTGGAGAATTGATGACTTATTATTAATGACTGGCCATGATAAAAAATATTAACTAAATATGTTTAATACACAGGTGTATACAGATGTTGAATTACGTTAAATCAAATTATTTTTATTTCAAGTAAAAGCACATATTAGACAAGTGTACCGTAAATACAATCGACATAGTTATAATAATCATAGTTTAGTCAAAAAAATGAGATGACAAATAAAACCTAATATTTCACGGCAATGATACCTCCAAATTTACGTGATCAATTGGCGCTGAACGTTTATCTTTCTTGAACAGTATTCGAAGTAGTGAAAAAAAATTTCGCTACACACGTAGCATTTGGGAGTCGCTCTGCACAATACTTTACATCAAACAATAGCAGCGAAAACGTGAATCGTGGAAACGCGACGGTGGGAGGAAAAGGGGCCGAAAATAAATGAGGCGGTTTAAATTTCAGATGCAGTATCTACAGGCCGCACCGGATGTTGTATGCACATCCTGCTCGCGCTCAATTTTGCAGGTGCCCCGCTATATTTGCTCGCAAACACGTCTATGTACACGTTAGGGCTGCGCCGTTTGCTCGTCTTACACTCGCCTCGCTGTTTCTGCTCATCGATCCGTCTTGCCTGGTGTTTACAGGCGCGCGTCATTTGCCGACAGATCAGCAATTTGTGGATGTTCATTCGACCATCGTGTAAGAACATCGAATGCGGCGATTCAATAATTGTTCCAATTAAGCTTTCTTATTGCTAAAATTGTGAACAAATATGTACAAATCGGTCCGCGGAATCTTCCTGTTACCAGATAATGAAGGTGCTTTATGCAAATTCAAGTTTTTTTTTTTTTTTTTTTTTTTGGACATCTCGATATTTTCAACAGAGTAAAATTTTACTATACGATTTACTATTCGAAGAATGAATTTTTTAACGATAACTTAAATTCGATATGGATCTACGATTCCAATTTCATACACTTGCATTACGTGTCTAATAACTGAGTGCTTATGCAAACAATTACTCAATTAAAGTCTAACGTACCGCATCGTTGCTCATTTCATCTTATCGATCATATCGTGCTACATGAAGAACATTGTTATACCCGTCTCACACTGTTTATCGTTTATCGTCCGCGAGCTTCGCTTGAATGAAGAGGGGAATATACATTTACCGGTGTTGTATCGATTTTCCAATACAAACGAAGTGGAACTTATTTTTCGAACAGCCAGGCGAACGCGACCGTCGCCGTTCCGCGATCGAAACACGGCGTGCATTGTTTTTACGATCGCGAAAATTGGAATGTCTCCCAATTGCGCGCGATTACTCCAATTACGCGAACAATCGAGGAAAAATTACGGAGTAAGGAGTAAGAGAGATACAGTGACGGCTGGTAAGGAGGCGGGTGGGGAAAGGCATCTCTTCCCCCTTCCACGAGCATACTTCCGATATAAATTCTCACGAAAGTGTAACGGAAGCGATTTGCAGAGCGCGGCGAACTGGCCGGAGGCAGTTATGATCCGTTGCCAATAGCTAATGCAGGGATGGCGTGCAAATCGACGTAGACGGAACATAATTCAGTTGACTCGGACTTGGCGCGGCCTGCCGCGCCGATCGATGCGGTACCTCCGCACAAGCCAGCAGCTCCGCAAATCGCTGCAGTTCTCGACTCAAACAGTATATTGCCGATACGCGAGTGCGGCACGCGTTTAGAAGGAAAGAAATAGAAATATTCTATAATTTCTCTTTCCCAGAGCTATAGTATATTGCCCGACTAACGACCTGATCGTTTATGATCGACACTATTCTTTTTCCCTCCTTTCATTATGTATTATTTCATTGTATTTCAAGATAGTATGTTAGAGATGTGATATGATTTAAATTAAATCAAAATGTTTAATTGTACAGTACGTATTACAAATATTTTAACATAAATGGCAAACAGCTGCCAGTCGGCCAATCAGAAATTAAACAATAGAATGTGTTATACAAATAATGTAGAAGAATTATAGTAAGATAATAAGAAAATTAAAAAAAGTCAAAAAAAATAAACTAAGCTGTATGAAACGTTGAAGAAGGGAAGAGAGAAATACGAGAGAAGCAAAAACGTGAGATGATGGTGTAAAAGGAGATGATGGGTGTATATGTTGTTGTTAATGCATATATATATCTCGAAGATTTATTTATCTGTATCAACGTACACATAGTGCAAAGGTAGAAAAAGAATTCGTGCCAACAGTGCTTCTGGCGCGAGATAAAAAATCAGTGATACGCTTGAAGATGAATTTTCCCAAATCCCGGGGAAGCGATCGGTATATCGCGTAGAATAATCGCGTGAAAACACACATCGGGATGCGCCCCGCGAGAACGTTGCGCGATCGCTTTCGTATCTCGCGTGCCGTAACAGGTGTCACGTTTCGCGATAAAACGCACGAATTCCGCGTACGCGCGGCATTTATCAGCCGCGATTCGGGGCACGTAAACGCGCGAGCGTTTCGCGATTCCGCTCGGCGTGTTACAATGCGCAATATTATGCGCCGGCATTCAGCCGTGAAACAATTATATGCGTTTCCTAGTGAATCGACGTGCGCCTCGTACTCCTCGTAAATCTATTTTCGCGCGCCATTGTTTGGCGCGCATATTAACTCGTTACCCGGATTCTAAATGGGCGATATGAGCTCGCTTGCAATAATTGCGCGATCGCATTTCTAAGCGGACGTGCTTGCCAATCGATCCGCAGTACCACCCCTTCCAGCTCCCTCCCACCCTTCCTCCAGCTCTCTCTCTCTCTCTCTCTCTCTCTCTCTCTCTCTCTTTCTCTCTCTTCTTCGTGATCCATCTACCTTTATGCTTGATCGATCCCTATGGAAGGGTTACCTCGTAGTGTTTAACGATCGGCGTGTAACAATGTGCTATTCTACCACTAATATTATAGTTTTACGTGAAGTGTGTAATAGGACCCCGAAGCAAAGATCGCGAGCGAGATAAAATATTACTTTAACGTCTATTTGGTTCTTAGAATTTATGTCTAGTAATTCCGGAGAAATATGATTTAAGTTGAGCGTCATGGATAACTTCAATCAATAATCTAGTGGCGCTAAAATTTGCACCGATAAATATAGTACGTATATTTGTAGTTATAAGTCAATTACATTAGTTTTTGTAAAGTAAATCTTACAATTTTTTATTACAATATATAAATATACGTATGATGTAATAAAAAATTAATTAACAAAACTATTTTTACAATCAAATGTTTTATCTTGTAAAATTTTATTTTTGTAATGAATCGAGCGTCGAGATTTTCTTTCCGGTTTATATCTCTCCCGGTATATTGGTGTCCATAAAGTCCCGAATATTCGTTTCACCGCGACGATACTGTCCGGCATGGCGGTAACAAAATAAGTGCTGAGAAAAAGATGGCGACACGTGACGAGTACATAACTCGTCACGTATCTTCTGCAGAAATGACTGATCTGATGGTTTTGGATTTAGCGACTTCACGAACCTAAAAAGTCAATACTTCGCGAACGTTTACGAGTGTAGATACATTTGTTCTGGATATATTGTATAATGAACATTTGAGGAAAAGTGGAGAGGCACAAGATACAATCTAATTTTAAAATAATAAAAAGTATAGAAGCAAAAACTCACATATTTATGTACACGTTTAATATAAATTTTTTAGGTTGAAGCTCATGTACTTTTTATATATACTTTTAATTTAAAAAAATCGTGTATCTCTCCGAATCGCGCGGATGTCTTATCCTCGGTCAATGTTTCTTTTCTCTTTCATCTCCTTGCTGTCGATATCTTGGCCATTGCCTACAGCGAGAAAAGATTCGTGGAAAATATTCTATTTCTTCCGGGCACAAAGCTCGTTTCCCACGATGGATCAAACGGTGATAAAATCCGCGTGGATTCTCGCACACGATTGCCAGCGCGAATGTAAATAAAACGATGCCATTGTATCACGTATTTTTGCCGCTGGACGCTTTCTATGTCTCGGATATCATATTCCAATGCTTATTCTTCCAGGAATTGTTAGCAAATATTTGAATTATCACGTATCGATGTTGGCTGTATTTTTTTCTTTACTTTATTAATCATCCTTATGGAGATATGATATTATATTCGTGTCATTTTCGTCCATATTAATCCTTTCTTCCAAATAATTTATTTGTTAAGACTTTCTTTTGATATCTGTCAGAGAGAGAATTTTGGTATTTCCTAGCTAATCTGCGCGCGCGCGTGTGTGTATGTCGCGTGTGGTGTGTGAGTATCCTGTATGTACTTGCAGAGCTGTCCTGATTCGCTGACTCGAATAGTTGCAGCACGTGTCTCGGCTCGTGTGCTCGAATTCGCGACAAAATAGGCGGCGCACCTATGGCGCCGTCTTGCTCGCCAGGATTTCCCACGTGTTACCGGGCCACTCTATTTTCTCGTAACGACTCGGGCCTCTCTTCTTTTATTTTCTCCTCAGCACATCTCCTTTCTTTTCTCGCACGACAGCGACAGTGCACCGGCTCGATGCGAGGCCGTTTTCGTCTTTCTCTCATCCAGCTGTTCCTCTTTTTCTGCTTCCTCTTTTCTTCTTCTTCTTCCTCGTCTCGCCACCTTGCTAGATGCTGTTCAAGTCCAATCCGAGAGACGCGACACGACTTCGACATTTCCCCGGAGGTGGCTAGAGGCAGGGTCGATCACTGATTTCGGTAAATCAGGTATACGCCAAAGAACTTAGCTGCACCATTTGACCGTGCTTGCATTTCGAAGTTAATTTTAAATCGGTATTGACACCGCAGAATCTGACATGTTGTAACAGCATAAAATGGAGGGAGGCGTAAGACGCACTTTTATAAAAGAGCAATACTATCTTTAAAAGAAAAATGAAAAGAGGGAGAGAGAATAAAGGAAGAAAATTTTTCATTGTTTTGTTAACGTTAAACATAGATTTTATGAAAAGATGATGAACACGTTACAAAGTATCCGATTTAATATTTCTATTAGTAGAAAATAATTGTGGAAGTTTTGAATATTGATATTCAAAATTTTGTTTGAAAAACAAATACGAATAATGTATCAAAATTGAAATTTCTAGAAATTGAATTTAAAGAGATATAGAAGAATTATATACTATTTCTCCTCGGCTTGATTGTGCACGATTAGTAAGACCTCCGCCTACATATAAATAGCAGTTAAAGTAATCGCGTGCGCGGGTAATAAATAAAACAACAGCCGACATAATCTTACGAAAATTCCGCTGTTAATCTCGTCTCGCAGCGACCAACGACGGTAGTTAAAGCGTCTTGTAACTCACAGCGAAGGAGTGTTCCGCGGTAATACCATGCCACATAATATTCCTTTCTATGGCATGTACACGTATACGGTGTGATAATCGCATTTTCTTTCAACGGTAGATACTACATAACAATTATAGAAGAAATGCTGGAAAGCTATTGCAACTTTAGTACCTCCGAATAGTGTACTGTGCATCGTTTTGACAAATTCGCAATTAGATATCTTGTTTTATTGTCGTTACGTAAAGACGTAAATGTTGTAGAACAATATTTTTAGTGATATTTTTTTCAGGATAATATGCGATAGATGACTCGGACCGAGGATTAGAACTTGGATGATCAAACTATAACGTCCGCTCGTATGCGTTTACCATCAATTACCGGTATGACATTCGTCACCGGAAGAAGACGCGTTTGTCCGGAGACACCCTTTACTATGTACATCCAAACGACGGAATATAATCGCGGACGGTCGGTGATGGCGGTCACAGGCCGCGCGCGCGCATGTTTGCATCCTTTGAATCGCGCCGGGTGGGATTATGGACGTTGTCCACTTTGATGTTCGAACGGACGCCGTAGGATTGTTCGGGCCATGTCGATGGATTTCCACAAAGTAAATGTCGGCGGCAGGTGGCCGTGGCCGGCACGTCGGAATTCCTCGCGCGCAATCGTCGGCCGTGGCGTAATCGCGGCCTTTGCTGCGCCGCGGGAGGCCGCGCGTTTACGCCGCGTTTGCGACGACGAACCGTATCGCGCTTGTCTGAATAGAGAGCCGCATCGACGCGTAAGAGCGAGACCAAGCCGGTTTCCAGCGTCGGGGGCACATTTTCCCCGGCGATTCGCAATTCCCGGTCGTATCAGTCGCTGGTAATTAAATATGAAGAAGCGCACTCCGGCAGTAGATTCTGTGGGAACGTTAAGGGACTGTTAGACTCAGCGAGTGCTCGTACTTCGATTAATTAGTTGTAATTAATCGTGCAGTTAGATTAACTAAGTTACGGTCAAGAATGCATCATAAGATCAACTTTAATATTATATTTTCTCTGAGTACGTTCGGAAGTAGCTTTTAAAATTTAAAAGTTACGAAACTCGGTAACTAAACCTCACTTAAAAATTCTATATTCAAAAGCGGCTTCCGTAAAATTGAATGAGAAAATTATACGTTCTCCAAATATAAAGAAAATATTTCATTGAAAAATGCGAAGAATATGTATACAGGTAGAGTTCGTTAGCGTGTGTGACGCTTCAGTTTCACTTCAGTTTCAATTTACTCTCTTCTACGAATGCCGCAACTTTTTGCTGAGCGGTGACACACAAAAAATTAACAAACCGCGTTAAAATATTGAGTCCCAACGACGTGAAATAACGAATGGACATATTAATAAACAATAAATTAATTACAATCGATTCCACAAGATCGATATCTATCTTGCTGAGGCCTTTTTATCCGTTCGTCCGTTTAATCTGCCAATGTTTGAACAGAAGTTAATTTTCACCCGTTTCCATATCGGATATTTGCCAGTACAAGGATGAACTTTCCACATTCTGCTTTCACTTCGGAGTAGACTATATTAAACCATTTTTTATTAATAAAACTGTTAATTTATTTTTACTTGAATATAATACTAATTATACTTATGTGTGCTGTATTATTTTAATATTAAAAATAAATGAAATACTGAATGTTCAATGACAATTTGACAATTTAACTAATTTGATATAAAATATTCAAATAGCACAATCACATTATGTTAAATTAACATTCGACTCTAGTAAAAATTTAACATAAATGTTACGTTTACTTTGTAATAATAAAAATAGTAGCATCATTTATTATGTTGAATTGCAAGTTACAAATTATATTAATTAATTATTTTATTTAAATCACTTTATATTATTTACCGCGCGATCGCCGATCGTCATCTTCGAACGGCGCAGGTTATTAGCGTTCATAAGCGGAAACAAAGCTCTCTTTCAGCGGACGTTGAATAAAATGGCGGCGCATGATGGTATCCGGTTGTGCGATGATCCTGCGTCGGTCGCTCCGCGTGTGGTCACCAGCGCTGAAACAAAGTCCGCGTTACTTGGCGAAATACAACGCAACGTAAGGCAACGCAACGCTATACGAATTCGTCATCGTTGTCATCATCGTCGTTGTCGTTATCATTACGTAAATTGACTGGCGACTATGCGGCCACCAGTCGTGCGGCCGAAATGCGGATGTACGATCGGCCGATCACCATCGATCCGTAAATGCAAGCGAAGATCGACGGGCGCATTCACGTGTTGAAGGAGGTATAGGGCCAGGGTATGGAGCTTGTCAAGCACATCAGGCGTTTCCTGGTCTCCTGACTGTCACCCTGGTCCTCTCGTTCCCTCGGTCGATCTCAGCAAGGTAGTTATGGCAGGACAATTGGGCAATTCGAGTTTGTATAGACGCACTATGGTGATGACGACAGTGAATTACCTATCATTCGATGACGAAGACGTAGGATGCATTCAATAATTGTTTCGATCAATTATACTTGCCACTTTCGTGCCAAATCTATAAGACATCCTTATATTTTAGCTGCAAATTCTTGTGTATTATTTCTCGTTTAATTTTCAGTAAACTTTATTTTAGTTGAAATAAGATTGGACAATTAAATATGATTGGATCGCAATTATTAAAAAAGTTTGTTATGAAAGAACAAAAGATAACAACTGCATGTATAATCGATTTTATCGCAATTTGTAACATTAATTTCAATACACGTTTTCACAAAGTTACATGAGCTTACCTAACATCCTTCTATCGTTTTCTATTAGACATTTCTGTTAACAGTAACCATTAATCGGAAAAAGGTAATAGATAGGTCTACTTGGGCGTTGCACGTTCATAAATCATACGATCGATGAGCAAGCATAATTCGATCATAACTTTAAATACATGCATAGCGATCGATGCGGTAAAAGCACAGGCTGCTGCTTGTAAATACGACCATCCGACGAGCGCATCGGCTACTTCCTGTCTAGCTCATACATATAATCTGATTCAATAAGTAATTTGCTATACACACAACATCGCGTTTCACCAGAAACCTCGATGGTTCTTTTTTATTTAAGACTAACAAAAACTGCTGAGACTTTACGCATTTATTTAGAAGCATTCATGTCTACATTATCTTAGTAAACTCGTATAAAATTTGAAGTGATCCACGTCACACGAGTAAGCTAAATTACTATTCTAGCATTCCTATTTACATTTATAATATGAACACAAAATATGTAATAGAATTATTTTTATCTCAAGCTTAATTAAAATAATTTAAAAAATTACATACTATATTCGCTTCTTTATAATTATTTTTATGTGTTTTTAAAATATTTTCTACATGATAAATTTATCACACATAAACGGGCACCACGTATCTTTTATTTATACGGTATATATTAATTTTTTAAATTTTATGTGCACAAGTGTTTTCATATAAAGAACAAGTTGCGTTTTTACCGCATCGAACATATACGCATGATGAATCGAAAATACAAACAAGAGCCCGGAAGTAATCGATGATAAAAAATAAAAATGCAGATGCGTCTGATGTATCGTCCAATCTATGACACTGACACGCTCCGATTGTAGCTCCAAATGTATATATGGAGATTGATGCGCCAGAGGAGTGAAGAACTGAGGGCATACGAATGCGCGGACACCTGTCAAATACATTGAACATTTCAGCTTCCTATCTGTCGCATTTATACTCTCGATAGACGCAAGGTGCGATTCAATAAGTAATCCGTGTCTGCATACACGTTACTCGTGAATGCATGCATCTTACCAGCGACACATTACTTAATCGTCCTTAGTTTCATCGAAAACTATTTTTTAATCAGAGGCATCTCAGCGACAGACAACATGACGCAATTACATTTTAAGTTTAAATTTGCAATGCGTTTACATGCGCTATTTTTATCATTGACAAGAATCCGTGAAAAATTTTAAGGCTATTGCTGTCAGAAGCAGCCGAAAGAAAATTATTTAAGGATGGATTTTTGTTATAAATCTACAACGAAAATGTGTATTTGATCTCGTGTGTATACATATACATGCGTGGAGCTTGCAATGTGGGATGCGTATGCAGATTGATGCATTGAAAGTGAAGGACTGTCTGTCTATGAATAGCTGGTACCTGTCAAGTACATCGGACGTTTCAGCTTGTTGTCTGTTCCGTTCCTACTCTCGATACTCACGACACCGTTCGATAAGTAATTTGAAGCAGCGCGCGCGTAGATAGGTAGAGTAAAAGTAGACCGTAATCTTGTAAATCGCCTTGTTAAGCTCATCCGAGTTTTAACCAAGTAAGAGTTGAATATGTTCTCTTGTAAACATTATTAGATTTACTATACTATCTCGGCTGCTTGATATTAAAAATTACTTTTTTTTTATTCAGAGTACTTTTACATTACAAACTTGAAATCTATAATCTGTAAAAATATAGAGAGTCCAAACCAACACTTTGTTTTCCTGAATTATATTTATTACACGGAAACTAAAAATAAAAGTTTAGAAACACAAAAACAAACTAGAAAGTATCTTTCATTAAATAATATATAATTTTTATTTAATTACAATTTTTATAACATTGTCAAGAATTTTTTAATAATTAAGTTTTTTATAAGTTTACCAAAAGTCGTATTAATATAATAAAAGCCAATAATGTATTTTCTTGTTTTTTCTTTAACGTGAATCATCTGTACAAAAAATTTATAAATGTATATGAAGATTCCTAAAAGCCTTTTACTTTAATGCTTTTGCCGATTTACATAAATATCTTACGTTGTTGCGCAAGACGTATAATCTATAGCGCGAGAATACATAAAGATTAGATTAAGTTACTAGATCTCTTAATGCTGAACCTTTTATTCTATCCTATATGGTTTTTACTATCTTATTGTCTGTTTTATGTTTCTCTGATTTTATATTTATGTTTATGTTTAATAATATTTTATATTTATGTTTAAAACTCCATTATACGAAAAATAAGGAAGAGGAAAACGTATAAAACAATTTCAGTGCGCTGTTGTAATATTAATAAAGTGCAATGTTTAAGTTTTTGAAAAGCAGGTGTCTCTTTATAAGAACTATGTCGGTATATTGGCAATTTTTCTTTACATTTGAAATGATGAATTAATTATAAAACCTAAAAATATAATGATATTACATAAGCAATGTTATAATACTATAAATAATATAATGCAAGACGAATATAATCGACATATTTCATGTGCGTTTATATTATTTATATCTCTATAAAAAAAATAATGAGAGAATAAATTTGTTTTATTCTTGTGCGAACACATTTTATAAGATAATAATAGAATAAGAGAAAGAAAGAGGTGCCCACATACCGACTCAATTATGCGATCTGCGTACATGCATCGATCGCGGTCTTAAACGTATGTATAGCGATTGATGTATTAGCAACGAAGGGCTGTCCGCCCATGAATACGCGAGCACCTGTCAAGAACAGCGGACATTTCTACTTTCCTTCTACGGGCAGCTATTCTTTGTAGGTACAATTCTATAAGTAGTACAGGCATTGCTATAGGAGACAGGGAACAGAGTTACTGTCAGAAGGCCATCATGGCCTATTGAAATAGGATAATAATCAACCGACCATAGATTCGATATAAAGACAATTTTAACCGACCGGACAGACGTACATAAACGCGTCCCTGAGCTATCTGTATGCAGGCGTTTCTATACATTTAATTACTAATTATCCTCGCTTTCAGCATGCCAGATGCAAAATAAATATGAAACTCACCTATGCAGTTTAGATAGCTGCACAGGAAGAAACTGCCTAGTGTAACGTATTAAACGTTTGTCCAATGTTTAATTTCGAAATTCAGGCTAAATACATAACAAAATGCAGCAAATGTTGATATTTGGAAGAAGCAGCTTCAGTATGTGTAAAATTAATTACTTAGAAAATATTTTGTACAAGAATTGTTATCATTATTGTATAGGAATGTTGTACTTAAAAATGATAAAAGAAATTTAATAACGTATATCAATTAGCATCATATGAATAATGAAGATAGAAATTATTAATATGTACAATTCTTTCTGGTATTTTTGCTATATAACTTTTTTCAAATATATAAAGAAATGGAGTTATATATAAAGAAATGAAATTAATTGTATTAATTGATAAATATTATTTTGTACTTCTAAAGATCATAACACATTTTTACGTATACAATCTTTTTATTAAAACTTTAAAGAGAATGGCACTAATTGGCATTTCTTTTTAAAGTCAAACGCCATCGATATTGAGCTTGCCAGAGAGACGGCGATTAGCGATATTTCCATCGAATATATAACTCAAACAGCGAATGCGAAAACCGAATTCGTGCCACTTTGCCATTCGTTTCGCCTCGTCAAATATGGACAATGGTTCGTCGATCAAATCGATTTTACATACGTGTGCGTATATGGACTCGTGAGAGCTGCAACATCGTGTCGCTGGGTATGTCGTTATTCATTAAACCGACATCCTTGTACTTCGCTTGGTCAAACGATAATCGATATAGGTGCTGTAGTCAAGCACCACACGTATGTTTTATGCCGAAATTCACGGAGAATTATATGCGCAATTGGGACATAGAGAGTAACAAGAATCGATCCGCACATTGAAACAATCCGATGAAGATTTGATGAATGCGAATTAATTAATAATTGTAATCTAATATTTAAACCCTGGCAGTGGCTGTAATATCGTAAATTTATTGTTAAATATCAAAAGCGAGAGATTATAATACTGAATGTTCCGAAATGTTAAAAGTATCTTATTACTAAACCGACAAAAAATTTCATTATAATAGTATTTATATTAAATTGTGAAAAATTCTTATTTGGAGACTGTGTAAAGAGATCCCAAGTTTATTTATTATTGGAAATTTAAAGATATAAAAAATAAAACTAGATTTTGAAACTAATCTCTACACTATTTTGATTAAGTGTAAAAGTTTTATAATCAATAAATATAATTATAATATGATGGAAATAAAAAATGATTTTAAATTTTCAATAGTTGTGCTTAATCATTTCCCACTTAATATGATATTTTACATATTTTTAAAACAAAAATTTTTGTTATAATCTCCAAATATATCACAATTTATTAAAAGTATTCTACTTAAATGAGAAATCAAATTTGGTGAAAATTATTTTAATTCTTGAATAATTTATAAATCATCTTAATGCGCTCCACATAATTACTTTTACTAAAAGTAAATTAGCCCATATGATAATTTCTTTTTTGTTTTCAGGAAAAGTGACAAAAACTTGGTTTGAGTGAAAATCGTAGCACGAGTTCCACTCGCATCGACCTGTGACTCCCGCCGATAATTTCCAGACAAACAAGGTAATTTTCTGATTGTTTTATCAATAACGGTTCCCACTCGTGGCGCATTGGAAAAGGCGTGGCGGCGCGGGAATCGGCGCGTTTTCGATAACACGCGTTAATCCGATCCGTTCTACTCCGCTCGCACGCATTCGCGCGAACTTACGAACTATCTCGCGAAAGCCTAACGGTCTTTAAGACGAGAATTGCGAGACGATTAATGTGAAGTACACCGAGGATTGAAAGGATTGAGGGGATGATCGTGCACGTGAGCATTCCAACTTTTATCAGAACGCATCGATCCCGCAATTAATCGGCGTCGATCGCACGCGGTTTCATCATTGTAAATTATAATACACGCCTACTAAGCGATACACTTCCTAGTCACTTAATGAAGTACGATCACTAACGGGATTCCAATGGACGGCCTCAAGGTCGACCGGGATGATCACGGTTAGAGGCAGTGGCATTGTTCATCGATTTGCACGTCGATCTCCACCGAGGAAGGTGTATTTCATCGGTCGCATGGGATCAATGATAATTTTCAATATCTATTATTAAAGGATAAATTTTCATTGGAAATTACGGGGAGCGATAATAAACGTCGATCTATTCAAACAATGTAGCAAAGAAACGTATAATCATTTTATTTAGTAATTATTTAATAATTACAATCTAAAATATTATCTCATCAACGTCGCTCTTCAATTACGAAACGTTAATTATTCGATATCGTGAAAATTTTGAAAGTACTTAATTATTATAACCGCAAAATTGTTATTTTAAAAGCCGCGGAATTGCAAAATGATGAATCACGATGATTGCATTGTACGCCATTAAACATTCGTATTATATTAAATGATGTAGACCGTTTGATTGCAATTCTAAATTACAACGTATACGTAACTCCCGGATAACGCCGGGAATCATACGGCCCGTTCCGGACATGACTTCTCTCAATTGCGTCAAAGTAAGATAAGCGCGATATCTCGAATGGGACAAGTTGCGTTTGCTATGCGCCCGATCGTTGTATTCCGGCGTTATCGTCGCAACACTACGCTTTCCGCGGACCATTTCGCTTGTGATGTCCTCGCTATCCCGGTTATTCATCTCTTTTTCCCCCCCGCGCACGAACATTCCCGTTTGTTTGCGCGAACCTCGCGCCGTTCGTGCTCCTCGCGCGAGATATCAAAGCTGCGGTCTTGAAGCGTCAAGCCGGAATCGCGCATACACTTCGGACGGAGAGTGCCTCGTATGGGCGATGCAACGCGCGTTGCGCGAGGGCGTCGCGAGTAACGGTGACTAATGAAAACACGCATTCCCTCGTATCGCGGACGCGTGGGTCGCGTCCATTGTGCCTTTTTTCTCCTGCTTTCTTCCCCATACTCGATCCTCTCCTTTCTCCGCCGCCGTATCACAATCGATGCGGCCGTACGCGGCGAAATCGAAGATACCGCGGATGTCACGATACCGTGATTTCGTAACGCGTTGTCAGGATAATCGTTCGTATGTTGCAACGCGTTTCCCACGTCGCCAACGCACGCTCAGCCCGTTAGCTTAATTGTGACGGAATACGATAAATTGTGACCAATATGGAAATTCGGATTTCCCAATGCTCGGTTTTCGAATCCGCTTGTGCAGTATCGCAAAATTCAGTATACCTAGATTCAGAACGTCGAAGAGGATATTTTGAATAATCTCATTAAAAGATATATTTGACTGACTTGTTGTTGCTTATAGTTATGTACAACCGTGCCGTTTGTAGTTACCATTAAATAATTTCTTTTTAACGTCGGAAGCGGAAGGAACTGGATAGGCGCGTGCATGCATATATACGCGTATGCATTCGCACATTTATACGTGATAATATTTTTCTACTTATGCAGTCCGCGTGGGAGATAAATTTCTAAAAGTGATAAACTCCTGGTAGGCAAATAGAAGTGATGTAAAATATACACAACCGTATACACGCGGGCGCACACGCCCGATGCATGCCCAGCAGGCAGACGATGCAACGGTGCATTTGCACGGCATAGCGCGATGCATCGGCATCGCATCCCGTCGCTCGCGCGCTGAAAATAACGGTGACTAACGAAAATAGGCATTTCCTCATCTCTCCTACGACGGTGCGCGCGATAAGCTTTTACGTTTTCACCTCGCGAGCGAGCAAGCGCGCGCGTTGTACGTGAGAAAGAGAAAGGGAGAGAGAGAGAGAGAGAGAGAGAGAGAGAGAGAGAGGATGTGCAAAGCACGCCAGCGCACGGTGCATTATGTTGAATTTTGCAGATCATGCGATGCAACACACTTCCGAGATCGGCTGCCCGTGGTCGGCGGGAACATTACTCGAAATTGTACGCAAATTGGATCTTTATAAATTACATGGTGAAATTACATGAGGCATCGCGCTTACGAAACTATGAACGATTGCTTTAATAAAGGATTGTCGTGTACGTGGCATAAAATATCGATTAGAACGTTCATGGAATACAAAATACGGTATTTCAATGATCCAATGATCAGCCAACATTTTTTCGTGTCAAGACACTACAATGTACGAACAATAATTTACGTTTTGAATTTCATGAGATTTTAATAAAAATAATACAAAATCGCTGTTTCGTGACTCTTTGAAAAAGCGGGAATGGAATTGTGATGTCGCAAATCAGATTGCATGGGCATTTGATTTAATTAAAAATCATTATTTGAAAAATTACAATGAGAGAACGTGCATGTTATATATAATACAATTCCACAAAATGAAGAATAATAAGTAAATCTGATTGCGTCGACATTTCATTTTGATCGGAGCATTACAGCGGCTATGTATAATATTTCGTAAAGGCAATTAAAGATAAAATAAAAATCTCTTGCTTGGAAGGTTAAACAACTGACATTTTCCACTCTATAATAAGCAAACATAGCATTCATCGAGTATTGAAATAAGCTAGTCAGCAATTATCGTTTTTATAAATTTCTTATTAATAGTAAAGTAAGTACACATTAAAGATTCTGCTAGAAACATAAAAATATCGTTGATATAATATAATTATTGTTCAACTTATTAAATAATCTATCATATACATAAAATGAGTTTTAAAAATATGTAATTTTCTATCCACTCACAATATCTATCTTATACAGAAAAAGATTCATTCGGAGTTTTTTATTAAATTATTAAAAAATCATTAATTCGAATGCTTGATGATCTTGAAGTTAAAGTTCGAATTGTAATTAAAGAGATAAATTAACAATTGACTAAAACATTGAAAGATAATAATTTGCAACAAATTGTCTCTCATATAATGGACTTTGATACTTAACGTCATTATATATATCTTCATTAAGTAATATTATACGTATTTTACTAGTATTTATTAAGTATTATTGCGAATCGCAGTCTTTCTATAGTTTTTAAACGGATCAATCTGTATACTATTTTTTGCAAGAAAATGTATTTATCCTTTTATTGATATAGTTAAATGATATTATATAAAATGTATATGTAAATTATATATTAATTTATCTTAATTGTGATGTAATATTTCAACGCTTTAAAATATTTTGATGGATTTGTTAGATATTGGCAGTTCTAGTTCAAGGCGTTGAGTTGTTTATCCCGCCAGGTAGACCGGCGGCGAACTTTCAGCGACAAAACTTTTGCGCGCGGCGAAAGTTTCGATAGAACTCAAGACCGCCGCACCGCCGCGCCGCCGTGGCGGCGGCCGCCCCGCCCGCACAATAAATTGCCGATATCACAATGAGCGCGTATTGAGCCGTCGGCCGCGCGATGTAATGGCGCAATGAATCATGCAGGAACTTATCGCGCGCGCGTCTAGGAGATGAGGGAACGCATGTTTTCATTAGTCACCGTTATTCGCGGTTGCGCGCCTCGGGGACGCGGGTGAGCAAAGCGTGCTCTGTATTCCGCGTTTATCCGGCCATCGGTAATCCGTCAGGCCCCGATTGGCCCGAGGACCCTAGAACTTTTGCACAGGAGCAATGCGAATGAACCCGCCGGATTAGACAGACGGAAATAAAATTTTTTGATAATAAAAATATGAGCGTTTTGTCCCGAGAGCGATTTATTTTAGAATTCGCGTAACAAGAGGCATGTTTTATGCCATTGCATTAATAATAAAGTTATGCTAAACATATCGAAGATAGACCAAAGGAAAAAGAATACTAATTAAGATATTGAAGTACGAAAGAGTAATTAATCATATTTTAGTAAGCTCATTTATAATAGTCTAACTTTTCAAACATTAATTCATTAAGCGTAATTGTATTACGAAAATATGACATTTCAAAAAAAACGGTAAAGAAGATGCATAATGAAATTGTCATCTTGAGGTGAAATTATGTATTATGGCTTCATATCTTTTACATACAATTTTATTCTATCCCTTCTGCATATTTTATTTTAGTTAGAATTTTCAACTTTTTGACTTTACAAAATCTCAAGTCTGCTTTTAATATCTAGAGAATCTTATTTTGCAAAAGTAGTGTCTGTACATATTGTGTATATATATATATATATATATATATATATATATATATATAATATATCTCTATATTCTCAGTAACGTATACATATATTTAAAAAAAATGGAATTTTTTAATATATTTTATTATTCTTAAGTACATAAAATTGATAAACATGCATAAAATTGATGGCACATCAAAATTTTATGTATAAAATTTTGTACATAAATTTTGTATATAAAATATATTTATTCTATGAAATACATAAAGTATTAAGTACCATGAATTTATAACTTCAGCGATAAGAGGTGATCGAGGAATTTTATTATTCACCAATCAAGGCGAAATCGGAGTTTTATCGCATTTAGATATTTCAATTTTTTAAAGCTTAAATCTTGTATTGATCCGTATAAATCTGCGCGTTGTTTAAACAAATATTACTTCTCTAATGTTATCTTTTATGACACATTTTTATCTCGAACCTCGGCGACATTCCTATGCGCATATACACGTGTCTCTTCTCCGCACAGCGTATCTTTCTCGCGCGTAAAACATGTACTTTATGTGACACACAGTCCCCGATCTTAAGAAGATTTATGTGGCGGATCGTAGATCCTATTATTCGCCGTGTTGGCGAAGTTACCGGGAACAGGCATTTCGTTCCTCGCGAGAATCGCGAAATAAAGTCGCGGAACGGTATGACTGCACTCTTTTATGGCTGCAGGCGCGCCCACCATATTTAAAATCCGTCGAGGTCGAGGCATAATTCAAAGAAACAATGCGGCAAATAATATTTCGGCCAACGATGAATAATCTGCTTCCCAAATTTCCTGCGATGTATGATTAATTCGGTTATATTTCTTTGGTTATGAATCTTTCTCAGTCTCCACTAGGTAAAATATCTTTTTTTGTAACCTTCATCTATTACATATATCTCCTGTTGGTATATCATCATTATTAATTGCGGTAGTCGGTTAAACACAGCAAAAATTACTTGATGAAGTCTTCTCAAAATAAAGTTAATTATATATTTCATAATAGGATATAATGCACGTCTATATATTCGTAATGACGTGTGAGCACAAGCGACGTCACACATAATATTAACTTATCAGGAATTATCTAATCTGCTGTACGTGCTTCATTGTCATTGCGAAATATGAATCACGAGATGGTATTATAGTCGCTAGAAAACAATTTTTCTTTGAGGAAAGAGCTAGGAATCTATATTCATTTTTATATTTTTTAAGAGAATTCTATTTATCTATACGTGAGAAAATAATTGAGAGAAGACAAATTATTTTATCCTGAATTAAGAACATTTCCAAAAGAGCAAAAGTTTATTATATATATATATATATATATATATATATATATATATATAATATAGAAGATGCTTACGTAAATGTTGAATAACGAACACAGATTTAACAAATAGATGAATTAATTGATATTCTCGTATTGCTTAATAATTGATATAAGATTGCATTTTGCAAACACTCAAGAAGAGAGAAATCGGGACGAGAGAATGTGTAACCGGTGACTTGGCATATTTATTCTATTCCGTATGAATCATTTTAGTCCTAATGTAGCATTTACGATAGGTATGTCGATTGACGAAAGCGATAAACGATACATTAATACTACGAACTCCGATGCGAATTCCGTTTGGTGAAGCATATTACATGGTATGTACGAAGAGAGTATTAATAGAATAAAAATATATGTTTTAACGAATCGTATGATCAGTGTCTTTTTAGAAGGAATATAAAATAATATATAATTTATAAAACTTTCTTAAAAATTAAACTGTTCTGTTAAAAAAATATAAATATAATTATATAAGAAACAGAAAATTTTAATTAATTAGATATATTTTGTTAGAATGACAATTTTTAAGATTTAAAACGTGTAGATAATTATAAAAGATAATTAAAAAATAAAACAATCCAGTTTTTCGAAAGCTTTTCCTCTGAAAGTATTTAAATCAAGTTTCCTCTCGTTTGCTTCGAAAAAAAAGAGTAAATTTCAGGACGTATAGACGATAAAAAGCATCTACTAAAAAGCATCGTCATTAAAAGTTAATTTCAATGCTTTCGGAAAGTGTGATTACTTTATAATATAATTACATTTAATTGAAGGGTCATACACGAAATACACGTTCAATGTCCTTGTCAATTTCTCTCACTCGTTTTGTATACTGGATACGTATCGATCGCTTCGAAAATTGGCGTACCAGCTAATCTACTACACTCTGGTATCTATCAATTATCAATTATATACCAGCCACGCCAATTTTTGCGCCGTACCGCGCTGGATCGCAATTGCGATCGTACAAAACGTTCTGCGATGAAAGGTCGTCGGTACGAGCGTGGCAGTGATCTGAAACGTGCCACGGGAATCTCATGTGTTTGCTAAACCGCACGAATTACGATGTACTACATGTACTCTTCGCTAGGAAAGCCACGACAAGATATCTTGAACACATTTAATATAAAAAAAAATGTCAAAATTGAATCAGAGTAAAATATAAAAAATGAAACCTGTATCTCACAAAGTCTGAAAGAATTATATTATTGTATAAAACTAGGAGAAAGTATTTTTTTTTACTTTCCATATCCTCTAAATTGGAATTATAATAGATAAGGAATTTTTATTCGAATTTTAATTCGAAAAATTTTCGAATTTAGGTTTTTATTGTTATAATTATGCATTATATTTATGTTATATATCTATAAAATAACGGTTTAATAGCAAATTGATCGTGATACAAAACGCTGTGCATTGCTGTCGGCAGTTTATTCAAAACATTGATTTCGTTGTTAAAATTAGTTTCTATACAGAGCTGCACTTGCGGTTCCTTGGCATACGAAATTATGACCCGTTATTTCGAAAAATGGATGACTGTGACACGGGCTGTCGCGGTGCCGTCGTGTTCAATGATCGGGTATTATCATTGTAATTACGCCGATCGGACAGCAGCCGTTAGCCGGTTCCTACTACGATTCTTCGGTCCTTTCGAGTTACCTGACGGTGATGTAACGTAATGATGTAACGTCGGCTGCGTCAAACTTTAAAGAGACTAGTTGGAAAGGCACGATGATGATTAATATTCTGTAACGACGTTAGAAATTAGTCTCTTACGAAACGCATTTAAATGTAATCCACTCGTACCACCCATGATGCTCTCGAAAAAAATATATAATTGAATAATATTTTTAAAGAGACTATTTCGTAACTCATTATTGTAGGAATTTGGAGATTTCTTTATCTTTAAATCTATTATAACCCATACAGAATATTTCAAATCTATTATAAGCCATGTTTCTATCTATGATTTCTTTGGTTAATTTAGAACTAATTTTTCTTTTAAAACACATCTACATAACAGTAATTTTTTAATAGTAATTAAGAATGAAAAATGACTTTTGCAAAACTAAGCGGGATTGCAAAGAGAAAGCAAAGTCTCACGTCTTGTGATTTTAAAATTAAATTTTTTAAATAAATATAAATTATATAAAATTTTATGCATTATGTAATAGATTTAATAAACATTGAAAAAGCATCTCTTAAAAAGTATCGAAGTATTTTAAGTTAAGCTGGAAAAGAAAAAGAAGAAAAGAAAGAGAAAAGTAGCCGTTTTCTGGCTTTATATAATTAATCAAATACCGAAGGCGTAAGTCAATCCATTTGGTATTATTCATCTACAGCATATATTGTGATTGTCACGTTAGGAAGTACAACAAAGGATTCGTTCATAAAGGAAGCCGTAATGACGTGCCCACGCGAGCAGTCCGAAAATGACGGGTGGCATTGTCGAAACGTTGCCGCGCCCAAAAATTTCGCCTCCTTGCGACGGCGTGGCGGTGCGTTGGTTCCGCATGCGCTAATGACGATGGTTATTAAGAGACGCGTGCGGGTTAGTATGCGTCATTAAGGCACGCGTGTGTACTCTCTCGCGAAAAAAGAATGCGCGAAGAGAATGGAAAGAAGAAGAAGAAATGATGATGAAAGAAAAAAAAGAAACGAGGAAAAGGAAAAAGTGGGAAGCATTTGTCTTTACAAGTATGTGAGAGAAATATACGATAAAACGGTAACGTACAGTAGAAAGTAGTACGAATAAATAGCGCAAGTCAAGCAAATTAGTTCGTACAAAAATATAAACGTCATCGTACGTTAATAAGCAATTTACATTTGATGCAGAAATTTGGATAAGGAATGTTTACTAAAATGTGTAATATTCGTGACGAAAAAATGTGGTGTATCTGTATATAACGACTTACATAAAAGGATGAAAATAGAAAAAGAGAGGCGAGAAAAAGGAACAGTAGGAACACAAGTTGTTGGAATACGAGAAAGAAGAAAGAAAGGAGTGCGAGAAAGAGAGAAGGCCGCATTGGAAGGAGAAACGGTCATTATCGGCAATGACTGGCAGCGAGGTCATCGTCGCCGATGAATTTAACGTTCCTTTGTGTGAACGCGGCCCTTACATTGTACCGTCGCCAGTGTGTACAAACCTGCCGAAATCATTAACGCATGCTTCTTCGCGTAACTTACTGCCGCCTACCGCTCCGTCCTTCGCGCCCTTCGCGACTTCCGCCATTGTAAAACGCGTGTAATCGCGTCGCGCCGGACATCGACGATCACACGATGATGATTGTGCTGTTGAGTCAGCGGCACGTACACCGTTGTGTCGTTGTCGAGTCGCTATTTGAGTAATTTGTAGGTAGCTCGTGCGGATTACCGCTACGAGGATTGATCTTCGGACGGTGCCGTTGTTGAGTGACAGAGCAACAGATTTATTCCCTCACGATTATTATTTCTGCTACATGCAAAAGGTTAAGATAGGATTTACTTTTCTGCAGGTAACCCAGATACAATTTGTGGCATTTACGGTAGTCGATGTGTCACTTTTACAAAATGACCAAGCTGTTGAAATTATTTTTACCCATCACTCGTCACTTATACGTGTCGTTAAATTGTTGTAAAATCTGAGGTATTTATATCAATCAATCAAACGTTTTTTTAGAAGCATTTTTCACGTAAATGTTATAGATGAATTATAGATTTCCAAATAAAAGATAGCTACAATGTAATCCATTTTACAATTGATTTCCGAATGTAAAAGGCAGCTATTTCTATACAGAGTCATACAGAGTGTACAAAATAATTGTTTGCTTATATAATAATAATTCTTTATTTACTTCAGCAGTAGAAGGTTTCTCTCTCTCTCTCTCTCTCTCTCTCTTTTATTTTAATTTTTAAATAATTGTTTGCTTATATATTAATTTTAGAATTGTTGTGACCTTATTTATATTTTCCAACATTTCTCTTTACATGAAACATCCAGGTTTTTAACATTTTATAAATGCATTCTACCAATATGGCGTCTTGCGTTGTTCTTTACGACGAAGAGTGACGATAGGAAGATCGGGTCTCCGGTGGTACGATTATCCAAGGGTAAAACTGATCACGTACGCCCAGACGGCTCGTACAATGGCCAACTTCATCCAACTTAAGGGCTATTAGAGCCAACCCCTTGCACCCTGTCCGTGTCCCTTCAGGATCCGTCGACGGCCACGTCGGCTCGAAGAGATAACCAGACGGAAGTCCCTCGTCGTCTTCCAATAAAGTTACACGATTCCGGAGTACGTGAGCGGTCATCGACTGTATCCACCGGCGCGGATTGCATTATGACCCGATTACTATACTGAGCACGGCGCCCACGTTGTTACATATTAGAAATTGCGCGTAGAATGACGTAATGTCGCTGATAAGGTTTACATGTCGCAAATGCATGCTGAGTTACTGATCATAATTTCTCCCTTTTTTTTTTCCGATTTTTTAGGTACGTGTGTCATTGAGTATCTATATTCATAGTTTTATTTTATATTTTAGCAATCATTATCAATAATGTAAACTATTTATGGAGCTTTAGTTTCTTTGATGGATACGAGAAAAGAATATCTTTCCCAAAATATTTAGGATTCTCTGAAGCATTAAAGTCTTTGAGCTTGGCCAGCTTTGAGAGGTCTTTGAAAAATTTGAAGATTTCAATATCACGATTCATAAAAACCGAAACATTCTTAGGTATTTCTTAGGTATTTCTAATATTTACGCGATAGGACTAACTACGAAACTATAATAAGTCATCACATTTGAACGTTTTTTAAGTTTGTAAATTTCTATTCTTTATTGTCGTTGTTAGATATCGTTTTATCTTCTGTCTAGTCTTTGGGAATTCCAAATTTCAGAATTTATCCTTTCTCTCTTATTGATCGGCTCGATTACACGGTTCCTTAGCACGCGAGCGAGCGATATATCCGTTATCCAGTCGCAGATTATATTATGATCCGATTACTATACTGTGCACGACGCGTATATGCGCGCAGTTACATCCCAGAGATTGCAACCGCGTACGAGGCGACGTCGCGCCGCGATAATTTCTAGATACTACGTGATGCGCTCTTAATCGTCCAAGGAAATTGCAGACGATATTGACGGGCCGTATAAATCCTGATTTTGCTTTAATTATGAAAGCAAACTTCCATCTCGTATGATAATGTCACAGTAAAAGATTATAATTTTTATTACTATTTTAATACATTAAAATATTAGATCATATAGATACAATGTCGTATATTAGTTTTCATTATTTTCTAAATTACTCGTAGAGAATGAAACATCATTTTATAAGAGTGAAAATTAAGCTTGTGCAATTTTTCGAGATTCTTTATTTTACAGGAAGAAAGTATACTTCCTTTTAAGTGTAACGTAATTAAAATTTTTTTCTTTGCATTATTAAATATTACTTTTTATGTCAATAAATGAACTTATGAAAATGAATTTTATGTATTGACATCTTTCCATCTGCGTTTAAAAAAATCACTAAGAATGATGACTAGATTTTTGTTTTGCGTTCTTTCAATTCATTGGAGGAATTTATCTCCCGCTAACGCTTTTGCTGGGAAGGAGCCGAAATTTGTACGTCAGACTTTTGGGTATAAGACACGGGCTATACATAAATACGCGTGTAAATCCGCCCTGTTTTGAACAAGGTGAGAGGAACCGAGGGTACGGCAAGTGTAGAGCGGCGAGAGACAGGATCTATGGTTTCCCTGTAGAACTCGAAGCAGCGTCGTGGATTATGCTCGCGGCGGAAGAGGAGAAGCTAAAAGCAGCGACAAGATTAATCGGCATTCTCTTTCGCCCGTCGAATCGTCGCCTGCGCTCGTAAACACTGATTTCGTGCTAACCGTAGATACGTCGTACTTAAAAAAGAGTATCATTACTTTATATTATAGCTATAAAAAATTAATTAAGAGTAAAAGAATTTTTTAACGCTGTATTCTCAAAATATTGTCAATCAAAAATTGAAATTAACTTATTGTCGCCAGTAATTAAAACTTTCCTGTCAAAATATTATGTTACGTATTGTACAATCAAATATATGATAAGAACAACGTTGTAGATACAAATTTATACGTACTTATTCTTTTGTATCTTTTTCAAAAAGATGAAATGTGTAGAATTATTAGTTTTTAGATGTTCATTTTTGTACTAGAAGTCTCATTAATATTTTTATTGTTCTTAATAATATTTAGATGTAATATATTTTATTATTATAATTGTTTATATTTATTTTAATATTTTCGTTGATTATTATATATAATTTTGAGAATTGTTTTACACACACACATATAATGCAGAGTAAATATTGATACGTGTATTTTTGGCGTAAAAAAAGATGCATACAAATTATCGTGGTAAAACGAGCACAGTTGGGTAGATTAAAAAACCCAGGCGTGCCGGAATAATTTAATTCCGTGCAGTAAGTTAATTCGTCGCGATTAAATGTTTTACCTCGGCAAATATAGCTTATAAAACGGCAAAATCGTCGAACCGGAATTCATTACGCTCTGTGCAAAAATAAACCGACGCCGCGCCGCGCCGCGCCGCGCCGGTTAAAGCGCGCCGAGGAATGTTTGTCGAAATAATATGTCTGGGAAATTAACGGTTTCATCGGCTCTTTCGTAATTTCTGAAATGCGGGACGCAATGGCACGATTCGACATTGCGGCAACGTACGACACTTATGGCAGATGCACGACGCGTGCAAGCAAATTCGCGGACGGCGACGCATGTCGCAAAATATCTAACTGCGTCGATCTGCTTAACGCGCTAAACGGCGAGGTGCACGCAAGCCGATTACGCAATTATCTGCGCAATACATCGATGTTACGATCAATATGCAATTAGTTGCGCTATGTTGTTGAGCACCACGTTCAGCAGTTCAACAACCGTTCAAAACACTAGGCATTATGGACACAATGGTCAGAAGCTTACGAAAATATTCGAGAGAAGATTGAAAGATCTTATTGGCCGTAAAAAGTGCAAAAATAAAACACCTAATTTTCGCGGTAAACAAACGTTTGTCAATATTAATCCGAGAATATCTTTTTAGAAGAGAATGAAAAAAAATGCTTGAAGGAGAGAGAAAGTATACATAAAAGTTTCTCATAATGAAAGCATTTTCAATGAGCAATTGTCTCTGACATTTCTGCAATATTTTCTGCAGAAATATCACGACGAGAAAGACACGAAAATAAACTCTGTGATGCAAACAATCTCATTTACAGGCAAAGTCAACAAACGCGATGAAATATCTATATTGAATGTCACCGGAAAAAAATGTAATCTCGGCAAAAGATCGCATTTAATAGAAGACGTATGCGTTCAGACACGAATATCCGTGCCGCCAGTTTCTTCGACACCCCTCCGCGCGTATAATCCTTAACGTGCAACTTGGAGAGAACGTGAGCGCAAAATTTACTCGTGTTGGATCTAGTACCCTCGGCGCGTATCGCACCAATCTCTCTGCTCCGATGCTGGTGTACTTCGGCATCTTCGTACCCGGCAGACGTCGCTACAATAACGGTAACGACAGCCGGGATAACAAGAGAAACAACAGCAGCGGAGGCCGGTCTAATAAATAGCGACGTGCAATCAGCCAGAACGAGGAAGAGGAAGAGTGGATACAACAATACAAAGAATCTATATTAATAATTTTTATCTGTACTATTATAATAACGCGATTTTTGCACATTATTTCGAAACTAGTATTAAATATGTGTAGCATGTGTAATTCAGTGTGAGAAAATCGCTAATAACGGTCGGCGCTGTATTGTGTACGATAAATTTAAATGAGCTTGCGACTAACGGTTAATTTCAAATACTCTCGCTTTTTATTATTTCCATGTTAAATAAATCCGATATTATTTTCATTGTTAAGATGGAAGATTAACGACTTAAATACGTATTGAAATATGATATTATAGAATCTGTAGATCGTATTTTAATTCATATTTTATTTTCAAGTTACTTAAATGCAAATGGATGATATATATAAGTAAACACTGATAATCTGATTTAAGTTTTTAATATATTCTAAAGGGACAGAGGCATTTTTAAACAAATTTTTATATTTTTAACTTTATTATTAATTCAGACAATATCGTCTTTTTCTCTGACGATCGGTAATCAAGAGATTTTGCACAAATTTGCTGTTTTTAAATCCAATCGTTTGTAAAATTATTTATAAAATTACACACATATATATTTTTTTTTTGTGTATAACAATTTCAGTTGTGTACATAATGACTCTCTCAGTGAAAAAAAAGTATGGAACTAGGTGAGTTCTATTCTGGAAACTCGTGAGAAAATCGGATTTATCGAGGGTTTTGGTTTCTGGAACATCAACAGCTCCGGTCGGAAATTCGCAGGTACATTTCTCAGTGGTGTTCGTCGCGCGCGAGCCGTCCATCCGTGCAATAATCGCGGATCTTGCGCGTACGCCTTCGAAACGCGTTTGCAACCGTGCGAAACGGTTCAGTCGTGCGCAACCAAGCGCAAACAATAATTAGCTTAATTAATCCGGTCGGTCTGGCACGGTAACTGATAATTCGGTACAATGTTAAAGCGACATTAGTCGATACACGATCCTGACGGGTCGACTCTTCTACATCCTGGGATCTTGCTGTCCCTAATATCCAGGCGGCGCCTGGAAGTCGTCCAATTAAATGCAGCTTCTGTGCGACGCCATCCCATAACTGCGTCTAGGTTTGTCCTCCGCTTGCCGGGAAAACGGATATTTCTAACTTTCGAGCAAGACGCGCGTTCTGTATGTACGCTAATGCGCTTGTAAGCTTAGTTCCGGTTTGTTCGAGGAAGAGAGAGAAGAGAGGGGAAAGGGGAGATAGATAGCAGCGTCGCAGATTATACACGCGTTAGGACGGAAATCAGAGATAATGATGAAATTAATTGAATGCACAAAAAAATTTTTGATAATGCATAATACACTTGACGCAAATCCGTTGACATAATCTTATTATTTTCTCATCCGTTTATTTTCGTTTTAAATTACACGCGTGATAGTCTTGAAATGTAATAACTGATAAATTTTGACTTGCGCGATATTCATCGAGAAATATTTAATTATAAAATGCTAATAAATTTTTTATTAGCTATTTTTTTCTTTATTTAATCGTAAATCTTTTTTCTCGAACATATTTTAACAGTTTTTTATATCAATTGAATTGTGTTTTTATTACTTTAATACTATATATTTATTTAATATAATATATATTATACATATATATACACACATGAACGCGTGTTATTTTCATTTTACTTATATTTCTTCAATTTGAATATTTATATTTGTGTTTATCAAAATATGTTTTTATACGAATCTCTTTATATATAGATGGCTTTTTATTGAAAATCAGTTCAGTGTGTAATATCTATATCTGTGCAGTTTTCGATACAAATCCTAAATTATTTATTATCGTGTATTATTTGGTCGTCCATTTTTATTGGTGTGAGACTTTTAATTTCACGTGTTTAATTATCATTTAATTAAGCTTAAAATTCTCGCTGACTAAAATTTGAAAATTATCGTGAACATAAAGCATCATCGCCCTAATTTACATATTTTCACGAATCTCCTCTATATGTTGGATAATAAATACCGTTATTTGTGTTTGTTTATCATTAGGAACGCATGTGTTTCGCAAGGTACATAATTGCATCTCCTTTTGGTATAGTTAGGAACGAATAAATGTTTGACTAAATATCTTCATACATGGCATTTATAATATAATTCGCTGTCCTTATCTGAAAAAGCGACCATTAATAATTAAGACATTTCTGTTATGTTAAATATCATATGTATTATTATTAGAATTTTCAAAGTTATCTACTAAAGTTGAAATTAGGCATATATTGCGTGAAATTTCGTTCGACTACCGAATTTGCTTTACAACATTATGATTTGATCTCTGCGTGATAAGTACTCGAACCGCAAGAATATATTCCTCTGGGAGACAAGTATTCAATTACTATAACGTCGTAATGTCGATTTACAAAAGAATCGACTTCAAAGGCTTTACTTGGTGACGCACGTCGCTGTTACTCACGAGGCAACAGAAAGAAAGACGCGAAGAAAAGTGGGTGTGAGTATGGCAAAGAGGAAAAGAAAGAAAGAAAAAGATATAGATAGAATAAACGTGAATCGGATGAGTGAGAATAAGTAAAGATCGCGATACGAGAAGAGCTTGAAAGATTCTCTCTTAAGGCAAATTTACACGATTCACTCTGGATGATCATCTCGAATGAGTCTTCCAAAGTGAAAGAAAAACGAATCATGAAAATAGTGTTTCCACAGAAACGGGTAAAGTTATTTTACGCTTTCACCTTTGCTCATTTGTACGTATCTCAATAATTTTCAATAATATAAAATGGAAGGAATAAACTATATCTCAGCCTGAAACATATATGGATATATTATAAAATACGCAAAATGTCCAAACAATTTTCTGCGACTTTTAATTTAGAACTACCAGTTCAATTTATCTTACTAATTAATTTACTAATTTTTTAAAAATGTTTTATAATATCAATAGATATCAGTATTTAGAACATAAGTAATAGAATATATTATATATTAACATATATAAAAAATTGTATGGTTTAATGTTATAATCAATGTACATTCCAATGAGAATATTATTACGTATCTCGGTTGCGTTACATCAGTTATGAAATCAAAAAAAAGGCATCATCGGAGAAAACATCAAATAATTTATTCCCGATGACATATCTAAATAAAAAGTTTCTTGACGTATCCAATTTTGATGATCATCATGAATGAGATTGTGTAAAGTCGCCGTCGGAGTCGATAAGTGAGAAAGGAGAACGATAGAAAAAAGAGAAGGAAAAGATTTGGTGAAAGGGGGGGGGGAGAGAAGAGGTGAGACTCTCTGTTGTGGTCAGAGAGAGAACAGGTGAGGAAAAGGGGGACAGATGTGTGTCCGTTTTGTTGGCTGCGTCGATGCCTCCGGGATTATATACGACGTCCAGCGATAATACGTTTCTCAGATCATTATCAGGCCACTATTGTCGGCCATTAAAAATACCTCCTCAACGTTTGTTCGACAAATAAATCTCAACCCGATGGAATGTGGCCCCGCTGTCTTTTCCTGGCTCATCGACGTGTCCCACGTTGTCGTCGCTGATACTTGGGCCGTTCGCGGCCGGAAACAAATGGACGCGTCGCATCAACCACCTGACCGGAAATTAATTTTATTACGCGATTGGCCACGCAAATCAGAAGGCATCCTTAGTACAATGCGTTTGCCATAGTTTTTCATCGTAGATTGCTTTCAGCAGATTCATTTGGCGATTACAGGATGTTATTAACGATAGCTTATAATGATATGATAGTATTGAACCTCGTTGCAGCAACTCTTATTAATGATACCGCATATCGGCGATAACACCGAGCCTATTTGTACCCAGTGTGCTATGCAATTTGTTTCAAATGCAATCTACCATTTGCAACTAACGATTATTAATCACATAATGAAGAGACTTTAAAATGTATGCGCATGTGTGTTTTAGCGAATAATAAAAACAGATATATTGTATCCATTTATTCAATGTTCATGACTTTTCCAATGCGCATGCAAATATTCAACATTCTGGAGTAAAAAAATGAACGTTAAAGATTAAAAATGTTTTTTTATTTTATTTGTAATTATAATGGAACTAATTGTATTACAGTATAATTAGAAAGTTATATTTTGTTTCTTAATTTCTCAATTTTGATAATATGCCGTATTTTAACTTTTTTAAATTTTCCTTTCTTTTCTTTCTATAATAGTCTCTGACCAAAAAAATTATAATTATAGATTCAGTTGAGAGGAACACATAAATTTTAATATCCAAAAGAGCTTAACATCTGAATGCTAGTAATAAGATCATATATATCGTATTTAATTCTCGCGAGAGTTTACAAAAAATAATCATCTTGCTGAGCTATATGTGTGATGAATCTTATCTTTCTTTCTTTTTATTTTGTAAAGTGTGTCATCATAAGTCGCATCTCTGATTATCGCTGGCGGTGCCACGTGCAAAGTGATGTCCATTATCGAACCTCGCGCCAATCGAGATGCCAGAAGGAGAAAAAGAGAGGAGGATGAGCAGGAGGGGGGGGGGGGAGGGGGAGTAGCCACGTTTTCTCACGTTAATAATGCCCCGCCGTTGCTTGCAGCAATCATAACTGTATCCTCGCGAGCAGGATGTGCGTGGTGCTTCGCACTGCCGCGGCTTCATCAATAATCTGCCAACCTTATGGAACCCGGCACGCAGACAGTGTAATACCGGTCTAAGTAGCTGCGCGAGTGTACGTGCCGGCTCTCTCGTGGCTTTGGCGGACGGTAAACGCCGGGTGGAGAAACGGCGGCCCAGCAGCATCGCGAAAATAGGAAATTCGCTTGTGTGGATTCCACGGGAATTCTGTAGCGGTGTTTTCGCGCGGAATCCTGAGTCACGTGCGTTTCTCGAGCGTAGTTTCTTTCTCGCAAGAATAAATTTCGCTAAACAGACAAGGCGAAGATAGAGGTATACAGAGAAAACGTTGCGTATTATGTATTCTCTTTTGTGTTTTTCACTTCTTTAACGTTAGGTTATTGGAGAGATGCAACAACTTTTGCGTAGTAAACATTTCTAGTGATGTATATTTGTATATTAATTGTTATTAAATATCTGTGATACGAGAGAGAAATTAAGAAGTTCAGAGTTTCTGATTGAAAATAATATCTTACTTGACGAAAAAAATATGAATTGAAATATATAATAATACAATGTGGAATATTACTGTAATATTTATTGCATTCAACATAATACTTTTTATATATATATTATTATATATTCAACTCACAATTAATTATATCATATTTTTATGAGATTAAAACAAACACATGGATAATGGAAGTTCCGCGGACGTATAAAATGGATTTCGACGATAAAACCACTTATGAAATAATTAAGTTTATCCTCTTCAACAGCACTTACTTTCTTACGTTTTCTGCAATTGAGGTGAGATAAGGGAGGTAGCTTTTGGAAGAGAGGCAGGAAAAAGGGGGCAAAATGTGTAGAATGTGTGGAATGGTGTAGAATGTGCATCTGTAGGGTCTAGACAGAAGATAAACGAAGTGCTAAAAAGACCCATTACGAAAAGGGTGAGTCCTGTTCTACTACCCTTCCACGCACTTTTTTCTCGTCTCAAAGGTGAGGTAAGAATAGAAATGGCCTGTCGGCGAGGTCAGCCGGCGGGTCGTCGCGACCGCAGCTGCGATCTACGACGGACGTTAAAGAGATGTGCGATAAAAAAGATGGCCTACTTCGTGAGACCTCTTCGCAGCCGCCTGACGTCGTGAAATCCGATCTCCAATCGAACCCGCGGCGTTACGAGATCAGACGGTAGGCGTGTTCGACAGGGGAGAGGAACGCCGCGCGGCGAGAAGGAAGCTCGATTTGCTTCCTTTAATCCAGCGGTTCCCAAACATCTCAGCCCCCTTCGGAGATATATCTTAGAAGTTTAGGCACCCTCCCTTGGTAAAGATTTAATGTAAAATTAGAAATTGAAACCGACGATGGAGGATTCAATAATTATCTCTTACGTGAATGTATAATACACATGTCTTAAAATGTTCTATTGTAATATTACTTTACTAATATGTTTGCAAGTGGCACGCGTAACAGAGCTAAAATTCTTCTCATTCGACACAATTATTTTATTACTACTCTTTTAGCTAATTAAAATAATATTGTAAAAGCTACGAGTGGAACATTCATCCAATTTAAACAATGTTCCGTACAAATTGCATGTACGCACGTAATACGCGGATTATCCTGCCAATTTTAATTCAAAACGATATTCTTGTTGTCCAATTAATCTTTTTCATTGTTGAAAAATACAGAAAAGTGCAAATGCAGTTTCTCACCTTTCTCTCGTAACACCTGCTCGCGTCTCTGTATATATTTTGGCTCGATCGTGAGGGAGGAACGACCGAATTTGATCCGGCGATTTAAATGATTTTACACACCTGTCGGCGCGCGACGAGTCTTGTCTTACAAGCGTGAAAAGTCGGTTTTTTCTCGGTGTGATGTCCGATGTTTTCGCTCGCCGGCCATTATCATTTTACATATAAAAAATTGTACCGAAGTCCCGAAGAGGCTTCCGACGTAATCGGATACATTGGAACGTCGAAGGAACATAAACAGGAAACTCCATGTAGGAAAGAAACGACATCTTTATTATTATATATATTATAACAATTTATTGCTTTGTTAATTAATTATGTTTAGTAAGTTCTTAACAAAATTATAACTATTTTTTTTTAATTTGACAATCAATTTTAAGAGTCACTTTTATGAAGCACAAAAATATATATATATGTCAGACATAATTGTCATTAAATATCCGCGTCATCAACTTTTTGTCGATTCAGTTGAAAGTTTTCAAATTCGTCGCAGAGTTTTTTGACGCGAGGAATAACATGAAGAATTCATGACGGCGTTTTTCGAGTAACGTTATCGGCGATTCTGACGTCTCGATCGTTGCCAAGATCTTGGGACAGATCCTTTGGTTTCCTCCGAATAATCGGACCGCATTCCTGTACCGGCGTTGCACGCCCGCGAGATAGGTAATGTGAAACAAACACGATTATGCCAATTTCGTGCGCATACCTTCCGCGGAATAAAATTCCACAAATCGGGAATGGAATGAAATCTGACCAAGAATCTGACGTAAAATAATGCTCAGATGTCTCGTCGAATTTAATGAAACGTAAGCATCTTATTGACACTTGCTGCATGCTGAACATCTTTGATCCTTGAAGTTATAACATATTTAGTCTCCAACGTGCTTATATAATTTAAAACTAAGTATTTTTTCGTTTTTGTGTTAATTTCAAAATTGCAATATTATAAAAAGTAAGTTTCGGAAATATATAAGTTAAAAGAAAACTAGACAATATAATTCATGTCTTCGTATGTCTAATATTAGAAAGAAAATTATCTTTATTTTTATCCTAAGACCAAATGCTTAATTCCACAAATTTGTAGAAATATACCCGAGAATCTGGGGACCTTATTTTGTATAACAATGAAAATTATTCGATGGAGGTTTATTGAGGAAACTTGTCGACTTTTTGAGTCGCATTGTATATTCTCTCCCTTCGGTCTTTTCGTTGATTCCATTTCTCCGCTGTGTACAACCTCTGTTATATTCAGGAAAAGCACGGCATCCATTCCCGCCTCGCAATGACCGACACTTTTAATGGCAGGCAATTGTCACTTATTAGCGGCGCAGCATCACAAGTGGGGTTCTCCGTGTTACGAAGGGTTCCGATTGGCTCTTCCCACATCGGGGCCCTACGCCACGTCGTCCTACCATGGCGCGCGAGCACGTCGCCTGAGGCTCCTCGGTGTTGCCTTTGTTCGTCCTATAATGAATTCACCAAGTTTTGTCGAGGGTGGTAGTTTCCTGCTGGCACCCTCAAAATTGAGATCGTTGCGTCGCGGGTGAGGTGGTAAAGTGGGAGGTGAATGTGCAGGGCAAGGGGGCAATTTATGAACCGACGCTTCCTTTATGAGGGGGCGGCTTCGGGCCGCGACTGAATTTTAACCATCGCTTTGTAGATACGCGACTAACACTTACCCGTCACGTTTTTGAGAAACGAGACTTTTCGCAAAAACTGTCGTTACGATAATGTTTCTTGAGGCAAACGCAAAACTAACGATAAAATACGCATTAACGCTTTTTCTAATATTTTTCCTGCAAATTTTTGTAACACGACCGTATGATTAACTACTCTTGATTCTTTAGATGCTATTTTTTTGTAAAACTTGTCTCGTTCAAATGATAATAATAACAAGAGAAACTCTGTTATGTCTTTACGTCTTATTCTTTTAATTCTTATTTCCGTGTGATTTATTGTCCTTTGCCTACGTAATGTGCAAAACGCACTGAGTTATATTTATGCTTTTAATAATTCAAATAATGAGTTTTTTTCCAGTTGAATAAGTGCTTAAAGACATGCTGTTGGTCCCTGAGGTTACTAAAGGGATACAATCACGGTCATTGGGCATATCCGTATAGACACCGCTGTGATATATAGATGACCAAGGGGGTTCATGTTGGAACAATGGGCACTCGCTGGATATACCCGCAAATGATCGTAGTGGTCATTGATGTAACAATTGCACTCGTAGTGAATGGGCACGTGGCTGAAATTGACTCGAACATAATATTCCCACGGGAATATATTAACAATATATGTTGAGGCGGATATCTGTCAGAATTCTTAAAGTTATGACAGAACTCCTGTAAGTGCAACTTGAAAGAACTCGTATAAGTACGCGTTAGAAATCGTCGAATATTCGGCAAACATGCGCCGTCCGGGGACCGGGACTTCACCTGGACTGCAGTTAGGATCGGTGCAACGAACTCTGGCGTTGCAGCGAATAGCGCGAGAGCCACCTTTCTTTCCCGAGAGCGGATGCCACGCACGCGTGTGCGTGTGTCCTCTCGTCCGTTCTTTTCCTTCCTTTTCTTCTTCGTCTTCTTCTTTTCTTTCCGCGGGAAGAAGAGCCGGTGCGGGCCGTAAATCAATCGCCGCGAGACGGTGGAGCGAGCGCGCGGAAATCGCACGGTGGGCCGGGCTTAATGTCGGTTTGGCTCGCGTGTTAAACACCAGTTATCTTGCCGATCGGTGAATTTTACGTTTGCCCTTAGCCCAACTGGTCGCGTGCTGGCTGGTAGGTTCAGATCTTCATTGGTGGACCCTGGGCTCCTGCGGAACGGGCGGAGCTTGGACTTCGATATCTCGATACGCTACACCGGCCGCCGTGCGTAAACCGCGGTGGTTCTTTCTTGCCTTAGCTACTCTTCGTGCCGTATGTCATCATCGATTAGGGAGAAGTTCTACCAATGTCGTTCTACCAATGTCCTGTGCAGGATGTCATCATGGATCTGGCCGATCTGTTATATTCTCACAATTATATTATCGGTTATAGTATGTATAGAAACTTTCTTTCATAGACATTTGAAATCAACGTAGATTTTCATTTGATTTTAATTGTGATTATGATAGAATAATTTAAATTGCTATAGGACATAATTTAAATTTTCGGAATATTCAGAAATTTAAATAAGGATTTTTTATAAACACTTAATATTTTTAAGATAATTGTAAGAAATACCATATTATATGTATATATTATTTAAACAAGAGATAACATCGACCAATAAAATTTTTCTAAAATAAGCGAGAAGCAATTAAAGATTAATTATTTAATAATTGTTTTTTGTAAATTTCTTCATTTTTTTTCTCCTAATCGGGACAATCAATAGAAATCTAGATTCCCACGCAGAAACTATTTAAATTAAAGTTCAAGAGATTAAAACAACTGAGGCTTATTAAAATAAATCAGGTAAATGTGATAAGGTATATATAATTTGCGGAAGTGACAAACGCTTTTTTCTTGATCATAGATGGTGCCGGTCGAAGAAAAAAAGGGGCCGTTGCACTTACGTTTGTTCTGCCAGTCTCCCTGCGATTTTGCTTAATGCACAATATCCCTTGATAGACGCGGTTTTCTGATTAGGGCATTAAGGATTCAAAGGGAACGAGTGCCGACGCTCATCCTGATGCGCTTCGTGACGTCACCGTTTCGCTGGCTCATCGCCTTTATCAAAGTTGCACTTGCAGATAAAGCCCGTAAAAGGCCTTGGACGATGCGAAACCTGAACGCATCTTAATTGGCCAGTAGTCTGTTAATTAAACTACGGTCAAAAGCACTTCTAAGACCGATAAACATCGCCGGCGGAAAGCGAAATGGTTTGACTATATGATATCATATCAGTTTTGTCCAATCATAAAATATCCGTTTCAAAGCTCTATGATATTAGAGATTGTAATTAATGTAATACAGATATCTTCTGCGCATTATTTTTCTACATTTTATTGTTTCTCTATATTTAACATTAAATAGATTGAAACTTTATAGTAATGAAATGCCCTAAAAATTATTTTAATATATATCACAATTTTTTATAGAAACTTTAGTTTCAATTTCTGTTTTTAAACAAATAACATCGCGCTACACAAATGTTCTAATTTTGTTATTGTGCATAATGGATCAGCGAGATTCACACATTGGATTTCAATCGAATTGGTCATTGCATGCACATTGTGCAAATTTTAAATTAAATCGCAAATGCGATCATTCTCTATGAAGGCAACAAAGCATGTTTATGGTAGTCCACGTTGTTAGCGTCTACGTGCACTTCAGTTAACAAACAACAAGTGTGCAACAACTGTGTCAGCAGTGTACTTAATCTAGCGGTCTATCGGTCGTCGTAACGAGTTAGTTACGCTTCTGCTAACAGAGTAGTTAGAGTTACACAGCTTGTAGTCGATAATAACGTGGTCGCCTGTTCAATGAATGAAATTGAAATATGTTGGACATTACCAAAAGTAATTATCACGAAAAACGAACGATATAGGAAATATATTAATTTTAACTATTCACCTTGACATTTGGCATTTTCTGATAGTGTTGCCTATAACCGAATTTTGATTAAAACGTATTAAATGTCGGTTTAAGCTCGATAATTAAACTCATTCTAAAAATTTTCTTATTTTAGCAAAATCTACTTCAATAAGTATACTTTTTCAAGCTTGCGGCAAGACCCGCTTCAAGTTTGCACTTTTACATTTTGCCAAAATATTTCACGAACATATAAATAAATAAGTAAATAACCTTATATATATATATTTTTTTTATATAAAATACTAAAATAAGTTATGCAACAATATTCATAAGATTACACAGAAAGTTAACAAAATACAAGTAAAAAGGAAAATAGGAGAAATTGCAAAAATAACAACGTGACATTTTTCTAATTACTTTAGTAGCATATCGCGCAACCTTCTTGCTACTCGCGCGAAATTGAATTGCTTGATGACCGGATTGATATACTCATATGTATATGTATATGTACTCTATATTTATATATATGTACGTATGTACACACACACACACACACACACACAATATTATATATATAATATATATGCATACATGTATAAGGAAAAAAACGCGACTAGGGGAAAAGGGGAATGAGTAATGGTGGGCAATTGCATTGCTTTCGATTTCCGCGAAAACGAAATGCATGTCGAAATACCAGGGTGGCACGTTCGCTTCGCACCCGCAATGCGGAGGCGGCCGAAAATTGCTTTTTGATGAGTCCTTCATTTTCGATATATATCCATTCGTGGTAGATATGGGAGAAAAAAATATTTCAGATACGTCGCATTTCAATGACGTCGCGATGCAACACTGCGGCACATTTCTGCGATTGTTTTCCTCTCGCGTCCTTTTTTAATTTTTTTCAAACATACCATATTTTCGTTTACCATTGTTAGCGAGCAAACATTTATTAAAATCCTATGGAATATGAACGTTTATTTATTCCTTTATTTATTGTTTATGCTCGATAAACGTAAATGGTATTTGTAAAAGTGCAAAGTGTGCTTTTTTCTACCTAGAAGTGTATGTCGATATGACATTAAGAGCTATTTGGTTTTTTTTGCGGCTTAAACAAATTTTGAGCACCCTGTAACCATGAAAATTTCGAGCGAACTTTACGTGTCCCTTTTAACGAGACTGGTAATTTTAATCGATTTCACGCGTTGCTCGCAGCTATTTTGGCACTCAAGATTTAATTTGATCGTGAAAAATTTATTACAAAATATAGGCCTCTATTCGTTTTAAATTATTATTATTATATTTCCATAAAATAATTTAGAAATATAAAGACTGCTTTGAGTAACGCAGTTTATACTTTAGCATTTATAATTTTAAACTAAATACACATTGAGAAATAGAATTTACAATTTATGCATGTCATCAATTTTATCATTTTGAAATAACAGTCAAAACAAATTCAATTTTTTTTTAAATTTCAAAAGATTGTTTTAAATAAATATTTTCTGCCATTTATTATAATTTGATAAGTCACAAACTTTACACATTAACTAAATATTATTAAGTTAAAAATTGTAATACTCACACACACAACACACATACATTCACTCATTCATCTATATACGCACTTCTTTATTTCTTCCTAATGGTATTAAAAAAATTTTTATTATGACAATAGAAGAGATATTTTAAAACGATAAGACTTTTTCGATCCAATTCAATTTTTGGAAATTATACAAATTAATGGGCAGCTCTATACATTCGAAACTAAAGTAGACAGTCGTGTATAAAGGCAATTCAGTATTCACTAGATAAAGTCTACGCGTGAACGGTTCATTCATTTGTGTACCAACGCATATGTGCAGACCGTAAGCCGGTGAGCCAGTTACCAATACATAACACATACGACGCACTTCTTTTTCCTTCAATATGGAAAAGAAGTCGAACTCGCGACTGGATTTACGGATTGATTCGCGAATGGCAAAGGCATCTCACAATTGAGTTGTTGATGAGACAAAGGTAATGATAAATGCCTATCGAAACGCATTCATTTCAATATCAAATTGATGTTTATTTAAATGTCAAGTTGATGCTTATTTATTCGTTTATTTTTACTTTACCAAAAATGGCTGAATAAATTTTCATAATAAATTACATATAAGTTATCTGTATTTGTTTTATCAAAATTTATACAAATGTGATATTAAATAGATAATGGTATGACATTAAGATAATAATATTATATTTTAAATATTAATACAATACAACAGATCTGCTTTTTTATTATATATTATTAATTTCAAATTAAAAATTGGGAATTTTAGTTATTAACTTGGAATTAAACGCAAAACAAAGTATTAATAATTAAAGTTGATAATTTTTTAGATTATATTGATTAATTAAAAAATTTTCTATTCAGAGAGGTTTCTGTAAAGAATACAATCGTGCAATTTTGTTATGTAATGCCAGGTCTTTCTAACAGTCACTATGTTTATTCATTAATTTTTATTACTTTTATTATCTGTCGCGTACAATACGAGTTACAAGAAATAATAAAATAAAGGGATATAAACGTATAAAGAAATAAATGTTCATTCTACGCAAAGCAAATACAACTGCAAATAAATACAGACATGATGTGTGTGTGTATGTGAACGTTACAAAAATATGAAATAAATATGTCGAGAAAATATCTCATTAAGAGAAAATATGGTTTGTCGGGAAAAATTACTTTTTTTATAAGGGAAGATGTATTATTATTGGTGACTCAACATTTGCAATATCGATCACTCAGGGCACGGTAAGGTCGACACAATCCAGTTGTGTGCACAAGATTGTATACCGATATCGAAGAACTTACAAGCGCGTTTTCCAAACACGATACGTTCGATGTATCTACTTCTTTCTCACTTTTCGTGAAAGAAACAAACACGCCGTGTAGATTTGAACCGTGTTAGTAATGAACAATGATTTTACATCGAGATAAAAATATCCACGCGTTACCATAAGTAAATTTGAAATTTTCGCAGCAGGATCATTAATGAAGCTCATACACGCACGTCAATGTCGTTGAAAAAACACGCGCACAATATTTGTTTTTATTAATATAATAATACAAATTTGTATATTAAATATGTGATATTTTGACGATATAAATATGCTTAAGAAATTAATTTTAAATTAAATTAAAAATTAATCCTTTTCAGATGCACCGAAATTAATTTACACATAAATATTCAGATTTCCTCTCTTTTCCTTAAATAACATTAAACAACTAATAGCTAATTGAAAGAAAGTGAAAACAATTTATATAAATTTGTCTAAATACATCGACTATTATAGTATTCTTATTGAATTTGATTTCCACCTATAATCTCTCAATTTAACTAAACAGCTGTAAGGTTTAGATTTTGTCTGTATTCACTGTTAAAATAGTTTGCAAAATCAAATTCTTCTTCAAATGCACGTGACATTTGTCGCATGTTTCGCATGACGGATGATGATGTCCCGACACTATCGCAACAGAATTTTGATCGCACGCCGTCGTGACGAAAAAAGCCCAGACCCGCTACACGAGAAGCATGCCGTCCGGGATCTCACGGCCGACAATCGCCCATAAAACCCGACTTTGAGCCGGGGTCGGTATCGTGATCCAATCACAAATCAATTTACCTGCCATCCCGCGTGGATACGATAAAAAAATTTTGCTACCGAGATTCGTCCACCGGTTCATCCGCGATACGCTGATGTCTCCCTCGCGTTCTCGCGTATTAAAAATCGATAGTATCGCATATGCAATCGCCATTCATAATTTCCGAGAGGTACAATTAAAAAACTCAAGTTGCCGCTAGGATAGCGAAAAGACGGTTAAAATTAATAGTCTGACACTCTGATTTACGATGAGAAAGTATTTTTGTTTTAATGTTTTAAAATATACCAGTTAAAGAAAATTGCGATGGCAGTTGATGTCACATAGCATATGCTATATAAGGATTTTTGTTTACTGTCAAATATAGAAATACATGTATATTTGTGATGGATATTAAGCGATCTTGAATAGAACGTTGTATATGGAATTTAAAAAAAAACGAAGATAGAAGATAAGTCATTCACAATTCAAATAGGATATTAATCCTAGAATGCTACTCTTTTTTTTCTAGCGTTAATACAACGCTTCTGAATGAAAATTTACCAATATTTACAAAATTAAAAATTTTTTTACACTTTTCTATGCTACTTTATGGGTGACAAGGTGATGGTATAACGCTTTAAAAAATGTAAAATAAATGAATTTGAATGTTTTAACAATCTTATTAAATGTTATTGTAATCTATTAAGTCTTAGAAGATCTCTACGGGCTTTTCTATTTGAAATCTTTGTAACTTGGGTTTTAATCAAAATTATTAGATCGTAATTGATATCTAGAAGTAAAAAAAGTTATTCTTTCCGAAAGTCTAATTAGCGATGGGATGGAATATAGGAAAAAAGATAAAAGATAAAAGTAGAGATAAAAGAACCAAGTGTGTCTGATCTCTGCCTTTTTATTAACAAGTATCCAATTAATATTAAATTACTTCATTTACCTTTTTAAAATAAATTTTAGATATAATTATTATTTAAATGATTATAAGTACCAATTTAATTTACTCAAAATTATATTTTGTGATACATTCTTATTTTTACTGTCCAGTGATAAATTATCGCAAAATTTATTTTAAATTGCTAAAATAGCTTTTGTAAATATTTCTTTATCCATAATAACTAGTTTATTAATTTATATAAATACACTTATTTGCAAACAAAATATAATATATTGCAAAAAATATGAATAGAAAAAATTATATTAACACTACTCTGGATGAGTATTCACTTATACAAGCTTGAAATCACAGATCATAAAGAATGCAGATCTGATACTGATGTCTATAACTGCAGATGTATAGAGAAGAATAGATGGAATCAAAATCCCGCGGAAATAATCGAATCTGCTTATATTGTTACAGTGCTATTTCAGGATTGCGATAAGTCACTTTCTTTTCTGTCTCGCTACTTAATGCGGTGAACCGACGGCGCCGATGTCTCGACGTCTTGCGGCGGTATCATCAGTGATTATGGTATCTACGGGATCTTGATTAGCTTTCCGACGATGTCTCGAAACTTTCGTCGTTAGCTAATTGGCGCTCTCGTGAAACCGCGTTGTTTGCAGGACCTACGACGTTGCATGTGCGACGTACCTGACACTCCATGCTGTGCCGTCGCATCACCTCGTCGTGAAACGCCGCGAATAACAGCACGACGAACAGCATGACGAACGTACCTTAATGAAATCTTAATTTGCCTGAATGATCTCCTAAACGTCATCCTCGTGTCTGAGTATTATTAAACTCGATTTCTCTCTATTAAATATTTTTTATAGATAAATTCTAGTTTTTATAATTTTTATCTAACTTTTCATTAACTGTTCTATTATAAAATTTTACTCTTCATAAAAGTAAATAATTTTTTATGTAGAAAAAGTAAATCTTTACTATATTTCTGCATATAATGTGTTCAGACTAAAAAGTTTAAATTCTATTTGGAAAAAATTCTATTCGAAAATTCTATTCGGCGCACAGTTCAGTGAACTTTAAGGTATAAAATTACACAAGCAAATATTTGCATGAACCATCTAGCTTTAAGGCATATTCTATGTGAGTTGTGTGTATTTTCACATATTCGATCTATATTCTCTTATTTAAAAAGTTTAAATATTTTGCAAGATGTTATAATTTAAAACATTATAATAGGAAAATAAAGCTCAAATGATAGTATGTATTAATTTCTTAGAGAATCATGATACATACCTTTTTGGTGTATAATAAATGCTTTCTTCTTAATTTTGGTAAGAAAATTTCATTGGATTCTTTCTTTCTTCCTTTCTCTTTTAACAAAAGGTTATTCATATCATCTCATTTTTCCATGTATTTGCTCGATAAATTTTACGTTACCAATATATTGTCAACATATAAATCAAGAACTGTTGTGTCGAGAATTTATGCGAATCTTGAGGGGAGACATTCCTCGGAAGAATTGATTTCGCGAGTGTCCACTGCCTAATAGAGGCAATTGTCTGAATGTCGATAGACAGCATGACGTATGTTCTGCAACGATTGCTCGCAAGTTTACGGACAAAGAAGCAAACTGTCGTCTCGATAATGGAACTGTCATTAGGGCGCGTGGGTGGCCGGCCGAGTCAAAGGCCGCTATTATTCGCCGTGCTCACATATATATTCTCTTAGACGATACAGCCCGTCAATCGCGATCATTAAAAATTAAAGGAGCCTAAGTACACGCGTGCTACGGACATAGCTATGTGTACCCACACCAACGTATGATCACGTATCGATCTATGCGGCCACTGCAGTTTATCGTTCCGTGAAACTGTCCCGCGATGTGAAAACGCCCGCGTTCGAACGAAAAAAATGTGTCTCGTGCCCTTGTTATCAGAAGCGGGAGTACAAAGGGAAAGCAAGAAAGCAACGTAGGAAGATTAATATTTCAATGTTGAGCCGTGGAAAGTGACACGGCAAGAGAAATGCGCCGTGCATGATCGATCGTCCATTTTATGCGTCGGACAAGTTACGCGGGGAACTTATTTTGCAAAAATTTATATCGATGCGTGTAACACACGTGAACCCTCGCTTCCAAAAGACAAGGAAGAAAAGAGCTGATTAAAATTCTAGGAGCTTCTTTTCTGATAAAAGTTTTTACTAAAAAATTTATATCAACGGACAAAACGATCGTTGCCTTTTAAATATTCTAGTTTGATTTTTAATTTAATTTCTAATTTTTATAAACCAGCAATTGTAACCAATTTTCTTTCTGTTATAGATAGATAGATAGATAGTTACGTATAAAACTTTAATTTACCTATTTATAACAGTCAAAATGCAGACTATTGAGAGGTACGGTAGCCGCCGGAACCAACAATATGAAAAAATGTGTAGTTGTTTACGTGCAGACGCCCACTGCTGCTTCGAACGATCTGAATTTATGACGGCGCACCGACATGCAGGGAGGACGTTCTGAAATTCAGATTTCAATGCTTATCTCGAAGTTTATTTCACATCGACACGGTCGCCATAGTATCAGCGCCATCAGCAAGCCCATATACATCACCGCCGATTGCATCACCGTGTGTGCGGGCGAACTTCATTCGTCATACGCGCCGATTTTTCTCCGATAGCGCCGGTTCTGCGCCCCGAGAAAGAGCACACGAGTCCGGCTGACCAAAGAGGGGGAGACAGAAAGGGGCGCAGATTGCATCTGCACGGTCGTGTCGCATGTTGCACCGGCCGAGCCAGGCGGTGCAGCGCGCGGCGACTCCGTCCGTCCGGTCATTATCGGCGAGTTATTATTATTCTACGGTCGGCCACACGCTCGCAGCGTGCGTCTTTCACGTACCGCGATTCGCCCCGGATGAGGAAGAGGCGGAGGACGAGGATGCCGAAGGAACGCGGGACACCCTGAAGAAAAGAAAGAGCGGCATGCTGACCCGCACGGGTCATTGACAGAGAAAGAAAAAAAATAGATGCCGCAGAGAAGGGAAGAGAGAAAAATTGCCGAGAATGAACGCACGGCTTCGAACTAAACATTCGGCGGACATTCGGTGGGGTCTTTTTAAGGGATCGTTCTTACTTTTTCTGCGCTTGAAAGAACATAATTGAGACTACAAAGGAACATTGCGCGCTATTATATTATTCAATTTTTATTTGTTTGATACATATTTCGTACAAACTTATGGCTGATTTTCATTATTATTTTTATTTTTTTAATCCTATATGCTAACGCATATTAAATATTACAAAGAAAAAATCTATCAATTGAATAATAGCAAGAAATTTAAATTAGAGATTAAGAAGCGACAGAACTTTTATGAATAATTATATTTAAACATCTTAAGATGATCTAAAAGACTTTATTTATAAATTTAAAGATTTACAAGTCACATAATTATTGGAATTTTAACATTGGAAATTATATTTCTATGATTATAGAAACCGAACATTTTTATGTGTAAAATAATAATGAAAGTTTCTCCTCGCGATTGTTGTCTAAATTATACAATTTACATTCTTGAATGACCAAGTTGCTTAATCGTGAATCATGCTAATGTTGGAAGATATTTAATCTACATTAAAATTGAAAAGGATCAGCATCCCACACTAAAGTTGCCGACGCCATGACACCGTATGAATATTATCGATGAGCAGGATGCAACGGTGTGACTCATGAATGTTTTCGATATGTTGTCGCAACGAGTGACACAAAGCCGGATTAAAGTGACCATAGAGTTCTACTAGACGACTATATGTCGGCCTCGTCTTCATAATTCATAAGTATGCAAAGCAAACTATGCACGCGTCTCTCTTTTTCCGCCTGTTGCATCGAATGTATCTGCATATCGATACCAATCGAGACTTTATATTTCATCAGCACTTTATCAGTTTGACAGCGTTAATAGTTGCCATTGTGTGAAGTCAAATCGCATAAACACTATACGTTTATGTTACAAAAATATTTTGTATACATCAATAGTGATAATTCTCAATATTTGCAAATATTTTTGGTTTTTGTTGCAAAAATATCCTTTATTGAATATTAGCAACATGAGTTAAATATTGAGAATATTTAAAGAGATTGATATTGAGATTATATATTATTCAGTGTAAAAAGATCGAAATATATGTATGAAAACAGTGTTATAGAATTATTTATGAAGAGGACGCTCAAAATTATATCGTAAAATAGTTTTATTTTGTAAATTTATTCCTTACGCAAAATCTCATATTTTTTTATTGCAATAATGTTTTATCTATAATTCTAAAAAAATGCAAAATATAAGAACAAGGCAAACAGCAAAAGGCAGTAATAGAAAGCATAATACAAAGGACATATGTAATAATGTATCATATGTTAAGAGAATTTACGAATAAATATATAATAATAATTTAATTAAAAGTATATTATCTCAAAAGTAGCTTCTTTTTCAGTAAAAATAACTATAAAGATATACTTAAATTATAATAAATATAAAAAATAAATATAAAGATATACTTAAATTATAATTAAATAATTGCTTATTTAATAACGAGATGTAAGATTAAGTGTTTCTCGAAAGTGGTCACTTTCAAACTGCTTGCTCGACAATTTATGTATCCATACCATATATATGTTCAAAATGTCCGAATGTAACATGGACGTGCACTCAGCGTTTTCGATTATTCAGAAACACCAAGGGGCACATTTCCTATTCCTGCCGCACACACTTTCAGCCTTTTACCCTTTACATGTCCAATATCTCTAGTCATTTATACAAATTTCAAACTAGTTTAAAGTAAAACTGCGTCACTTTATTAGACAAATTTTTGTAGCAAAATTTAATATTTACTAATTAAAAAAATTAAAAATGTTAATTAAAACAACATTATATTAATTTAATATATATATTAAATTAATATGTTGTTTATTAAAATGTTAAATATAAATATTTTAAAAAATAAACTAAATAACAAAAATTCCTATTAAGACAAACGCGATATTATTTTTTCTCTTTTTTTAAAATTGAAAGGATATATAAAATGTGATTTGGTACCGTTTGACGTCAAGTACACATTTTGTCCGGAAACGGCATTTGATGCCATGCGTTACTCGAATTTGTTTTAACAAATTCCCGTACACATACAGAAGTGAACGCTATCACACACATCTTTTCTGCGCTCGTAAAAATGAATGAATGTGATGCCTTTTGGAAGAAAGCTCAGTTGTGAATACTCCAACGCGATATACAATACATAATGCCGCAATTTCATTTTGCTTTTTATCACGTCATATTTCAACAGGGGCGTAATAGAAATTCTGCTATCAATCAGCCGTGAAATACTCAAAGCTCGGTATCTCGATTCGGCGGGCGGCGATGGAATGCAAGCCAAATGCAGCGCGGGATATCTCGTCGGCCTCGAATAGGATTTCGAGAATTTTTTTTTGCGCTAACCCGTTATTCGACACTGCGTAATCCGTTATTTTTATTCGGGTAATACGTTCGAAAATAAAACAACGCCGCGCGTGCAACGATTGGCGCGCGCGGATCGAGCGGCTGTGCGATCGATCGATCGGATCGCTGCGGCAACAATGGTCTGATTGATATCTGGCGGACGGTATCAAAATAATATCGCAGCGATAGGCCGTGCCTGGACGGGGTTAAACGCTTAACGAGTTACAGGCATGATATTGGACCCGATGAAATTTATGGTCTTTGTAGCGGTCGGTGAGGGCCTGGGTCGCTTCCCGCGGCGCTGGCCCACGGAGCGCGCGCGGTCCTCGTCCCTACATCAATAAGACACCGCGTCGAAATAAATTCAGTGTTTTGACGGCGTTTAATAATTCGCCGATTCTTTACGAATGCTGTGGATAGAACGACCGTGGACCGTTAGAAAACATCGGGCTTCTAAGTCCCGCTTGCTTCCTGGTTTGGAGGATTGAACCTTGCTGGACTTTGTAAGAGATATAGAATTACATTACCTACGTTAAATTTTCACATTCGATTTTATTACCTTCTTGTTTCGAGTCAAATCGACCTCAAGCCAACTGTATTAAAATTGATTTAACGTTAGGATTTAAGATGAGGATCAATTGTACATATATTAACAAAATTTCAAAGAAAACATTGTTTATTTTTATAATTATTGTAATTATTGTATAAAAATTTAAAATCATTATATTATATAAAATCACTTTTTTCGAAATTATTGCTGTGGTATTTGGGAATAAATGCGAAAAATTACCATTAATAACCTCACTAATAAATTCTCTAAATACTTTTTTAATTATAATTTAATTATAATTTAAATTATACTCTTAACAGATCGTATTTAGTACACTAAACATATAATAACACATTAAAAATGTACATTAACGTACCTCAACGCATATTTAATTATGACTTATAATTGGGATTTACACATAACTTTTTAAAATGTTTGTTTGTTAAATTTACACGAATTAATGAAAATCGTTTTAACCTTAAATGGCCCATAATTGAGACCATCACTTTAAATGCTAACAAAATCGTATCGCACACTTTCTCACATGCGGAATTATTGTGGAATTTATATATCATAGTAGAAACCCTCGACCGTACACGTAGGGTGGTTTCGTAACTTTTTAAGTTAACATCCATCTCTGGTGGTGAACATTAAAGTGCATCAGTCGACGTCGAGCGTCCGGTGTTTCTACGTTACGAACGCTGCAAGCTCGTGCGGTATACGTATATATTCGCGGCTCCATTGCCAGCTCTACGACGGAAATTTCCGTGGACGGTACCCACGAGGAAGGTAACGGTAACGGAAATGCTAATGCGCGCCGTCCTGGCTCCGGAAAACGCCCCGGCAAAGGAACGCATTCCCCGGCGAGCGAGATGTTCGTGAACTGCGCGCCCCCGAATACTATCTCATCCCCTAACGACGCCAACGACAACGTATCCCGACGGCGTATCCCGGCGACAGCGGCGACGGAATTGGTGACTCGTTATTAAACGACGTCGAACCATGAAATTCGCGCAGCGTACGAGCGGAACGCGTCGCGCGCGCGTACTGTAATTTAATGAAGGTCCGATTTATCCGAACCAAAACTACGTACGTATATTTGCAAAGTGTGCACATATGGTTTCAGTTGCTGCACAAAATCACTCATGTTCCGAGGACAGCTTGAAGAGGCAAGTAATGAAAAGTTACGCTACAAAATTTCTAGTAGTTTTTTAGCTGCATATTTCGGGATTTTGATAATTTTGTTTTTCCCATAAAAATGAAAATAAACTGTAAGTTAACTCTAGTAGAGATAAATTACAAAAATATTCTATCTCTTTATCATATATCTATCTCTTATTTATAGATTGCAAAAAATACATTATTAGAATCTAATTTTACATGAACTTAACATAAATTTCCCATTGACGCTTTGACACTTTCGTAGAACCAAATTGAATTGGGAACTCTGTCATAAAGATTTAATACGGTAGAAGCGAGTTATTTCGTTATCGAGACCTAAAGTTCCTTGCGGCCATTTGCTCTCGCTAGTTCAGAGTCTACTATTAACTTTTGCTATTTATACCATATGTGCGCTACTAATAATTATACTGTAAGAGTAACCTGATTGAAAGGTAGCATTAGACCCCTCTTATGCGCACATGTTCTAAACAGATGAAATAATGAACAGCTGTTTGCGAATAATAAAGCTTCTCTTAATATTGAGTTATATAAGCATGAAGTAGTAGGCAAATCGAAATGGCTGTATTCATTGAATCAGCATGTCTAGAATTACGAAGTACATTTAGTTGTGAAGTATTCTACAACACATTAGAAATTTCAAAAGAAACTATAATCTTTTGATTTCAAATCACGCAGATGTTATTTATCTTATTTTATATTTTGTTTTTGTTTGTTTTTATATGTACTTGATTTACATGCAAATGATTTGAAATCAAATTAAAAGGATGCCAGACCGGAAAACATATTTGAGAAAGATAGCACGCGTATCACGTTGATGTTTTGCTGGTAACACTGGATCGATCATCGATGATTTGCAATTGAGGCGCTGACCACAACAATACTTGCTTCCAAGCTTATCTAAAAGCGATGATTACTGCTCCGTTCGTAATCAAACGGGAGCTCGTTTGAACGGACGGGGGAACACGTTTTGTTAAACGCGCGTCAATCGAAACAACGTGCTCGACAATAAATTGTTTTAATGGATCGATATATAATATTTGTTTATGGAACGGCCGACGTTTGCATAATGCATGGAAATCTAGTGTATTTAATGCCGAATGGCATCGCTAATGGAACAAATATGTCGGTCGCTTTTAAACGCGGCGCCTTTGACACGAATTCCGCGGACGCGTACGCATCAGCAACGGATAATACCGCTGATAGCGGAGTTTCCTCGTGCAGTTTGCATAATTTAATCTGCCATTCATCGAAATAGCAAATCCGTGATGTCTCGTCGACTTTTGTCGGGAGCGCATCATCGAAGCTAATTTTTAATGCGGTCAACATTGTTTGACGTATACAGCCAAATATATAAATAAAGTTTATTTCCTTCGTCTATATTATACGCTATAATTTCTATTTGAGCAAATATTACAAAAAAACCATTAAAAAATTTGCATCGTGTAAATAACTGACTTGGAATACCGAATCGCTAATAAAGAAAAAATGTATATATATATATATATATATATATATATATATATATATATATATTATTACATTGTATATTTAACCATTTTTGGGGTATTTTTACTTTACATTATAATGTGATTGTGAGATATTTACGTCATTTATTATTTTGTCATTCTATATTAGATGGTATTTGTTTTTTTAAACAAAATTTTTAGAAATATTTTAAAATATTCCGATATTGTTAATCATGAATGATCAACATAGCAGTCTATTACAACATAGCATATTGCATCAATAAATTAATAAGTTGTTCAGATATCTCAATAATGACATACATATATGTTATAAAATCTTACAGAGTGAATGTATGTTTTATAAATTAAATTATCTAAACAAAATTGAGAGACACATATTTTGAGACATTGATTGTACACGCAGCTCACTGCAATGTCAACGATAATGCATTCAGACTGCGGTGACGGCGTCGAATTGCTCCGAGATTTACAGCTAGCACTAAATATCCGCGGTTCGGTATTACTATCGACTTTATTACACGTCCCGGATGCGTCTCCGCGGCCCGCCCGACGATAGGGTTAACAGAAAGAGCGAACGCTATTTCGCTCGTCTACGCGTCGTATTTCATCCCCGGACGCCATTGACTTCGGGCGTATTATTCGCGCGCGCGCGCCCGCGTGTCATGTGTATATGTGTTTTGTGTGTACGCGCGCGTGCCTAGTGTACATACGCATGTCGACTGACAATGCGTCGGCGAGATAGAATACACTCTGTTGTCTCCTTCCTTTTGAGGCCCCGGCTTTTCCACCGCGCGACGTTTCTTATCGCGGCTGTCGCGAAGCGCGACGCGGCTGATAGCCTCGCGCGTCTGTAGCTTGAGGGACCCGATACATACCTTTTTCCTTCTCCTCTTTTCGTTTCCTTTCGAATCCGTCATGCTCCCAGGCGCTCACGCACACTCCCGTCATTATTATTCTATATAGACACAATTATCGGAGGACTGGTTCTTGAAAAATTGAAGGATTCTTTGTAATTCCTCTCTGCGGAGATTACGTTCTAAATAGACCCTATATGTTCTTTGACATGCCGTATACAAACACGTGTGACGTTGATACTTTTTGCGAGGAGGCTCGGCAAGAAGCGGTTTTGAGATTCACCGTACAGAACAATGGCCCCGCGAGAGAATCCTATCGGCGGAGCGTCGGAATCGCAAATAGAACAGCACAAGATCGCGCACAAGGTATGAAATCTTCTCCATTATGCGCCGTCGTGCAAGTCATTAGCTTAAAACGACGAGCGAGAGATTTTTTCACGCCGAGAGGCGGCTAATCGAGGATAAACGGGTACGTAATTAAAACGTGACTTGTCAAGTATATCGCGATAAGCGCAAAACGAGCGCTTGATCAGAATGTGATCAAGCGAACCAACAGGCAGTTACGCCGCTGTTTTCGCCGCCGTCTGCGATCCGGAAAGGAAAGAAATATGATCCGACGCGCCGCGCAGATCCGACGGTTTCTTCAATTTATCCCCCTATCCCTCCACCCCCCAGCAAATTAATCACAATCCGGTATTTAAAATCTCGAAGACGAAGGGGGCACATCCTTCTCTTTCGATCCTGCTTCCACAGGATTTCTCCCGCCTACAGCTTTTTCCTCTCGCGCGAAACGACGAAGCGAGTCAAGGTTGTCGAGGAGGAGCGCGAATACGATCGCGAACAAACTCGCGGGCGAGTACGTATTCGTTTATCGGCGGCACGACGACGCTCGTCGGGTAGGAGCTATCAACCGGCGGTCGGCCGCGGAAGACGCCCCTTTTTGATTATTCATCGACGGTAGCAAAGGAGAAACCGCAGGGACAGGGACTGGGCCGAAATGATTTCCGCGCGCCGAGTAAAGGACAAGGAATCGGGTGGCGAGCGGAGAAGGGCGGACGCGAGAGAAAGAGAAAGAGAGGAACAGGCGCCAAGAACGAAGTGAAATTTATTCGCGTACAAACGGATGTAAATTTATTTAAATTGCGCGATTTCGGGAGTGTACGGGGCGGGGGAGGGTTGGTAGGATGAGGGAGAACGGGGTGAAGGGCGATGGGGTTTATTGCGGCGCGACGGGAGCGGCTCTATTTGCTTTATCACTGCGCGGGACAAGGGATGGGCGTGGAGCGAGAAGGACTCCATTTTGCGGGAAATTAAAAAGTCCGCCGGCCTTTCGTTTAGGTCGCGCTTTTCGGAACCGAAACGCGAAGCCTGCGTGCCTGTCCCGCGCCTCGCGTATGTCTGGATATTGTATCGCGATGACCGAATATCGCGCAACGACGCGAATGCTGAACGACGATGTTCAGAATGTAACATTAAATAGAGGGAATATACTTTTTTTTTTTTTAACTGGATATGGTCTGAGATAATATCACGATATCCGAATGAAGCAACCGCCGATGTTTTCTACAAAAATATTTCAATCGCTATGCACATATTACAAAAGTTTTCTGTTTAATAATTAAGTATTCTTAATGTCGAGCCATCTAAAGAATATTTCTCTGCGTGCGTAGAATCGGCATTCGCAGGTATATCAGTAAGTGTCGATCAGTGCGTTCTACTTTGCGTAAGGACACTGGGATGAGAAAAATGCGAGGAGTGGCGGGTTATCGGTTTCCCCATAAATCTCGATTCGTCTCACTTTCACGGGAGGCGATGGGATTGCGCAACCGGTTTCGTGCGTCGATTAATTTCGATTCGATCCTCGGGTTAGAGAGCTCGGTATTTGCTATGCTCTCATGATGCATTACGCAACATTTTGCGACTACGTACATCGGACGCTTAACATGCTCCCTGAATAATTACCGTATCGCAAGTGCACGTACATACGAGATGTCTCGTACAATCGTGTTTCCTGTTCAATTTAACAGTATGCTGATGAAATGATAATAATTCTTTGCGGAAAAGTAGTAAACATTGTTGCAATTCAAACAAATAATCTCCAAAATAAAAATAAGAAATTCATTCAAAAAAATAATTCATACATGTTATGTACGACGCAGCGCATATAAATTTATTAACATGATGTCCGGAACCGATTTGGTTTTTTTAAAAAGATATTTTATTAAATAAAAAATCTAAGAGACATGTATTTTCTATATATTCTAATTTTAATTTAGAATTTTTGAGATATGAAGTTCCGGACAGTTGCGATATATCTGCAATAAAATGATGTTTTAAGTAATATTTGATGACACATTGATTATTCTGTACATGTCTGCATTAGATATTGATCATCGTCATCTTTATAGATCATCGCTTGCGGGAAAAGTATGGGATTTGAAGAATCTCCTAGCTTTCGCATATGTGTGCGTGTACTCCGTCCTGCGTTCGCGCACTTTACTCCGACCTTAATTAGATTCGTTGCATAGGAGCGGCTTGCATGCATCGTCTTTAAATACTCTGCGCGCGTAACGAGATAAGTGCTCGAGCGGACCGGACGTGCAATCGAGGCCGCTTGATTATCTCGTTACTTAACGCGCAACGGACGTGCACTTTCGCCGAAAGACATTGATATGTGCGCGCGTTCATCGATATTACTAATGGACGACCGACTCGCCAACTACATTGTATCGCTCTACCCGTTCGCGTCCGCGAGAGGAAGTTGTCCTCGTCGTCGAAAGAGGAATAGTAGACGCTATTACGATGGATATATAAATATAAAATAAGATACGCGTGCGACTCGATTGTTATTTTGTTGCGCCACTAGGAGAACCGGTAATTCGAGTTCCAGACGGAATCCATTTCATACGAGTCGTTGGCAAACGATTTCGTATTAATTGACGTCAGCTCTCGATAGAGTGCTCGGGACACGTTATGTTAATGTCCTGTAAAGCGTAAACTGGGAGCCGTATGAGTTCCGTTTGACGGAGGCTAATGGAGATATGGAGGGACTAATGAGGATTAGCACATTAATGAACATCTGAAAAATTGCATAAGTCGCAAGGAAGACGTTATTTATGTTTTGCAAAAAATATAAAAATGGGAAGAAGTTAGCTGCGCGAATATTTTCAATCAAATAATGTATTCGTCGCAAACAAAAGTATACGTCAAATGTGCTTTCTGCTTCGTTCGGAAGATTCTGTTTTTCGGAGAAGTGCAAGTAAAAGGTCTGTACTCATGAATAATTCATGAATAGGCTTGGAACACTTTCTTAGTATATTATAAAGTTGATATCCACAAAGTAGCAGTTATAGAAACTACAGAAATCCTCGATCTTGAAGAAAAGTGGACTCAGCAGCCATACAGACGCCCGGAAAGCGCATTCAGACGCGAGCATCTAGATTCGGCTATGTGGCCAACGTTGAAACGACCAGTCTGGCTGTCCTCAGGATCGGTGAAATCAAAGGACCATCTCGCGAGTTGGCAACCCGTTGAAGAATAACGATTCCTTCGGCCTTGCCAAACGTGCCCTTCCTCCGCCGATACCTTTTTCTTCTCTTCCTCCTCCTCCTCCAATTCTTTCTCTATCCCCTTCTTATTCCTATATTCCTTCTTCGACGGACTCCGGATTGGTTGTCACCGCAGTAGCCTCAAAGTAAATGCGCTCCTCTTATTATTCGGACAGAAGATTTAAACGTGGCTGGCTCGCGCATGAGTTATGCTCAAAAATTGAGGTTACCATAGAGAAGGAGGCTACCTCCTCGACCCGGGTCTTCTTCTCCCTCCTTGCCTCTCAGCCCCTTTATCCTCTCCTTAACTCTTCCCTCGTCGGCTCCGCTCTCTGCCTTTGCTCATACGGCGGGAAGCTCGTTTTGCTTTTGTTTCGACGATATATTTTCTCTTCGGAAGAGAACCCTCCTCCCGCCCATTCTTACCCCCTTCCCCCTCCTCTATCAGCCGCTTCAATCCTGTCCGCAACGCGGAGGGTAACTTGCAGAATCTTCTCCTCGAGATTTCGTGGATTATAATAAATGCGTATGCAGTAGCCAGAGGTATAGACCGTCGAGTAGTCCTCCTTTTATTTCTCGTCCTCTTGCCTCTCCTTCTCCTTCTCATCATCATTCTCCTTTGCTGCCATCGGTGGCTTCCGATACGTCCGTTCGGAAAGACGACGACGATGGCATGAAATAATTCAATCCAACGAGCGACGTTTCGTTTCGAGCCAACTCGCTTGCTAAGGATGAGACATGGCGAGGAATGGCGATAGCAGCGGCTAAATCCGTCGACATATGCTGTTTCGAAACTATCAAGTGCTCTTCGTGATAAAGAAACGGCTTTACATTTTTTAATATCGATTCTTTCAAAATCATAAATAAACATTTTAAATGTCTGAACAAGAAACATAAGAAAATAATATGGATAATCTTTTTAGCTTGCTTTTTAGTTATTGCAATGATTTTTAATAATTTAAATAAATCTAATAATTGAAGTTTAAACGCTGTTCAAACATTAAAAAAAAGAATTACTTTTGTCATGTTAAATTATACAAATGTGTGTAAATTTATAGCATAAATATGTACAATTATAACTGCAGTGATTAATTAGATAAACTAAAAATCATTAGTATACATTTAAGTATACATTTTTGCTGTTTTTCATAGATTTTCTGTCAATTTAACAACCTCTACTCTTTATATATACATATATAAAATACACATTATTTCTTGAAAATGGATTTTTATTTACGAGAATTCAAAGACGTGATGCAGTCGAAATCAATTTATATTCCCGTTCCACTATGTTCCCGCGAGGATCAATTATTTCCTTATCGTCGTGCTTTCACGCCGTTTGCCGTCATGCAAAAAGAGTCACGTCAGTCGCGAACTCGTGTGAAGAAACACGAGAAAAGAGAGAAGTGAACGGACGGATGATATGACTCTGTAAATATCGTTTGTATAATGGTTTTACTGCCCGTTTCAGAACTTCGGTAATTAGTTCGAGCATAGTTTAATGCTCCGTTTGCCCTTTCTGCCACCTCTGCATCTTTTTTCATCACCTATGTAGTCTCTACCTAGCAACGGTCGAGTTAACGTCATGTTCAGATATCCGACTTGCCTGTCGACAAGTGAGTTTACAACTGCATGTAAGGGCGTTTTTAATAATAAAATAGAACATATCGGAGGGTAGGATAGTTCCAGAAGTACCCGACCTAACGTAGAAGGCGGTTGTTATTTCAAAAAAATTACTTATGGTAGAAAGTACCAACCTTACAAAGCTTAAGTGTGAAGTTTGAAGACGCTACATTATTTAATATTTGTTTGGCAGCCATCAATAGTGAACTCTCTGAGTGAATTTGGAAAATGAAAAAAATTGGTCATCGTTATGTGATACAATACTTTCACTTGAAAGGTCTCAGTCCAACCAATATCAAAGCCGAGCTAGATTCTACTCTGGAGGAATCTGCTCCTTCGTTTACAACAGTAAAATATCTGATGGCAGTTTAAACGAGGTCGTACGAGCTGCCAAGACGAACATCGCAGTGGTTGACCAAATGAGATGACCACGCCAGAAATGGTAAAGAAAATCCATAAAATGGTATTGACCGTCGACTGAAAGTGCGTGAGTCAGCAGACACCGTGGGTATTTCAAAAAGTGCTATACATCGCACATTGACTGAAAATTTGGAGATGAGAAAGCTGTAGGCAAGATGGGTGCCGCGTTTGCTCACAGTGAAACAAAAACAGCGTCATGAGGATGTTTCAATCGAGTGTTTGGCGATGTTTCACAGTAATAAAGCTGAGTTTTTGCGTCGATTCATAACCATGGATGAAACGTCCATCACTTCACACCTGAGACGAAGGAACAGTCAAAACAATGGACTGCAAGAGAAGAATTGGCTCCAAAGAAGGCGAAGACGGTTCTTACTGTAAACAAGGTATCGAAGCTATTGAACATCGCTGGGAAAAGTGTATCGAGCTAAAAGGAAACTATGTTGAGAAATAAAGATATTTTTTCCCATATTTTTTGTGCTTTCTCTGTTAGGTCGGGTACTTCTGGGACTACCCTCGTACAATCCGAGGAATAAGATCTTGTAATAAATTTAAAAAAATTATTTGAATTTAATTTCCATTGTATTGCTTGATAAAGTTTAAACTTCGCGAAAAAGTTTGAATTAAAATTTAATAATTCAAAACTCTGCTAAGAAATATGTTATGATATATGGAAACCTATTATTAAGAATAATATAAGTTTCGAAAAGAAAAACTTTCGAGGATTAAAAAATAGTCTATAATCAATCTTTTTTCTGCAAAAAAAAATTTCCCGAAGGATTTGAATCATTATTAGAATTTTGAATGAGTTTCGTCATCCTTTTGGACGTACTGATTTCGCAGAGTGATCTATTTCAGTTTGCCCGATTTTATTTAACGAAACCAAGTCAGTCCAGACAAACCAAGCCAGCAGATGGCTGACTATAATCGACGAAATTCCGACGCGCACAATCAGCGACACGCTCGATCTCGGAATCAGTCGCGGCGGATGGACGGATTGACGTCCCTGCGAAGCGGCATTTTACTTCCGCTGCGAAAAACGCGTCCATTAATCTCTAGCGGTGGGCTCAAACCAGGCGTTACTTACTTACCTACCTATCAGGCTGGCCTCCGCAGCAACCCCGCACGTCCGCCATCGGGCACATCTCAGCTACGAGAGAGAAAGGGAAAGAGAGAGAGAGAGAGAGAGAGAGAGAGAGAGAGAGAGAGAGAGAGAGAGAGAGAGAAGACGGCGGAAGCACTTTTTGTCAACAACCGGCGGTGCGATTAAAACTTTTATAATGGCGATCAATCTCTCTCGCTTCCGCACACACGTACACGCAATCTGTTGCAATAGCTTTCTCCATTTTTTTTCGATTGTCAAGCGGACTTGTCAAGACCGATCAGCTTGTTCCTTTCGGACTGATTAACGGCCACGATTCCGGTCTTTCGCGGTGTCACCTCGCGACTGACATAACGTGACGAATCTTTGACAGTTTCTGCTTTCCGTGGAAACCATGGATAGCGAACAAATGTCTTTAGAGCGCAACTAATTTGTTGTCGCAGCTGCAGTGCAAGGCTTTACTTTGTTCTCGTTACGATACATTACGATTCGCTTAGAGCGAGTTTGTACGATTCATCCTTGATTATCCTGGTGGGTGGATCGCCCGAAGGCAACGCTTTGCACGAGTGAGTTTCTGCTTAAACGTAAGTATCGTCAAAAGTGAATTACTTAGTGCATGCAATGCAGCACCGCAGTGTTCGCTACTTCTTAACTTTCTGCACATAATTCAAAGTGATTAATCGTACTCGCCGGGCAACATGTAAACGTAATGGATTCATCATTACTTAGCAGTGATTTTTTTTTATTATATATATATATATATATATATATATAATATATGTACATGATGAAAAAATAAATACAATATAAATTAAATATTAAATGTTATATAAGTCCAAATATTATTTTAAAAATTTATTTCAAGACAGTAGAATAAAAATTTTAATTTAATGTTAATTTATATTTTAATTAATATGTATGTTTATCTTCCCCTTTTTTAAATTTTGAAATTTGAATTAAATTATTTATCTGATTCGTGTGAGTTTATCTTTAAGTCTGTACGCGAACACTTTAGTATGCGTAACTTGGTATCGAGTATCGACCGATATGGTTGCATCATTCACTGCGATAACTTATAATTGATTCACGCAAGGATTAAATTTGCCATGTATCTGCTGAATATTATAGTAGCGTCGTCAGTTAATCAAAACAATTATTTATTTATATCGAATTTGAATGTAATATTAATTAGTACGAAACAAATATTATTATATTAAACGGAATTTTAATTTTTATCGTACTATAATGATACTATCGGATATTAAATCTGCAATCATGCTGGAGATTGCTGCTTATCGCCGGCATTATTCTAAAAGAAGCTGGATTCGTCCTTTGCCCAAATCCGTCGGAATCACCGTCTCAATTGCGCGGCATAAATCGAATGGTTTTATCGTGCGTCGAGAATAATCGTCTTCTTTTACAGCAGCAGTTTCGTACGAAGATCACATCGAAGATTCTCGCGTGAGAAATGCAAACTGCAATTACGGCAGGGCGTGTGCGCACGACATTTTGCATCCTCTCTCTACCTTGCGTACCTTTCGTTCTGTCTTTTTCACTTTCTCTGTCTTTCTTCCTCATTCTTTTTCTCTTTGCCGGCAGCATCCAGCACGAAAAAGTTACGGCGGTACGTATGAACGCGCATTTATAACGGACGTTTATGCACACTGCTCTGCCGCGTGCATACTTGTCGCTTGGTCGTCTCTCTAATGACAAAACGACGAAGATATCCAGAGCTGATATAGATCTTATATAGATCTTATGCAAAACTGTTTTATTATTAGTGAAAATGTGAAACTTTGACAAAGTGTCGACTAGATTTAAATAAGTAATAATTATAATGGTTACGAAGCGAGACATCCAAGAATATGACGATTCAGAGGATAAGTTATTAATTCTTCAAGCTCAAGATTTGAGACTGCTCTTATGTTACTAAAAGACATAGATGAGAAAACTCTCTCGCAATGATTTTAAATCGATTTTATGGTTTGAAAAAGTGACAAGTTAAGGAACTTGCGGTAGTAAAACCTCAAAATCTAAAGATAAAGAATAGAGGATTTAAAAGTATTATCTTCGAAAAGCCGAAATCTAGGAAACTTAAGAATAACCTCTGACTAATTCAGAACATTCTAGAGTCTGCAAATTCTAACTTTAAAAACTCAATGATGCTATTTGCTCTTAATATCTTATGTCCAATGATGATTCGATCATCTTTATTATGTGAGCTAATAATCAAACTTAAATTCGACCAAGTGTGCCAAAAAAATTGATGTTGAATTGACGAAAAACTTGAAAGATTTATTCAGCGATTCGACCTAACCGGCACACATATTCCCATGTGCACGCACACACGCGAATCGTGTACCGCTCTGCGGGCGGCTGGTCGCAGACATGGGCGCTACAAATGGGCGGGCCAGCCCGTGGTGCCCTCGGGTCACAAAGAGGAAACGCACAGCCCTGCCGGGGCCCTCCGGGTGCGAGAAGGACACGAGAGGAAGAGTTGGAGAATGAGGGACAGGAGAGAAAGAAGGTGATGGCCGAAGGTTGGGGGAAGAGGACCCGATGGAAGAAGGCAGCAATGGTGGGATCTCAGAGGGGCTGGGGGGAAAAGGAGGAGGAGGACCTCGAGGTAGAGGAGGCCCTATCAAGGTGAACCACTTACACTTTACCGACTGGATTACACTAAGCGATCGAACCCGGGGCCTGGCGTAGGGTCCCGGTTGCGTGCAATCGCCGGAGCTGGGAAATCGACCGAGCCGGGCCTGAGCGGGCCCCACGACGAGCGCGTCACGGCCCCGGCGAACCCGTCCGCCACGGACCATCGTCCGTCAGCTGATGCCGGCGGACTGTTTGTGCGGAATCCTTATCCGGCGCTGGTCGCAGATCGAAGATAAAATAGTTTATTGCTTAATCGTCCGGGCCCGCCGCGCTGGTTCACGCAATACCCGACACGGGGTTACGTCCAGTGACAATGATATAAAAGCCGCGCTGTCGACTCTCGTCCTGAATGACTATACATTTTACGTTGAGAATCAAACATGAAAGATCCTGAAAGATCTTGCGAGATCAGAATAAAGGTCTCAACGTTACGTGAGCGTATTGTAAATCTGAATTACTACACGTGATGCGTGTATTTTACGGTTAAATATCGTTGCTTGCATTTCATAATTTTCTGTTATTTAACAAATGAAAATATCCCATACGTAACGCGTACGACACAAATTGTTAAATAAATTTTTTGAAGACGTAATAAAAATAAATTCTTCTCTTGCAAAAAATTTTCTAAAAACGATGAATAAAATTATTTATTTGATAGTTTTACTATTTTGCAACTTTGAGTTTTTGGACAACAAAAATTGATGCGGAAGAGCAAGATCGAGCTCAAGGTAGCTCAAGGTAACGGTAGGCTTTCACCTACACTGTCTCTCCCGTTAGTTGTTATACGGTGGCAGGAACGGATCACAGGAAATCTCGTGGTGTTTTACGAGCGGACAGTAATCCCATACACAATCTCACATACACCGGGAAATTAGACGTCGCCGACTGTCGCATTATTTCGGGATCCGTCAGGTCTAGAATGAACAAAAATTAACTTGCATTTGTTTTGTTGAGAAATCTGGGGGTTATATTATTCAATAATACTTTATTAATATTGACATCAGTTGTCCTTATGTGCAATTATATGACTACGTAACATTTCCAATTTATGATTATTATATATATTTTTTCATATAATTATGTAATTATATTAATTATATTAATTGTAATATTCAAGATTTGATTTTATTCAAAGTTAATTTTATTCAATTTCTGATCGTTTTAGTGAACGACAAAAGAGGATTATTTCCTGCAATAAAATTTGTTATTACTTTTCATATTTCACTTTTTTCTTATTCTGTTTTACTTCTCAATGAAAACAACAAAATTTCTTTTTCAGTTATCGCCACCCGATAGCTTAGTGAGATCGTTGGAGAGTAAGCGAGAAACGCGAGATCTCGTTTACGTAGTTTAGTACAAGATTTGCGTCCAAATCGATTCGCATCCAGACCATTGGCGATTCGCTATAAATTTCATAAACGATCGAGCCAAGATAGTTTAAGAAACGGATAAACAGATGCATTTGTTTTGTTAAACGAGCTTTATCTAATGTGGATCAAAGTGAAAATACTCCAATGCATATTTAACTTGCTCTATTTACCTTTATATATGTTACTTTTATATATTTTATGTAATTTTCATCAGTAATTTTATTGCAAATTGAATTAAATTCAGATTAATTCTGAATTTTAAAATATTTTATGTGCATATAATAAATTTGTATAAAAAAACACACGTACATACATCTTTTATAATTATAATTGTTAATGTTATTTTCAAATTAAACTATATATTTTAGTTATATATAGAAAGAGAGAGAAATAGAGATAGAGAATGCTAATATTTGATAAATAAGTTTGCTGTGAACAATAATAATTAACACAAAGAAATAAAAAATGTGTCATGCGCTAATATACACATATATTATAAATGTACACTAAATAGTCAAATATTAAAGGAATAAAGTCTGAAATTAATATTTAATCATAATAAGAGAAACACAATTACGTCAAAAGCGCATTTAACCAGCTAGTTCACGTTGTGGTACACTTTTTACTAAACTAGGAATTAATCAAACACGTGCCAATTAACGTGGTGCAACTGATTTATGTAACCGACGCAATGTTTGTTTGCGCATCGGAAGCAAGGTTTGACGTTGCGAATACGTGTCGGTAGACCACGAAATCTTGTAGCGAGGCGGCATCACGAGTAGAAATCCACGGAGTGTATGCAGATGTAATTTATCTTCCAGAAATTGCCGTCGCAACATTCTACTTGATAAATCCACAAGTCGTTTTACGCGTAAAGACGTGTTTACAATAAATGTAAATTGCGGGACGCAAATCCTGCGAACGAATACCTAACTCTTACAGCAGATAAAACTAGTAAAAATTATTTCCCAAAAATTTTTAACGATTAAAACGATCGAACGCTACGCAACGTTGTTGCGTGTATTATGAGAAGCAATCGAGCAACTTATTGAACATAGTCATATGCGACAGCAACGGAAGCGGGGATTACAGGGTCGCGCTTCTTGCAGCCGCTCGTTTCTCACGTTATATGTCGGCATGCTCTTCCAACTACCATCAAAGATATCATGTCTTTAGATCGGTTTGACCGCTCGACGCGCAGACAGAGAACGAGTTTTATCCGCCGCGCTTGGAAAGAAACATCTCGAATCAATGCGGAACCATTGCTCAAGATATTTATAGCCGGTTATTTTTTCATTTACAACATACTTCATTTTTTAATGAAGGTTGACTTTGCTGTATAATATATTGTAATAAATTTGGAGGTTTCTTTTCTAAGAAAGTTTAATTCAAGGTTAATATAATATTTGATATTTTAAAAAGGAAGGGAATAAATTTTGAAATAAACTTAAGAATAAAGATTAGGTTTTAAATAAACGAATAAATAGATAATAAACATTTATTGCAAATAATAATGATTTTTAAGGAAACTCGAATACCAAGAATATAAAATTTGTAAGATAGTGTATGACATTTAGTGTATGATATACCTAATTTAGATTAAAATCTCCGTAGATTAAAATCTTTATATTTGTATTACTACAATTTATTATATTTTATATATAGCCATTCATTTCGTAAATATCATGATTTATGTTTGTACAAACTTTATGTGTTATATAAAATCTGCGTATTTGATAATAAAACTGAAAATCAATGCAATGTATATTTCGGAGACAATCAACTATAACAGTTAAAAATTTTTCGCTTTTTTTACACTAATATATTTTTTTAAATTTTCAAGTAAACTAGTGTAGTACGAAAGCGGTATAAATATTGCGAATATATAAATTTGGCTGTCAATTCTGTGATCTACATTTTATATTTTATTATTATTGTATTTGATTACGAAGTTATATTCCGTTTATTCGGAGTTCGAGTATCGAAAACATCAATTTACGAAATCACAGAAGCGTACGTAGATTTCACCCCAAATACACGATGCAGCTGAGAACTACACGGTAGCGAACGGCAAAGCATTCGAAGTAAATTTCAAGGAACAACTTGGTTGTATATAGTGAAAATGAAACAACTTAAATGAAGTCAAAAGTTCGCGTGCAGGAAGAAATTTACTCGTAAATTGAACTTTAAGATACTTAGGCAGTATTTCTCTCTCTCTCTCTCTCTCTCTCTCTCTCTCTCTTCTCTCTCTCTCTCTCTCTCTCTCTCTCTCTCTCTCTCTCTCTCTCTCTCTCTCTCTCTCTCTCTCTCTCTCTTTTCTCTCTCTCTCTCTCTCTTACGCAACATGACCGATGGCAGCGTTACGAGCAATGATTTATATAAGTCAACAATTTAAAAACCCTATGGATTTTCCAGGAATCTCTAAAGAGTTCTTTCAATTCTCAATAATAACTTTCGAAGAATTTTCTTCATAACTGATAAATAGTAGCAAAAATATTTTGTATTTGTGTTAAAATCGGTCCTTGTTAAAATATATTGAGTTTTTAATATACCCAAATGTTAATTAAAAATAATATATTGTTATTTAATGTTGTTTAAACTGAAATTCAACATTTTTCTTAATGTTAAAATGATACAATTTATGAATAAAGGAACGAATAAAATAAAAATAATGTAACTTTGAAGCGAAAATTCTAATGTAAATGAATAACATGTGTGTATGTGACAACATAAATGTTAATTTTATTCAAGGAATATATATATTTTATATCGTATTTTTTATGCAGCAATAATTGGCATGCGATGGTATCTACCCTCTTTAAAATTAATTGAGTATTCAAAGTGATATTTTAGGCAATTTAAATACCACAGTAACATTATATAACGCACGAGAATATAAAGTAATCTGCCGCAATTATTTCTTGGTACTTTGCATGCCTCGAGATTACTCATGCGTTTAAGCAAATGTAACTAATTAGATAAAAAAGATAGCGCTAGCCAAGTATGCAAGATGAAATAAAACACTCTTCCGCAAAGATAACTTTGGAGATCGGATTGTAATGCGGACGCCATAAACGGTGGTAGCGTGCGGTGCGCGTGTTACGCTACACGCACGTCACTTCAGGTCACATCAAAGCGCGTATAATCATCATCGTCATTAGAATGCATCTGACAATTATGTTCCTTGTCTCGCGTGTACTTTATACACGTGGACGCGAACCGCGAACGATCCCGCTCGAGATCTCGCGTAATTTCTTCAAAAAATACGTCGGTCGGCCGACAGAATATTATACAAAAATCGCCAGTATGTTAGCGTAATTACGCGGTACTTAAGTTATTTAATCACCTGTAATAATAATAAAAACTCGCGCTTTATAGCGGTTGTGCGAACGTCATCGTACCCGGTTTCTTCGGCGCCCTAAAATATCGTCACGCGCCATGTATCGTTCTTTCAATGTGATGAAGCTTAAGATGAAGCAAGATGTTTCCGGTCAACTCAGCTTCTTGAGCCTGCATTAAAAACCGGCTATTAAAAGTAAATGAGAAACAATTAAAATGTAACAATATGTTAGTGTAAATTTTAAAATATATATCTATATAATAATATATTACTTATTCTATATAATAAGAAATTTATTGCTTTATTTAATCATCTTTTTTCAAATAAACGGGTGTTATCTGATTAGTAAAATATATTGCGTAAGTTCAGTCTTTCTATTTCATAAATTGACATGATAGTATAATTTCACGTGTACTTGCATACATTTCTGGATTCAACGAGAGGAATGAAAAATGTAACGGGGCAAATTATTTGCGCAATTACTTGAAATTAATCGCACAGTTTCTGTTCAGCGGTGTCACTTTTCTTTTTACATAGAATATTCGTTTATTTTAAGTTTACAAGGATGTACCTTAATAGTGCTTAAAAAAAAGATTGTCACTTGAAATTCTCTATCTTAATAAAACTATATATAATGTTTCAAATAATTTCTGTGGGTATTCAACGTTATTACGACCGCGCGGTAATTAAACAATGCGTGATGCCTCGGGTCGTTTTCATGGGCCGAAGTTAATGGAATTAAATTCCATCATCGCATGAGATCACTTTCCTTGCCCGGAAATCGTTTCTCAGAGCAAGGTTCTCTGGAAGGCGTAACATCTGCTATTCCCACGTCGGAACATTCCGCAACATAATAATTGCCTTTGTTGCACGATTAAATTTCTATATTCAACGATATATTCACCTTCATATCTTTTATTTATTGCAATGTTATTTTCTTATTTCTCCTTAATTATTACTATATACGTTAATGGCAATAACGACGTATTAACATATTACAGAAGTAGCAATGCTATAAAATTACTTTTTTGTATTATTAAACATTATTAAATACATTAAACATGATTAAACATTATTATAATGATATTAACATGATTAATTAATCAATTAATTTTAATAATAAACTTTGTACAAATATGCATAATAAGAGCAATGATATAATGCTATTAAAAATACGTAAGCTAAATTAATAATAAATGCAAAACAAAAGCGATATTTAATCAGTTATACAACTGGAAATCAGTAAAATTAGCCAATAAAAAACATTAATCATCTAGTATTTAAAATTAAAGTAATTTATTGAAATAATTTATTGCATTATATTACTATTGTGTCTTCCTTAGCATTTCAATAATACAGGCTTACTTTCAATTTATTTACTATTCGAATTTGCCGAATGAGACTAAACAGTTCATACTATTATTCTTACACATGATTGAGGAGGGATGAATCACGCTTGCCATTGATCCTACCGTGCGAAGGGTACGCAACGTTCACGTGGATGATACAAATATTGGGACCGTGTACACTCAATGTGTCGTGCAACACACGAGCGTGAATCAATACGTATGCGTACGTTCATTGCACGCCCGTAGCCACTACGCCAGCTACAGATGATGCACGCACGTGCGACTTGCGCGTGCACGGATACAAAACTCAGTGCAAAAGCACGCTAAACATTTCTATTCATCCCTGTCCAGTTGAGGGTCGAGACCCTGCCGGATGTCGCTTTCTGCCATTTCTAAATCGTTTCGCCCTTTCCGTTGTGTTTCGCGATCAAATAAAAAATCTCGGATCTCCGGCAGCAGCCGCGAAAGCTTTGAAATTATCATAGATGGCATCGATTAACTCATTAAGTTTCAGAATGCTTTTACGCGTTTTTCTGTTTTAAATCTTTGTAACTTGAATCCTGATCGAAAGTGGAAGTAAAAAAAGTTAGACCTCTGTGTTTCTATTTACATAAATATTCAACAAATAAATAATTTTCCTACGCAAATAAATGTTTTAAATGTTGGGAAACAGATCTCATGTTTCGTTAAGATGACAACAATTTTCTGCGCTTCATAAGATTGTCAATATGATCTTGTTGTGAAACTTTAATTATGACGTGCGCTCGTTGCGACCACGCATTCGATATATTTGGAAGAAAATATATCTAATTAGATACAACATCGTGTTCATTTTCGCAGATTTACTTTTGGCGTATTTCGATTTCTCTTTATTATATTTTCGATGCACAACAACGCAATGGTATATTACACATCGCCATTCCAGTTACTGCTTTTACGACCCTCCGCGATTTTTTCTATTTCCGCGCCACTCGTCTCGTTTCTCCTCGCCTCTTACCCCGTTGTATTTCAAGTGCTCGTAATTTACGATAACATTCGCATTGTTTCGCGAATACAATCGCGGCTCGTGTTCCGTGAAATGGGATCTGGCTTCCTCTCTTTCTCTCCCGCTCTACCTCTCCTCGTCGCGCTCGCATGTCGTACATCAAAATAATAGTGCGCGATTAGACCGGAAGACATTATACCGGACAAAGTAGCGAGCGATGCGTTCGACCCGGCTCGACGAATTATACGATGATTATTTATGACAGTGGTGAACCGCGCACTGAGAAACGGCACCGATCGAGAGACCGAACAGATTTTCATAATGCAGATCGTCCTTCCTGCCACGTGGCGCGGAGAGATGTATTTATAAATTACTTCCGATGTGGATTAACAAAAAAAGTTCGTGCGCGGAGGTTCTGCCTCGACACTTCGCATTTTCAGTGCAAATTTTTGAGCGCTGTATGAAATTTTTAAAAAATGTTCTACGCCTTCTTCCTTGATGCGCGAGTTAACGTGGCGATTATACGCGTGGAGTTACAACGCTCTCTACGGATTTCTTCGTATCGTCAGAAATTATTTCACATTTTTGGATTGAAATAAACAAACGATCACGAAGACGAGGCTCAAGATAGGAGAGATAATAATGTCATATTTAATCATTTTAAATGTGACGCTCAGCCAACGTCACGTCTTTACTGTAATATTATAATATTCTCTTCACGCGTATATAGTTGCATTTATTGTGATTTTTTTCACATTAATATATAAGCTGATGTATTAATTCCGACAATCAACAAAAATTTCATTTTTATTTCCATGAATTTTATTTATAGCAATTAACAATTTTTAACGAGAAACGAGGCGCAGTATGATAAATTGCCAACCAGTGTGGTCCGAAAAAGTGCAGTATCTTCGTAATCGTGGGTGAACTCTTTCCGTCGCACGTCTCGTAGGACAGTATGTTAAATTGCTTCCGATTGCCAGACAGAGCGGCACGCGTGCTCACGGACTGCTTGAAATTTACGACGATTTTTTCGGTTCTCTTCGAGCTCCTGGGCTCATCTCCTCCACTTGTCCCGTAAAACGCGAACCGTTAAACCGTGGCTTTCTCCCTCCGCGGAGCTTGCCACTTTAGCGTCTCGACGCCTCTCGACGCCACGCGGCTCTGGGTAGTCTCTCTCGGCTGGTTTCTTTTTGCTTTTTCACGTGTCGCCGGCTTGTTTTGTCTCTCGAGGAGAGGCGCGCCGATTTATGAGAATGACCCTCGAAATTCTCGTAAATTTCGAAAAGCACCCGATATTTGTCTCTCCACTGCGTGGAACTAGACAGCTGGAATTTCTTTGCGGTTAAGTACGAAGAGAAAGCATCCTATTCGAGTGGATTAATAGTTGTCACGGCGATGTCATTTCGAATATCGTACTACTGAGACTACGTAAGGGCTAAAGGAATATGAAATTATCTTGAATGTAGTAAAACTTTCTCCCCATTGCTTATAATCTTATCCTCGGAATCTGTACGTATTAGTCATTTTTTTCACACCGGCACAATTTATGTATTAATATTATTATTAAATATGACATCAGAATATTTATTTCATATAAATAATATTACTGTATTTATACATAAATATGTGGTTCCATTGAGTTTAATAATTCATAGGACATTGACCAATTTTGCATTGTATCTTTTATACTTATTTAAATTCTGCCTATAGCTTCCTTTTTCTGATAAATTAATTTATTATTTTATATGTTTCTTAATTAGCTTATTATTGATTAAAAATTAACGGATTTAATAAATTAATAATTTAACGAATTACTTTAATTTCATTCAGTTAAACAATTATTTTATTAAGAAGCTTATTAATTATTGGTCTGACAAATAACTTCAAGCACTTATTAAGGAATGCATTTCCGAATGGATCGGAGAAGACATCGTTGAGGGTCAAGCTTCGTAGGCGGCCCAGAATAATTTCTATTTGGATCATTAGAAGACAAAACGTGTCCACGTATGTTCGACGATGCTATCGCAACAACAAGATCAGTAAGGGACTGGAACGGTGTGTTGCTCGTGTAAACGGTAGACGAGTGGAGAGAGAGAAAGAGAGTTCACCACGAAGAATCATCGGCGGATCGACTAGTGAGGCAGGTTCTCTCGGACCTCCAAAGGGAACAAGAGCGAGAGAAGAGGCAGGAAGCGAGAAAGAAAGGGAAGGAAAGAGGAAGGAAAAAAAGGAGGGATCGAAAGAGTTATTACGAACAGAGGTTACGTGCTCGTAACTGCGGAATATCGACTGTGTGTCGGGATCGGCGGTGTGTGTTTCGCCAAACTAAAATGAACCGCCGTGTATTACAAAGTCGCTTTGTGATGTTTTTTGCTGCGATTTTCTGCTGGGTTTATAGAGAACGCGGTTCGGCGCGGCGGGACGTGAATTCGTGCGAATGTGGGAACCCGTCCTCCGCGGTTTTGCAAGATTTGAAACAGTCATTACGCGGTTGATTCTATACTGTTTTAATCAAAGTCGAATGCTTTCTAACGGAAGGTACATTTACGAATTTATTAAGGCAAGTATACTAAGCTACGTGAAAGAGAGTATAATTTTGGAACCTGCTTGATGTTAATATTATAAATAATTAAATAATATTCCATAAAAGTTATATATTAGTTTATGCAAAAACGGAAAAGGTACAAATGCTCTGTTCCGCATTTTAGAGAAGTTAGTGCTTAAGGCAGTAGTTCGTCATCTTCCCTGAAGAGCTCAATGTATACATAAGTGATTACGAAGTTAATAATAGTTTTAATCACATCCTTGACGACTAGATAATAACGTCAGTTTCTGTACTTTCTATTCATTCAGAACAGCAACTTGTCGTACATTAGACATTTTGCCTATAATTATATATTTCGAAAATGCGTCTCTCCTTGCACGTATATGAACATATAATCTTTGAGAATTACACATAATTATTTGATCTTTCATTAGTTCTGGCGCATGGCATCATAAATGGCATTGTGCTTATCTAAAGCAAAATCTAAAATTTCACATTAATGTTTTAACGACTTTATTTTAAAAAATATGATTCTTCTTAATAAAAATCTTAAAATTAACATAATTGAAATAAAAAATAAATGTATATATATATATATATATATATATATATATATACATAAATTCCAAAAGAATTTGATAAATTTTATATTTTTCTAATGAAAGATAAATTATAGATAATTTATGTCCATGATAATAAAAAAAGCGTTTAGCAATTATGTTTGTTTTAATTTCCTGAATATATGTTAACATGTAGAATGTTAAAATGTGTTATATGAAGAAAATTAAAGGTAATTATAAAGAGCACATGGCATCTCTCTACGTGATACCTGACGTTATCAAAGAACGATTCCAATTATGCATGTTAAAGGTAGCCACAAGGTCTGTCGCGCATTCGAGAGAGGCGTTTCTTGTCACTAACGCTAGATTCCAACAGACTGAGCATTCATACATATATTATGATTGCCACGTCGATACGTTGGATTCGCTTGACTCGATCGTGAATTCGATGCATTTTGACAGGTATGCCGGCGATTTTGCGTAAGTATGGTAGTTCTGGAGAATGTATCTCCGTCCGTGACATACACAGGCTATCGATACTACATCAAACACTACGATACGCTATTTTCCGATGAATTTGGAAAAATGAAATCGAGACAGACAGATAGGTTGTTATATAATCATCGGGAAATATTCTTCGATCCCATTTTAAGAGGGTGAAGAATCGTAACAAGAAAAGATGGAAGATAAAAGAAAAGAGGGAGGATAGATGAGATGGGAATATACAAATATGGATCGTATCTCGGAGTTGGTTAGGTTTGTCTTTTTGTCTCTCGCAGCCTCCAAAACTTTCATCTTCCTTTCTTTTTTCTCTCTCTCTCTCTCTCCTGCTTTTTCTGTCTCCCGCCTTTCCCTCCATGATTCCCTCCGTTGCCTCAATCGAGAATCCGCCGGTTTCTTATTATTCCCCCGTCGTGCGCCATTGTGCACACCGGACAAAGCATCATGGAGAGAATCCTGCTGCCTTATCCGCCCGAGATATTTGGCAATATCCGAATGAACGATCGACCGGGGAGACAACCTGGGAAGAGACGCGATGAAGGAAGGTAGGGCGAATTAAAAAGGAACGCGCGGGAGAGATTACATCCGCGCCGGATCGTGTAACGCCAGATTCTTGTCCGATCGTGAAGCGCAAGAAACATCCTCGTTTGCTCTTGTCAATTCTCTTTGAGCCTCTCTGAGGAACTTTGTGTAGCGAATATCCCAAATTAGTTACCGTGTCGCATAATCATTGATCGAAAACGGGAGATTATGTCGTACCCGAATCTTTAAATCCAGATGTCAAGTCACCTAACTTATTGATGTGAAAAAAAAAGAACATGTGCCCGTTATGTTGCAAATGAATTCGTCCCCGTACGAACTTTTTGAATAAAATAAATTTTCTAAATCTTGTCCAATGGATATCACGATTAGGAAATTCGTTTTTTCTTGTGTAATAAACGATTAGTGATTTGAGATACAGGCATTCGTGTATTGCATACAGGATTGTGCATACGTGCAGGATTTTCAAGCTATTTATAGATAATGATCTCGCTTGATAATGCTTCTCGCAGGATAATCGTCGAACGAGACGAGGGGAGCGAAAGGGACAGATTTTGGCCCGGCCATCGGGTCCCACCGGGGGCGTGCGCCGGGCCCCGGATTCAGACTCGGGGTCTGCGCAGCACGAAAGGCGAAAAGTCATTCGAGGGAATGACGGAGATCTCGGAGGATGATTGCACGCCGAGGGACGCGTGTACGTGTCTGTGCGCGAGCGAGTGGTGTCTAATGAGGGCAGACCGCCCTGCAGGCGAAATGTAAGCGGGCCCGAATACCGCGAGACCCCCTCCGACAGGCCCGGGCCAGGTATAACCAGACAGAAGCCAACGCGCGCGCACTCTCGTATGCAAGAATGCCTTGGCTTCTCGGCCAAGCTGTAAATAGTTATTTGGAATGACAGTTGAATTTCGTCCGACCAGTAAATTCGTCGCGGGAGAGCGAGGGCCGCGCAGAGCAGCTCTCCGTTCCGTCCCGCGAGGGCCGCTCTTCTGCGTTGACGGCTCGCGAAATGCGCGGGGACGGGGCCTGATGGGCCTCACGATCCGACGAAACGCGCTGAGACATCTGAGTTTGTGTTGACACCGCGAGAAACGCATCAGATTGTGATCTTAATTGAATTGGTATAAATTGTATTTTTATTATTTTGGAATAGAATTATTATTGCTTAATTTTAAACTTTAATTTTTAGCTATATTTTATTTCTTCATATTACAGTGGGCATTATTAACTATAATGAGACAAACGCAGTTAAAATTATGATTAAAATTATTCGACATAAATGCTGTTCATGTTGCAAAGTAATACAAAACTGAAGAATATTTTAATTTTTACATGCAATTTGTGTGTTAAATAGAAAACTATAAATGGCAATAATAAATATGATCTTATTTAATACATATTAACTACATAAGTAGAAGAACATGCTATTTTATTTAATACGTATCAATTATAAAGCAATTTATATTAAACGAAACCTTTTACAAATGTACGTGGTAATCAAATAAATAACCTTAAATTAAAAGCTAACGAGGAACGTGAACAAATAACTATCACATTTGTTTATTGGCGCATTATGATGACTAAGTATCGTTTAAGCGTCAAAAAAAGGGGAGGAGAATGCTTGTCGTGAAATTAACTGATTATGTCGTCGCAATAAAACGTGCTGCAGTTCGGAGAATGACTTTGCGATTTGTCGTTGCAATTATTATGATGACTAAATGAGAGAGAAAGAGAGAATATATGCTCAAAAAAAGAAAACGACGACCTTGAATATGTTAACCAGTAGTTATATTCTGCAAGAATGTCCAGAGAGAGGATATTATCTAACTGATGCATATAAGAGTGACGTCAGACCTCACTGCAACCAGATACTCGGCAAACACATCGATAAATTAAGAGCAAAAAAAAAAAAGATTTGCTACGTGTTTACATCTTATCCTACACGTTAAATGATTCTTATATTTGACGTGAGAAAGGGAATTACATTTAATAATTCAGGATAATTCGTTCGTTTACATTTTTTAAATAAGAAAACGCAAAAGACTAAAATAAAATAGTTAATATTATTGGAATTCATTGTATATACGTATGAGAGACGTATTCAACTGCATTGAACAAATAGATGCTATTATATTTTTTAATTATAATTTTTAAGTAAAGAAAATTTGATAGGCTAATATACTTACCTTTGACTTAATAATGCGAAATGGTGATCAAAAATTGCAAACCATCATAACATTGATTATTCATAATTTTAAGGTATTAACCTTATAATACTTTTGGTACTACTATATTTATAGATATAATATATTACTGCCTATTTCCGCTGTAAGTACAGCTGCAACAATAAGCAGGGTTAATTCCATGCTTATTTGCGAATAGAAAGAATTCAAATTCGAACGCGGCTAATTCACGACGTTCGCGATTAATCGTCGACTAGCCGAGTACTCGTGAACTGGATGCCTAACATAGGCGAGTTCTCCCTCCTGGAGATTATGCCGAGGTAGCTTATGCCGCGCGAGGAAGCGCGTAAAATGTAACGGGGATGGAAGGAGCATAAGGGGCGGGGTACATATGCCCTCTGTAAAATTCAGAACGCGGAAACACGGTCTCTCCCTATAAAATTGTAAAATAATACCCAGCGCGTAAAACCCCCCCGATGGCGTCGGTCTAAATCCACGGCTCTCGCTTCCCTCTCCTCTCCTCGAAATCCATCCCTCTTCTCCAAAACGCCTCGTCGAAATAATTGAGGCCCATGTACCCCGCCCACGCAATGCAATCTCGTTATGATTTTATTACGGCTTACGAGCCGATTTTATCTCATTCGATGGACGATTATGTATCGGAGGATACATTTTAATGGCACATACATTCCCGTCAGACCCGATAAATGTTGTTACAACCCGGTGAGATCCAGTGGACACGAAACGCATGAATGAACTGTAAGAATTGAATCTACAGCAGCAAATCTATTCAAATGATAATCAATTTTTTGAATTTAAAAGTTAACTTTTTAGTGTTTTTTTACTTAGTTTTAATGTGTATTTTAATTAATTTAGTGTTTTTAAAGTGCTTTAGCGGAATACTTTTTATTTCTATTCTCTCCATTAAATTGTGATATACTGCAAAAGGCAGAAAATACGAATTTTCTTTTTAAATATTTTTCTTTTAAATGTGCGATTGCATAAAAAATACAATTGACTTTTTTCTCATACGACCTTTCATATATAACTTTCAGAACGGCGTGGTTTGAATTTACGTCCTCTTTCTACCGAACCGCCCAACTGTAGTAAAAGGACAAAGATAAAAAAGGGTATAGGAAAATGGTGCGACGGTGTGTCCGTCGATAAGAACAAACGCTTCAAATGCGCCGGCCGTTAATTAAAATATAATAAGCTCAGCCCGCGGGCTTATCGATGGCGCGTTTAAACTACCGCCGTTGTTTTCCTTTAATTTCACCCAGTTTCGGACTGGAGCGTAATAATGTCTCGCGGAACTCACGCGTTAGATAACGGACGTGGGGATTTACGACCACGTCAATTATTCGCGCTCGAAGTTGCAGCTTAAAAGTGTTACTTTCTTGAGTTTGAATCAGGTAATGAATGACTTCTCTTTTCACGAAGGTGACTTTAACACATCGACGAACAATTGCGAAAACTATGCGAAAAACTACTGAAAGTTTTATTTTATTTAATGAAGGAAAACGAAATTGAATATAGAATATAAATGTTTTCTGGCTCATAATATCAGTTATTTTAAAGTCATTTAAACTATGTCACTTAACAATCAATTCAGTGAACGCAGAGAAATTCAATTTTCCTACATATTCACGTTTGATTTAATATTATAATAATACAATTATCTCCATTATTTTATTAGACTAGATTGTAGATGAAATGTGTTTAACTTGAAATGTGTTTAACAGAAAGTTAAGGTACTTTTTATTCTGTTAAGAATCAAAAACATAGTTTAGAAACCAATCTAAAAGTAAAGTATAGCTATTTAAAAGTAGATGTAACTGGATGTATATACGAAATATAGCTGTCATTTCGCAAAATGAACTTTAACGTGGGATCTGCCACTATATGTCGACGCATTAGCTTTTCGCTATGACTTGTTAATTACCGTGGATTTATTCTCCGTTCGAATTTTGTGACATTCAACTTAATTGAAGCCATACAATTCATGTACGTAACTAAAAAGCTCAACTGATTACATGTATTTAATAATTTTGATAAATGAAATTCTGCTGAGTAAATACATAATAAAGTATCGGTTTTCAATTATCCATGAAAAAATTAATAAAAATATGGTACATTTAGACTCAACTTCGTTAGCATATTTATAATTTAAACTGTCCCTTTCTCTTCCCTCTCTCTTTATTTCTTCTTTCAAAAATAAATGTTTTTTAAGACATTAATATTGAAAAAAAATTTGCTAAATGCTTGGAGAACTTTATATTGAGGAAATTGCACGTGGAAAGGAAAAAATCAATTCACAAGTTCCCCAAATATTCTCCGTGAGGTCTCTTAAACCGACAAAGAAGAAGGGTTGACTGGAGGCGGGGAAGGAGGACGAAGTCGGCCGGTATGCAGTCTGATCCGTCGTTCGTTAGAGGTGACATGGTGGCTTCCTCGGTGAATCCTGCAGGCAGCACGGAGCAGAGCTGAAGTCCCAGTTTGATGAAATGGTAGCCGAGTAATTGAAATCTTGTGTTCCTTACCGAGTCGATACGACATTCGTGGGGGCTTCATTCCTACCGTCTCTCTCTTTCTTTCTCACTCCCTTTTCGTGTTCCCCTTCGTCTTTCTCCTCCCACCTCCTTCTCTTTCCCTCTCGCTCCCGTTATCTTCTCCTCCGAATCCTCCTGTTACTCATTCTCCCAAAAAGATATCCGGACCCGTTCACGTGTCACGTCCATGGAACGCAAACGCGAGCAGGTAGGGCCTCGTCCTAAGTTACCGGCTCGAGACTATAAGCCGATTATATCTTCCCAAATATTGAGACGTGCCTCCTGTGGACCAAAACCAGCTTGACTCCGGGAATCTCGGCAACTCGCGATCTGAACACTGAAACTAAGGGAGACCTTAGGAAACTGAAGAAGCGAATAATTATTGGTGGATAGGGCGCGTTCGAGGAATGAAAATTAGACGATCATCCAATATTTTGGCATAGTGTTTTTATTTTAATAATAAGAATTAATAAATATATAGTTATCATTAATATTATATTCCGGAAATGATCGAAACTGATACGCAGATATTTGATCTTCTCGCAAACCGGTGATGCAACTAGATTCCAACGAGATCGGATTCGCTAAAAAGACATACCTCGTTTTTCCTAGATTTTTCTTGATCGATACCACTCATTAAGGATCTCGATCGCCTTATCTAACATAAAGCTAATGCCGCGCGTTTGGATTTCACTCGCCTTTCCACGGATAGAGATTCCGCGGTTGCATCGGTGACCGCAAACTTCACTGAAAGCGCGTAAGCGATGACAAAACGCCCGCGCGTCGTTAATTAGTAATCGCGGGACATTAACGAGCTCCAGGAAATCGATAAGGGCCATTGCCTTTAGTACTTTCTAGTAGTTCGCTAAGGAAAGATAAGAGCGGTGGAGACCTTCCGCGTATGTAAACCCGTAATCGTGTCTATTCTTTTTACAGGTAGTCGCGAGATATCGAACCTTCCATGCGCGGAGGACCGGTCTTACGAAGGAGAAACATCCCGATCGGCGCCGGAAGCGGAATAACAGCTTGCGCGCGCACAGTAGAGAGATACTGCAAGACAATAAATAAAAGGTACACAGATTCATCTTTCCACGAAGTATCACTTTGACGAATGCTCGACCGAAATGATATATGCCTTGGCACGGGTATCTCGTTACAGTTATAAAATCGTTAGGATGACATAACGATGCATAAAACTCACATAATAATCACGTATGAATATCTTGATATACATATATAGTATTCACACAATGACTGCGGGAATTATATCGCATTTGAATGATACTATAGATTATAGCTATAGATACAAATGTATCTACTTTCTTCACTTATTAAAGATTTTTTTTTTTTCGTTTTCTTTCGGTTTCCCCTTTGCTTCCCATTGACCAAATTCCACGCGGAGAAAGTTTCTAAGAAATCGGACGACCACTCAAGGCTGATCTCACAGCGCGCACCCTTATCGCGTTGAAATTTTTCAAGCTGGTACGACGACATACAACAACCAGCAGCGTGATGCAGCGCTGACGCGTTTCATTAAGCGGACATTGATTCCTTCCGAAATGACGAAGAAAATAATCAAGAGTCCATTAACTGCAGGATTACTGCTGATAACAAGGTAGCAGTAACTTATCGTGAAGATTTCTTAAAATATTTAATTAATAATTATGCATACAGAAAAAAAACTCCATATAAAACTTTGATAACCGTTTGTTCTCGAACAGTTAGTTTTACGCATCAGAATTTATTAAGATGCACTTAGCTGAGATTATATCTACTGTGTACAATACAACAAATACGTTTGTAAAAATACGTGTTAAAATTTTGCGCGCAAGACATTTCGCGCAAAATTTTAGATGTTAAAGAATCGTTGTGATATGTTAACAATTAATAGGAGCTATAAATTCATCGAGCGCGGAAAGGCGCCGATGGGCTACAACGTGCTCGCGGATCGAATGGATAAAAATCTCTACCACGGGGTATTTACTAAATCTAGGCGAACGTACAGGAGTTTCACGAGCCCGGCGCTTAAACACTGCGGCGTTACATAATCCTGTGGGATTAACCGTGCTCCCGCGGGATTAACTCTCGGAGACGGATTGACGGTGCTCGAGTTACTCGCTCTTCGAGTTCGTTTGACTGGCCGAAAATATTAAATTATAATAATCGATATCGCATGGCGCTATTCCTGTCCACTCTCGTCATATTCCCGTCAGTTCGTTATCTCTTGTCATTTTAACATGAAAACTTGAAACATCGTTTCGCGTTCTAAAAGAGCTCCTCATATTGGGTATATGCAGCACAAAAGTTCTCTCCTTTCCCTCGAGGAAAAATCGTGGTTTTCATATTTTCATTACTGAAGGAGCGTTGTTTAACTCAAGTTGAGGTCCCGCGATTGGGACCCGCCAGGAAAATTATCCGAGATAAAGATCGTTAATTAAGGTTAATTAAGGTTTATTAACAGAGGCGAGCGTGGAAATCGAGCCAACGAGCAATCTCGCGTCCTGTCAATCTATTTTAATTAATTTACATGTACACAATATTGGAGTAAATTCCTGATGTAATAACTTGGCCGGTGCTGTATTGATACGGCATTAAGATAATTCACGTAATTTATCTCTGTGCATTGCAATATAATTCTGCAATCTAGAATGTTTGTAATTGATTATGAATCATTACCATTATTGTTTTATTTTATTATTTCGTTTCGTTGGTTATTATCGCGTATAGCATTATCTGTGTTAATCATTCCTTGCCTTCGTGATAGAGAACGAAATAACCATCAAATTAAGAAGTCGCGAAGAAAGCTGTAAAATACAAACAAATTCTATTCTTTAAAGAATTATATTTTTTTACTTTTTCTTGTTACTTTAAGAAATCTGTTTTATAATTAAGATCACTTCACACGCAATTAACTGTTGAACTACAAAGTGATGTTAAAAGTTTTCTTATTTATCCAACTAGTAAAAAAAATCGAGCGTGATGCAGCATCTTCGCAAGAGCTTTTTCAAACTGAGATGACAATTCCCGCAAGGAGGGGGACTCTTGGGATTCAGATTCTCGGGTATTTTTCATCGGGAACTTTACCGTTTCTCCTCTCGCAACGTTCATTTGCGAACGTAATGACGTTAGTCCAGGCATAGTCGATGTCCCTTCTAGAGACCGCGTCCATACACACACACACACACACTCCCTCTCTGTTTCTCTCTCTCTCTCTCTCTCTCTCTCTCTCTCTCTCTCTCTCTCTCTCTCTCTCTCTCTCTCTCTCTCTCTCTCTCTCTCTCTCTGTCTCTTTCTCTCTCTATGCTCGTAAGGACAACGATCACGCACGCATAAAATAAATGGCTCGTAATGGAATTTCAATCCGGCGAAAAAAATAAAAATAAGAGACAGAAAAACGGGGGCCGTTCGCTCTCGCGGCGATAGCGGTTAATTATATCGGCGGCGGGGAAGTGGGGGATATGTTACGAGTGTATTTTATCTGTGCGGGTGAGAGCGGGTCCGGGTAAAAGCCCGAGTGAGCCTTGGCCAGATAAGCGGTTGAAAGCTTGCCCCATTAAAGGTATCTAGATACCCTGGGCATTCTTCTCGAGGATATCCGAATAATTATCCGACGTGTCGCTGAGATTACGATTTTGTCGCTCCGACGTTCCTCGCGCGAGCGAGCGACGTCCGCGTGACTTTATGATCCTTTCGTTTGTACGTCCATAAAGCGAATGCGCTACTCAAGCATCCGGGAATGAGGCGAAGATAATGAAGGAAAAATATATGGTGATGCATCTACGCGCCATGTCAAATGGTTAATGCTCCTCGCGCCGAACTTGCCCCTTCGATTGTCTCTAATATCTAGCTAATTTTTCATCTGAATATCTCGAAATTTATTAAATTAGAAAAGAGTATCCTGGTAATGAAACGAGAAAGCGAAAAGTAGATAGGAAATATCTTTCCTCTACTTAATAACGTGACGCGTATAAAGTAGAAACGTGTCAACATATTACGTGAACCATGTAAAATGTCGACGATATATTTTTTAAAGGTACACGATTTCGTCAGATGAATTATGTTTTCGTTTTGACGACCGTTCTTCCTCTTTAATCTTTGAAATTACGAGCATTTCCACTTAAACTGATCTGAAACATATTTCGAGCCGACGAACGGCGAACGGCGATCGGAATTTTACGATATCGTTCGTTAAGTATTAACCGTCGGGACTTAACGCGTGCGTGTGGTGACTATAAGCGAGAGTGTGGGTAAGAGCCACATACGCGACGTGACTTGAGTGGAGATGCAAATTTTTGAGAGAGAGAGAGAGAGAGAGAGAGAGAGAGAGAGAGAGACGCCTTTTATATATCGTCCTCGAGTCGCGCCGGAGCGTCGTTAATTAAATATCGGGCCTGAGTGCCGCGCACGTAAAAGTGGAAACGCGATGATGGAATCCCAGTGTATAGCGACGATATCGTGGACTAAGTCGATAGGGCCAAAGAGCGAAAGGCTACGAAGTGAATATCCATCGGTGCACGTCGAAGGATATGAACGATATGTTCCTTTGGGATTCGAATATCTCACCCGTCAATTGTAAATCACACGTCTTCAAAAATATGGTAGAAGTTCTTCTGTATTTTTCGAAAAATATACGTAATTTATCACGTATTTTTGTAATTTTATTAAATAATTCTTAATAAAATTATTTAAACCGATAATAAAATTTTGAATAAGATAAAAAAGGAATTTATTTGTTCGTTTTAACGTAATTTGTTTTTAAATTTTTAGCTGCTTAACTGAAATCTAAAAATTAAGTTAATTCGCTGAAATTAATAAAATAAAATGGCGAAAACGAATCACCAATTGAGAAAAATTCATTCAAGTGTGTAAACAGTTAATAAATAAATTTATCTCTTTCGTAATTATCGTGCATTTCTTTTTTGCGCGATAATCAATCGAAGTCAATTAAAACGCTGCCGTCAATAGACTTGCACATTTGTAAATAATTAAATTTTTAGAATTTTAGTTGAGCAGCTAAATTTTTTTTTTTTTAATTTACGTCAAAACGAATAAATAAATGAATTTCACGTAATGCATATTAAGCTTTTGAACAATCAAATTGATCCAACTCTTCTATTTTTTGCACTTCTTTATTATTAATTGATTACTTACGATTAGTAACAGAATTAAAATATACATTTTTGACATTTTGTAATTAAGTTTTGGCAATTTTGCGAGATTTCACGAGGTAAAACCTTGAAAGGTCGTACCAAACGTATCTCTGAAATCTGTAATTAACTTGGTGGGAAGAAAGGTTTGAAATTTTATAGCGCCTAGAGGTCCCTAGCGATCTAAACTCGCCACCGTGCACGTAATGCATCTTGCCGTTCCGCTTCGTTCGGCCGTGCAAGGCCGCGCCAAAAGCGGTTTATCGAAGAATCGTCGCGCGACGAAATCTGGAGGCGGCTCTGGGATAGAACCGGATGTATCCGCGGACGTCCTCGGGCCGGTTATCGAGAGCGCATCGTGACAGTCCATAATTTCCCGGGGATCGGCGCTCTCGGCGATCGGCGCGTGATAACCGCGTAGGAAGAGCGGCGGCCATTGTGTTATCGCTCATGGTAACGACGCGTCTCGGCAGCGGTCGCAGCAGCTGTCGTTCGCCATAGAAGGAGGAAAGAGAGAAGGAGGAGACTCAGGATGTGAGAGACCGAGGGAAAGAAGAAGAAAAAGGAAAAGAGAGAGAGAGAGAGAGAGAGGGGGGAGGGGGAGAGACGTGTGCGCCAAAGTCTTCCGCGATTTTTTCGAGAGATCGCAGTCGGTCGGGCCACGAAAGGAATATCAATTTTGAATCCGATCGGTGGATACGCTTGGCCGTTCCATCTCTTCGCGACCGGTCCCAAACTGGTTCCTCACGAGGGCTCCTCTTCTTTCTCCGACGATACCTCGCGGCGGACATCGACGGACGATTCGTTATGATCGCCACTATCTAGATGCGAGCAAGGAAAAAGGAAGGCCGCGGAGGAGGTACCGCCGCTAATTGGTGATCGGATGCGGCGTCGAACACGTCGTCGTTGCCTTCCCCTTTTATTCACTCCATCTTCGGATTTAGGATTCTATTTTGCCGATGTAGTTAATCTCGCGAGATGATGGTCTAACTAATTCATATTGATTGTCTAACTGGAGCGCAAATTGGGAATTTGCAGCAATTAATAGAAATAAATTGGAAAGAAAAGGCCTTTCACGATGATTTTTTATACGTGCACGCATGCACAAAAACAGATCTCTTAACGCCATGTATAATAAAAGTAAAATTATAAAAAATATTGAATATAATGCTAAAAAATATTTTATATTTACCAAGAGAATTTTCTCTTAAAAATTTCTAAATTATAATTGTAAGATAAAATGGATTTCGAAAATTTTAATATTATTTTAGTAAAATTCAAATAATTTGATATTGAATTTTGCTATATTTAAACTAAATCAAACTTTGGTTAAATATTACTAAAAATATAGCAAAATTATTCGAAATCCACTATGATTTTGAGAGTAAATTCTAAGAGAACATTCTCTCGATGCATAAGCGTCACATTTCTCTTATTTATTGCATTCAATAAATTAAAAAAGGCATTATTAACCGAATCATGTTTCGACGTCGAATGCAAATTAATCACGTTCAATTCTTACAAGACCTTCGTTGATACATTGTGCGATGCAGCCTCGCGATTCGTTATACATCCTGTCCTTTTGCAAGGCACAAAGTAGCATCGCGCACACAGTCGCGGCCGTTTACAAAGGTCGATATATTTAATTGGCTTGCTTGTAAAACGCGAGAGCTGCGACGAGTAGCTCTCACGACCTAATTGAGTAACTCCGGGCAGCGATTTAAACGGGAACTTGGCTGTCGCGACGGCTTATAGCCGGCGACCGTAATTAACCACTTGTCCCCGACGAGCTCGTTCCGCATCTCCGTTTCCGCGTCCACGGCCAGATTCGTCCTAGTCTTCGTTTCTTCCGCCAATCCGAGCTCCTTAATGGAAAACCATTCTCGCGGCTGATGAAAAGTCGAAGAAAACAGGAAACTCGGCACACTGAGGACGGTAGGGAGTTGCCCGTCGCTTCTCGCGCGCGACGCGGATCTCCCCGGCCGCGCGGAAGACCTTGATCCTTATTTATCCCCCCGGGTGCTCCCCTGGGAGGAAAAGCGTCGCTCCAGTTCGTTTACTCGCGCCAGTCGGTGGCGTTCTCACTTTGCAATCTGTAGAGCGGGGGATGTAACTTGATTGGTTGTGTTTGTCTGGGCGCTGCGTGCGGAGTTCGTTGGTGACATCTGTATTTGATTGTTTTCCTCCGACGTGTCCGCCGTTTAAGAAACTTATTTATTTTTTTCATCCTTTTCATCGCTTACGTTTTTTCCTTGATGCTGAGCTCTCAATTCCAGCTTATTGTGTATTTGCATTTTTAGTAGCAAAAGAATTAAAACGTTCGTCCAATATCTATGCACACTCCGAGTTTTTGTAATTAGGCACTCACGAATACGGGAATCAAGGGGTAACGGGGTTGAAATCCTCGGCAATCCGAGGCAATTTTGAGAAGGTTCCTTTATTTTGTATACTGCAGAAAATCTCGGAGCTTTTTCTTTGAAATACAAATACACAGCGGACGATTTGCTTGCATGTCGAAGAAACGATTGACACAAACTGCATCTTCTTCCTCGACAATTTTTCTTTTAAAACTAAAAATAACACAACAATCATTTTGACTGCAAAATACTTTTTATTCTGTCGTTAAGTTGACATGTATGAAATATTATTCGCGCTTAGGAACATATAGACAGCAGCAGAAATAAATAATACAAACTTAATTCTGTTCGTTTGAAAGCCTTGCATTTTTAAGTCCAATTTATTTCTATATTGAGAAAGCAGTAATTGTGTTTCATTAATTTTCTTTTAGTAATTAACGTGAAAAAATTTTCACTGCGCGAATACTATTTATAATTTTATTCATCTCTTTAAACGAATTCAAAGCTTTAGATCAAAGTACGGAAAGTCGGTCAGCTCGAGAGCTAAAAATATAATGCAGGCTTTCTAAGGGAATATAAGGATTCGCGGATGTGAAAGGTAGACTTTGATCCCGTCAGAAATCGACACCTGCTGTTATCTGCGCTCGCACAAAGCCTCGCTAACAAGGATTCTCGGCCGAGTTTCTCCCTCGCAAAATCCCTCGTCGTTGTCGTTGTCATCGTCACTGTCGTAGTATCGTATAGATCGCGCCCGTTGACAAGGGGAATCTCATTAGCCCGCGGGACAATCCGTGATCTTTGTCCAAACACGCAGAAAGGCGTCCGTTCCTTTCATATCTTCCGTCTTCTGTCTAGTGAGGACACGTTGATCCGGGACGATTCGGATTGACGGGCGTCGGCCTTGAGAGTGACCTTACTTATTCGGGAGCGAATGTTGTCGTCGGGGATCGTCAAACATCGGTAGCGAGCTTTAAAGCCGCAGCAAAGCTCGCTGACGAACCGTCCGCAAACATGGCAGACGCGAGACAGAGAGAGAGAGAGAGAGAGAGAGAGAGAGAAAGATATGTTTGCTATATCGGCTAACATGTCACTTCGGCTAAAGGTTATTAGGATTGTCGACCTTCTCGACGTTACATAACGTCGAAAGACAATATTAAACAATCACAGTATGACAAATGGAATTCCAATGTTTCCTACAAAAGATTATGATATTATTCAAATTTGAATATTTTTTGTTAAGAAATAAATTTTGTATATTTAAAAAGCACTGCCTAGTGAAATATGGAAATAAAAGTATTCATAATTTTTATATAATTTAATAATATAATAATTTGTGTGTAATGTTTGTCTGCACAAGCGTGAAGTAATTTGAGAAAATTTTTTAAGAAAATATGAAAATGGAATAATAGAGGAAAATAATGTCTCTTTTAATGAGTTACAATGTTGGATGAAACAATATAAGGAATGACATACAATGAAGTCACGGTTAATGAATTCCGCATTTGACACGGCGATTCTTGGGAAGTACTTTTTGAATAAATTTCACATAATCGCATTCTTCACCGGCCGATATCCTATCAAAATGCAAGACGGCCGCATCTATCGTTTTATATCCTGAACTTCAGTTTTCCGCGAACTGAAAGAAGATTAAAGTTTCGGAACGGAGTTAAAGCGATTTTCACGAAAGTTGGAAAGTGTGACGCGACGCTTTCTTTCGTAATTCTTTAAATCCTCTTATATTAATTTAGAAATAGCTTTAATTATATGCCGCGAACAGTTATTTAAATATCATTGAACGACGCCGTATAAAAAAAACCTCTCATTTCTCTAACAATTTTTTATTAACTCTAATTAATTGTACATTACAATGTCTAAAGAAACTATCCTTCTAGTGTATAAAATAATTAATAATACATTATAAGTATATATAGGTTTTGTATTTTTAATGATTTCTATATGTGCAAAATGAAAGTTAAATAATAATTCTGTTTGAAACTTTCCGGCTCCGATTATGCAATTAATATTTTATTGAATATGTTATTTTAATTTTCGCAGGATTATCAGAATGTTTAAACACGATTCCATTTAAAACCGATGGTTCGCTCGTGTGCGTTGCGCTTTTGAAAGACGCAACATATTCAAACGTTCTACGGCGATTCGTGCACGGATATCGCGCAAATTTCAGTAAATTTATTACTGCCGCCATTGTACTGGCGCTTTTATCGGAAATTTGTTATTAACAGTCCGCATGGCAGATCGATCGATGCTGGTTCGCATCGACATTTATTCGCGAAATTATCGTTTCTTTTAATTCGCCGAATAACGAAGTATCATGTTTAGCATTCTTCAAACTAAATATGTTAAATTGTGAAAAGCGGCGCGGCGGCCGGGCGTTTTAATTAAATAAATGAACGATGACCGGTTTTAAAGGGATTTAATGCGTCTCAATGTTTAAAACGCGTTGGCCGTATCCACCCGTCTGCGTTTTATTAATTCCGATGGCCCCTGTATTATTACGCCAGATCAAATAAATAATTAAATTTTCGTACGGACACATTCGCGGCGGCATTAAATTGAGACTCTCGCGCTGTCGATTATTACCGAGAAAGATTTATTGCGAAGTATTGCACGGTAATCATTTTCGACGTCGAATTTATCGCGATCGCTCGACCGATTGTCCAAAATTATTTTTTTATTTTTCTCTACACTGAAAAAAAATGTAATATATTCAATAAGATATGTTATTGCGGGCTGCCAATTACAGATATACTCAATACAATAACATATGCTATTGCAGTATCAACATTGTACTTGCATTAATAGCAAATATTATTGTATTGAGTATTTTATGTAGTTGGCAGCCCGCAATCACATATGTTATTGGCTATATTACATTTTTTTTCTGTGTATTAATTATTTATTCTAGTTGTTTTTGATCTTTTTTTCTGTCAATGTCTGTACAATGCTTTATTTTGTTAATATGATTAATTAGAAATATATATAATATACATAGAAAAAGTTATTGAAAATTAAAAAATTAGTTTCAAATAATATCTTCATATCAATTATGAAAAAAATCAATACATTTCCTTTAAATTATATAATTATTTACAATTTGTACTATTTACGATATATTGCAATATATGTTTTATTGTTCTATACGTTACATATCTCAACCGTTACCATTAAGTATGGTCCAATTAACATGCACATTTATTAGATTCGCACCATTCACTGCAATAAACAAATATGAATTATTTTTCTGCCGAATTTGCAAATTATTTTGTGTTTATCTACATCGTTACCGTATTTCCGCAAAAAAATATGGATGAAATTTCACGAATAAGCCGTCAAAATATTATTTCTAAATGTCGAAGAAGTAATGTAAATATTTTTTTATTAATAATTATAGAAAGTAATAAAAACACTTTGTCTATTCTTTCTTTTAATTAAATTACATGTCATTTATTAAGTAAGTTGATAACAGTCTTTGACTTTTTATCTTAAAACTGATTCGCACAATTTTTAATTTCTTTTAGAAAGCTTCAGCAATTTCGTTCGAAATACGCGGGAGCAAAAGGATTAGCATTCGATGATGTTAAATGAGATGCAAATATTTTTCTGCTAATTATTCTCATTATGACGTAGCAGCGCTAGACGATAGAATTGATTAAATAGTCATCAGTTTATAACAATCATCGAGTAAAGCAGCCGTATGATAATAACGATAATAAAATAACTTATTTATAGGGAATGCCCGTAAAATTAATTAGGATCGGCTAATGTATGAGAAGGGATATCGCGCGCGTCCCGTGGATCGAGCGCATCTTTCCCCTCTCTCTTCTCTCGTTTTCTCGCGCATTCCGTTGTTTTTCCGTCGCTCTTCTTATTTGCGTACACGTCGCCGCGCAAACCGTTACCCGTTATTGCCACCATTAAACGCGGGTCCCCGCGGCCAATCCGGCGCTCTATGAATCGCTCGCAGCCGCGAACGCGTATAGAGCGACGCGCCGCTATGAATTATGTAACGGACAATTAATTAAAGTACTCGCTGATTAAAATGGCGATAAAGCGCACCGAGGTGTTTGCGCGCCGGCACGGAGCTAGAATAATTTCCATTACTAACGAACAGACGGAATTAATAGAACACTCGACGAGCGGAGACGCGTGCGGGGAGGAATCTCTTTCTTCTTCCTCCCCCCCCCCTTCTGACCGCCCACCCTCTGATTCTTAGATCGATGCGATCTGTTTTAATCTAATCGTCCTCAACTACAATCCCCCTCAGGGGCCCGTCGACGCGACGGTGTGACAAACGTCCGGCACCTTCGCCGACGCGCGCACTTATTTAGGAGGGATTAAGAAGTTCTCGGATGCTGCCGCCGAAGGAGACCTTTCCCGCCGCTCCCAATTGCACCTTCAGATAAACAGCGACTTAATGGAATCGGATAACCATTGGGCGAGCGCGAATTTGCCAGATAGAACCGTCCGCCCTCCTTGAAATTTTCAAACGAGGGGTGAAGAAGAGCGAATTGGTTATTACGCGTTCGGAAACGCTTCTTCCCCCCAATGTTCGTAGACAAATACAAATCCGACAAGAAATTTAACATTAATAAACGCATTAAAGAATAAGCATATGGGAAATTGAAAAAAATTGTAAGGTGAATAATAATATTTTATTAAAAGTTTGAAAGATGCCGAAATATTACAGAGACATCTGTGCTTAGAAAACAAAATACATAAGTAAAAATTCAATATATTTTTAATATTTTCTGAATACACGTTAAATTCGTGTTATCGTCTGCCCGACCAGAGGGTGAGGGCGATGTTAACGTTGTAAAAAAAAAAAAAAAAAAACGATCCCATTTGAAGAAGAGGAGAACGGCCGAAGGAAGGAAACGAGAGAAGGAACCGAGGGCGCTCGTAAAATTAGCGTATTCTTCGCTAGTTGTCGGTTGTCGGTGCCCGTTATAGCGACGGAAGCAATCGCTATTCCATGAATAACAAAAATTTACTGCAACGGCCGTGCGCGCCTATCTATGCGCCACCCTCCTCGTCGTTGCTCGATCTCCGCCCTCTCTTCTCTACGGGGGAGAATCGGGACAGAGAAGCGAAAGAGCACATTTTGCGCATCCCCCGTCGAGACGCGGCGTATCGTCGGAGACGAGAGATCGAGAGATCTTGGCTAACGAATGCATCGTAAATGCATTAAAATGTATGCCTACTATGCACAATTGTGTGTGCTCGCATGCGATTTATTTGCGGGGTGCGTCAACTTTTTGCAGGAGAAACTGCCGAGTCGTAATTTCAAGAATACGCGCGAGCAAATATTCTTGTTTAAATGAATAAAAAAAATTCCCAAGTAGCAATCGTGACAAACTTAATAATGCACGGTTATTGAAGTACAAGGAAAATATCGCGAGTATGAAATATTGTGGATCTTTATAATAAAAACTGTAAGAACTTTTCAATTGTGTTATTTGACGATAATTCATAAAATTAGGCGAATTTATTAGGAGACTTCTATTTGACTCTTCTGCGAGGCATTATTTTTAACTAAGAAAATAATGGAGCGAGTGCCCGCAAGTCGCGCATGCCCGCACGAGCGAGATGAACGAGAGAAGTAATTATTTACCAAACGGCCGCTAATTCCGTCAAGCTTTCATTCCGCCGTCCGCAATTCCTTATAATTAGCATAGCGAGTAATCTTGATCGGCGAGGCGGCATACCGCTCGCACGCGGAGAGCCCTCCACGTCCGGTTAATGCTGGCACTCCGCATGGCTAATAACTTAACGTCGTCCGAGAGGTCCTCGTAAATGAAAATGGCGCTGCGGGCGGAGAAAGGGAAGGAAGCGAAAGGGAGAAAGGACGAGCCGGGTTATGGACCCGAGGTAGATGCCGTCGTCGCCGCGACACGTCGCCTCGTCCCTAAGGATAATGCGCGCGGTGTACTCTCAACTACGCCCCGGGAAACTTTCCCTCGATTCTCATTACGAGCCGACGTTCCGCAAAACGGCATCCATCCCAGCTAGATTTTCACGATTCTCCGTTAAGATCATATCGGACGTGAGAAATATTGAGAAAATCGTGTAGATAAAGCGGCACGCGACATTCAGAATCGCGAACAATTATTGCAGACAGGAATCTCTCGCTTTTTCTAAACGAACCAAGATGTACAGCGAAAGCTTTCCTTCCCCCCTTTTAATGTCTATTATTAATTTACGTGATTTTCCATAATTAAGCGGACGTTATTAATTAATTAATGCGTGTTAAAATTATATGTGAAAATTCCTCGGGTGTCATCAGCAGCTGCTATCAGCTGCGACGGAACGTTCGTCGACCCTACCGCTCCTTTCTCGTCTGCTTGGAGCAATTAAAAATATTGTTGAAACGAAAATGTAAATTTTGGTGTGTTGATGACAGTTCTCGCGTATGCTCGACCACGTTTTGAATTTTGCTCCACCTTTTGACGATATTTCACCGCGAAAATGAGCGGCACAATGTTGAAGTACTGTTCGTTAAACACACTTCGACGCTCGTGATTTATTTTATACGAACGGAAGTGTCATGAGAGAGAGATAGATAAATAGATAGATAGAGAGAAAGAGAGGGAGTCGAAAGTGCGATGCATATTTTATCGTGACAACTCGATACTGTGCCAGACGTGATAAAATGAAAATTAAATTCGACTGATGCATCTATTGACATATTGTGTATGCTGTAAAATAAAGATTATTCATTAAAATTGTAGGACATTGGTATAGATTTTTTTTCAAACGGTCGTTCTTGAATTTTATTGTAATAGCACTTTTCAGTTTATATTTTACAAATATTAGATGTCATTTCCGTTATATTCAAATTGTAGTTATTATCCTTTCCCTTAGCATAAATGTTTAAACGACATAAACGATTCTACTTCCAAAGAAACGTCGCGTTAACATATAATGTCAGCGCTTCTCTTCAACACAATGTAATGGCGCTCTGAAATTCATAAAGACTCGTCGTGGTATACGGAACGGCGTGTTTACTGTTGGTATTTCGACAGTGGAAACAGCAGTCGTTCTCCAGTACAAGAAATAACACGAAAGAAGTTCCATTACGAATCAGGCAAGGTTTGTAAGCAGCACATCCGGGACTCGATGGAAGGTGTCGAAGGTGATTCGAGGGGTGGGAACGGCGTAACGAGACTAGGACGAGAAGAGTACGGGCGGAAGGGAGGTAGACGCGGCGCCCCAGAGAGTCCCTTTGGTAGCCCAACTTTTGAAAACAGTGAAAGTCATTTAAAGTTTGCCCTGCGCGTTCGCCACGTCACCTCCCTCCCTCATTTTCCGTACCCTCGAACCGCTCTCCGCCACCGCCGTGACATCCTTTTTCCCGTCCGGGGAAAAGTTCTATCCTCCCCTTCGCCCCTGCCATCAGGATCAAGCGTGCACGACCCGACCCCGACGCGTTCGATCGCTAAATCCTGCCCTCGTCTCCGAGAGAGAGAAAGAGAGAATGGGAGAGTTACCCCCGAAATTTCACATTCGACTTGGCTTTTTGCTCGAGCGGGCTCTCACGCGATAGATCGACTCCTCGCTCAGTGGCGTGAGGCTTGCAAAATGCGAGAACGAGGGCGCGCGCGCGTGTAAGCACCCGGTCCTTACATTTCGAATACATTTGCTTGGCTTTGTGGGAGAGCTTCAGTTTCGTGGGCGAAATTTGCAGCGCGAGCTTCGACGAGATTCCCGCTGTGCATCGCTGCTTCCACGCCGAGTAATTAAATGCAGAAGCCGGTGTAATTTCGGCGAGAGTTCAGATTTCGATACTGCAAACTCACGAAACTGGTATCTATGTCCAACGACAATGTAAACGTGACATATTTACGTAACTGTATAGTCTACAGTAATCATAACATCATGAAAATAACAAAGGTAACAAAATATTATACATTATCAAGCATATTTAAAGTTATAAAATTGAAAATATAATAATTAAAAAAAAAGAACAGTATACGCCAAGCACATAAAATAGATATCAAATATAATCTTTTTTAAAACTAGAAATGTTTATTTAATGAACGTTGGTTTAAATATTATAATACAAAATTTTGTTGTTTAAAGATATGTATACATCATTGCAATTACCCAATTATACAATATAATGCATCTAAAAGTATATTCAGCAGAAGCTTAACACATTTTATACACAAAAATGTGTATATAAGAAAAAATTTACATGCTAATGCAGCAAAAAAAGTAAAAATTAATTTTACCTAAAATCGAATTAATTTCAGCTATTAATATCGGGATGAAAATAATTTAAATAGATAATTTTATTAAATTTTTATTAAAAGTTTTATATGATTGGTTTGCACTCCAGTCTATAGCTATCGTATATGTACTTAAATTCAGAATGCATATATATATATATATATATATATATATATATATACATGAAATAACACGTATCTTGCACATGCAAAATATAAACATATATTATATAAATATTTCATACCTACTTTTTTTATTTGAACAAAAAGTTAAAGCTATCAGATTGTGGTTTCAGGGAAAACATTAAACGATAATATAAATTTTCATGTGGCACAAAATTGTACTGTTGCCGTAGAATAATATTACCAATTTCCATAGTTAAGTTAACAAACATAATAGCAATAAGCCTGACAGAAGATTACTTAATTTCATCTATTACTTATTATTGCAGTTGCAACTAAAGGAATATAAACCGAAATGTTCGTAGAAGATTCTCGGTATAAGCAAAGATGGTTACGATAGCGTTTATTTGCGACTGAATTTTCCGCAGTCCGTAACATGCACTTTTGTTCAAAATGCACATGCCCATCTCTGCACCGCAAATCGCTGAATATTCGAGGGTGTCGCGAAACAGGGGTTGAAGAGATCAAGCTGAAGAGACCACCGATGCTGTCACCCTCTTCTCTGATTGCTCTCCCCCCCCCCCTCTCTCTCTCTCTAACCCCCTCTCTTTTGCAGCTCGTGTTTGCGTTTACGCATGCTGTTAACACGTTGCCGAAATACTAACATAAGCAAGGATATGCAATCGCGAGTGTTGCATTATGACAGTGTTGCATTGACTTTGACCATTTAACTCTCTGATGGTGATGACGATTTTACGATATCGTCAAAATATTAAATTTTATTTCTCTCGAAATTATAAAATAATATTTAAAAAAAGAATTCAATATAAAAGGAACGAAAAGAAATTACTTCAAAAAATATACAGCGTGTGAAGGAAGCATATATATTTTCTAATGCAAAAACTTTTCCAAGCTTATTTTTCACAAGAAAATCCACGCAGTTTTTCTCAAATCCTTTTCTAATACACTTTTGAAGGCAGATTTTAAAGTAACAAAATTATTTTTGTATTATCTCAAAAATAAACAAAATTTAAGATTAATTGCGCTATATTTTAAATTAATTTTTCTTCTTATATTAATCGTAAACGTTAGTTTGGGATATTTTGTATTTTTATATCTGTAACATTTATAATATTTAATTATTATGATAGATCCACATAAGAAAGAAACTTTTGTTTGTGCAACATAAAATGTTAGGATGAAGATATCGAAACAAAGTATCGATATCTTACCCATCCCAGCATACGGTCACCCGAAGATCATCTTTATCTTCTGTCGTGGACCACCGTCGTCCGGATTCCAGTAGGAGACGCGCCATTTGAATACGAAATTCGAATACGCTGACGAACCGCGCATACATCAGTCTACGTCTGTTTGAACTGGCCCCTGTATGGTAATGGGCCCCGGCACGGCGCACTGGAAGCGCATCGACTCGACTCGATGCGTAAGCCGGATCGGAGTGACTCCGGTCGGCCGTTTCGCCTCGGGATGCTTCCGCTCGAAGGGTTTTAATATTAAACCGCGCCCCCCCCGGACTCGCATCCCGATTACGTCCGAGCGGGATGGAAACGCGGGAGCGTCAATGCGGCGTATTTGCGGAGAGTATTTCGTTGGTGCTATATATATCTCTTTTATATATATATATATATATATATATAAAAGTGTGTAACTATACAGATGTTTTCACGTAGTATATGGACTGTAAAAAATTTGTGTAAACAATTATGATAGGCTAGATGATTTTGAAACTCATTGTAATAGTTGTAACTTTTTGTATGATGTAATTTTGTATATAAATTTTGGAATAATTTTATAATTTGTTTTTTATACTTGCGTATTCACTGTAAACAAATGTATTACAAATTAAATTATTTTTACTTGTTTACCGCAAAATTATAATATGAGTCTTAAAATTAGCCACTATTATAGTTAGAATTTTATAAATTTTTTACAGTATGTGTACTTTTCGAGTTTAATACATTCATGGATAGAGAGTACAATCTATCGAGATACCGCAATAATGATAGTTACATGGACGGAAAGAAAAACGAAAAACCAAGTAAATAAAGTTTAAATCTAATATTTACTGCGGTAACAAGTTTGCTAATGTCAGCACGCTTCGATATATTTCTTTTTAAAACCAAAATCCAAAACCAAAAGACAGAATGTCATCTCGCGATCGCCCATCGTTCCACTCCGCTGAAGCATCTCTCTCTTTCTTCTTCTTCTCTGCTTCCGGATCGGAATCAACCAACCCCGAAAAACATCCGCGAGACAGCCCTGCTGCCGTAGCGCGCGTAATGCAGAATGTTTGTCGCGGCGTTTCACTGCTAGGCGGGGGCAATTCCGGAACGCGCTGGGATACGGCGGGGCGCGTAAACTCCGGAAGTTACTTTTCGGAAGTCGTTCCGGTCCACATAACGAACGCCCGTCGAGGTCAGCCACGGTAACTAACAGAAAACTATCCCGCTATCTCCTTCCTCTCTTTCGCGCCCGGGGCCCGAAGGAAGCCCTGTAAACTTAGTTGAGAACTTGCCACCGCGTTCTTCAACCCCCTTCGATCCTCGTGCCGCCTCTCCCTTTTCCCCTATTCTTCTTAACCCCCTTTACACCAGAGACGGCACGAGCCCAGCGAACGGTGGCCTACGTTAAACTTTATCTCCGTGCGAGCGGGAGTCTTAAAGTTCACTTTATTAAAGACCCCCGTGACTACTCGAGGAACCGGAGGTTCGTCGGATAGAGCGAGAAAGAAGGTTACAAGGAAGGAAGTGGGAGGGGACGAGAATCGCTTCCCTGCGGTTCCGCTACGACTCTCTTGACATATACGTTCACCGCGGAATTAAAAGCTCGTGGAGTTCCCGCGTGCATCCGTCTCGGGCTTTATTAATGGGCTCGATGTCGGCCCGTAAACAGTAAGTGGAGTAAGGAGGGCGGAAGCTGTTGAGAGGGCGGCGAGTCGGGGTAGGAAAGTCTCCGCGGAAATGGAGTAGGTGCCTGCGGTATATCCGGACTGCGCCAAGTTGGATGGGACGCGCGTGGAAAGCGTGGGATATTGATGGAGACTGTTGGGCGCCGCTTGGAATTTGAATGGCAGTTGATTAAAGGCCCCTGTCTAACTCGCACGTCAGTGAGGCGTCAGTGTCGTGTCAGTGCGCGGTCCACCTGGTCTCGTTGATAGTCCTATTAAAGCTCAGTCAAGCCAATGCGCCTGTTGGTGCGTTGAAATGCGATACACAATACGAAAAAAGTGTAATAACAGTGCCACGCAAGACATAATCTTGAAATAATTTGTTTCGTTTGTCTTAGGCTTTTAAATGATAATAATAATAATAATTAGAACAAAATTTTTCATTGTCCAACAAATTTGTTACCAAACGTGTATCAGTTAATATTCAAAGCTTCGAGACTTTTATCGGACGAGATAGCTTTATTTTTAAAGCACCAGGGATTAATTTAGCAATAACAGGATGCATCTGATGGTTAAAGAGAGCAAAAATCGGAAGGGCAGAGATATAATGCGGGGAGGGACAAATCGCGTAGGCGAGAGACGGTTATCCGTATTTCGATTCATCGGACCGTACATCGGGGCGCCGTTAGAGTTCATTACGGTAATCTGTTCTTCCTGAGTAACGCATCGATGAAAATGTACAATATAATCATATCTAGCTTAACCTAGCGATATCCCAGATACACGAAGTCTGTCAATCGAGCCGAGATAATTATCGTCGTCGAGATGATCATAATTGTTGCGCATCAGCGATTCCGCCAAGTACCCACGTTTTCCTTTCGTATTAATAGAAGTAAAATAATAGGGAACAGGAAAAATAAAAAGTTTATTGTAAAATATTTTACATTCATTGTACGTATATATTTGCAATTGTTATAAAGATTAAAAGATTGATATTTTATAAAATCTATCAAGCTTCCTCAGACCTATCACAAATTTTATTACAATAAATGTTAGTGTAAAACCAATAAGCGACAATAACAACAACTAATAATTGATATGAATTGCAATGTGCCAATTGCAAAAATAAATTCAAGCCAATTTTACTTTGATAACCTTACTTCTTCTTTCTTTCAATAACACACTACAGTTCAATTAAACTCAGACTAAGAGATTTTGAGGATATGCACATAGAGCGTTCTACGTAATTATTTTGATAGTCCAACAAAATTAATTTTATATCTGTACACTCTAAAAAAAGAGTTTAGTTATAATAATCAAGTCTAGATAATAGTTACTAAGCTTTGATGAAATAGAATTAATTAAATGTTTAGTTAATATAATGAAATATTTAGCAACTGTTTGATAATCGTTTAAGTAATAATCGATTATTATGTTTGTGGTAATCCTTATATTAATATAATTATTAAATATTATTAAATATTATGTTAATAAAACATTTAATTATAATTATTTCACTAAAACTTAATTATTATCAAATTTTTTACAGGGCAGTTAAATTTTTAGACATTTCAATAAACTTTCAATAAACTTTCCGTGCACAAGTGCAATTTAAACAATTGATCTTTTAAAATTCAACTTGTTGGCTCATATGCAAGTTTCAATAAATTAATTATGGACAAAAGGATAAACATTGTAGTAATAGATACTTAAAATATCAAATTATGAAATTTCACGTTTATTTACGCATAAATCAACATATAAATGGGAAATATAATAAAAAGTAAGTAGTACATATTCGGCAACTCTCCCTTAAGATACGTCATAAAAAATGACACATTTAAAAACGGAATTCGTAAATGTTAATAATATAGTGAAGAAAAATATCTTAAAGATGTGCAACAATTTTCCACGGTTATACGTGGGATATAACTCGTGTATTACGTGTTAAGCTCGAGAGGTGACAGAATTCTACTTCGGAAAATCGAAGGATGATCTAAACGCGAGCATCTTTCGTTGAAAACGCAGGAGAAAACGGGGTGCTAATGCACATCGATGAAATATCGATGCGCGGCTATAAAGTGAGCGCCGTGTTCGCCGAGGAAATGGCATGACGGTCAATTCCTCTAGAGGCTAAATGCACGTGTACATATATAGAGCCGATACGTGGGATCTGACCGGATGCGTATGAGGGTTCGCACGTGTTTCAGGAAAAGGTATGATTCGACACGCGTGTCTGAATTCCATGATAAGCAAGCGGCATCGGGCATAATTAAAAGGAATCATCTGCTTTCGGTTATTCTTTGTAGCAGAGTTTCTCTTTGAAATAATTATATATAATATTATATATGTAATAATGTATATATGTAATAATTATATATAAAAAAAATGTTGCTAAGAAATATAAGAAATAAGTTAAACGTGATGTATAATAAGAATGACATCATAATATATAAGACACAATTGAACAAACTAGAGAAAATATAGGATTGTTGAGAAACTTAATTGCTAAACATTTTTTAGCAATTTTTGCAACACAATTATTGATTATAATGTCAGTAGTACAAAAACGCAGATGTATCACCTGAAATTTTTCTCAGGTATGATATGGACAAATAGTGCACTGTAATAACGAAAGAGTATAAAAAGAATTTTGTTACCAACTCGAAAAGAATAAGAGAGAGACTGTATTTCTTAATAGCAGCGTTGATCTATGTAAAATATTAAAGAAATTTTCAGCAAAAGAGAGATGTATTGCAATCGAAATTCCGACGCTCTGGAGCGAATGTCGTATCGCGTCGTATCTCGCACCAGTAACAACAAGTATATTGCTTCCGTCTACAAGACGGATATTGAGTCTATCTTTTTTTTTCGCCGAAAAAGGACTTATTGCGCTTACCTGTAACAGGGAATATGTTCTTCGTGTGCGAAAGTTTCCAAACAAAAATCCGTTCCGATATTATTCCTTGCTATGTAAGAAAGGCGACGCTCAGACCCACACTTTATGTCGCCTTCCTTTCTATTTTTATGCCACCGCTATAACGCCGACCGCCCTTTTCCACCCTTTCCGCGAACTTATCCGACTTACTTCCGTGTAGGCGTTCGCGCTTTTATGGATATCCATTTAAGTTTTGCAGCGAGCGGCGCGTAACATGTACGCGTATGACGATCAGTATAAAAAAGCTATTGCGGAGTTAATAAAATATTCGTACGATGAATGTGGCTCTTATATATCTATCCTTTATTATGTCGAATAGTATCGTGAGAATTAACCTAAAGGTTGGTAAAAATGAGGAGAAACCAGTTAAAATAATGTCGCATAACGGAAGGTATAAAAAGATACGACAAGAATTGTGAAGAGTTAAAATTTTTATCATTATACGTTTGATTACATTTCTAAATTTAACACCTATAAGATAGAAGTTAATCATGAAGACAAATACCTATGAATTGATATTACTTTTTTCGAAAATAAAGTTAAAAAGAGCAAACGAGAGAGAGAGAGAGAGAGAGAGAGACGGAATAGTCGTGGAGCATTCTGCGTACGTGTATATTGCTTTATTACATGCATTAGTACATTTGTTTAATATTACTAGGAAGCCATATGGAATCGATCGACTGAAAATATGAGAAATGCGAGTTGGCGGCTTCAGTCCTTAAAATATAACTTTAGGGAACAATACTACATGATCCGAGCGCAATCGCCGTCCGGGAACGAGCAGATCTACCGCACGTAAATCATCCGGAAGGCTACGTTTTCCTGAATTGGCCCCGCGTACACCCGGTAGATCCCATCGTTTGAATATGTGTTTAATGTTCCCGTCTATTGTTAGCACAAACGAGCGTTGCGGACAACACAATGGCTGGAACTTCACTCTGCGAACTTCGCTTTCCTAAAAGCATATATACTCGCAGACGTTATAATAATTGGAGTTATGCACCCCGAAGGAGAATTAATGACGTTGGAATGTGAAAGCACGATATACTGTTTTAACGAAATTTTTTTGCTGAAATTGGGGGGGGCATTTTATGCAAATTTAATGATGCCACATCGTGGCATGAAATATTATGCAGATTGCGATTATAATTATATAAGATCATATCTCGATTGTGAAAAATAATAATAACAAATTCAACTATAAATCATCTATAATTTGTGATGAATTTTACGTTGAGCGATATTAACCGAGTTTACGAATTTTTAATTTATTTTTTTAATAGAATTTATGCTGTAGCAATAAGTAGATATTATTATATTTAAAAATTTAGGTATATTATTATATTAAAAAAAATGTAGATTCAAATATTGACTATGTCTTGAAACACGAAGAACCTCATAAACTGCGATATGGAAACGGTCATTGCCATATCTAACGCGTAGTCATTCGTCTAAGTCATTCGCATGCGACAATCGCGGACCACGTTTACGAACTTTCGTTCGCACGCTACGTTGTATATACGCGAATCGTGCGCTTACGAATTTTCACCGGCACGCGGGACGCGAGTGAAAAATAATAAAACATGCACGCGCTATTACGAAGTGTTCGTGCACGTGGAACTTTCCATCGCGCTTGCGACTTTTCGAGCATCCGGCGGCTCCCACGGTGTCACCGAATGTATACTCAGTTGAATCTATTGTCGGAACAGGAAACATACAGCATGCAACTGGCGGAACTTCGCAAAGCCGAAAGAATCTATGTACCAGGGTTAAATAATCGCGCGTATATACCGCTCATCTTTGCGCTCTTAGAATCGATTGATTCCTTCCTTATAATTTTGCCTCATTAGAGATAGGGGATGATAGAGTAACATCTAATTTTCTTATAACATTTGTATCTAATAATAAACATTTATAGATATGAATGTATATTTGACACAATATTGTATCTCGAAAAGTGAATTTTAACAACTGACATACATATTAAATCGTAAGAACTCGAATAATGTGATTTTTTTAGAATTAGAATTCTTTAAATAAAGTAAATTTTAGAACATAGTAAAAAACATTTTATGTTTATTAAAACTTGTTTTTATCAAAATTTTTGTGTTGAATAATGTTGCGTTAAATGTACAAATTTGTGGGTAAATGTACAAACATAAAAATAATATAGTTTTAAAAAAACGTAATTTTAAAATATTTATAATATTTTAATCTAAATACTCTTAATATTTCTTAATATTCTCTGAAATTTCTTAATATTCTAGAATTCCAAAAAATTGGGGATTAAGTATTTAATTTCTTTAGACATTATATTTCGATTTCATATTATTTATTTTGCCGCTGGGACATTTTTCTCGCGTACCTTTGCGATCATAACTTTACACGCTATCTTCGTATATTTCAACTGAGCAACATCTCGCGCATTTCTCTCCGCTACGAGAAACCTATCTCTGTATAAAAACAGTATGATAAAACGTCTCGCGGACGAAGAAACAGCCGGAGAGAAAAGCGGTACGGAATTGCGTCGAAATCTCGGGTCGTCTCGCAAGAAAATATGGTAAAGCGGATCGGCGGGAAAACAAAATACAGCAAAATGACAACGCACAGAATCGATCACGTTACTTCGCACAAACGCGCGTCGCCGCCAAACGATAAAATTACCGATCAAATTATATTAGCGTATGTCAAAAACATTGTGTAATAATAAATATTATGCTTGCACATCGAAGTGGTCATAAATATTTATCGACAATTTTGTGTTGCTCGATTAATTATTTGTACGCCATCGTGATGATTAATTCATTACCGGTGAAAGAGTACGGCGTCATTTTGCCAACAACTTTGGTACAAAAGCCTTATGTAAGCCTTGTCGTAAGCAACATTATCTTGAATGTTAAATAAATAAAGGTATTGTGTAATCACGCTGTCTTGGGTGTATTTCATATATTCTGTCGTATATACACAAAAGTATTTAGAATTAAGTAATTAGAACTAGCAGAATTAAGTTTGAAAAAATAAATATTTTGTTCACCTCTTTTTCATTTTCAGTGTCGATTTGTAAATTTTAAATATAAGTTATAATTTTAAAATGGCTAAAGTGGTTTATACTAATATTTTATGTTATTATAGTTAAATTTACATTAGTTATACCCTTATGAATAGAGGAAATGTAAAAATAATGAATTTTAAGACTTCAACAAAGGAAAAATCGATTAAACTTTATTGCCAATCTAAAAGTATGAAATATTTAAGAAAACTATACCCAAGGTACTGTAAGCACCATTTATTTACTTAAATCTTAAATAAGAATATAAGAAAAAAATGTGATATACAATTGTTAACGCACTTGTAATTTTGTAATATACGAATGCTGAATATGCGATATTGCAAAAGTACAAAAAAAATATTAATTATCATCAAAACAAATATGAATAAATTATATGAAACAAATAAATTATATGGAACTGCAATTCGTTTTCGAAAGAAAGAGAAATTAAATCAATCCAGATAGCAAGAGGTGTCGGTTTATTTAACGTTATTAATTATTTATAATGAATTTCAACCTTGACATTAAAAATTACATCCAAACGTTGTAAAAATGATGAGAATTCCTTATGTAACATCATTACATAACACGTCATAAAAAATATGCCATTATTTTTATGACTCGTTGAATCTAATGGTAACTTCACTTATATTCTACTGTTAATTGTTGAACTACGGTTATTAATAATTCTACTATAATCGTTGATTAGTAAACTATCTTTCTTATTCATATGCTCTTAAGTTTTTCTCTTGAAGTGTAATTAAATTATAAAAATGAACTTTAAGCGCGTAACTTTGAGTATAACTTTGTTGTGACTTTGAATATAAACATGTACTTTAACAGTTTAATAGAAATGTTTCAGTTGCACGATGTACAAATGTGTCATTGGCACTAAAATAATTCAGAAGTAATTAATTTATTAATTGTATATATAATTTTGAAATTGAGTTAACGTATTCTCGATTATTATAAATTTCCATGGGGATCTCTTTCATATTCATGGTTTATCGATTTCTCAAATTTTTACTTTAATAGTATTCCTATTCGTCTTTCCTTCCTAAAGACGATTTTACAAAGTGTTGGAATCAGAAATGGCCATTCGGGAGAGGGTTATCCCGATAAAAATCCCCGCGAGCCAATAAAACGAAATTAGCGAGGCGACGCGCATCGTCGCCGTCATCATTCGCGGTCGGGCCATATTTTAATTTATCTCCGTTGTCCACCGTTGTAGATTACAAGCGGAGGAAACCTCGCGGGTCGGTTAATGGCCCGGCGGTCTCATGAGGCAGCGTGAGTCTCGGAGCCTGTGAGGGGCGAAGAAAGAGAGAGAGAGAGAGAGAGAGTGACTGCGGGGAAAGGGAGGCGGACGACCCCCGCGTGTGTGAAAGTATGCCCGGCTTTAACGATCAACAACGGGGACGTGGGTGTATATTAGCTGCAGCGGAGAGGTAAAAGGAGTATAGAGACGAAGAAGAAGGAGGAGGAAGAAAAAAAAGGAGCGAGACAGGCAAATAACGCTGGGCGCAAAAAGGCGAGAGGCAAGAACTGCGCGGAGTGATCTCTCGGAGGCCCCCAGAGGGAGCGAGCCACGGGAACCACCCATGGTGTCCGTTATTGGAGGACATTAAGTCATTATTGATTACCCCTTCGCGTACGGGCATCCACCGTGCACGGAAAAGCGAAGAAAACGAACCGGGAGAGAAGTTACCGATGCAAGCTGTCCGTTCTCTCGCGGCTTTTCTATATATGTCTCTCTTTCTCTCTCCTCTTCACTTATTCCTCTCTCTCTCTCTCTCTCTCTCAATCTCTTACTTGCTCCCTCGCTCGTGCCCGTATCCGTCGACTCACCTGAAGGATATTGCAATAATTTGTTATTTTTCACTACTGGCCGTACCTCTTCCGTCATAAGTCACTCTCAGAGCGAGTTGGTAATGAATCACCGAAAGTAAACATTCCTTATGGCTCACCGTGCTCAACGTCGCGTTGCTCGTCTTATGCTTATGGTCGTCTTATGGAGTCTGGATGAAGAGGAGGGCTATTCCGCAATGAGAATAAACATGGGAACATCAGTGTGCCGGTGAGTCTTAGATCGATGATTTGATTCGTGTTGTGGATAGAGAACTGCATTCCTTTCGCTTGTATTGGTGTCGCAGTCAATTTTAATACTAATGAGAATAAGTAGAACGTTTTTATGTATTGTAAGAAGAAATTCGTCTTCAATATTTAAGTTCATAAAACTTTAAACTATCTTTTTAGACATGAGTCTACAGAAATTTATTATTTATGGGAATAAAACATAATTTATTACTGGATCTATAATGATGAAGTAAAACTAATGAGATAAATTTAAAATGACACATCTCAATTTATTTAAAAATCTTTTTACATTAGTAAAATGACTGTAAATTGAATCTTTAATAAATTTAACGATACCATTTATACCATGTACCGTGTACATTGTGTATGTACGTGTGTGACTGATATAATTCATCTCCATTAAAATTTATAACAATAATATTTAAAAACTCGTCTCTATATTATTATTCTCTTTGCAATGTTACAAGTTACAACAAAGTACACTTAATCCCGTCGTTCACCGTCGCATCTGCAAAACTACTAACTCATACCGTTTGCGCGTACCACGTATACATGCTATGGAAAGGCATTCTCGTTGAACTGCGAACGTACGCGTGCTAATGCACGGACATGCGTGAACGAAGATAGTCGGACCGTGGAAGTGACACGTCCCGGCTAAAACCCTCGTAAACCCGGAATTACGGAGTCGATGTCGCGGCGGCGCTACGCTAGCCGTATTAATTAAAGCCTATCAATTCGAGGCGTATTGCCGCGATCCTAACCTGGGAACCGACGCGGAATATCTCACTAAACCTGGTACACACGTTCCCCATTGCGACGCCAATGATGTCGCATCCCTTGTAGGGTACACGTATGATGATCATGGTCGCGTGCGGTTGTGTGAGCATTAATCCAGAGGACACCCTCGGAATCAAATCATCGCAACGACTAATCTTCTCGTTTCTGCTGCAAGACTTCAAATTCAAGCCGTCGCAAAGGGACCTTTTTATCTCATTGCCAAGTTGCTTTCAAGCATGTATTGTTATGTTTCTTTATCATTAAAGCCTCTTTTCTCAAATGGCCTCTAAATTATTATAACAAATACAAAGTTCAGGTTTATCTTATGTATATCTAGGACAGGAAAGTTCCTCAAACACGTCCAATCCAAGTTGATCAAAATTAACACGAATAGGTGAGGTTTTGTTTGTACAAAGACTGTCAAAATATCTCGCTCTCTTACGCAGCGCCGATCCAGGATTGGCGGACAGTTATACCCCTGCGCCCTCGGTATGATATTCGCCCGACGCGATGTTGTTGCTTGTTCTTCCTGTACTGCCTCTCTCCTCTCGCGCCCGGTTCACGAAGGGTCCCGGTAACCTCGAGGCTATTAGGGCGGTCCAAGTATTTGAACCTCACACCTCGATCCTTCAGCCGGGAGAAAGGCACCTGCTCTTTTGGGACTGGGCGGTTCGTAATTGCCTACCCTATGCTTCGCCCACCGGGCCCCGCGCGTAGATGTAATCAAAACGAATGATTTGAAAACTCAATTACCCTCATTACGTCTATTAAAGTGTCTATCCAGCTCGACTGTTTCTTCACTCCCTGCGTCTCTTCGTTCATCATGACACGAAAGATATGAAGGACGTCTCGATCAGTTTTACAAAACTCACGATGTTGACCGTTTTTTTTTTTTTTTTTAAATATAATCTTTGCGTATTTACAACTGTTCTTTAGGATACTTGAGTTTTCTAATCGTGTGCATATCGAATTCACATCAAATGAGATAATGAATTAAGACTTTCTCCATTAAATAATCCTTTAGTAAATTGTTCTCTCTCAATGATATTTCTATTCTCGTTATTTAAAATTCTTAAAAAATGTATAAATATCTAATTATATCTAATATTTTAAAATATAAAATTTGTAATATACAATATGCACTATAAATCAATGCACGCGTAAGAAAACGTAATAAATAAATACATCTTTATTGCAAGCAATCTTCAATCTGTATAATCGGACAGATATCTCTGTATATAAAATTTGTCAAGTTTCTTTTTTTTCATATGATAATAGCCCGGTGCTCTTAGCTGCAGACTATGTAATAAACAACCAACCGCCTTCGTCTTCTCTCGCGCGCGAGGAGCGTGTCCGTGTGAGAAAGGAGGACGCAAGGTGGGCGAAGGGGGTTGCATCCCGCCCCGCTGTGCAGCGCTAATTGTCACGTGCATCTCGCTCGTCATCTGTATCTGTCTCCCGAGAGAATCAAACACGCGCTGGTAAACACAGCCCTTGCCTCTCGAGGGCACGATTTTGATTGATTCGCGGGTTGTGCCTCGCGCCTCGTGGTGAGCTCTTAATCGTTATTATAATTCTCACATTTGCATCTTTGCGGGACCTGAGGCCCGGATATGCAGGAAACGCCATCGGCAATTATAATCGAATTTGTCGCTTGTCGAAACGGCAAGTATTCACTTGAAATTATCATCGTGATGAACTTGTTCCCATTCGGACGTTACTTCATTAATCCAACAGTTTTAAGACCGATATTAAAATGTTACATGCAACAAGTTCTTTCCTAAATAAACGAAAACATTGCGGGATTTAAATAAATTGATAGAAATTAGATTCGGAAGAATTAAATCAGAAACGTATATAGAATAATGCCATTAGCGAGCCAACAGACGGATATAATACACGGGTATCTACATATATATAGTAATATATTAAATATATTTAAGTGAAAAGTAAAATAATTGTTTTATATTTTTTTTCAGGGAGAGAGAAGAATCGTATACTCTTTAGTCCTTTAATACTATTAAATTGTTCGTCAATTTTTAATTGTGATATTGAGTATTCTGGCTTTATGTAAAAACTCTGACCGACGAATATCATATACGGGATGAGATGGAGATTGTAATTTATGAGATTTGTTTTAAAAAAAAAATATTAAAATGATTATATAATATTAAATCCACAAATCCTTTAAAGCAGATAAAGGTAGATTTTTTACTCTAATCTGAGATGAAAATCATTATCAGTGTGGAAATATTGAAATATATTAATTACAAGATAATATATTATTATAATAAAATTCGAATAACACATTAACTTGTGTAAAACAAAAATTGACGTTTGTTTTACAATTATGCTCAAAATTTAAAACTTAATATGTATACAAATCGCACATTTGTGGGTATCATATAGATTTACATCTAATTTCCTATTGTACTCTTATCTGAGAGATTCACATGCACGTTCATGAAATCTTCTCTCAATTCAGTGAAACTCTAAACTAGCATTATATTACGTGCGAATACGTTTGTTTTAACTTAACACTCACTTTATGCAAATAGACCAAGAAAAGGCTGTTCTACGAATGTTTCCTTGTCATTTAAACAGAAACTTCGATTGTCATGAGACCTACTGAAGTAATTTCGCGCAACGTGATTTCACGCATAATCGCAAACTTGCCTCGCTCGCTTCTAGTACCGGAGATGCATTTATTCGTGAGCGACCGCTTGGATTTATAATGAGCGATTCAATGTGATCACTATAAAGAGTACGCGGTAGTCTCCCGCCTTCGGCTACACAGACCTCACAATCGGTGCAAGAAACAGGAAATCGTAATTAGCCGTCTGGTTATTACAGCACGTCGCGGTAGGTATTAAGACATTTCTATCGCGATTATCCCTCAGCGGCATTCTCGTCCGGAGCGATCTCGCGCGCTAGCATAAAACTAATTAGCTCCTCGCTAATTAGAACCGACGTTTTTTTTTTTTTTCGGTGATGTTCAGTTTTTTGCCGACGTTGCATCACGCAGGAAATAGTTTGCGTAGCTTCATGAGATGACAGCAACCGAAACGAGCTAGGCAGTAGACGCGACCTTTGCTAAGTTTGCGAAATTTTAACTCTACACGCAATTTTTTTTCTTTACTTAATTACTTGGAATTCGTTTTCTTATCATACACGTTCCTGTTATTATAAAATGATATATTACCATATTATTTTAAAAGAGAGAATTTCTTAATTTTAGTAGATTCAGACCACTCGTTAACGGGTAAATAAATTGCTAGATCATAAATGTAAGTCAACAACATCAATCAATAAAAAATACTGATAAAACGTTACATATAAGATCATTACATAAATTTTTTATGAAACATTATATAATAATTTTTATATTTTTTAATTGTATCAACTCTATATATACGAAACTATGTGATGTTATCTGAGGGTATTAATAACCCTCGAAATGTCGGTAATAATTTATACAGATAAGGATCTACACAAATAATAGTAGCAAAAATATTTGGAAATTCTCGCGCTTAAAAAAGGTTTCGATATTTTGTTTGTATGTATTTTTTTTTTTTTAACACGGAATTGTCCGTTCACAGTTATGCAAGAGTTGGTTGAAGTTGGCTAGAGAAATACCAGTTTAGTTTTTATTGTCTTCGTAAAATTCCTCAAACGGAATATGTGCGCATGAATTTTTTTACATATTTACGTGCGATATTTTATGACGCTATATCGTGAAACTTCGCACAATCGCTTTCAGAACTCAGATGATCGCATCCGCCATTCGCGCCGTTGTCGATTGGTCTTCTATGCACGAACAGGTCGCAGTCGAACACGATTCTTAAGTTTCTTAAGTCTTGTAAACCCAATTCCCCCCGAGTATTCTAAAGTTTTCCCAATATCATAACTAAAAATTAGTCTTTATATTTTCTATACACAACTTTCTTGCTGATCTTTTCATTACGTACCCTAGCTTTAACTTCCCTCTGTACTTTTTATTGTTATTCACATAATTAAATAACTTTGGCTAGCTCTTTTTACATTTCTATGTTGCTGCGATGTGAAAACATCCTGACAAAGATTATTAAATATCTTGTTAAACGACAATTAGAAGCATCCTTGAAAAGATATTTGAAAAATATTTCTTCTTAAATGTAAGAGTAATTCTGAGTACATTCTAGAGTTATTCTTACCCCTTTCCTTCGTTTATAGTTTCAAACTGCAGTTTCGAACTACTTCTATTTTCAAGTAATAATAACTGCACTTGGAAGTTTCTATTTCCATCTCGGAGAGATAAAGGACATTTTTTTCGCATCGATCACGAGAACGTAGGGGGAGAGGATCTGATAGCGCCGAACGCCGCCGATAAAGGAGCGGACGTGGAAACGGTAGTATGTGAAAATCGGCAGCACCCGGGCCTCTACTCACGCGAACCCCTCACGCTGCTATCCTTTACGCCGACTTTACGTATATACCCTCGTAATTCGTTCGGCGCGGTGCAACGCGCCGTTCGGCCATATCGCGCTCGCGCTCGTTAAAGCGCTCGAAAATGCTCTTAACACCTGCAGCACGTCACACATTACGGAGCTGCATTAAATCCAGCTTGGCGCGACGTTAATGCTCCCGGAGCCTTGAACAGAAAAAAGAGAAATACGATGCGGGGAGGAGTAAAGGGAGCAGGGAGAGAAACCTCTATCAAACAAGCAACCACCTTGATCGCGCTTCGAAGTTTCACCCCCGTGAAACCCGCCCCGCGTCATTCACACGACGCGAGACACGTAGTTAACGCTCACGTGCATCGAAATATGAGACATCAGATGAATCAATGAATTGTGGTTATATTTTTAATACCTCGATTAAGCCTCGTTTTCGCGCGCGCGCGCGTTCAAACGTGTGAGTGTTGTATCGCGTTTATCGCTTCTCTCTCAATGTCAACTGCGGTTATGAAGGGCGGATTAGAAGGGTCGTGTGAATTGGGATTAGGAACGATCATAAATCGGCTAGAATAATTCGAGAGCGAGTAGAGTGTGGGCGATTAAAGTGACGGCGTATATTATACGACGCAGCCCACGAAAGATGGATAAGAAGAGAAAATTTCAGAGCCGCTTTTATTAGTTTATATTTTTCTTGAAAACTTATTCAAAACAGATGACACGGTAGTGAATTCGATTAGGTGTCCCTTGCAGAGAAGATCATTTTGAAAAATGTCGAGCTGAGTCAAAAGGAGATGTACCTCTCGATGACTGCGCAAACGTTTAAACGTTACGTAAATAAAATCGATCGTATTTGCAATTTGTGTCGTAAATACTCAGCCGATACCCCCGGTGATGTATTATAAACGCAGCACGCGGACGTAGCTTATCGGTTATGCACCCGGTTTTGAATGCAGACGCGCCGCTTTGGTGCGCGCGTGGTCGTCGCTTTTTTGATTCCACCGTTGTGCGGCATCGGTATTTCATGAAGGACTTGTTTCGGTCGCGGCCGGCTTTTTCTCCGATTTCGCGTTTCGGCATTTATTCTCGGTTACCGGATGCGCGCGCGTTTTTGCTGCGCCCGGGATTTATCATTTCTCGCGTCGCGGGAATATATCTCGCGAGAGCGGAGGCGCGTGTTAGGTCCGTGATTTGTGGCGCGTTCGGCCGTTCCGGATACGCGAAACGCCGGGGTATCGCGGAGATATCTCCGTAATAATTATGTGAATTTTGTTTTTTTAAGCGAGCGTCACGGCCGAGGAATAAAGTCGTTATAGAGGAGCCGCAACGAAGAAAATGGCCATATCTTGCGTTGCGTGGCGTTTACGGAAAGAATAAATTTACAAGCGGCAAAATTTATCCTATATCGGATATTGAGAGAAATTTTCGAAATGTGTATCTCATTAGTCTGTCGTCTCCTTGGGACGAGGCATTTTCATGCGCGCGAACGTCGTGTACGTGTTAATACGGTGATTTAGAGCCGCGCGCGGCTGCGGCTCCGAGACGGAATCTCGTGCGTGCGTGAACGGTCGGACGGGAGATGCGTGGTAAGACAGCGGGGTGACAAAGCATTAATTAAGTCGTACACGTTTATCGGATATTCCAGGGACGGCTTACGGCCCGCGAGCAAGTTTACCGGCCTGACGGAGAAAATCGTCCGGTATAACGCGACGCCGACGATGAAATATGTCGAGCGTTCTAGCGACGCTGTCTCGTAAACCTCGGCGGGATTAACCCGTGAGTGTTCGCAATATGAGCGCCGTCCTCAGGTAAAAACACTAAAAACCTTCGCCTTCTTCTCGCAAAGCGACTATGCGAGGGATTGCCTTGTAATTCATCGTGCCTTCCCTTTCGATCCTTTAAAGTGCGCGGTATTTCGACGATAAAAAAAAAACGCATTCAGTGTATACGAGTAGATATTTCTGAAAAAACGCGTACGGTCGAGCACCAAAGTGGTTTTGTCTCATCAAAATTTAATTTGAACGTTAGAAATCAAATTTCTAGTATTTCTACCGAGGAGGAATTGACTCAAAATTGGTCAAAGAATCTGCAGATAAAGTTCTAAAGAGTATTATTCAGTTTTATGCTGGTGCGCTAACAAACTAAATTGTAAAAAAAAAAGGAGGAAGAGAGTTACCGGGTGGGAAAGAAAGGGCAGGAAAACGCTTTCAGACGCGCGTATAAAGGACGTTTTGATGCATGTGTGTGCACTGCGCGAGGGCGATATTACGTTGCCGCGAAACTCTTCGGAAATTGCCTTATAACAGAGACGAGATTGACGTTAGCTCAACGCGACGAAGATTCGTGTATTAACGAACGGTAGGCCAATTAACGGTAAGCTCCGCGGCTTTGTGTTATGCGCGATCGGTCGTTTCTCTACTTAGCGTTTCGATTCTGTTTCTCATCACTTGGATCGAAATACCATTCATTTAATTCAAAGGGTTCTCTCTCATATACGTTTTATATGATGACATTTGGTAAGAACCGTGTAACATTATATATAACTTTTAATTGAGGAATAAAGACAAAAATTTATATTATAATTTGTAACGCGCGACGTGATAAGATTTGCATAAAATTAATAAAATTTGAATGCGAGTGTGATTTAATTATTCTAATCGTGCAATATAAATGCTAAAATATTAATATACAAGAGTGTTTCTTGTAAATTGATCATTTAGAATGTCTCTGTTGTTTTTAACGACACGAAAAAAATATCAAAGAAAAAAATTGTTTTCAAATGGCAAATATACGATAAGCAGTTTTTTCTCATGCTTATTATTTAACGTAGCAATGCGTGGTTCACAAAAATTCAACCGTGTAAGCTATGTTATTACATAAGACGTGTGTAAGAGGCTTTTAAAACAGTTGAATTTGTTTTTTATGAAATACATTATTACGTCAATGAAAATGTGTCTTCCAATTTTTAAAACACTGATGATCTCTAAATGATTGAATTACAAGAGTACAAACGAACATTCTATATATATAAAAAAAATTTATTATAATGCTTTGCTCTAATACACACCACTACATCCTACATGGTTGGATATTCTATTGATACCAATATTTTCATTAAATCGCGTTAGGATCTTTCTCGAAAGAATTCGTGCCTTTAAATAGGTATGTTTCTTGAAACCAGCAATTATTATTACCGTCGAAATATCAAAGGCAGTAATAACGTCGTTAAAACAAACGTCGTGAGATCACGAAAGATAAATTTGGCGCAGGTTCCATTCTTTTCCGAAATGGCTACCGGCTTTCCCAGTCTCGCCGTAATTCAATTCTTAAGGGTATCAAACACACAACCCTTTCATTAGGCGGACCCCTTCATCAGCGTAAAGAGTCGCGCGGGGATAGGATGGAAGGGGTAAAGGAGGGAGGATGGAGGGAGCCTGATGTCGGACGGACAACGAAGTTACGTTACAGAGAAGTACCTACAGCGAAAATTCCACCGATCGATAGGGATGTCGTCGTTGTCCTTGAAATTGGACATTGACTTTGCTATACGGAAGCTGCTTTTAGAATGTTACGTCAGAATGATACGTTAACACGATGATAGAAAATCTTGAATTGAATTCAATGGTCCAAGTGTCACGTGGAAAATCATGAAAGCGTTGGTTTTCAAGTTTAATTTTGAAAAGTTTATGTCACTTTATGAATATTTAGAAAATGTAAACATTATTCCGCTCGGGTAGTATTGCTCATTATTGTACTTCCAATTGTACGAAAAGCAGTCTACAGTCTACAAAACTTGTATGTCGAAATTGTACTTAACTGCTTACATATTAAACGGTCATTTCGGTAGTTATTTTTCGACAATGCTAGCGTATGTGTGTAGTATTGGCAAAACGTTCGGTAATATACACAAACAAACGAGATCTTTCACAGGGGGGGGGGGGGATGGTGCCCTGTGCAAAAAGCGGCTCGTGTGGAACAAGTTTTAACAGCCCCGCCATTACGAGGTCGGATCGTTCGTTTCATACAATTTGTCGACTGCAGCCCGCGCATTCGTGCCGGAATAATGCGTCTCCGCGGGCACTCTTCGAAGTGAACCAGAGAAACAATTCGGCGCGTTCGAAAAACGGGCGTCGGGCCAATCGCGCAAATAATTCATTGTAATGTATTCCGTGTCCGCGCGCGCGAATGGGCGAGAGAGAAAGAGGAAGAAAGAAGGAGAAAGAGAAAGCGAAAGGGAGAGAGAGAAAGAGAGAGAGAGATACGAAATCTCTCGCAGGCGTATCATTAATGCCTTTTTCCGATGCAACAAAAAGGCGGCGGTCGTGACACGCCGCAATATTCAAGCGGACCGATACTTCGCGACCGGGCACATTCGGCTCGCTCGCTCGTTCGTTCGTTCGCTCGCTCGCCGGCGCGCGAGGAATCACGCGATCAGCGGCGGCGGCGGCGACGGCGGCGGCGAGCCCGCCGCTCTACCACTGACTCGCAGATGCCGGCGCGCGCTGGGTGGCGGCGGTAATTGCATGTAATTTTCACTATAGATTAAGAGAATCGAGGCGAGGCCTTTTTTTCCCGCGGGCGCAAAAATTGAACGCCGCATTTACACGAAACGCAGGAAAGGCGTGAACGAGACGTGAGCGCGCCGATCGCGCCGAACGGACCTTCCTGTTGTTTACTGCAGATCATCCGAACAGCAGAACGAACGGTGTTATCTCTTTTTTTTCTTTTTTTCTAGAAGGAAAGGACACCGATTGAGTGAGTCGTAGGTAATAGTCTCAATGATCGCTGTCGACCACGCCGTCCCTAATGCTTTCCTTCTCACTTTCCTTGAGCAAGATGATAGAGATTCGAATTTTTAAGAAAAAATAATATAAATGCAATTATGTTACTAATAATTATTTTAAGTTCATATAATTATATTAAGTTGGTGTTTTATTTATTAATTTATTTATTAATTTAGTTATTAATTAAAAAAAATACGTATAAAAATATTTAAAGATATATATATATATATAAAATATTAAAAATTATGTTATTATATATAACGTATTAATTATGAATAATTTTCTAGAAAAGAATAACATAACATAATCTAGTTGTCATAAAAATGCGATTATATCATTCCCACTGATTTTGTATCCGTGCGTTATCCTGTACCGTTTATCACGGATGTTGTAAGAAGTATTTGCATATCGTGTCGAGATATTATTATCGCTCATAGCTACTCGCCACGTCGGTTCGCGACCGAAAGGTTAATTCCGTGAAATGAATATAAAATGTCCCAATGGTGTTCTCATTAGCGTTTCATGATATTGCACCGTTTTTATGATTTACAGCGGCCCCGCGCGGTTGCTTGTTCCCAGCTCGTGTAGCCCCTGCAATTTTTTAAATCTGCGCGTCGCCGCGGCGCCGCGCGATGCGTACACGCGCTTATACTGCGGCCGTGGATATTTAAATATTCTGACGTGACGAATAATTAATGCCACGCTAATAAAGCGGACGGCGCAACGTGAAATGTCGTGCGATCGCATGGGGTACGATTCCGCGATGCGGAACAATCGTTACCAGTTTACATAGACCGTTAGATGTACTATGAATTATTCGCGAGGATAATGTACTTTAAATAGGCGGTATTATGTTAGAACGACGAGAAATGTTCCGTGATAAAAAATGAAGAAGGCTGACTTTTACGTTGCAAATCTCTTAGCGGTTTTTTTTTCTATTGTACATCATTTACATCATTTATATATAATACGAAGAAAAAAAGAGAATTCACCTTTGAACTCAACTTTGAAAAGAAAATTTAAAAAAATAAAAAGAAAACGTTAAAATCAAATGTAAGACTTAGTCTTAGAGTAAACGTTACACATAATATAATAATCAAAAGAAAATAATATATAGTAAGCGGTAAATGTGAAGGTTTAAAAAAATTTCCTTTTTGTGAAAAATCCCAGTAAAAGCTAATCATCAACAGTACCTAGTAATAGCCGTGTTTACATACCTCTCTATTACGTACGGAGAGCCGAGGTGCAGAGGTGAAGGCGTCGCGGCGCTCGCACGGAAGTGAAAAAATTCGCGGAATCGCAAAATTTCGTAGGCGTGTTTAGGGACCATCAAGTCGCACGCTCACCCGGCGCTCGCGGAGAGCCGGGCTCTCATTTGCTGGCGAATTGTGCCCGGGCGCGTTAATGCATCGCTCGCACGCCATCGTCGAGGGAGGTTCGCTCGCCATGAACGAGACATTGTTGCGCCGAACTCGCGCGAAAAGTGCACGCTGATTGAATGCCGAATTCGCACGCCGAGCTTCGTCCCGGAGCTTGCGTCAGCATCGTTAATGTTGCATGCATTCGTCGTGATTCATTGTATTTCGAAGATTTTGCAGTATTTGCGCAGTCGCATAAAGATTAGAATGATCATCAAAAGCGACGAAATTTTGTATATTTTGTAATTTGGATTTGTAAAATGTTCAATGAAAGAAATTCCAATCTATTCAATTCAATCTATTCTGTGATATAAAAGTGAATATCAAGTGAACAACGAAACATCAGATTTAGGAAGGAAAAAAAAAACGAATATCTAAACTTGTTATATATAGCTAACGCAAGAACTATTATCCATGTCTTCTCCGGCATAGCATGTTCTATTACTCTGTCAATGAAAGAATTGCCGGCTATGACGCACACGATGGTGGTTAATACCTCGGTAAGAACCTGATTCTTGTACGGTAATAGAATCGAGCGACGGTGACTCGTGCCTTTAAAGCATGACTGGATTACAAGTGGGGACGCACGTGACAGCATCACAGACTGGGTAGATTTAAATTTACAATGGATTTATACCGGTGACTTCGATGATTCCGCGTAATCCCAGGGCGTAAGACCGCGGGTCCATCTAGACTAGACGGTCGGCTCTTACGCACTAGGTCGCATGCCATAACCAGATTAATCCCGCGCGCCCTTCGCCTACCAACCGTCCTTTGCATCTGCCACTCTCTATCGCAGTCTACGCGATCGCCACGAGCGGCCGTCGCCGGTCCCCCCGGGGACCTGGCTTCGGCCCTTCTCTGTTGAACCCCTCTCACGATCGGATCCAGGAAGCGATTGAGCGAGAACGACACGACGGCGTTTTGTAAGGGCTTGTATTATTACCACGACGGTTGATTCGCAGCTTTGGTAAAGAACATGGACGACGCACAGCGAATAATTCAACGGCGAGTAATTTTAGGGAAATACATCTTAACATTCACACTGTAATAATGTACAAGATGTTATAAGTGACTGAAAACGGAGAGATTGCTTGAAATATTTTCGGCGTCAGATTTTGACGCAGTCAAGAGGATAAGCGACGTGATTTTATCTAACAGGAGGAAGAACCAGCTTTTTGAGAATTTTTGCGTGCACAATATTCTGTGATATTTCCCACAACGCTTTTTTTTTTCTCGTAATTTTCTTCCTTTTTGTGACTGCCAGGAGATTCTGAATGAATCGACTGGCAGACGTTCCTTACTTTTTCGTTTGTCGTATTACATGCTAAATTGCAAGTACAGAAAATAAAGAAAATATTTGGCACTGTTTTCCTCTCAAGAATCGCTTATTTGATTCTTCGCATAATAAAAAAAAATATTAAAGAAAAACTCCAATCCTAATAACATCAATATTAATATTTTGTAAATTATTTGCTTTGTCTTTTTTTCGCTTTTCTTTGTATTTCATCTAATACTTTAATTTAGCTTCTTCTTGTTTTTTTACGAAATAAGATATAAAATAACATTTATATATAATAAAACTGATTAATATATAAATTATTTGCAATTGATTATAAGAATTACACTAGTCCTGTATCAATCAACTAAATCAAACAGCTGAAAAAAACAGGTTATAAGAAATTTAATCGAATACATATATTTAGCACAAAAAGAATGTAACGACGGGAAAGGATGCAATTAATGGTGGAGAGAGCTAATTTCGTTATCCAGGATAAAGATGGCGAAATGAAACGTTTCGAGTCCCGTTTCAAGGAAAATATGTTATAAAGGTACCACAAAGATGTCCACGAAGCAGTCGTGGTTTCGGCGTTGCAAGAACACGCCGGGTTCACTCGGATATTTTTGGTTCAGGAATTTGGTTCTATATAGGATCCCCACATCGGTCGCGCGAGAAGCATTAAAAGAATAAGAAAAAAAGGAAGGAAAAAAGAAGAAAATATGGAAAAATATCCAATAAAATACAAAATGGAAACATTCGTCGGTCATGAATGACTTTTTCATGTTTCCTTTTGCGTCTTCTTTTAATTTTTATAAAATTATTAAGGACAAAACAATAATGGCCATCATCACAACTAATGATTCATCTGATTAATCTGACTAATGATCTTTTTTTTTAATTACAATCTTTGCCTTTATGTAAAAAGCTGTCTTATCCTTTTAAATTTTGTAATAGTTGATTTGCGAACAGTTAAAAATTGTAAAATAAAGGGACAACATCGCACGTAAAAAAATTTTTTGAAATTGTATAAGTTGTCGGATCCACAGATCTTTGGTGCCACGCACCGTGTCCGTAATTCTTCTTTTGCATGGGCTATATTATTATTGTAAATGCAGCTTCACCGTGTCTTTATCGGTGCAGCGTGATCGCGATTGTTCTCTTCATCGGCCACACTCGCGCGGCCTTCGATTTTTCTTTTGACGGGCGTATATTATCCTTCCTTTTTTCGCTCCGTCGCGAATAAAATACCGTTGGTACTACTTACAAAGTAAGTAATGGCCTGCCTTATAAATGAATACCTTCGGCGCGGGCAAAAGTCGCCGCTCGCGCCGAGAGGTACCGAGGAAATTAATGTGTATTTCGTCGAAGACGGTTATGCTGGAGATTAATACGCGAGGAAAGGATTAAATTATGTTTTAAGCGGCGTGCGACTAATTTGCATAACGCTTAATAATTTTACGTAGCTGTTCTCCACCTTAACATTTGATGTCATTCTCAATCTCCCCGTCTCACGACTGTTTCGGTAATAATATGTAATTAAACTTCGTGGCCACGTAATTTCTACAATTAAAGTATTTGAATACTTTGCGCGGGCTTGTACGCTTAAGATCACCATTAATTAGTTTCACAATCTGTTTGAGAGTGTTCGATATTTTAAGCATTTCATATTGAACATTTGAATATTTGACATTTAAGATATACCTGTAAAAAAAAACCAGAATTTCTTCTTATATATATTACCCGCTACATTTTTATAATTTTTTATATGACTAATTTTTGTGCTAGAGACTTTCTGAAAAATTTTTTAATTATTAAAAAATTATATAAAGTTATTTTATCTATTCTAAAATTATTTTGCGCATTATATTATTTTCTTTTCATTTTAATACATAGGGACAAGGGTGTTTAATTTTGTTGAATTCCAAAATCAATACTTTTTTCTCAAAACAAAACATCTCTGTATTGTACTACATATTTTTATCTCTGTTATATTTTTGACGAATCACCGAACAATAAGAAAGATCTCTACATTCACTCAATATACACTCATAAATTTTCAACATTCTTAACTGCTGAATATTTAGTTTGTTTTTCAAATGTAAATAATTTTTTTAATAATTCTGACAAATTTTTTTCGTTGCTGTGTAGTAGTAAAAATGCATATGCACCTAAATTGATTTTTATTATGTTTTCTTGCAATTATTATCAGGTATCGTTTGTTTCATTAATCCATAAATATATATGTGACGTCCTGTCGTATCGCGAAATCAACAGTGTGACGTTAACAAGAAATGAGGACAAAATTAAAATACATTTGCTGCATACGTTTATATATGTAGATTTTAATTGTTTCTTCGGTTTAATTTATTTTTCTATATTGATGTATTTGACGTCTTCAAACGTTTGTTCCGCATTTATTCTCCGCAAAATTCGGGACAAAAGACCTGTAACATGTAACACATAACTTCTCAGCTTTACACTCGCGCTAATTTCATCGCGCACGACTCGTCTGTGATCGATCACTCGAGCGATCTCGGGAACCATTCATAGGAATAGCGTATTATTCATAGGCTATCTTCGTCAAAATTCAGGGATCACCAGGCGAAACAATGTGCGTAACAAGCACGAACAATGCGCCGCTTAATAATTGTCGGTGGTTGTTATTGATGCGCTACGGGAACTCGAAAATCGGGGCGTCGGGTGATTTTTCATTCGCGTCCTCCCTGAATAAGGACGAGCTCTTCTCCGCTACTTTCATCGAAGCCTTTCACAATGTTCGATAGATTAAACCCGACAAGACCGAATCGGTATTAATTGATTGTCGATGTCGCGCGTTTTTGACATACATCACAGACGAAGTGCCAGTCTATCGATCACGTAATCTTTTCATTTTTCGGCGCATAAAAGTGACAACTTCTCACATGAATTTAATAAAATTGTGTATGCGTAACAACTTTTGACGTAACAATGGTGTTGGCGTGAATAATACAGTATGAAGAATCGAGTGATTTCTCAAATGAACCTAACTGTCAGGTCAGAAACATAGTCCGAATATTATAATGTTAAGAAATTCAACGTTCCCACAGATCCAAGGTTTCTAAATTTCAAACCTCCAATATTTGAGTTCAGATGAACGTTTATTGTAGCTTCCCAAATACTTATTCACACATGGATTTAATTTACCTTTAAATTTCTCATATCTCTAATAAGTAGAGTATGATTAAATATATAATAAGTAGAAATGATTCCAGATATCGAAAGTTTTAATGCAACCGATGATTAATACCTGTGAAAAAAATGACTTGAGATAATTCCTCACGAGCCTATTGTATAAGGAAGACTCCAATCGACGAAGGGAGAAGCGGAAGAAGAAAAAGATGAAGAAGACGAAGCAGGATAAAAAGAAGAGGATAAGAGAGGAGAGCGTGACGAGAAGCACGAGGGGCCTCTCGCATACGGTCGCGTGAGATAGCCGCATCATTCCTTGGCAGACAATTAATTACTGACATTATGTTTTAGAATGCTTACTTGCGCCGGCTACCAACCACCGATCTGTAGATTTGTGGCCGCGCTCGGTACGCTCTATCCTCCTATGCTTTCGCTCGCACGCACGCGTGCATGCGCCCGCCGACGTCGCAGCGGGACGACGCATTGCCCGTTTTCCGCACTTCTGCCCCTCGTCCTCAAAAATAACTATCAATCACGGACTCCTAATAATACACAGCAGATCTCGCTAGGCTGGCGGAATGTAAATGAGACAGTCGATCAAATGTAACTTCGCTTCATCATACGCAATACAGGAAGCAGAAATTATAAACCCGCATTAGGCATTGGATCGTGTATTAAAAAATGGGTTACTTCTTTTACGATGTCTGTAGGCGGCACTTTATATCAAGGGAATATGTGTATTTGATTTTTCTAATAAAATAAAAACTTACAGTCGATAATGGAGCAACTGACTTATGTCAATTAGTGGACGTTACCACGATAAGATTAATGTATGTAAATTAGTCGTTTTTCACAGTTTTCTCATTTTCAGTTTAAACTCAAAATCTCTCAGTGACGCTTAGGACAAAAGGAACTTTTCCGGGTCAAGGAAACGAGTCGAAAAGCGCTTTTAACGTGAGGCGATGCGGCACGTTGGCCGATTAAACGGCGGAATCGTAATTAAGATTGATGACGCGAAACGCGTGGTGATTAGAATTATTGATGGGTCCGACGGGTGTTATTAATGACTTACGTGGAATTTTAATTCCCGGCTTAATTTGGTAATTATGGTAATTAATTGATACCGTTTTGAATGACGGTTGATGCTGCAGATGGTACTTCGATGATCAATAATACGTGATAGGAGAGATCATATAATTTCCTTATAGATCACTATCATCACACATTACTTCATGTTGTATAAACGCATTATTCGTTAATTATTTATAACAATAGTTTGTACTGCTATACGGCAATATCTGGGAATTTTCAAATAGTTTTATATTTTATGATAGTTGCGATTCAACTAAACAAGTGAATAATTTCGAAGCTGTACAATTTTTTACAATTAAACGACGATTAAATCAAGCTAATAATTCTATCGAATAAATCTATCGCACGTAAGTTTAAAAGGGAGGAATTCACGACGCACGCGCGACACTCGGCGCAAGAATCTTCCTCTCATTAATTATGCAGCCGAAAGTCGCAAAATCAAAATGCACTTACGCGACAGATGCCAGTCGGCCGTTGCGATATTTCAAGTGGGACCATTGTGCAATTTGATAATCATTTTGCCGTCGAAGTCGCCTGCTCATTAGCATATTTAATTATGAATATTTAAGATTTTTGGCGCAGCGGGACGGCGGGCCTCGGTCCGAAAAGAGGGAGAGAGGGATCCCGTGCCCGACGTATTAAAATAAAGCCCGCGTGGTGCGCGAGGCCCCCGTCGTAAATTTCACCGGACACACGGGGACTGGTTGTTGCTCCGATCATGCAGCGAGGGACGCGAGCAAAAAGGAGATCGGGAGGAAGACAGGCGCGTGTACGATACGTATTGCAACTAGCGCTGTGTGCACATCGTGAGGATGCATCTCCCGCGTACCTTCCGAGCGATTCGTTCCTTGAAAACGTTTCGTTTCGTTGTTGCGCTCGAAACGGGTGCGAATTTTTCCTTGTATAAAAAAACATCGAGATTCGTCAAGGGGTTTTCGATTTATGGTGAAAGGTGTTCGACTCGCAGGTAACGAGGCATTACTTTAGTTTAACAGATTTCTACCTTGAATCGCGTCAAGTGATTCAATCTAAACGTAAATTTCGCTTGAAATCGACTGGAAAATAAGATTCGGCAAGAAATACGGTGCGGTAAAAAAAATTCGATTACTCATAGATCACTTGTCAGAGCTGGTGCAGAGTGTGCTTATTGCTTGTTACGTGTGAATGGGTGTACCTGGAACTCGCAATTTCGCGGTACCGCCGGTCGCTAAGGGTTCGTTAAGAAATCGAGTATTCAGACGTACCTTTTCCTGGACCGTTTACGCGTTTCGTGCGTGGCCCTTTGTTGCCCGATGCTGCACAAAGAGTGTTTTTTTCTTACTAGCGAGCATTGTTACCTCGCGCGTTGGCATTAGCGGAAGGAGACGAGCAGCGCGCGGCCTTTTCTGCCGAGCGCGGATTCTCGGGGTCCGTTGTTCCTTTTACGCGTTTCCCTTCCTACCTCCTCACCACGTTTGCGACCCACGCATTATAATAGCGGCACTTTCCGAGACGTGCGAGGGTTGAATGCGGCGTCGTACGGTGGGCCTTAACACCTGCAGCCCATTATAATGAGAGGTCCCTGGACGCCTTCTTTCTTTTTCTTTTTTTTTTTTTAGATAATACGTAATGGGCCCTAATAATTAGTCGGCGGAGTGTATAAACCTAATGCCCCGCGCGAAAGGCCCAAAATCATTTACATGACCGGCCAGTTGTTCCCTTCTGTTCTATTTAATTGCCCGCCACTCTTCGCATTCCCTCGACATTCTTCCTCTGTCTGATCACTCTCGATTATCTTTAATCGTGGTTATTATCTAACGATTTAACAATAACTGACAAATCGTAAGTGCATATACGAGGAATTAAAATAAATTTAAAATATATTACAAAATATTTCAAATCAACGTTTTACATAACACACAACGATGCCTAATAAAATTTCTAAGTATTATTTTTTCTTCTTGTTATAGTCAAATTAAATTAGTGAATAACAAATTATCATTTATAAATCCAATTTTGCAACTACTCAGACTTATTAACATTCTCAGACTTGGATGTTATTTAAAGTAGAATAATTAAACATTATTCTTAGCTCGTATACACATACACACACACACACACATACACACGCGCGCGCACGAAATAAGTCGTTTTAATGATCATTTAATATGCAGTAAAGGTACTGAAAAGAAACGACGGATAGAAATCCTTGAAATCTTTTTAATTCACGCTAAATAATTTTTTGGGACAAAGTAAATTAATTTCATATGGTGGTGCAAAAAATACTGGCGTTGATAATTTTTTAACGATATTAAATAGTCTGTAAAGCCACGAAGAGTAGATGTATTTATACCGATAGCAATTACATATTATATGGTGTGCAATAAAAAGATTTACTGTAAGCGAACGATTAACATTGCGAGTTGGAGGATACTCTGATTAAAGGACCTTATCATCTTTGCGTCAAAATTCAAGATATCAGAGTTAAAAATAAAGTAGCGCACGGACGTCCCGTGAAATGGCGGAAAATAAAAAGCTCGTGCGATTTTAACGGGCCCCCGAGTCCTTTATTTCACAAGCGGTCCAGGCTGCGAGTTCTATCCCGCTGCTCGCGCGAGTCCGTCCCGTGGGCCCCGAAATGAAAGGCCGCTTTTTACTGCAATTACGGTAGAATTACGTCCTCGAAATATACCGCCACGGGGCGCCGACTTAGTGCGGCAGTTAAATAAATATCACCATAGGCGCCCCATTCGTTTCTTCGGGGGAGGCCGCGGGTGAGGACATGCCTTTTCCGCCCTTTACGCAGAGTCCTTAGGCTTGAGACCTACTCGCGTTAAAAGCTCATTCTCGCGTGACGTTAAGTGCCGCCTGTAGAAACAATACCACACAGTTAGAGGACATTGATTTAAAAAAAAAAAAAAAGTAATATTCAGACATTTTTCAGAAGATATTTTTCATTATGCCAATTTTGATTGTAAATAATTAATAAATGTGAAGAACGTGAGATTTTATGAGATAGTATGTAACTCCACGCATATGGCGCTCGCGGAATTTATTCAGCGTTCGTATTAATCAAAATTTCGCAATACGAGGTACACTTCGTGACACCGACGTAACGAATCTGCCGGCGACTCGGCCGGCCATTTTAATAATGCGTGGGCATGCCGGGGGCAAAATGACCATAACGGAAGACACGAATTACATGATGTAAACGTGCCACCTACAGCGAAACGTTGTAGTCGGGATTGAATTTAATACTAATTAAAAGTAATAAATATATCGACGAGCGAATCATCTCGGCGCGCCGCGAGCGGCGGCGCGGCGGTCCTATTCCGGGTGGAGGGTCTCTTTCTCTCGTTGCGAGAGGGCCCGTATGCCGAATTAAGTCGGACGGTATCTTTTTCTGACTTTAGCACGGGAGAAATGCAATTAAAGGCGGACATCGGAAGGGGACCACCTCGCGTCCGTCTGAATTATGACGGCGGCGTGAAAATGTTTGTGGCCAGCCGGACAGAGGAGGCTTCCACGCTTTATACGCGGTGTCGCAGATTGAATAATTCGCAGGCGGAATGGGACGGGGGAGAGTGATTTTTAAACCTGTTTGCTCTCAATAGGACATAAATATATCGCGAACGGTTTTGCACCGCATGTCGAATCTCTGCATCCGGGTGGCGGGATCGTTAATTCTTTCTTGCTAGAGGCACCTAGTCGAATAAGCTTCCGAAGCAACGAAGTCATCGATTTGATTTTTTGTCTTACGTACTTTTGTTTTCCACGATATAAGAAAGTTTAATTACGATTTAAAAAAATGTATGCATTTTGCTTGACATTTTAATGTTAAACTGCTTTATATTGCAGATCATTAATATTCTGTATACGGTACTTCAACGTTTTTGCGTTTCATAAACGCTGTTTCTTAAGAATAAAAGAAAAGCATTAAAAAATGTAGAAAGAAAAGTACTATTTCGAAAATTCCTCCGCGGATGCGGATAATAATTGAAGGCAGCAACGCGAAAGTAACGCTGACTTGGCGTCGGTCAATTACGGAAAGTATCACCGTCCTTCGAAGTCACCGCTGCAGCAGCCGCCACCGCCGCCGCATTATAAAAATGAGATACATCCACGGCGTGATGCACATTCTTGCACGCCGGTAGCACGGTACCCTTTTCTCCTCGCTCCCACGTGACTAATTTATTAGGTGCATACCGCCGTCAGAATTCACTGCACCGTGGGACGAGACGCCAGCGCTGCATTCTGGGTTGCAATTCAGACGCAACTTCCTCGTTTTAAATTGTAACCTTGGCATATCTGTTTTGATAATCGGTCATTACACGTGCAATTTCATTATTCTCACGAAATTCCTCACACCTCGCAGATATATGCCTGCTAAAGAGAAATGGTGAGCGATTTATCGCGACGTTCAATGCCGGAAGCGTAGCCGGCAATGCCGGAAGAGAACTGCAATTATACGGTTCGTGTAATTATCGTTGTTCGAAGATGACGTGATTATTATTTAAACCCGTTATGAAATCATATTATCCAAATTTTAATTTTTTAAGAAAGGTAAGAACGTGAATCATGTAAACTGACGTTATGTATTATACAACAAAAGTGCAGGATAATAAATTATTTAAAAAATATGACATTATCAGAGTTAACGCACCGTGAATAAGAATTCTTAATGAGAAATTTGAAATGCAAATGTACGTGTATGCAAATAACAAATTAGTAAATAATAAAAGATCCCAAAAATTCTTTGAAAATATCACACACAGAATGGGAGATAAATTATGAAGATTATATATTTTAAATCAATTAAGAAAAGAGAAAAACAGCTAATTATACGACATGAACAGCATTAAAAAAACAATTATCAATTCAATTACTAGCCGTAACGTTAAATACCAACTTAAGATATACCTATCTAGTCTTTGGAAGTGGAATGAAACTCTCGTAATTATCACATAAAATAATACGTAGTTAAATTACTTTTCAAATCTTGCAAGAAAAAGTAAATATTAGCAATAATACTATAAGAAAGTATAGTTATTATTAATAAAACATAAGTAAGTCAGTGAAATTATCATTTATAAATTATAGACTGGAAATTTAAAATACGATATAAATTTTATTAGACGAGATATGGTAATTGTCATATTAAATTCTACATTTTAAGATCTAATTCATTAATATTACAGTCGGTGAGGTATATCATGGTCACTCCTTAGAGATTCTCAATAATTCTCGCGTAAAAAATAATTTATTGCTAAAGATTGCGCGCGAAGATGCTCCCGTCGTCAAAGTCCAGCTTCGTCGAGACTTTTATTTCAAGCCAGGCTTAGCTGAGCAGTGATATGCATTCACTTGTGAATGGGACATTTGTCCGCCTTTTATTTATGCGCCCGTTAAAACGTCTTAGAATTGGCTAGAGTGAAGCCGGCTTCATGACCGGTTTGTTCGTCTCCTTTCAAAAAACTTGTTTTTTTCAAAAAAAAGTGAGAGAAGAACAAAAAGAAAAAAATACGCACTGTCATATATTGCATATGCGAGACTAAAGAAAAGTCTTCATATCAACATGAAAATCATTTTATCGGAGAAAGTTTTTTTCCTTCTTCGAAGGCCAACATTTGTCTTAACATATTTTATTATTGAGGGAATCAAGCTAAGTCGAATTATTTCTTTGTGCAGTCATCCTGCCTTGAAGGATTAATATTTTATACATAAGCTTTTCTTCGTGATATAAATACCGCAGATATCAATATTTTCTTAATTAAGAAGTGATATCGATTGTTCCGAGTTCCGGAAGGCGTTGCCTTTATCCGACGTCACATTTTAAAAGCGAACGTACGATAATTGTAAGAGGCGATGGTCGTAACCCAACACTGAAACTCCATTATTAATTTAGCCAATCATAACGTATCGTCGGGCGTCGCGTACGGCAAGTTATCGGATTAAAGAGAGTACGGTTTGCTGTAAATTTGAACGCAGCCCTCACCGGCGGCGTTCTTTTTTCGACGGCCACGGCCAGACGTGACACACGTGACTTAAATCAGACTTAAGTCCCTATCGTAGGATAAATATTTCTCGCGCTTTCTCCGAAGAATGCAAAGCTAAACGTTCCCTCTCTTTCTCTCTTAATCTCTCTTTAGGAACATGGAATTGTTTAATCTTCAAATATATCGATTTATTCGGCTCTACCGTCATGGCTCTATACTGTGAAAAATCGATCGTACGAAATACTATTTCATCAACACAATAAATAATCTTTGCCATAATAAATTTTTCAGCACGTTTAAATTAAAAATGCTTTTGCATATTTCTATATAATTTCAATAATTTGGTGTTTAGTTTTTAATTTAGATTGCCAATATATTATTATTTTAATCACGCGCCCACGTGCATGCACTAGCGAGTCGGTAATATAAAATTATGTGTGTAATGGCGCTACGTAATTACCGCACGATAAATAATCCAAAGTGCATCACGTAGCCGCACACACGTCGCTGCGGTTTATCTATTTGCGCACGCGGAAGTTTTATGACTTTCGTACCAACTCAGCCGGCATTATTCGCCACGCGGCCGCCAAATCCTACAAACATGTAGTAACATTGTAAAAATTAAGCACAAAAGCGTGAGCTCGTACGCGCGGAGGCGGGAGCAAAAAAGCGGCGGCGCGCACCTACGACGCCAAGGGCTTAAATCTGATTTAAGTCACATACCGTGTCGCGATGTTTCTGCTGGAGAAAAAGGGGAAGAAAGAAACGACGGGGATCCCTCCCGTGAGCTACCTTAAATTTACATCAAACTATACGCGCTTTAATCCGGAGAATGCGGCCCCGCTCGAACGCACGCTCGCGTCCGCGCGAGAACCTATAACGTATCTCGCCTCTTAATCTTATTACCGCACGGAAGAGACACGTTGGAGGGAAGAGTATTATTTTTGCCCTCGCCAATTTATCACTTTCCGCGAACTATCAACGAGAATTTCGTAACGCAAAATTTTCATGTCTGGAAAAATGCATTATGTCGAAGACATCAGCTTGTGTGTACATAATACGTACACATATAAATGTATATATACATATATATAATTAAAATTTTTACTTTACTACATCTATTTGCCATTTCCTACACACAATGGCATAGCTCTAAAAATTGTTGTTTTTGAAAGAGAAAAAAGAATTCTAATGAGAATTTAATCCATTGATTGAAGAGCTAATAACATTTTATTCTTCTCTTTACAATCAGTAAAAATATCAATATATCAAAACTGCGTTTATATAAAACAATTTTCAAAAAATTTCATAATTTTAATTCTACAAAACATTTAAACTAGAAAAAAAGTTCTTGTTTTTTGAGTTGCTGTAATGTTGTTGTAACAAATAAAATGAGATACATATGTTTAATTTACAAACAGATTGTTAAGTTTCTCGACATATCTATACCAGCTATAATAAATAATTTATAATATATATACACATCTCTGTTTTATTTACTTGATTCTGATATGTACTTCACGACGATGGTGCGATCACAAGTGTTTAAACTTTTTAACGCTCAACATCTCTAAGTCTTTTATCATTTTAATTTTTAACAAATGCCACTTTCTCGATTATTTATTAATTTTATCCAAGTATTTTTGACAACATTATTCATATTTTATACTTGGACGAGGTCACTTGTAAGAGTCTGAGAAATTGTAAGCACTTGGTGAGTTTGTTTTAAATTTATTTTGTGCTTAGCATTTATAATTCCCCCGATTATAATTTATAACCTCAATCTATCTGGCTTACCAACTGGTATAAGCAATGACTAATCAGTAGCTCTCACTCAACAGAGGATCACTGAATTCTTTTGCTCTAGTATTTTTTAAAATAATTTTTTCTTATCAACGTCGTTGATAAATCTATGTATCTTATAAAGTCAAAACGTTTAAATTGTTAATAATTTTATATTCCGTTTAATGTTTTTTTTAAATTTTATTTAACGTTTTAAATTTTCTTCTCATGTTTCAAACATCACGTCATATAAATATAAATAAATTCAATTCTTAATTCTGTCATGCATAGACGATTACTTTATTGGTATAATAAAATTTCAAAGGCGTGATATGCGTTTCGTTCGCGCGAATAATCGGACATTCGCTCCGCGATGATGCCGTCGCGCTCAATATCGCAGCGAAACGGGATTCTTCTCTGATCCGGCATCTATATATGGGGACATGTATCTCGAAGCGCCAGCAGCAGCAGTAGTAGCAGCAGCAACAAGGCGTCACAGGCTTAAGGCCTAAAGTCTGCGCAAAAAGATCGTAAAACAAGGGGAGGCCCTATTTAATAAGATTACCGCGTCTCGAGAAGATTGTGTTGCTCGACTCGTCGAGTATCGGATAACGCAAGCTCTCTAAGGGCGAAGGAGATAGAAACGGGGGTTGCATCGTCTCCGTTAAGCAACGCTACGAAACGCCTTCGTTGCCCACCGAATTTTTCAGCGTTACGCCCGAGAGTTACGCCACGATTAACTTCCATGGAGACTCCGCTCTTTCCCATCGTGAAGAAATTCCATTGCCTTACGGACGATGTCGAGCGTAGCGGCGAAGATACGATAAAACGTCGCGAAAGTGATAAAAAAAAAAATACTGCGCGCGAAGAGAATAAGAGGAGGCTCGTTCGTCTTATCGTAAAAAGAATGATTTGATAAGAACATGCCTTGTACTTGGAAAATTTTTATATAAAAGAAATAATGTTTATACGAAGGTAAAAAATTATGTCTTTGTGACGTACAATTTTTTTTTAATTATTAATATAAATTCTAAACTATTTATATAAATACAAAATAGTGAACGATTAAATCAGAAATAAATAAATAATTTAAAAGAATGTATTTTATTATACAATTGCTATTTTAAGAAAAACACAGTAAACCGTGTATATAAATTGATTTACATTTGTCAAGTCTTCTCCAGTATGCAATAATTGCTATTTTTAGCATCAAATAAGGAAGACTTGACACTTAAAATAAATTGCTTACATAACGCTAGTTGCAAGTGATTTAAAGAAGGATATATTATGAAATTAATTCGAAACCTTCTCAGTGTACGAAAGACATGTTGCGCAATGCAGTTCTGCATTCAAATATGATGATTTGGAGAAAGAGAAAGAGAGAGGAAGGAGAGCAAGCTCTCTCGCGAAACAGCCGAAACCGCTCTATCGCGGGAGCTTAACTGACTGGTTTCGGTCAACAGGTTTGACACGGCGAGCCCGCCGTAAGGATAAAGATGATTCCCGCGGACAAAAACGACACACCGGCCGCCTGCCGCTTGCGACGTTGTTGCGGCCGCAACCTTGTTGCAAGCGGCAGGGAATGCGGCCTTTTTTGCTGCCGGGGTCCCGTGGTCCAGCCAGGCCCGGGCAGTCGTCGAAGACGTTAATGGACACGTTGGGCCGCGCCGGGCGGACAGCAACATTTCCGGGCAATGTTTTATCACTTAAGGCCCGATCCGTCCGGGGCTTCACGCTTTAACTGCGCCGAGATCGATAACAACGTCGGATATCGATGCGAAACCTTGTTGCAAGCGGGGCCCGAGCTCGAGTTCTTTCTCGTTTTTATTTTTGTTTTTCCTCTCTGTTTCTTTTTACTTTCTTTTTTTGCTGCGCACCCGCAACCAGAGTGGATGTTAATGGACGCGCGCGCGATAACAAGCGAGCCGCGCGACTTAACGCCGTCGAGTGAGTACGGGTGCAATTTGTTGCATCTGCGATCGGCTTTCGGCCCGACGTCGTCGAAACGTCTTCATAGGGAAAGAAACGAACGAGTCCCACGACTCGTTTTCCTCTTTAATGGACCGATCGATATTGCGAAAAAGTTATGTTCAGCGCAAGCTGTACATTACGTACAAATACATCACGCTCCAACAGAAATTGCTCTTGACATACCGCCACTGCCGTGCTATTACAGCCAAACAAACAACACACGCGAAAGTTTCATTATAGATAAAGCATTAAGTTCTAATGACTGAAAAATAGTTTGCATTATTATCCGCATTGCGATAGTTACACGTGACCGACTTTTGCGCTGTAAGGCTAATGATTTTAATTTTTTCGATTATTAAATTATTAATGCCAGATATAATTGCTAATTTGGGAGGCTGAATTTATTATACATATTTTCTATCATCAATTAAAGAATGAAATAAAGGAGACGTATGCACTCAAAACTAGAAGGTTAAACACGAATTGACAGAATGAATCCCCATCGTCTAGTAGATAGAACTCACATCGAAATCGAACCTGAATGACGTTGCTCTTTACCTCTCAACTCCTCTCTAGTAGTCGCGAGCGACGGGGCCATCTTGGTCGAAGCCATTGCTGGTTGCATCTAGTCTGTCGCTGGCTTTAATCCCATCCGTTACACTTTGGAACTCGAGAAGGTCCTTCCCCCCAGTCCTATCCCCACGGCGCTGCAGATGGAGGAAGTGGTCCGAGGAGTCGCATCGTTTCTCAATCCGTTTACACGAGGGGATTCTTATCCCGGATTAATCGTCTGTTTGCGACGCATCCGCGACAGGTACGACAAGCTTAATGCATCCAGGATACACCGCGCGTTGCAACAACGTGTCGTCCAGTTGCAGTTTTGTCCCCTGCCCCGTTGCCCATCCGCTGAACCGTTACCGAGAGCCGTGAGCGGAGGCGCGAGGAGCCGTGAGGAAAGATCGCCACGGAATGATAAAAACATTGACCAAAAACTGCGGCTCGTTTCGGTGCGGCGGCCATTAACAGCCCCGACAACGATTGGCGGGCCTGCGGAGATGCATCGCACGGCTGCACGCCGCCGCCGTCGCGCCGTTATCCGGCGAGATTACTCGCGGACGATAGCGCGAAAATGCACCGTATTCCGCGCGCTTGACGGATCTCATTAGCGACGGGATAATGGGGAACAATGTAAACAGTCCGAGGATTGTCCACAGGTAAACTACGGACGACGAGGATTTAGCGAGTAAACGGAAGTGTCCGACGGCTATCTGTCTCCCGTCTCTGCGGTCGAGCGGCAGCTGCATCGAAACGGCTTATTGGCCCTCTGCGACATGATAGTAATCGTGAGTTGCGCTTGTTAGAAATTCATTTTTAACAGAATATATCAACAATTTTATACGGTTCGCGTTTTTTCCTTGAACGTCAAAAAGTAAACCTTGCACTTTATTCGTCACTCTACTTATCACTTTATTCCCTGCAATTGTATGATAAATTATTTATATATTAACATCTAAAAAAAATATAAGTCAGCCTGTTGGTTATCTCGTCATATATAAGGTGTATCAAAAATTTTATTACAAAACATAAAGAAAATAAAGCTTTATAAACTAAATCATGTTAATGTGTATATCCCTCCTAATATACATTTATTTACATTTTTCGTACAAACGTTAATTGTTAATTGGATGGAATTAAAGGTGTTACGAGGCGCGTTGGAAGCGACTATTGTATATTTACTAAGGATAAAAAGAATTAGATTAAATTCTCGCTAATTCCGCAATACGATAATGAGTTCTCGTGAATTGCACAGCGCGTTTGCATTACAAAGAATGGCAGTTTTTACGCGAAACATATCGCGCAGGCGAATTTAACACAAACAGAAATTATGAGAGACGCGAGAAAAGCTTTCACGCATAGATGCATTTACGTAACAAGTAATGGCACGAATCAGAACATAACATATGATTATGATTTTTCGCATGTAATCATTGACTGCACCATCATTCACTTTTATTAGCAAACACTTTGAAATCTTGATTGAAATATAAAAATTAAAAATATTGTCTTGTTTCTGTTAAGAAATTAGGTTATTACAAAGAAAGATCTCTAAACCGTTTCAAGCGACCTACAAACACATGTTTTCGACCGACCCTTTTCAGACTCATGCGTCATTTCTTTCCGAATTTCACACGTCTGTCTCTTCCGGCACGTTCATGTTCAAACATGCATAATTGCAAACGGCTGACCTCAGGTTACTGTCACAAAAACCGGTGCGGGGCCGCCCCCCTCGCTTCGCAAAGGACTTTCCCCACCGCTACTACCTAAGTTTCCACTGCCCTTCTGACTTTCATTGGCACGCGTCAAATCACTCGACATCTCCTTAAACCAATAAAATATCGGAAGAAAAGCTACGCAATACGGTCAGAGTGGGGACCGCGTTCGAAAAGACACGTTCGACATTCATTAGGTAGTCTGCCGAATGCTTTGAGATAGTTTAGATGTAACTACTGTTCGACTTTTCTCTCTGCGATTCTACACAAGTGTGAGCGCAACTTCGATTTCCATCGAAAGCGATAACGCGAGTTTATATGTAAAAAAAAAAACCAAATCTTGAGTACAATTAGCGAACTAAGTGTGATTATACAAGTGTGGAGATTTCATCAACTCAGCCGCTCAACGTTGAACAACGCGCAGTTCGGGCCATTCAGACGACCAGCCGCGGACCTGCGGACGTGTCACCCTGTCGGGCTGTGTGGGGAGTCTCCGGCCATTCACACGCTCTATCCCAAGGAACCTCGAAAGCGTATTTGCTACGTGTCACTCATTTCCAATCTAAGAACTCAAGCCACCAAAACTCAGGTCTTGGTCATACCAAGTTCTCTCTGCTGAAAAACAAGTAAGGCTATCGGGCGTTTGCAGATCCGAGATACTCAGCGTTCTAAGGCCCTCTTTTAGAACGATTCGCCTTCAGGACCAGATCTTGCAAACCAAAGATAGCAACTGTCACATAACAGTTTTACTTCTTATGATCCGGAGAACCGTGAAGTGTAACTCAAAGAACATCAGAATCGTTACATTCTAAGGCCCTCTCTAAGACCGATTCGCCTTTAGAATTAAGATTTCGCTTTTCAAACGGAGAACCATAAATTGTAATTCAACGAACATAAGAATCATTACCGTCTAAGGCCTTCTTTAAAGATCGATTCGCCTTTAGAATTAAGCCGTCGCCTTTCAACAAAAAAAAACACTAAGCTGTATCACACTTTTCAATTGTAATTGTATCGCCAAATTCATTTTATTGTCTGTTAAATAATTTAAATATAGTTTTCTCTTTTTTTATCTCGAGGTGATTTTGTCTTGTTTTCCTTTGTCCGCACGCCGGGACCCCTTTCTTTTTTTTTTCTTTTCTCTCTTTCTTTTCAATTCAACGCAGCTACTTGCCGCTTTAACATTTTGGTCCTTCGAGCCGGATTCCGGCGGGCGGCACGTCAGGATGAGACTCAGTCACATCGAGAATCGGCTGGAACAACAGCTTACGCTTCGAGACTTAATTGTAAATTCCGTCGATAACTTAACAAAAGTCGGACTCACTAAGATAACGCCAAATCGCGTAAATGCTCGCCTTTTAGCCTTGAAGGAACATTGGGAGAAATTCTCACTCGTTAATGATGCCATTGGCTTGGCAATGACTAAGATAAGTTCACATGATAAGTTAAGTTTGCAGCAACACCCTTATTTCGAAAACAATGTTTTCCTGGTAACGCATGAATGTTATCTCGATTCAATCGAAAAAATGACTTCACTTCTCGAAACTGATTCCGAAAGTGTAAATGACACGCCGTCAACTCAATCTGCGCCGCAAGATTTAAATATTCATGCTTGGCTCCATAATTCTCGATTGCCTCGATTAGACACTCCTAAATTTAATGGATCACCTGAGGATTGGCTTGATTTTAAAGATTTGTTCCACACAATGGTTCTATCCCGCGCTACCTTATCGCCTGTTGAGAAGCTCCAATATCTTAAATTAAGTTTAATCGGACCTGCTGCCCGCTTACTAAAAAACACGCCCTCCACTTCCGGTAATTTCGAGAAAGCATGGAACGCAGTAGTTTCTTATTACGAAAACAAGCGTAATCTCGTAAGTTCAACGCTCCATTCTTTATTCACCCTTAAGCGCTTAACAAAGGAATCGGCACGTGATCTTGAACGGTTGTATAATGAACTTACCGACCTCTATCGTTCATTCGAAACTCTAAATCGACCTATTGAAACTTGGGATGATTTTCTCGTGTTTATCGCAGTGGAAAAATTAGATTCCGAATCTGTTAAAGTGTGGGAGCAGCATCTAGGCTCATCCACTGAGCCTCCTACATGGAACCAATTTTTAGACTTTCTACTTACTAGATTGCGCTCCGTTCAAGCCTATGAAAAATCGCGAATCGGAAAGATGCCTCCGCCACAACAAAACTTCGCGAAATCGCATTTCCAAGGAAGGTCCCAAGAATTTTCTGAAAATTCTGACTCATGTCCATTGTGCTCGGAAAACCACTACCTTTCAAGTTGCCCACAATATAAAGATAAATCAGTACAACAACGAACGGCGATCGTGAGTCAACACAACCTTTGTTACAATTGCCTTCGACCTCACCGGGTATCCACTTGTCGCTCAACCAGACGCTGCTTAAAATGCGGGAAAAAACACCATACTACAATCCATCGAATTGACACGAAGAACGAGCCAGGAACGTCGACCTCAAGTGAAGTACCCACAGCAAATTCGCTATCCAATGACACTCACGTGTTACATTCCGCAATTGAACAGAACTCCGTCAGTTCATGCATTTTGCTTGCGACAGCTAGAGTTGTCATTGTTTCCTCTAAAGGAGAGACTGCTACGGCTCGCGCCTTAATCGACCAAGGCTCAGAAATATCACTCGTATCAGAGCATCTCGTACAGCAACTTCGTCTTCCGCGAACCAGTTCGTCTATTTCTTTAATCGGAGTCGGCGCGAAGAAATCAAGTAAAACAAAGGGGTTAACCCACTTTACGTTGAAAGCTCACTTTAATTCTGATATTGAATGCCATATCTCCGCTTATATTTTGCCACAACTCACCACGTCTTTACCATCCGCTAAAGTTCAGTCGCATTCCGAATCACACTTAAATGGGCTCACATTAGCAGATCCAGATTATACTTCCCCAGGAAAAATTGACATTATCTTAGGCGCAGACGTTTATCCGCAGATAATCGAGGAAGGAATTAGAAAGGGAAATAGTAATTCACTACTCGCACAACGCACTAAATTCGGATGGATTATTTCTGGTCTTGTAAATCGTACGACTGTTTCTGACAGTTCACGTTCTTATCACATCACAATGGACAGAGAACTTCATGATCTTCTTCAAAAATTTTGGAAGCTAGAAGAAATTCCTTCGTCATCTATATCATTATTATCCCTGGAAAACCAAAAATGCGAACAACATTTTACAACCACTCATTCTCGGGACCATGAAGGCCGATATACAGTCAGACTTCCGTTTAAACAATCAGTCAGCAAACTAGGAGATTCCCGTGCTAAAGCGACACGAATAATTACAAGCATATCGAAGAAGTTTGCAGCTAATCCAGATTACGCTCAGGCTTATCACGCATTTTTAAAAGAATACGAAGATTTACATCACATGGAACGTGTCTCAGCTTCTGCACCAGAACCTCACATAGCTTACTACCTCCCCCACCACGGAGTCATCCGCGAAAATAGTATTACTACCAAACTAAGAGTGGTTTTTAATGGTTCAAGTCGAACCACCACCGGAATCTCTCTTAATGATTTGCTTCATACGGGAGCTAAGCTTCAAATTGATGTCTTCGACGTTCTTACCTGGTTTCGCCAATTTCAGTTTGTATTCACATCAGATATAGAGAAAATGTATAGGCAGATTAAAGTCCATAAAGATGACTGGGATTTCCAACGTATTTTGTGGATTGATAAGAACAACAAGCTGATCACATTCCAACTCTCCACGGTAACATACGGACTCGCATGTGCTCCCTTTCTCGCTCTCCGCACGATTGAACAACTCGTCAAGGACGACGGTACAAAATTTCCTTTGGCAATTCCCTCTTTAACAAAAGGTAGATATGTCGATGACATATTTGGCGGAGCAGATTCGATTGAACAAGCCCAAGAAATTGTTAAACAGCTGAATCAATTGTGCACGGCGGGCGGATTTCCTCTTCAAAAATGGATTAGCAACCACCCTGACATTCTAGCAGCCATCCCTCAGGAAAGACAGACCCAATTCACTGCATTTCAATTCGAGGACACCACGAATACTCAAATTCTCGGGTTGAATTGGAATCCCTCAATTGACAATTTTCAATTTTCCGTAACCCCTACTACCACGACAATAATTACGAAACGAAATATTCTCTCCACCGTAGCCAAATTATTTGACCCGCTCGGGTTTCTTGCTCCTGTTACTATTAACGCAAAAATACTTATTCAAGAGCTTTGGTCACTCAAATTAGATTGGGACGATTCATTACCCTCACCAGTTTCAACCAAATGGACAAATTTTATGGAACAACTACAATACATTTCCGAATTGTCTTTTCCTCGATGGATTCATTTAAAGACAAATCAAGTCTTCGAATTTCATGGTTTCTGCGATGCGTCACTTCAGGCTATCTGCGCCACCGTGTACATCCGTGTCTTACATTCAAATAAGCAGTCAACCATTAGTTTAGTCTGTGCAAAAACAAAGGTTGCTCCTATAAAAAAGATGACCATCCCTCGCCTCGAACTCACAGGCGCAGTCTTGCTTACAAAACTAATGTCACATGTTTTGCGCATTTTCGAATTTAATCACGCTCCTTTGTTCATGTGGACTGACTCATCAATTGTTTATACATGGATCAATAATCACCCCTCTCGGTGGAAGGATTTCGTGCATAACAGAGTCTGTTATATTCATGAAACACTACCGCAAGCAATTTGGAAATTTGTCCCGGGCACAGAAAATCCAGCAGACTGTGCTACTCGAGGATTAACGCCTGCCAAACTCCAAGAACATTCGATCTGGTGGTCCGGACCTTCATGGCTTCTTCAAGATCCATCTACCTGGCCAAAAAAACCACATTCTCCATCACACAAGGAAAATTTAGAAGAGCGACCTATTCAAGTGTCCACAATCAATGTTGAGTCAAATAAACTGTGGGACCTTATTAATAGATATTCCAAACTCACTCGGTTGTTTCGCATCACAGCTATTTGCAAGCGATTCATAGCTCGACTTCAGAAATCATCTGAGACATCGATTACAATTCCGATCACCACACAAGAAATAGAAAGCGCCAAAATCTACTGGATCACACGTGTTCAACAAATAGCATTTCAAAAGGAATTACAAATTCTCTCTAATGGACAATCACTACCTCGCTCGAGCCCCCTTCTGCGTCTCACGCCGGTTGTCGATTCTAACGGTCTTTTACGAGTCGGAGGCCGTCTTCAATTTTCTTCATTACCCGCGAACTTTAAGCACCCGTTTATTCTCCCACGCGAATCGCCATTATCAGCTCTTATAATCTCCGACGCACACCTTCGTACTATGCACGGAGGTACACAATTGACTCTGTCTTTCATCCGAAATGACTATTGGATCATTGGCGGACGAGCTCCTATTCGTTCATTTATTTTAAAATGCGTACGCTGTGCCCGGTTTAGACAAAAGCGCGCTCAACAAATTATGGGACAGCTTCCTATTGAACGATTAACACCATCTAGGCCTTTTTTGAATTCAGGCGTTGATTACGCCGGACCCTTTATTCTCAAAAACTGGAAAGGAAGAAACTCGAGAACATATAAAGCATATATAGCACTTTTTGTGTGCCACTCTACTTCCGCTCTTCATTTAGAATTAGTTACGGATCTTACCACCGAAGGATTTATAGCCGCTTACAAACGCTTTACCTCTAGAAGAGGCATCTGCTCCACGCTAATGAGTGACTGCGGAACAAACCTTAAGGGAGCTGATTTCGAACTTCAACATCTTTTTTCTGCATCTTCTAAGGAACTGGGAAAACTCGCCTCATTGTTATCCAAAGACGGGACTCAGTGGAAATTCATTCCACCTGCTTCACCTCATTTCGGCGGAAAGTGGGAGGCAGGAGTTAAATCCGTGAAGCACCACCTGCGACGAGTTGTTGGAAATCATTTACTCACATACGAAGAAATGAGTACAGTTATAACTCAAATAGAAGCAGTTCTAAATTCTCGGCCTCTCTGCCCGCTCACCGACGATCCCGACGACTTAAACGTTCTTACCCCTGGACACTTCTTATCCGGCGGAGCATTAGCGACTCTTCCAGAACCTTCACTGGAAAACATCAAACTGTCACATCTATCTCGCTGGCAACTAACTCGACAAATGCTAGATAGTTTTTGGACTCGTTGGTCCAAGGAATGCTTGCAACGATATCTTGCTATGCATAAATGGAACAAAGTCGCGCCACCTCTTAAGAAAGATGACCTTGTCCTTGTCGTTGATGAAAGGTATCCTCCGTCTAAATGGCCTCTCGGTCGAATTATCGACACACATCTAGGTAAAGACGGACACGTCCGTGTTGTTACTGTTCGCACACAAACCTCCACTCTAAAGAGGTCAATCGTTAAAATCTGCCCTCTTCCGATTGCTAACCAATCTTTATGATGTATTCGTCAACTCTAGTCAACGAAGGCGGGCGGAAATGTTAAGAAATTAGGTTATTACAAAGAAAGATCTCTAAACCGTTTCAAGCGACCTACAAACACATGTTTTCGACCGACCCTTTTCAGACTCATGCGTCATTTCTTTCCGAATTTCACACGTCTGTCTCTTCCGGCACGTTCATGTTCAAACATGCATAATTGCAAACGGCTGACCTCAGGTTACTGTCACAAAAACCGGTGCGGGGCCGCCCCCCTCGCTTCGCAAAGGACTTTCCCCACCGCTACTACCTAAGTTTCCACTGCCCTTCTGACTTTCATTGGCACGCGTCAAATCACTCGACATCTCCTTAAACCAATAAAATATCGGAAGAAAAGCTACGCAATACGGTCAGAGTGGGGACCGCGTTCGAAAAGACACGTTCGACATTCATTAGGTAGTCTGCCGAATGCTTTGAGATAGTTTAGATGTAACTACTGTTCGACTTTTCTCTCTGCGATTCTACACAAGTGTGAGCGCAACTTCGATTTCCATCGAAAGCGATAACGCGAGTTTATATGTAAAAAAAAAAACCAAATCTTGAGTACAATTAGCGAACTAAGTGTGATTATACAAGTGTGGAGATTTCATCAACTCAGCCGCTCAACGTTGAACAACGCGCAGTTCGGGCCATTCAGACGACCAGCCGCGGACCTGCGGACGTGTCACCCTGTCGGGCTGTGTGGGGAGTCTCCGGCCATTCACACGCTCTATCCCAAGGAACCTCGAAAGCGTATTTGCTACGTGTCACTCATTTCCAATCTAAGAACTCAAGCCACCAAAACTCAGGTCTTGGTCATACCAAGTTCTCTCTGCTGAAAAACAAGTAAGGCTATCGGGCGTTTGCAGATCCGAGATACTCAGCGTTCTAAGGCCCTCTTTTAGAACGATTCGCCTTCAGGACCAGATCTTGCAAACCAAAGATAGCAACTGTCACATAACAGTTTTACTTCTTATGATCCGGAGAACCGTGAAGTGTAACTCAAAGAACATCAGAATCGTTACATTCTAAGGCCCTCTCTAAGACCGATTCGCCTTTAGAATTAAGATTTCGCTTTTCAAACGGAGAACCATAAATTGTAATTCAACGAACATAAGAATCATTACCGTCTAAGGCCTTCTTTAAAGATCGATTCGCCTTTAGAATTAAGCCGTCGCCTTTCAACAAAAAAAAACACTAAGCTGTATCACACTTTTCAATTGTAATTGTATCGCCAAATTCATTTTATTGTCTGTTAAATAATTTAAATATAGTTTTCTCTTTTTTTATCTCGAGGTGATTTTGTCTTGTTTTCCTTTGTCCGCACGCCGGGACCCCTTTCTTTTTTTTTTCTTTTCTCTCTTTCTTTTCAATTCAACGCAGCTACTTGCCGCTTTAACAGTTTCCTACGGCCGCGGCCGCGGCCGCATGAGATAATTAAATCGCGAGATTGCGCACGATTCTATTATATTTTAATGTTTGTCATACCTTTTTACTGCAAGTTATCTTTTTACGTTATGATTTTGCACGTAGAAACAGTCAAAGCAAAATACATTCAAATTTGTTATATGCGATCAATGTATTATAGAAAAAATTGTTCAAAAAGTTACACATGAATGCACACGTGATAGCCTCTGAATATAAACTGAAAGCACATATAGTATATTTAATTTGCAAAAAGAGATTCGTAGGAGAAACACAAATTATCCTCCGATTTTTTGTTGCGCAAATTCCAACCTAAAAGTACATATATAAAAAATCAAAATATATTATTATTATTTTTAGAGTGAATCCAACAAGAGCTTCGGCAGTCCATTTAGTCGGCGATCCCATTTTCTCGGCGTGATGCGACTTTTAAGGCACGAAAGAGACCGAGGGAATCTCTCGCATGCACGCGGTGTATCTATTCGAATGGAGGGACGCGGAGGGTGAGGAGGATGGAAAGGATGAGAGAGAGATGAAGGGCGCGAACGACCTTAAATACGTCGTATTCATCGCGCGTTGATGAACCGTTGCAGCGGGCCGTGCAACCCGCGTGTACGCGTACGTACGTGTGAATCATGCGGAATGAAAATTTATCATACGGTATTTATCACCGTAGACGCGATAGTCGGCTCGAATTACGTTTGACGAACGCGGCCGGCAAGGCGCACGATTTTCCGCGCGGCGGCGATTTATGCGACCGCCAAAAAGATCGAAGAGTCGCACCACCGATGATCAAAGACGTATATTAAGATCGACAGCTGTGCTCTCGGCGCCGAGACGCCGCCGTCGACAGGGATGAAGGGTTACTAATGCCAGCCACGCTCGCCGTTTTTACGTCAAGCAATTGCGAAACGCGCGTACGAGATGCGTGCCTACATTGTTGCGAATTTTCCTATACCGCTCCCTTTCGCGTTGTGATGACATTAAAAAGTCCGAGCTGCAAAGGGGCTAATCAGATTTTTAGAAAACGAGACTCAAAGACCGTAAATCAATTAAGTATGTAACAAGGATAACGAGAAGATCAAAGTTGTATTTTTTGTCAAAAACCATATATAGTGTAAATTGTATCTCTTAAATTTTTAAGAACAACACGGAAATTTTATAGTAAAAATTACTATGATAAATAGTAAGCGCGGGTCAAGGAAAAAATTACGAAAATTTTTATTATGTTTTTCACCAGATTATCATATAGTATTTGCACTACTTATGATATAATTTTCTGAAATTTCTTCTTATGGTCCGTAGCTATTACAGTACAAAATAATGCATACTATAAAATTTTCTTCGTGAAGGAGTATTAAAAAAAATCTTTAGGGTGTCTAAAATAAATTAGTTTATTAAATATTCTTAAATTCCCCTTCCCACTTATACTGAATTATTCAAACTTGCAATTTTTCCTATATACATATACATACATGCATACATACATATATATATATATTGCTAAAGAAGATAGTGAAAAAAAGGAAGGATATCACAATAAACTACATCGTGTATTAAATAAGATAATCAATAACTCAATTCTAATAATTCAGATTACTGATAGAAGAAATTTGAGTAGATAAAGACAATAATTTTGTCTCCTATCTTTCGTTTACAATTCTTTCAGCTCATATCGGGAGAAATTCAAAGGCGGGGCGTTGAAAGTTCGACTTTTCCCTCGAAGCGTTCCTGTCATTCCTTTTTACGCGAGTAGGACGCTTTCTGAAATAAATCTCATCTTGGAGCGTTGCGTGGGCGACGCGACGCGTCGGCTGCTTCTATTCCTTCTGACGACGTTATCGAGAGACTAAAGGTGGGGGCCTGTGTCGTCTGAAGCTATCGATCATCGATACCGAATTCAATTACCTTATTGTGTCTCTAGAAGTGCACGCGTGTGTGTCTTACTTGCGAGAGGCCGCAAAGGTTTCCTTGCCTAGCGACTAGACCATCGCGTCGGCCGCTTCCATTAAATGAAAGCCCGTTTATCATTGGTGATTCGAACTGTTACATCGTCGTGAATTTAATTCAATAATAATAGCAATAAATAATGGAAAATGCATAGTTTAGCTTGATGCATTCTAACGTAATGAACGATGATAACGAGAAAAAAAATAAAGGAGAAAAGAGGAACTGTTTAAAGGCCCATCGTACACTTGTATAGGAAGATTATTCATCGTGGCAGGAGAGAATTACCGCGAGATCTAATCGCGTAATACCACAAGAGCGGGTATGCGCGTGCAATGATCTCAGACTGCGTTGAATGGACCTCAAACCTTGGTATGTTCATCTAGATATGCATGCTCTACGACGGCGAATTGCTTGTTAATCGGGCCACGATTACAGGCGGAATCAACGTATATAAACTCATTGTCGCTGAATAAGAAAGTTGGCCTCGATTAAAACGAAGTAATATTAGAATGGTATTGGAATTGATGCTAATTCCAAAGATGTCACTATGAATATGGACATTAAATAGAAACCAAGCAGATTGAACAGAGTAAGGAAATATATTCTAGATCAATTTTATGTGTTTTATTTATGGAAAATCCAATAAAAGAAAAAAATGTATAATAAAGGAAAAAAGAGAAATGCAATGAATGTTTATGCCCACCTATTCATAAGATAAATTAATTTTGTTACTTTACACATTCTGTAAAATTTTAAATGGGGCAACTTTTTTTTAAATTTATATAATATTTAGATAATGAAATTAATATTAAATAATAATATAATTTGATCTTGTCTATGACATTCAATCTAAACGTAATCATTAGTTGCTTTTGATATGTATCTAAAATTATCATGACATAATATTCTATTACATATACGCGTCATTTCAATTACTCTTGCGTCTCACAATTATTCTGTCATTTACTTCGCAAAATATCGTGATATCATTGTTAATATACTGTCCTATTGTTAGAATAGTTAATTAATTCATAATTAATATGGTCCTGAACATGGTTTCTAAACATTGATGTAGGTCAAACATATCTACGTGACGTCGATGCGACCTTTCCCTGATTGCTTCGTCGTTCTCTCTTGGATCGCAAGGCGATGTCCTTTGAAACGACGTATAACACGAGCGAGGAAATTGTCGTCGGACACGATGAACCTTAGACTCCCGGCGAACCGCACTGACCGCGGCTCCTCATTTTGCGTACGGACCATATACCCGGAGACGGCTAGCCGTAGACACTTGAGATTCTCAGATCGCTATCTGCGGATCGTCAGTGCACAATCGCACGCGCGCGCACTAGTGCACCGCATCACCGGAATTGCATCGCAGTCGCGTTCCCGACTGCGAAAGCACTAACTGCGACGGGCGATAAAGCCGCGCGACGATGTTGCAAGCACGTCGAACAATCTAACGTTGATGAAGACGCTGTCGAATGTTTTTACTACGGTAATTTTCGAAGGGTACATCCAATTCAGAAACGAAAACAAGGAACCTTCGATGAATGAGGCTTGAAAAAGATGCACCGAAATTAATTCTGCGAGCAAACATTTTGTTAAAATAATAGAATTTAGAATAATTAAGGTTAACGAGAGGATGCGAGATTACGGAACGAATCATAAACGAAAATTCAGCTTATTTTAATCGATGCGTTAGAAGCATGATTTCGCGCCGAGGTACTCGAACTCGCCTTCGTGTCGTCGCGATTAACGCGGAACGAAACGGAGGACTAAATGTTTAATTAACTGGCGATCGACCGGGCTAATGAAAGACTTGGTATTTTACCGAGGCTGTCCCATGGCAAGAACAAACCGCGCGCGGTTGTTGGCGCGATAAACAATGACTGCAGCAAACCCTTGTGAAAATTGCGAGGTGCGACGCGCCGCAAAAAATCCCATCAGCCTCGATGATCGTGCCGCTTCTATACGTACATGTCGATTTATCTGTTTCTCTCTCTCTACCTCTCTCTTTCCTTCGCTCTTGCTTTTACTCTTTTACTCTCGTTTTATCTCTCTCTCGCGAGTGATAATCGTGCCGGCGCGATTCGTGCCGAGTCGCGCATCGTCATGCCGGTAACGCCGATGTACCACTTTGTAACAGATCGCTGATTGTATCCTGACTCATTGCACTGCATTGCTATGGCATTTGCATCATATAGGGTGTCCAGGAAAAGCTGCATGGTGATAATCTCTAAGGTAATGTTCGTCGAGGTATTTATGTGTATTCTAAAATTGAACACAACTAATTGATTAATTCTAAATTTGTTTATTACATGTTCATTTAACATAGAAGTATAAATTATTATTGTTTTTTTTGTAATATGTTCCTCAAACATTGAATAAAAAGTAAAGTTTAATCTTTAAATGTAGAAAGACAGAGACTTTTTTCACATAAGAGATTTCTTGCATATATTATTGAAAAAGTATAAAAAATTACCTGGTATCGGGAATTAAATTGCAATCGAATTACCATTTTATTAAAGTACGCCGAACAGATCGAAACATCAGATGCACCTGACGTTTTACAGATACCGTAGGTACGCGGGCTATATTTAAACGACAATTTGGCCGGGTCAATGTTTAATCGACGCGTATTTTAATTCTATCGGTTTCGAGCAAGCTAAATCGCCACTTACATTAGCCGGCAGAATGGGCGATTACCTTCATCACCCGTTCGGCCCTTTAAGCTAGCCTCGCTCGATTAGCAGCAACTTTCGCTGGAGTTGCGTTCAATTAATCCGCTCTAATTTTCGCGCGAGTCCCGTCGAAATCTCACCTAGACGATTCGCCAATTCGCCGTACGCGCTGAATTGCATGATAAACGATCGCATTAAAAGCTATTTAATCCACGGGAAGTTATCGATAAAGCAAATGATTAAAATAATAGGCATGAAATATTATTTATGCGTGTTGATTTCTAAAATATAAGTAAAAAATATATTGAAATATTCTACCTTCTGAAAAGAACAAAGAGAAGCTACTTTCACTACCGGCGTGATAATTTCATCAAGTAGTTTTTTTTTTAAATTAAATTTCACCAAATATAAAGCAAAAAAATTTTTTTGCGTTCTTGAAGAATATTTTGTAATATTTTAGATTTAACAATATAATGTTTTGCTCTAATGGCAGACCTATCCTAGCTTCCTGCGATCGCATAAACTATTTATTATCGATTGCTCAACAGGAGCATAATAGTTCTAGCTAAATCTAGCCGTGATTTTCCCAGCGTTGCTTAATTAACTCCAACCATAGTTTAATTGGTTCCGTGTTTTCCTCTAGATAGTAGCATTGGCTACAACATGTATGAAGAAAGAAAATTATATAAGGAGATATGTTCTTGCAAGGTTAAAGTTCATTAACGTTAGTCTGCATGAAACCGGTCTCTAAACAACATATATTTTACAATAATAATTAATAATCCTATTAGTTGTGCGTTTAAAATAACAGTAATTTTTTGCCAATAACATTCTGGTCGAGAAAATTATGAGAACGCCAGAAGACACCTTGGGTTACGAAAGACGGTTAATAATCGAATTATTCACTCGCGAGCGTTCGGATATTTACAACTTCATTCTCACGGCTTTGTGATGCTTTCCACTCGAATCGTTAATACGAGACCGAAAGCGAGATGGAACTTCTTTAATTGCTCCAATCAACCGACCGCTTATTTCCATGATTGCACTCGCGATTACACGTGGCATGGGATCGATGAGTTACGACGCCACGGTAATTGCTTCTCACGTCGATGCGCGGGCCCGGGTGAACCCCGGTGTCGTTTTCGCGGTCTTACAAGACTTGACCTTCGCCTTTTTCTCCTGTTAAATAAGTCCGTAAACGCGCGCGTAGCGATCGAGGACGCCGGCCGATTCCCAAGGGATTTATCGAATTTGTGGCGATAAGAGGAGCAACCGGTTCGCCGACTCGGCCAGCTCGAACGGAGGAGGTGGGAGCGAAGAACCGGAATGCCCATCCTGCGCCCTGTCGCGGCTACAAAGTTGCGGCGTGTGGCTCGACTCGTTTGTAAGGACGCCGGGCGCGCTAATACGTAATCCTCGGAACGGGAGGCGCATTCCCGAGGAACGAAGGCAGATGGCGAACACGAGCGTTCTGGCGTTCGCCAGACACCTGAACGACAGCAGCAGCGACACTGACAACGTGATCGATATCTCGGTATACTGACTGATTTTTGTTCGTTATCGCGTTGTAAACCTTCGATTTTATTAACACCCGACGCTGCTTGTTCGATTGATGTTCGCCACAATATTCAGCATGACTTAAGCTCCCGTTCTTATCTAATTAAACACGCGAGAGATAGATATCTCTCGAGCACTGGAATAATAAAGCATCCAAAACATGCGTTGTCTGAATTCTCAAAAGCGAGAGGGCCTAATTTTCAACTTGGGGCTTCTCAAAACTTCCAGTAACGAAAATTAATACGGCATTTCTAATACAAACACGCGGGATTGACTGAACTTTCAAATGCAAATATCAACTTTGCGACAGTGAAGGCTAATTCATGTAACGTCCCGGTTAAACATTTCTCCCGGTATAAAAATAACAAAATCTTTCAATGGTGAACGGAGGGTTCCTTAAGGAGGAGGGATTTAAGTGCCGAATTGAAGTTTTCCCATAACGTACTTTCACATCGTCGAAATTAATTAAACACATCAAATTCTCCGCTTCTCGAACACGCGACATTAGCCGAGCTTCCAAACGCGAGGGCCAACTTCGCGCGGACGTAAAATATTCATCCAACTCGCGCACACCTCTAAGCCGTAAAATCGCTTCGCCGAAGCGAGAGACGCGTGCATACTCCACGCCCGTGGCTTCTTATTATTAAGCCCGCGGCTCGCGAGCAATTACGGGCGCTCTAATAAACCGCCGGGCCAATCGGGGAATCGAGCGGCGACGGTACCTCTTAAAGCCGGGAGCATAATTTCCCCATTTCTCAACGCGGCGACGCGATAAACGTGGCCCGGGCTTTCCCCGCGCGTTTCGTTCGTATAGAGTGTATAGACGAGCGAAAACGTAACACACGCGGGGCGACGAATTAACGTCATGTGCCGCGCCGGAGGACCTACCCCAGTGCGCGATTTTTACGACCCATCGGGGGTTACCGTGTACAGAAACACGTTGCCACGGGATAGAGACATTTGTTAACGCGGATTGAGACCCGCATATTGCACCTTCCGCCGCCTCTGCTGTCTCTCCCTCCCCCTTGCATCCCCTCCGCCTTCCACATACTACATCACTTTCTCTTTCCCATCTCTCGCCACCCCTGGTGAACCCTTGTGATTTATTATCTCGATTGTCATTATAATCGAAGCCGGCTGTCGTGAATTGCATGCTGCATCGACATCAACGACTACTGAACAAACGCGCGCTTTCGTCAGATTACAATTCGTGTACGCCTCTATGAAATAATATATGACTCCATTTATAAAACAGCATAAGTAAATAAGAAATCAAGCATTATAAATCAGTGGAGATTGAACATTAAGATGTACAGCTGTATTTGCTAATTATTTTCCATATACGACATATATCGTAGTTTAATTAATATTAATTTTCTTGATTTAACAACATTATAATTATAGGTAATTTTTTTATATCAATGTACATATTATGTATGAAACAATTAATTGTTAATGCAATTTTTTACATTATTATTTATCTGTATATATTATACTTGAAGTAAAAATGTATCTTTTTAATAACGATGATAATGTTCTTTATTCTGTAACACTACTGATTAATATTTTTCTAGAATAATGATAAAATGCAATGGTTCAAAAAATTATCGCGGTAAAAGTAATTATAGTGTCAATTATATCACAAGTTTGATATTCAAACTCATTATCTAATTTTATGTACTTTGGTTAACTTCTTATGTAATCAGACTACAATTACCTACAGTTTATAGTTTAAAAAAAACTTAAAGTTATTTCTAGGAAACTCTTGGAACAATTTTGTATCAATAATACTTGAGAAAACAGCAAATATTTTTTCTCTCTTGCATTTATTCCTTCAAAAATTCGAATAATTCGCATTGTACTACTCTCGCTTTGTTTAGCTTTTTTAACGTTTTTCGGTTTTCTCATTTCTGTTTAGTACCCGAGGAATAGATTTTCAATCAAAAAGAAATTTCGTTTTTTTAGCATGTTTCTCTCTTTCTCTCTGAAATAGTTAGCAATTGATATCCAGATCCTAGCAAACGTCGAGAACGTCTAAAACAACGGAGCTTCAAATGCTCTCGATGTATTTTTCCCAAGTTTTATTTCTTCTGCTTCTGCGGAAATCGTGGTATACAATTCTCCACGCAATATCGTCATAACATTTTATTCTCTAGCTTTTGCATGCACATAGACATGATTCAATTTTTAACACTTTCCTGGTGCTACTTTTCTCTCTCATTGTTATGTTATAAATTTTCTCATTTCACATATTAGAATAGCAATTGTAATAAAAAAATAATCTTCTGTTTTATTAAAATTGTAACAATGTCATAACTGAATACGTATTAAAAAGTGCACGAATTTGCAATATTATTAAGTAAAAGACTTTCAATCGGGTGAAGACAATTATCAAATTAAGTTTATAATTGAAACTTTATCGACAAAATAAGATCTTACATTTAAAAGGGAAAAGCATCATGTACAATTTGATATTATTGTAGTTATACTCTCTTTAAATTTTTGCAAGATTTCATGAGTTTGTAAGAAATATATGTATAATATTGTAAATGAATAAAGAGAATTTTAAAATTCTAGCAATGTATTTTTTATTTGTCTTGAAAATAAAAGTTACAATGAAAATTTGTTTTTCTTCTATTCTATAATAAGATATTTTATTTATTATCATGTATACCACGTACTCTATGTATATGTGTATGTGTATGTTATATTCTCACTATGGTATGTCTCACTATTGAGATGATTTCACCCTCTTGTCCTTGTAGGTACACGCGAACATGACAGGAGGGGTAGAAAACATCCCTCGGTAGCAATAAACTGATGTCTTGTTGCGCAGAGTTGCTAACAACGCTTCAACAGGATAATAAACGCACGTTTTCGCGATCGCTTTTACATATGTTCGCGCACTGACGTGAGCATAAAAATACTATGTTCAACACAAAACATTACAAAAACTGGCAAATTTTAAATATTTCAGAAGTGATTTTGTTCTAAGGTTATTCTTCTTTATGATATGGTTATCTCTTCATATGCAACCTACGATAAGTATGTAATATATGTATATGTTTAGTATCAATATTTATTCGAGAAAAAAAAATCTCGTTCGAAAAAATCATTACTCCACATCAATAGCTTTAAATACTAATTTCAAGAGTACAAATTTGATTTATCACAATTGACAGCAAAGAAAATACAAACGCGCGAGTTTTTTCGTGATTTCAAGATAGACTATAATCAGTCGGAATCTGACGTTTTTATTGTCGAATATTTACTCGAGTAAGACTTCTCGTTTTTTTGCGAGTTACAATAAACGGAATGGCACGAGTACGAATTTATTGATGACATTTGCGTCATTAAAACTCGCCTCGCAAAATTCACTTAATGCCTTACTCGTGCCGAGCAAGCTACTACACTGCATCGATGGCTAAGTTAGTTCGCTAATCAGCGCCAAGTTCCGCGCGGCAATGCAAACTTCCTTACGATCGGCGTAAAGCGCACTACCGGCGGCGATTACACGCTCCAACGTAATCGCTCGCTCATTTTCGACCGGAACCCTCTATGAACCTTAATATAACTCTCGCCTATAAGCACGCAGCTCGCATAAAAAATTGTACAACAACGTAATCAGAATGGTAGCAACGTTATTACAAATTTTGAACATTAATAGAAATAGCGTAATTAGTGCAGTTCTAAACATTTTTGTAATATTAAAATTCTTATAATGAATTTTATAATGAAATTATAATGAAATTAAAATAAATGAAGTCCATGAACACACCATGCAATTTATATTAGAGTTTCTCTTGTGCAAAGATTTGTCTTAAGCAAATTTAAAAGACTGATAGTATTTCTACATCATTAATAATAATATAAAATAATAGAATAATAAAATTGTATTACACTTTAAAGATAATTTTAATCTTTTAATAATTTTATTTTTTTGTAATATATTTTAAAAATTAAATAACACATTAATAAAAATGATATTACTCTTTCAGCAGTATTCTTCAAGTTTTGTATAAAATAAAATTTAATATCGTTTACTTTATCTAGTTGGAGTTATAAATATTTTACTATTTTTTATATTCTTTATATCTTTTCTCTTTTTTTATTCTTTAACAGATAGCAGCAATCTTGCTTTATTCTCCTTTTGTATATTTCGTTTATATTTGTATAGTGATATGCATAGTGATTATTCCATAAACTATAAATGTATCGTTTTGTACATGTACATATGCAAAATTATTATTATTTTAGGTATGTTTGTTAATAATTGCATTCCTTTTTTTAATGCTCTTGTAAAATTTATTTAATTCCTTTTTCGTAAAAGTATCCATGCAAATTTGAAAATTTTGTGCAACAACATTGGACATTTGTGACGACGCAAAGCTGAGCCTGTACGAAGTTACGTTCGTCACTCGTTACGCTTATGGCTTTCAACACATAAGCGAAAGTATCGTTAAGAGGCTTCCGCTTTTTGTACGCCAGCCTGATGCCGCGTTAGTCTGCAACATTTGCATCCGGCTAACACGTGCCAAGCGGTTTTGTAATACGATGCGAGGACGCGCCGGCATTCCGAAGGAAGCTGTTAAATCGATGGAATCCTCGTTTCCTTGTTTCTTGCCGCACACCAGGAGCACCGGCGAACCGTAATGAAAATTTCAGTGCCCCGTCGAAATGCATAAAATGCCGACCGTGTCGAAATGCAACCCTGCGGGTGGAACGCAAGCAGAACCTATTGACCTCCGTGTTTATTTATGCTGAGAATATATTCACTCGTATTTTCTATCCATCGTATTCCAGCGAGAGGCAACAGTTCGATGTTTTTGGAGGATTTTTAAGTTCATTCTCGCTCCACCATATAAAGTCTACAATTTATGTGTGCGATCAAAAACACAAGAAATTTGATTAGTATTGATTAGCGAGGTAAAGTCTTGCTTCTCTGAAGAACTTTATGTATTTGATCTGATAGTTTTTTTCTTCCTGCATATAATATTTAATTAAAATAAAAGTGCACGCAAGCGCATCCGCAATAATACAAGATAGACAAGTAAATCTTATCGTTGTAAATTATCAAAAATGTTCAAACCTTAATCTTTATGCAGAGCATTTTTTAAGGTTCAAAAATACCTCAAATATTCATTACTCAAAACAATTTAACTTATTGTTTTAAAGAAAAATTGTCCAAACGCATCAATCGTGATAACCGCGATGTCACCCGTGAAATTCTGTCAATGATTTTGCTCTTGCAGTCTATCGAGTATAAATTCCGTCGCGTTTCCCTTTGGGCAGCGGTACACATTCTTTCCTCTCAACCGTTTCTCCGCTCCGAGACGGGACCCGCGGCAGAATCGGCGAATGGTAAAACGTTGAATTGCGACTTCATTAGCCACACGACTTTGCGCTCGCCGTAATTCCGGCGCGCCCTGAGCTTCTCTTCCTCCATCTGTGCGAATACCGCGCGAACACCGCGCCGCCCCCGCGCCAAAAAGAACGGCAACGAAAGAAGGAACAGAAAAGATTCGACAAAAGAATGGCCGGGTACATGCACGTGAAATGGGGGAGGGGAGGGAGGCTGCTGGGACCCAGGAAAAAAAACGAGGGGTTTCAAAGGGGACGGGACTTTGGGTGGACGATCGGCGCAGAAGAAGGACGAAAGGCAGGAAGGAAGATGAAGAGCACGCACGCGGCAACTTTTTCGACGGAGACAGAAGGCGAAAGAGAGACAGAGGGGCCCACCAGGGGCACGGGAGGCAGGAATGAAAAAGGATGGAAAAAAATTAGGCGTTCTGTAGATCGCACGCCATGGGACGACGACTGGTCTCTGTCTCTCCTTACTTTTCTCTCTTCTGCTTCTTCTTCTTCGCTTTCTTCTCCTTCTTCTTCTCCTGCTTCTTCTTCTTGGCTGTCGTTCTCTTTCTTTATTTCTTCGACGAGGCGTACAGTGCGCGACACAAACACAAAACATGTCATGGCTTCTCGCAGTTCCTGTCGTCTGCTTCCTCGTTCCAACATACGCCAGGCAAAACGGGTCGGAACGAGGTAGATTTCTATAGGATGTGCTAACGGGAAATTTGTTTGACCGTTGATATCAAAAGAAAAATTCATACGAAATTGATTCTGAATCTGTTATAACTGAGGTTACGTAATTAAATTTACATACGAAATGCTCAGATTGTCCTACGTTATAATGCAACATAATGCATCTTCTATGTCTTTTGAAAATTTCTACTAAATTATGTTATACAATACGTTTCAAACAGCGTGTATATATTATTGCACTTCAAATTCTGTTACCCTTTTTATTATTAACGCAATACATTAATCATTTAATGGTATGTTTAATTCATTATGATGCATGAGAAACGCAATTAAAGAAACCTCTTCCCAATGCTTCGATCTTCTCACTTGATTGAAATACGCGAGCCCTCGCGAACGACCAAGTTTGCCCGAGTACTGAGGCGTCTCGCTCGAAAATCGCTCTAGACCGCAAGTCCATTCCGAGAGGAACACTCATAATTTACATAATGTCTCGCAAGCGAGATTTCGAGAGCGCGAGGCACGAAAAACGCGGGATTCAATCGTCGCCACCATCGTGTCGTCGCCACCATCGTGTCGTCGCCACCATCGTGTCGTCGCCGTTGTTCCAAAGTTTTCGCGAGCGGAATAATGGCGGGCTGGCACAATGCACCGACACGGATTCCACAAGTTCCTTCGAATGTGCGGAGAGAGAGAAAGAGAGAGAGACAGAGAGAGAGAGAGAGAAAGAGAAAGAGAGAAAGAGCGCCTTTTCATTATCTCGACTGTACTCGGATACAGTTTGTATCGAAGCGGTCCACGGTCGAGAAGGATGGATGGATTGCCATCGGCCGAATCGGGCGAGGAGCCAGGGCAAGCGGGGGAGGGAAGGAACAGCGAGACCAGAGGAAGAAGGAGGACCGACCGAAGAAGAAAGCTCGAAGGAACCTCGACGAGAAAATACGAGAGGAGATGAAGAAGCGTACACTATAGAACGGACCGATCAGCCGTGGGCCTGGCTCATTATAACTTTTATGACTGGTCATTTGGTCCACTCGGATGCCTTAACGCGAATGCCGACATGCAAAGGGCGCATCACCGTCACGGCTGAGACGGGTCTATCGGCGAAAGTGTTCGTTGCGTTTAAATCCAGCGAACTGGCACGGTATCGTAGAAGTGAGATGATATGTGCGGAGCTTTACGTGAACACTGGAGATTCCATATTTCGAGCGATAGAGGAGTGGCCAATACCACTCTGTGACTCAAAGATGAAAAGTCGCATTAAAAGATTAAACCTATATTGCATAAGATACACTATGCATATAAAGAAATATGTTATTTTAGTGAGCTAGAAAGAGCAAAAACGACTTAATGATACGTTTGTAATAATCCGCTTTAGCAAAATGCACTTTTCCAAGTTTTGCAGTTGACAAAAGTCGCATCCAACGCGGAAGCGTGAGCGTCAGCTGATCTCACCGAGGTACAATGACCGCCGATTTCTCCACGCCCTCTTCCAGTTCCGTCATTTGGCCAACCACGCTTCCCGAGCCAGCTGTAATAACCGTCTAATTTAATAACCCTAACCGAGAAACCGCGCGCACCCACGTTTGCGTTCGCTCGCGGAAAATTTCATTCCGATTTGCGTGATAGGTAGTAGACATGCAGCGTATGAGGAACGAAAGGGCCCGTCCATCCCGGCAAGTCCCGCGCGGCAGCGCTGTTCTCCTTTGCCACCGCCGTGGAATCCAAGGCTAAATTAACCACTACCTTAGACGAAACAATTTCACGTAGCTACTTTCCGCCGTAAATTGACTCGCGCGTACAACGCGTATGTAATAGAACCCGAGTTGGGCCCCAAGCCGAGAGTCCAGGGCCGCATATACTTCTTAAAAAAAAATTCTTTTAGAAATTAATTTCAAAGGTGATTTAATCGTGACAAAATCTCACTCTTTCGAAATCGTTTTTATTTAATCTCAAAAATCATTTCTCGTTTGACGAAGTAAAGAATTGTTCGTCATAGCAACAAGCGGCGTGTTGGAGGACAAAGAATTTTTATTTCTTGAAGGTCCAAGGAGTTGAGTTTATTTAAGTAAAAGTTTATATGAAGTTAATTGAAAAAGATGGACTTCTCCCATGTACTTAGGGTCTTGAAATTTCAAGACGATTCGCTAAAAGCCTTCACGCTTCAATATTTAATATTTGCATAATCAGAGATTTTACCAAACTTTCAGTGGGAGAAAATCGATTTTGAACTCATCGAGAAGAATTTCATTACTTTCCAACAGCTGACGTGATAAAACTCGAATACCTCTGCATGCTGTAATATATTGCATATATGTAATATATACTATATATAATATATATATATACACATACACATACACATAATAAATGCAATTAAAATTCTTTCTCGCCTTACAGGGAAAATCTAACAAAAGTCGATATTATTATGTTTGCATTAAATTTTCCCCCTATAAATTTTTCGCAAGCCTTTTTCGTAATCCTTTGAAGACGCGGCCCTGCGTGATGAACACATCCCCCTCCATTCTTCAGTCAATCGCGCCGCGGCAGATTACTCGATCTTTTATGCCTCAATTATCATACCGAACCGTTATTAAACTCGCGCCGAGCGTACTTAGTATTTCTCGTTGTGTTCCTTCCGCTTAACAATATTCGGTAGCAGCCACGTCGGTGTGCGTGCAAATGATACGCATGCACAGAAGGAACGCCGAGCGTCCTACGTGTGCGAATTATCAGCGCGATCAATCGCGATTGCCGATCTGACAAGTTAAGGAGCACAGACAGTTGTACAAATGCCTGATCGATAACAAATAAATATGCAAGATCAATTTGAGGTTTACGACAGTCTGTTCTTTTTAAATCGTGACAAATAATCTCTGTCATACATCTACATTCGTAATATTTTAAATAATGACATGATGTGTTATAAAATATCAGTATTAATATTTTACGTTGGATATTTCTTCTGGAGAGAGAAAAACCTTTCAAATATACTTCCAAAAATATTTTTAAATTATTGCATTTTAACAACTAGATTGAGAAGTAGAAGCTTTCTAAATTTTGAAAATTTACTCGAATATGTAATTTTTCTATATTAGAGAAGAGGGGGAATATAATTTCAATAATATTTCTATACAGTCTTTCATCTTGCAGAACCCAAGGTAAGAATTTTTACTTTTTTTATTTGTTATGCTATATTTATTTGTATATGTTGTTATGTCGTAAATTCAAATACATTTTCTTATTGGAAAATAAAATCTGTTACTAAAACTTGTTATATTATAATTGAATCCTAAACTCAACGGCCATTGACTGCTTGATAAACAGAGCAAACCTTTTGCGGAAATAGCGTCGCAACTTAGACACTGTTTTCAGTTTCGATCGGCATAGAAAAAAATCTGCGAATCGACGATGTATACGAGATAGGAAAAAGTTCAGAGCTTTTTTTCCGGTCGATCGATTAGAATATTGTTCATTTGCTTCCTTCGCCTTTATGCAACACTCCTTTCTCGGATATTTATAGAATGAGCTTTGCTACCTGTCTGAGTTTGTGCGCGCATAATAAAAGAGCAAAAAATAAATGCGGAAATGATAGGGTAACTTCTCGTAGGTAGACTTGACAGTCTACCATCGATTAGCTGCAAAACAGAAAAATAAAATCTGCTTTTGCGTTTATAATTTTTGAAACACATCCATTTTATAATTTTTAATTGCTAAAATACTTTATTCTCTCATATCCACGCATGAAGTAATTGTAAGTTCTCCACGTTACTGTAAAAAGCTTTGAAAAGTATTATATAAACGAGAGGGTAAAACTTTTAGCTTACTGGAGAATTCATGTGAAATTGCTATCGAGAGGCATCATCGTTTACCATCAAGATGATATATATTCCGCGCATGTGAACTTACCGACGAGATTACAAAACTTCGTCGAGTATACAAAAATGACTGAGCAACGTTACGATCGATTGACTATGTAAAAGGTTACTCGCCCCCGTCAACGAATTCATTCACCGACCAAGTTCTGATTTAGTTCTCTTCTCTCAGAAACCGCTTTTATAACCGAGACGTAAAGCGAAGATGTGTTTGTCTGTTTTACATTGTATTTAAGAGAAATAAATTAGTTTGAAATATATTTGCTGTAGACAATTGTTCTGCTTAGATATATGAATCTTCATCGATTCGACAGACTTCTTATCAAATTATTGCAGCTTTTTTGCCATGCAAGTTTTTTTGTCGCTGGTCTTCTTCACCCTCGCATCAAGACGCACGCACACGCGTTATGGATCGAACGATAATCATGTTGTTTCTTTTTTGCTTTCCTTCTCCACCTGTCCGACCTTTTTCCTTGGGATAGAAAAATCGAGATCGTTACCGCGGCGTATCGGGAACGAATCGATCTCGGTTCCTTTTTTTTTTTGTGTTTTAGGTTGGCCACTTAACCCTTTCCTCCAAGAAGAATTGACGTATTTGAGAGTTTCAGAACAGAAGAGCTACTATACATGGGGCATATAAAGCAGCGAAGATTCGCTCTGGCATCTTCTGAGGTCTTAAATCGATTGAAACGGAGCAAACAAAATGCAAAGAAGTTTCGAATAATTCAAGTCGAGATAAATCGTTGTTAAAACTGAAAATATCGCAATCAAGAATTTTAAATCCGTGCTAAGAAAGAAATTTATTTCACGTGTCAATCCTTGGTTGATTTTTATTGATTCAATCTGAAAAAAAGTTTCTATGGCCTTCATCAAGGTGGATTTGTTTGATGCTTTAATCAAACTGCGAATGAAGGATTCACGTCTATTTATGTATCCGTATATTTGCAAATATTCGCCTTTTTATTCACATATTTTTATGAAAATTGCAATAATCAGTCTTATATGTATATATTTCTTAAATATTTCTTATCACTATATTTCTTTTTACTAAGATGTAATTTAACTGAAAACTGTGATCATCAATATTAATTAAATCGTAAGTTATTTTTTTTAATAATTCAATATTGCTTGGTGTTAAAAATTATCTTTCGTTGTAACGTAACAGTTTTTCCATTAAAAATGATTTATTGCATTAATAAGGAAACACCGAAGGGAACAATAAAAATATAGTTGACCAGATCAGATGCTTAATATATAATTAATTAACGGCAATGTTTGCACTAACATTGCGGTGAGTCGTCGATTTCGCGGCGGCCATTGCGAGCGTGATTTTTCTCCTGGCATGAGAAAGCAAACACGTAAACGCACGGTATCATAACACCTGCACGGCGCTCAGGCGCAGGATAGTGCGTTCCTCCCGGTGTGTCTCTCTTTCATATTCGAGTGGCTGACGCGCCGACGTGTCTGTCGTGCTTTCAGAAAAGTCTGTTATTTTTAAGGCCGAGGTGCACGACTCGATATTTGCCGAGCATGTTTACCGGCCGCTCTTAATCTGTCGCGTTGCCTTCGAGCATCGAGAAAAGTTTACCAACGCGAGATACCACCGTACGATCGACCAATCGGAGAGACTTGTCGTCTACGGTGATCTTTTAGGAAAATTCTCTTTTCCAAGGACTGGAAAACCGGACGCGATTGTCAAGGCACTTGAAGCAATAATATTTTAAATCAATGATATTCTGTGACAAGAAAAAATAGAAAATATTCAGAAACAAAGAAGTAGTTTTACATTTGTTACACATTAAAAATATAAAAAAAGTTTTTAATATTTTTGAATTTATACTAATATTTAAAATAACATTTTTATTTATATTTTTCATTATGTACATATAATGAGATATCACAGTGTTACTTTTTATAAATAGGTTTTAATTTAAACAACAATATGGAGAGAATTTTTATTTTAAGAAATGTAGATTGTATAAATTATTAATTATATAATAAGAAATATTTTATTATTGGTTATATATATATCTGTGTTTTTTAGTGATATATTAGAAATAAGTTGCAAATAAAAAAATAATTTTAATGGTTTTAATGGTCAGATTTTCTCAGAAAGATTACTTCATAAATACTGTAAAATTTCAAATAGTTCTCTTTCACTGACTTTAATTTCTAAAATTTTACTCATTTATCGTTGATTAAAACTTTCGGATTCAACTGTATGTCGTGTACCATTTCAACAGAGATAATCTTTCGAAATTCTTTTTCCTGAACGAGTATACGTGCCGGCAATCAGAAATGACGCGGAGCCAATAAATCCGAAAGATTACGTCCGCGCTTCGCGAGGAAGTTGTAACAAAGTTGTAAGTGGCCCGTCGTAGAAAACTTTGAGGTGACGCACATCTACAACATCGTAACGAATGTAATTTCGCTTTAGTTGGTCGAAGTGCATTGTAAATTGCAAAATTGTTTATCACAGAGAAAACAAAACAGATTCTTGTTTTTATCGATGCTAAACATTAATCAAAATATTGTAATACAAATGTTTTAAGTCGATTGTGTAAAGATTATATAAAGATGAAGAAAATCATAAAATTTAATTATTTATATCTATAAAGTGTCTCGCAATTGTTTGTCACAATACTTGTTCAAGTATTTTACGAGATTTTAATAATTAATATATTATAAAATTACTATCTTTTTAATACGTTATCTCACTCTCCCTCTCTCTCTTTCTCTCTCTCTCTCTCTCTCTCTCTCTCTCTCTCTCTCTCTCTCTCTCTCTCTCTTTAATTAATAAAAAATATTTTTCTTATTTTATACTCTTTTTTAATCCATCTGTAATTGTGTGATTTTAAATATTGAAATATAGTTTTATTACATGTTATGAAATTTGAGTTTATTATTTATAAACTTTGTCATAAAAAATTTAAGACTATCGTAAAACATGTTGCAATATAATATATGTGTAAAAAAATACAGGAAAATATCCTAACAAATATGTAAACATATTTGTTGTACGTGAACAAAAACTGATAAATAAATTATCTCAGGATAATCGGCATTATTGCATTTCGTGAGAATTATTCGTGATCAAACATTAAAAATTTGAAAAGCAATTTGCTCATTGTAGTTTGAAATTATTGGCACCTTAATTGGCAAACTAATGAATGTTACACAATTACAGTCGTTCTGTTTTCAACCTTTTCTTCATTCTTTTTGGACCAATATTAATTTGTCACTTTTGTTTGATGCGTTTGATGCAAATAAAATTCAAATTCAATAAAACAAGATCTGAATACCGTGATTATAATGAATTGACAGATGGAAAATAATCATTGACAGATGCAACCTCATTATCTTCTAATTTAGAAAAAAAAATAAGATTCACAGAACTGCATTATAATTTTTGAAGGTACATAAATTTCACGCGCAGATATTCATTTTAATCTGTTATTACGCTATTACTTTCACAGTACAATTAGCAGAATTCAATTAATAAATGCTCGATAGATTGCCATAATCGATATAAACAACCTGGCAAAAAACAATTAATTTTCGCTCGTTATAATATCCTTTCGGAAAAATATTTTCGTCGTGGAGCTTGTTAATTAAGGCGTGAAATTGTTGCAACAATGTGTACGATGGTCGTATCGCGAGTGGAGGGGCAAACGATTGTTGGCTCACACTCGCACGCACGCACGCACGCTTATGCACACGACGATTTGAAATTGAGTGCTCGTCGTAATTACGCTCGTATCTTCGACGGCCAGGCGCCAGCCATTCAATTTTTATTATCGCTGAATATCCAGTTCCGGCTGCGCTACATAATCGCGTTTGGCGCCTCGGTGCACTCGGGAATTACCCGGTTCGACGCCCTTGAAATTATTACGAAACGCTTATTCGGCGGCCATCAGGATCTACCGTGCAGCAGATAAAATGGTCCTTAAAGGCTCGGGCTCGTCTCTTTCATTTGTGCGGTACAATTTTTCAACTTTATCACATAAGAGCAGCTCGTAAGCGATACGCGTATGCCCAATCTCTCTCTCTTTCTCTCTCTCCTTGTAAATACTTAAAATTATTTTTTTATTGCGAAAGATTTTACATGTTGATTACACTATACATAAAAGTACTTCTCATTTATATAGTCATTTGTAAAGTTTAAAATAAATATAAAAAATGTCTTTCACATATACGCATATATGCGTATGTTTTTATGTGTATATAATATTTTTAACAAAAGAGACTAATTTTTTAAAGATAAAATATAAATAGAATATTTAGATAAAAAATAGATATCCCTCATTTGTTATGACACAATTTAGAAAACAGAATTTAAAGTTTAAAGATTTTGAATCATATAAAATATTGTAATATTATTTTTAAATGCGAATTTGACGTAACGATTTGGTCTGCTAATATGTTGTACAGAAACAAAGGTATTATTAATTAATTCTTCATTCAATGCATTAAATTCTCATCAGACTTCTTTTTTACAGACAACAAAAATGACCATTTTTTTATTTACATCGCAGCAAATGAGCAATAGAATGAAAAAAACTGATATAATTATAACTGTACAATTATATAAAAAATAAAATTATTCAGCAAGTCTTATTTTTGTTTCACCCTTTCTTAATGTGTTTGCGAATCAACAATGGAATACCAATCGCACAAATGCGACCTTCTACTTTAAATCATAAAGAACGTGAAAATCCTCTTAGACGGGGAAGGACTTCCTACTCTCTCGATTCGAGTCCGCGCATTAATTCGATTCACCCAGTGGCCAACCATTTAGTAATGAATAATGTTTGCGAAAGAAATTTGCGACGAATTTCGGAATAAGTTTAATTAGCTTGCGGTAGCTTTCGTGCCGGGGTAATTAGAAAAAATTTCAGGATTAAGCGGCCATTGTCCCGATGCCGATCTTGAATGGCGAGCCGCTGCCGTCGCCGCCGTCGGGATATTATACAGTCGCCTGTAAGGAAGACCAAACTGGCTCCTTCACAAAGGATTATTAATTGACTTCTGTCTCGTATCAGAGGGTCGCAGACGCTCAGAAGATCCTTAATTATCCTTGAAAACGACAGATCTTTGTCGTCCAAGATTGCTTCCCGTTGCAGCCGGTAGTTTGTCCGTAGATTGTCGACCGAATGGACAATCGTAAGGTGATGAGTTTTACCGAAACTTGCAGCAAAATTACGAAATGAAAAATGAACTTTGTGATTTTAATATTGATATCGTCATATCGTTACAAATCGATTTTCATGGCTATAAATCATGCGTGATATTAACGGACATTAAAAAGTATCTTTCACCCATAATGACTGATTAATATGTATATCAGCAGTATCGACAGAAGATTTATACAGCCGATTGTTTGTTGAGATATAAAGAAAGAGAGAAAATTTACTCGATCCCTTTCAGAATATTCTCCGCAACGGAAAACAACGGCGGGTATCGCGGCGATAAATTGGCAAGGGAGCGTCTTGCTTTTCGCCGGAGATGACGTGCAGTGCGGTACAATGAGAGAGCATAATATTCAGTGGCTGTGCGAATTGTCTTCCACCCCAGAAGTCACCCTCGGACCTATGATTGACTGTTTGTAGACTGGGTGTCTCTTAAACAACGGAAACGGACTGGTCTGGTTGCGACAATGAGATGCGACTTTCAAAGAAATATGAAAGAACATTTTCCATAATGTAAAACGAGGAACATGAATGATAGAATATCATGTCTCTAAAAAAACGATAACGTGTCTCTGATAGTTAATTTCTAATTTCTAATTTACGCCTGGAAAAAATAATTCTCTAAAAGGATGGAAAGAAAATTAATTGATAAATAAATAAATTTTATACCTAAAAAAATTATACGTTATACAGATTTGCGATATGTTTAAAGTTGACTTGAAGTCAATTTTAGCTAATATTTTTGAAATAATAAATTTTTATTGTTACTTGTAAATTATCTGTATTATGCTATTTTTTACGTAAGATGGTAAAATTGCGGTAATGCTGATACTACATGTACAATCGTCATTCGCCAATATAAAAGTTTTTATGGAACGTGATCTAACAACTCTTCTCGATATTAAAAGACGCCATTTACTGGCGAGCCCTTAATATCGCGCCTGAGGGTAAAAATTTGCATCGAAAGCGAAAGCGGGACGCAACCGAGGGGTATAGGAGCGCTGATGAAAATGAAAAAAACAAAATGTGATCCAGAACTTATCGACGTGTATAAATACGTTGTTTTTCCTTTGCCTGTTTCATTCGCGGTCACCAACCATTGATTATCTTTTTACGTTAAATATACATATATGTAGATTTGTGATATCTTATATATTTTACTCACAAAAGAAAAATACATATTTAAATCACAACACATTATATAAAATATAATGTATTTTTCATCAAAGGTAGTTCGAAGATTCGACGTTAAATAATTTTGATCCGGAAGAAAAGTGTTTTCTCATACGAGAGGTAAACGAATACAACACCAAACGTAACATGAAACAAAGTAAAAGGTGCAACGATTAACGTGTTCGCTCACGCGAATCTCTCTTCTCGTTTCACCTCGTAAAACACATAACGTACGTACGAAATATTTATCGCACGGATTAGGGATTGCTCAAAGGTTTTTCGGTTCTTATCTCTCGCAGAGTTCTTACGGCATTGTGCGCGCTTGCGAACTCATCAGCGTGATGGACGAGTAAGTGTAGAAAATCGTGCCGCGCCACTTCGAAATAGGTTCCTGATGTCTCTCTTACTGCACGGACGCACATATACCAACCCCGGCCCTTCCGCCTTTCTTTCCATGCTCTCCTCCCGTTAATGCTCTTCCCGCGAACGATAGTTCGTTCGCTCGAAATCGCTATCATCTACGGAAAGACGTTTATTTCGCCGCTCTAACGCTTATCTCGCGCGAAACAAGCTGCCGTTTTTTCCACCTCGTCGGATTCCGTCGTTAATCTTTTTTTTTTTACGAGCGATCCGAATCGTTCACTCATTTCGCGAGCGCATTTAATTGAATACCACAGATTTTATCGCCTAATTAATTTTACGGGATGGGGAAAATATAAGACTCTATATAAGACTCATGGAGTAGTAGAAATTATTTATATTAACTTATTTTCATATTAAAAAATTAACGGTTACTTTCTACTTGTGAGATATTTAAATTTTTCTCGCACAAGTCCACGCTATTTGTTATAATTAACGCGTATTTATAAACATTACGACATTATAGCCAGCTAATTATCTGAAAATTATCATCAGCGTGACATTAGATCGTGGAATGAGAAAATGCTAACGGATAATCTCGCCATCTAAAACGGCGGGAAAAATCCGCGCAGATATGTTTCCGATTTAATGATTACGCGTGGTTTATGGCGTATGGGAATTTGCAAACGCACTTTAGCATAATCTCGCTGGAAAGTATCGCGTCAATAATCGCCTGATTAGAATTTTATGATTACGAGTGCCATTCGTGAGACGGAGACTGGATCACAAATGCGGGCACGAAATATACGCCATGCGTATGCATGAGTCGGCTGTAAATAATCGCTCGTCCCAACATTGACTGTAATTTATGGTTAATTTGACTGCGCCTCGCGCTTTGATGGCTAATAACTGGGACTAATGACGAGCCTCTTAATATCATATGCAGCGGCAAAAGCCGGCAGATTTCGGAACAATAATCGGTAACGTTCACACCGATAAAAATTTAATCACCCATTATCAATTTTGAAACAAATTTGTCTTCAGTTTGATCTTTGTAATAAAATTTCTGAATAATGTATTTTCATTTTTTTATATTAACAGCAAAATAACTGTGTTGCTATTGATGTAATTTTATTTTACAACTATTTTTTTATTTTTAGAAATATAGAGTTATATTATAATAAAATAACTAAACTGTTTTAATTTTTATTAATTTGTTTTTCAAGTAACAATAGTCTTCATATCTAAATAAATATGATATCATGATCCTTTTAGATCTTTTTATGACAATAGAATTTAATTAGTTATGTAATTTAGTTCAAGATTCAATGACATTAAAGTTTTGCGATAACAAAGATCGCATACAGATCGATCATTCGAGTATAATCATGAATATCAATGATTGAGTACATAGATTTAAATACTATATATTAAATACAATAAATAAATATCACAACTGAGTATCTAATCATGAATTTACAATTCTTTTGATCAATATTTGAATTATTCGCATTGATTCGCAATTACGCGTTGTTCTTCATAAAATTATGGTTAACAGAACAATTAAAACAGAAGAAATAAAGCACTTATATGCAAGGGCTAACTATTTAATAATTCCACTCGGTATCGACAAATCGTCAGTAATACGACCATAATGTTTGCGTAACAACGTTAATAACACTCGACGTCGATGGAATCTATAATCAAATTACAACTGTCGTCCCACCATACATGGGTCCTCGCTATATATTCGCTCATAATTTCGAAGTATTTGGATCGAACAGAAACAATGAATTTTGCGTCCGAGTCGTCCGCCCACGAAAATTATTTTGATACAGACATAAATATTTACAGTCGTATTGGCACCCTTAACTGACATTAGATCACGAACTCATGCTAATGTGTTGCGAATGTCAAATCTTTCAATGTTGAAATTTTGTTTATTAAAAATTATATGATTCCAAAATGTAATTAATTTTTAAAGGTAATTGTGACTAAAATGACAAACTGTGAACTAATTTTCGTATTCTCTTAAAAAAACTCTCACTTTTAAATTATACACGATTTTATAATATCAACTTTTGTGTTCTCATCATTTTTAAGTTATTCTTTTATAAATATAAAACAATTTTCACTTACCCACGGCCAATAGAAAAATCTATTCGTCCGCATTCTGGTGCTGCAAAAAATAAAGAAGAAAATTTAAAACTTCATCAAATTCAAATTAAACTTAAGAATTATTAAAATTATTATTAATATTTTTATGCAAATTTTATCATCACTTTTTGCAATCTATCTTGAAATATATAATTTAGTAATCTAGTACATTTTCTATTTATTTTTGTATATAATTTATACTTGCATATATATTACATTTTCCTTCTTTTTGCTAAGAGCTACAGAAAACATTAATTATTCTAGTGACTGAATATCAAAATAATGGCAAAGATGAAAATAATTGCTAAAAGACAGAAAATATTAAAGATAATTGTGAATGACGACATCAGCTTAGTAAAAAGCAAGAGATCATCGCAATATAATACAACCTACGTTCCTAGCACATTATTTAATACAGTAAATGCATCGGTAATACTTTGGCGTTGTAATGTTGAACGTGATGCACGGCCGTGGCATAATAAGCGCCGTCAGCGGGTGCGGTTCGTTAATGAGAATATTATAATTGCAAAAGTTCCATTTGCTGAATCAACGCTGAGATAAATTATTGATGACCGGAAAACATTAACTATATTCTATGGCGCGTGCTTGACAATGCGAGGTTAGCATTAATTAGCAATGACTGCGTTCACAGATCAAAAGAAAACTCTTCGCGCGCGCAATCATAGAATTTTATATTAATGTTTAATGCGAATTTCATTTTTCTTCTACAAGTGAGATCAAAACGTTAGGAACCTTTCTGTACTATTATGTTTTAATTCAGAATAACTAAAAATATTAATAATTAAGGGTCTCACGCACACATATACACACACATTTCTCGTGGTGCTATGCGAAATGTTTATATGACATAAGAGGCAAAAAATGACATAATAAATTAAATGTTGCGTATAACTTAATTTTTTAATTTTCTCTTAAAAATGTAATAATGTCTTAAAATAATGGAATGTTTCTTAATAATCAATAACCATAACGATAACTGAAAAATGCACTATTATTTCAAAAAATTATTACACTTTTATGGTTATTCGGTTTGAAATTTTAATATAATGTTAATTTCATTTTAAATAATATTTTACTTTCTAAACGGGATAAAAATGTAACAATTGACAACTTGTCTAATTAACAAGTTTATATAATTCCGAATAAACATAAATGAGTGTATCTTTAACTAGATATATGCTAAGAAAACAAAAAATTGCACATATTTTTCTTTTATATACAAAATCGAAGTGTCGTATTTGGTTATGCAAGAAAGATCCCCGCTCCTTAATGCAACCAAAATTAAAGCCGTAATGCGGAAAGATACAAGTTGTAGATCCGGTAGAAATTGCCGTGCATCTTACCGAATCCCGTAGGACGAGTCTGAAGAGGGAAGCATGCATGCATATAAAGCGCGGCGAGGATACATGAGGGTTGGTGGCGAGCCTTGCCTGCCAGAAATTGTGTTTATACCGGCGCATAAAGAACGTTACGAAACGCGCGGGTGGAGGCGGTCGCGTCGCGAAAATTTAAAGTAACAAAAAGGTACGGCGGAATAACGAGAAATAGAAATGCCGAGACGAACGAGCGCGCCACGTATTTATTCCGCCACAGGGCGTCTTGCATTTCGCGCGTTTCTCTCCTTCAGTTTTTTCTTTAAACTTTTTTTTCAATTCTCTCAGTACACACGTTTCCGCTCTTCTCCCAAAATAAAAATATTTAGGCTTCAATAGTATTTGGGATTATAAGCTTGAGGATGAATTGGAATTAAATATCTAATAAAAATAAAAATAAAAGTTCACTCAATTTATTTAATTCCATTTAAATAGAGAAAATCAGATTAAAGCAAATAAAGAATATTTAGATATTTTAGTATTATATGTAATTGACAGCTTAGTCTTAATATATTAATTCAAAATAAATGTTTATTAAGTTACTCAATCTTTTACATTTTACTTAAAATTTGCTTTAAGTTTTACCTAAATATTTTACTTAAAAAATATTACACATCTTAGAAATCCGCATGTACTCCTTGATAAAAAGACAGAAAGATTAAATAAAAATTTATTAATGCAATGCGTTAACTCTTTATTTCATTTTTAAAATTATTGTATTCAAGAACAGATATACAGATATTGAATATGACATTACAGAGTGGAACATTCTGTTTTTCTAATATGTTAAGATTACACAGATAACAAATAAAGAAACGCGTATACTGAATTGGTGAGTTATCCCTAATTTATCGAATGAACGTCCCGCGAGCACTCGTATGGTAGATCGCGCTAATGGCGCGAGACTTCTTAATGAGAAAGCGCGTCTTAATAAAACAGCAGTACGGCCCGCCACATACACCAGAAATATCGGTGCGGCCGATAGAAGCCTCGGATTTACGCGAGCGCTAATGGCGCAGTAATCCGACGTCGGGGGTTTCCGGGGCGAGATGAAGCGAGAACTTGGCTACCGTGCGTGAGTGGTTACGTTAAGAGACCTCTTTTATTTATGCGATTTCGGCCGTGCCACCAAAATCATCGTGGCGGTAATATTCGTGGCGTTTCAGAAATGAGTATAACAGATTGGTCGCATTTACCAAATGGCACTGAAACATTTCGTGCCGCCATCAATTTCTCAAATCCGAGTGGGAAGTTCATGAGCAGCTCGAAGTACTCCTCCCACGTTACTACAAAATTATTTAGGTAATTAAATATACGTATATTTTCGCATTATGATCTAATTGCGTCGGGACTGATAACAAATGTAAATCGGATCGCGTTTCTACCGCATTTCTGCCACATTGCATGCCTTATATCTTATATCGCATCCCAACCAGCCGCGCATTAGTTACTACAGACCGGCAATTTTCGTCCGAAACGCGGCGGCGCGCGTGAAATAAACTACGAAAAAAACATAACTGCGAAAATATTGCTCGATACGTCACGGGTGATATACGGGGAAACCAGCGCGTGACGCGCGTTCTTACGTGCCGTGACACGTGAACCGGCCGTGATTAAGCTTCCACGAGCACGCATCCCACGACGGAATAAAATATTCAGCGATCGCGGGACGCGGTAGGAGGAGGACGAGGACAGGGGCTGGAGGAGCGGCGAGTTGTTTCGGGGAGTGCGCAACAATTTCATTACGACCGCGCTTTTAAACTTTTAATATCGCCCGGCGGTCGCCTTTATTGCGCGGCGCCCGCTCCTTTCAGGAGTACGACCTCGGCTTCGCGCGCTCGTCCTTCTTCCCGCTTGCTCTCGTGCGCGATCTAAGACTCGAGAACGGAATTAATGCGCGACTTTTATGAACGCTCCGAGTAATCAGCGTATTTCAAGTCGCGCGCATGTTTATTCGCTGCCGCCGTGCCACCGTTCCTCCTTCAGGAGTGTCCTATTTTTCAGTACCTGTATATTTTTGTTTTGCCGAATTTATTATCGCATCTGTTTGTACCAGTTTGTACCTGAGCGTTAATAAAACAAAAAAATAAAAGAAACTTTCGTAAAAATAGTATTCAAATTAATGATTAATTGAATCTATCCATTATAAATTCTCTTATTTTTAAATTTATGTTATTATAAAGAAAAGATTATTTTATTATAATGCTATATTCAACAGAGAGTTGTCTGCTCTTTTCGGTTTTTTTATTCTTTGCTTTTGATGCGTTACTCAAAATTTCTGTCATGTGCTTCATAAGCGCCATTATTGACAGCGTCGATCGTGGTTAAAATGTCGCTCAGCCAGTATTTTATTCAATATCGCGTCATGGCGCATAGGATCGCGAAATATTTACTGCGAAACGGGAAAGTTTCTCCGAATAGAGTACGTCCCGGGAATAACGTGTCGTAAACGTTTAATTAAGAGCAGGATAGTTTCTACAATGTAGTAAATACGGAGTGATAACCCACAGCACAGATTATTAAATGCGAAACATTACGATCGCCCTTTAACAGTTTACACTGTCAGCGCGGCTCGCGAAGCTTATTGTTCCCGCATCAACGGTATGCGCTCTAATTACCCTCGTATCAACCAGCTCATAAGTCGTTATGAAATGCAATTACTCGGTGCCGGATTGCATCCGCCATTTGTAATGCCGTCGTGCTGAATATACAATAACGCACAGATTAATATGAATGCTGGAAGAGGAATAATTGCTCGCTGCTGGCAAAATCGTTGTAATTTTCGGATTAAGGGGCTAGGTCGCGGCATCGGTAGCAATGATGCTACGACAAGCAGGGAGTAAGGAAAATACGGAATTTGTTCCAAAAACAATGCTGGGACGATAAAGTCACCTTTCGGTAGAATATATACGGTTTTGCAAATCTGATGATGTTCACTTTTTCGATCATTTCTATGTACTATAAATAAGAATCACACATTGCATATTTTCAAGACATTTTAAGTCTTTTTAATATTATTTTTATTATTTAAAATCCTGCATGAGTAGCTTTACACGCGACGCTCTGGTTCCTTCGGTTCTTCGTTCTAATTTCAGTACTGTAAGGCTAAATGAGTTAACAACGTTTATGAGCGTTAACGTAGCCGACTTGGCCGATACTTTGTTGTTTCTTTGATCACTTTATCACAGAGTCAGCTCGTCTATTGTACCTGTCTGCCGCCTCGCACGATATTCTCATCTCGTCGGCGCCCTATTACTTGGCCATCAAAGTATTTCCTCATACGTGCTACAAAGAAAATTCTGCACGCATACAGCTTCGATGAAATTTTAACTTAATCCAAAGCTCTATAGAAGAGAAAGTTACAAGAGATGCGAAAATTACGCAAAATAAGTATCTTAATTACATAGTCAACTTCATGTGATTTACAAAGATAAACAAATATACATATGCAATTAAATTGCATATCTTAAGCGAGTACTTATATTTTATGCACATGTATTGTTGTTCATCATATCCATTATAAAATTATGCTATTAAGAAACGAGAAGTTAATGTAATCAAGAATATTTACAGCTCAGTTTACAATTGAGAGTATATGCTTTTAATTTAATTGCAGTATTATTTAAAAAATTATATGTAAATGTATTTAAGTATAATATACATAGTTAAAAATATTATATAGTAGATACATATGTATATTATACATACATACATATATATATATATATATATATAATATTAACTTAATAATCTCTTTATCTTAAGATTTTTTATTTGTTAATGTGATTAATTTATCACAATTTGTAATACATATAGAAATCATTCAAATAAGAAAGATAAATAAAGTATTTATCAATCAATAAGTATATACATAAATCGATATATAAAACAATTTTTGCTATTTTCTCTGTTGTTCCAAAATTGAAAATGTTGAAACGACAAAAACAATTATAAAAATGAATGTGAAGAAAAAAATCCAAAGAGTTTTTTCTTTACATTGATTTTTATAATTTTAAGGAATAAAGAGTGCAAAATAAAATTGTCTATATATAATAATATTTTTTAATGTGTTGAAAAACCAAGGAGAAACATACCAGTCTGCTGGAGAAAAATTTTCTTGTTACGTTTATTCTAACTAAAGCGAAACTTCTGCTTCATGTAGACGGGACTAATTAATTCCGCGATCGTTAGAAGACCAGTCGTATTGTCGTGAAAATGACTCGCAGCGAAATGTCCGGCCGGAACGTGTCACTTTCATCCCGCCTTGTTGCCGGTGTGGAGGTTGGGTTCTGTAATTAAAACGGGCAAACAGAATTACCTCGAAATTCGGGAACGAGCACCGTGGCCTGAGGATAGGCCGCCTAATTGACCCATTTTCACGGTAATAGATCATCTCAGCTACCTGTGCTAGTACCCATTACATAACGCCGCAAGATGGAAAAAAGAGCTATCACGAAATTGCTGACAAACTCGTCATCAGTATATAGACAGATCCTTAAGTTCTGCGAATTAAGCAAAATGCTAAGATTAATTCTAGCTTAACTGTTGATCAGTGTTGGAATATTTGTCATGTTGCATGGAGATTTTTGATTTCGCGAATCGTACGGTAAGATTTGCTTTTGTGTTCTCATTAAAAAAAAGACTTTGTTAAAGATGCGCATTTCTTCAAGAGAAGAAACTGAACTTTTTTGTATCTTTTATGAGTACTACAAAATTTAAACGAAAATTTGAAAAAATTGTAGAAAGAATGACGTAGAGTAATATAAAAATTTAATTAATAATAGAAAAGCATATTATATAACTAATAAAACGCACAATGCGTTTCATTCACTTTCATTTCTCATTAAGGAGATACAAACTTAGGATAGGAAAAATTAGAATAAACCTTGAAAAATTTTTCTTTCAAAAAATTAATTTTAATTAAAAATTATTGTATATTTAAAAATATACATTTTTATTTATAAATTTTGTTATCTATCTTTTATTTATCATTTTTATTATTAAAATTTTTTTAATTGAAAACATGGTACTAGTTTTTCTAAAATAGTTTCTACGATAAAGTATAACATTGTTGTTTATTATCTGAAACAAAAAATCAAAATATTCCTTTTAAAAAAATTTTAAAAATTTGTTTATATATAAATAATTTTAAAAATAACGATTTTCTGCAAAATAGTAGTATGAGTAATATAGATGTAGAAATTTTTAATAAAGAATCTTACTTTTCAAATTTATAAAATATCTGTATAAAATTTTATTTTAATCGATCAATTAGTTTCAGAATGTATCAGTTACCATTTTCTAAAAATTATTTTAGAAAAAGCACTTTTAAAGATTTAGATAAAATTATCAATGACAATTCTTTTCATATTTACATTGAATCATTAATTGTATTATATAATTCATGATTTTTTCTCTTTTTTTTCGATATTTTTACCTATCTAGGTGTAACCTTTTAATAAGTCAATGAAAAATAATCTCTTCATCCAACGCTCGTTAACAAGATTTGATAGGATTTGTGTGCCCATAAAAAATTCGGGATCTCTACGCAGATATTTTGAAATGTCATACTGAGCATGCAGTCGGATTGCATGTAAAATCCAGTTGGTTGCGCGGCCGGTAGTGAAGTTTTAATAAATTTCGACAATTTCCGCGCCATGGAATTCTAACACCGCAATGCAGTCTCGGTGATCTACGGGTAAGCGGAGATGTCACTTTATTTCCCGTTTATTAAACATCATTAGAGCCGGTTCTCCGTATGATGCTCTGCAAACCATTTTCGCTGCAAATGTTTCCCAACCACAAAATATTTTCTAATCGGTCGCGATTTATTTAAAGAACGTCAAGCCATGTGGTTTAGAATGTATTTCGGTACAGTTAATCTATTATATTTATTCTTAAAATTATATCACGATAACATGCACGTAACTAATTTTATTTTAATATTTCTCGGACAATAGAAGCTCAGATTGCAAATTAAGTTTTAAGTCATCCATCTAAAATAAAATTTATAAAAAAAGCAATACAGTTTCCCAGTAATCTATTATATAAAAAAGAACATAACATAGATTACATAAAAGTATAAAACAGTATATTCTATTCCTTTTATCTTGTTGCAAATGTTTCTATAAAAAAAAAAAGTTAAATAATTTTTTTCTTTATTGTATCATTTTATGTTTTACATGCATGGCTTTAATCTATAAGAATTACTTCTGTAAAACAAATTTATCAATAAAATTGATTCTTTCAAGTAGACGGTAATAGCAAAAGAATTTTTTAATATTTTTTTGAAAGTTTGAACTTTATCGCAAACCGTGCAAGAAATATTAATATGTTCAAAATGCAAATAATTATTGTTGATTTTACATTAGATAGAAACTTAAAAATTATACTTTTGACGTAATATTATTTTTTTGTATTATTGTCTGTTGGAAACTATGGCAAAATACTTCTAACATGTCCGACTACAATCGCGGCGAAGATGACGACGAGACGGAGCAGAGACTGGTCGACGATACGAATCGGGGAAACTTGATACCATGAGATCTTAACTGCGGATGCAGCTACTTCCACGGAACAGGAATCTCGCGGCCGGCACGCATACGCGTGCACGTACGCGGCACGGGCTGCTACTATGGCACCAGATCCGCGATTCTGCGGCACGATTATCTGCCGACGCTTATACACTACATATACACACGCTTGCGCGCATAGCTCGTGTGTTTCCTCTCTCTAAAGGATACCTTTGTCTCTATCCTGCAAAAATGCTGAAGCGACAATTTCGTGGAAGGATTTGCTCGCTCCTCATCCTCGAGGAGTATCGAGTATCCTAGGGCGGATTGGTAAGTCTGTTAAAATTTTTTGTCTCGCTCCGAGATTCACGCAAATATGTATGTGTGTGTGTGTGTGTATCGTTCTGTAAAAATTTATATTATTTTTGCACTACTACTTTTTTTAAGCGATGCTTAAATTAATTGTATAATTTGTATGTGGTAATCTATGTTCAATGTAGAAAAGTTACATGCAGTTTAGAAGACAATTTTATTTAAAGAAACAAGATTAATCATGCACATTAAGAAAAAAGTACTTCAAAATTTATTTGAGGGATATAAATTTCTTTCACTAAAATAAATCTTTCTTTAAATACGGCGAAATAAAATTTTATTCCTATTTCCTTATTTTAGCAAATAAGAAAGCTGATATACATTTCACAGAAATTCTGATATCATAATTAACTCTTTTTATAATTAATAAATGTCAAATAAAACGTTACAAGTAACATATATTTGCTTCTGAATATTAAACTTTTTTTCCTCATTGTATATGGCCAATCTGATTAGACATCTGATTAATCTTTCGATATATGAAACTATTCTCAAAGTGATCAAATTAAAGCAAAATTTGTAGGTAATAGATAAATAAAAATGCAACTAAATAAAAACGGGAATAATTGGGAATAATATTTCTTACATCAGGAACACAAATACAATGAAAAATTCTTGTCTGAATAATAATAGTTTTTCTTACGTTTTAAGCAATGAAAATTCGAACAAAATTTTCAAAATCCTTAAATCGTGGTAATCTCCATTCAACACACTTGGTTTTCTTCCACAGGGAAAAAAGGTAGATTGGCTGCGTGAACAAATTAGAACGAAATTTGCGAGCGAGTGCGAACGGGGTACAAATTAAAAAAGAATCAGACATAGAAGAAAGCGAGGAGGAGAGAAATTTCCTAATTACCGAGAAAACACGCACGCACGCGGGAGTAGCCGAGCAGAAAAAAAAGGAATAGAAAATGCTCGGAGTGACCCTGCGGGGGTGGCTGGCCCTACGATATTCATGTTCCCAGATTATTTATGTCCCGCAGAACGAGCTGCCGCACGCGCTCTGCGAAACGCAACTCGTGCGCTTAACACGTACATTATAAAGGGTGAAAGGTTGGACGGATGATTGTATGGAAAAAAAAACAGAAGCCACCCCCTGCAAAGAATGATCGTTTGAATCGCGTGGATCTGTGGACGCTTTCTAAAGTAATGTTATTTGCATGCGAAAAACACAGACAAACTGGGCTATTCGTAATATCACTCCCAAAATCAGAAATTTAAAAAAGTTATACAGCGAGAATAAAGGAAATCGCTTTTCTTTATCAATATTAAAATTATTTTGTGTCACATGCAGCTTTTCGACTGAGAACATACAATCCTTTTCTTTTCCCGCACACAATCCGGTACGACATCTTTGTTCCAGCACAGAGAGAATCTGGAGCAACCGCACGAATTTTTAACTACTTCATTCCGAAAACTGTGTTTTCGACATTGTACGTGGCACTGAAACATGCAGAGTGATTTTCGCGCGGTGATAAAGCGATGTTCGCGCCGGATAGGACGCCAAGTACGAGAGGTGTGGCATTGGCAGCACGCGTTACGCGCATAATTCATGCGATTCAGCGAGACGTACACGTGTACGAGCGTATATTTTATTGTACCGATTCTGATAAGGAAGACGCGATACTCGCGCTCGCGGGAATCGATATTTAATGAAGCTACCCGGACTCGCACTCACGCTCGTGCCGACAGATAATAAAACTCGCGCCCACGGAAGAAACTTATTGCCCGATGGAACGCGAATTGACGAGTTTATCCTGAGAAAGCACTGCTGCTTCTTCGCGAAGCTCATTTATTACGAAAGCAAACAATACTCTCTTCAATAAAACTGGCCGATCCGATGACCGGTGAATTCTCAACAGTAGTCAGGCATTTCATTCAATATTTATCTCAAAAAGATAGGTTATTTCTATTTTTTTTTTAATTCTTGAAAAAAATCGATTCTTTATGTACCGTAGCTATGTTCTCTTACATATTTTAACAATCTTAGAACACAAGTCACTCTCGAGAAAGATATTTGAAGGAATAGAATAGAATCTCTGTATATTTCAGATTTTAGAATATTGTATATTTCAAAATTATAATAATATACTGAACTTTTAAATATATGTATGCATAAATTTGATTGTGTAATTTTAAAAAAGAGAGAGATAAACTTATCCAGGTATAATGTAATATATAGTATGAATAAAGATTGTAATGCCAAAAGAAAGATAAATTATGGAAGTTATAAATGAGAAAGATGGATCATATTAGAATCTCTAGTTAATTAAATTCCCCGCGTTCTAGATACATCAACAGAAAAAATGACTAAATGTAAATCAACGCAAGGTAGATGCACGAAGCAGCGCTTTTGCGGTGTCGAAATATTGTGATTGATTAACTGCTCGGGTGATTCACTCGCCGCATCGCAGACGCGATGCAGTTTATCAATTATTTTCTGCAGCCGATAAATCGGAACTTTCGATAATGGATCTTGACAGGAAAGGAATGGCAGGTTTCGATGAGAATTTTTCTTTTTCCTTTTAATCGTCTATTTAATGCTTCTCTCTATCGATCAATTTGATGATTCTCTATTAAGCTTTGTTAGACATTTCAGCAGTCAATCAGCATGTGTCACGATTAAAATGTATGACCTGTACTGGAATTGGCGAAACATGCTTACAATTGTCTTACAATAACTGGTTGAAGATTATAATTAGTCACTTATATATGAATTTATTTTTACACTTTACATTATTATTAATTTATTTTATTAGCATTGAATAAAATATTATAATCTCTCTAATTTTTGCAGTATAAAGTTAGATACTGCTAGTACAACTTAGTAAATCATATAATACACCAAATTTTAGTTACGATGCTTGACGATAAAATCTACAGCATAAAAGTTCATCGTGTATTAGTTGCGTCGATCATTATTGGCGTCATTTGTAAGCGACGCGTGTAAACAATGGGGCGGCCGCGTTATTAATTTATTGACGAGTTCGAGCGTGCCCCGGGAATCAATTAATATCGCCGTGCATTTTCCGTCTCCACGGAAGGCTCAAACAAAATCATGAGTGGCGATCGAGCGAACATATGAACCACATCGACCGTGGGAAATGTATGCAAACAGAAGGCTTAAATATTCTGCCTCGAAATGGTCATTGCGTCCGATCAGATATTGAGCGAGAAAATACATAACCCGATTCATCAGACATGTCGTAATATTTGCCTGATCTGAAGGTGTGAAAATATAACAATTTAATGAGAGAACTCGACTATCTAGCTCTCGCGAATCTAGTTATTCAGAGACTCGAATGGAGCTAAAAATCCATTACTTTATAAAAATTTCCATAAATACTTTTAAAATTATAACCAATTAAAGATAAACTGTTATTAACGTAATTATTTTCAATCGAATAAGTATTAATCGATTACTCTTCATTTAATTTCAGATCAATTTTATCAAGGAGGAAATTTTGGCTTTGCACAATATTGATCGAAGAATTTACACAAGATAGTTTTCGGAATTATCTTGCGTAATATCACGGGCATAAGATGCAGGTTTCGCTATAACCAAGAGAAGACGAATATTTTTGGAATCAAGAGACGAAATTATGGTATCGAAGGTAGCGCTTTTACAACTGCTGAAAGTGCATTATGTGGTGCATTAAGCACGCTGCGCGCTTTGCACCTTCATCATACGCGCGATGCGAAGCGATGCGTCAATTTAAAACGACGTGTAAATTCAAACGAAAAGGCTTGTAAGTCTCGAGGGGTCAGAGAGACAGCTCGGTAGCTAGATAATTTAGCCGACACAGTGAAAATATCCGAAACAATTTTGCTGATACGCTTCGGGACGTCCAGACACGATTCCGGTATTTTTCCACTCTTCTATTCGCGTACTACTTGCTAGTTCTTTTTCTCATCGTTTACTTATTTTCTCAAGTTTACTTCTCTATTCTCTTATCTACGTTTCCATTTTGTCTTCTGTGTTTATATTTCTTCACTATACTTTTCCGTATTAATATTTCTTATTATAATTATAAAATATTGTATAAATAATAAAGATGATAAAATGTGTGTGTGTGAAATCATTAATTCACTTTTCAAACATATACGATTTATATCATTTTTTTCTCTAAGCCTTGTTTCTTATAATTTCTATTCTTTAATATGTTATAAAAATATTGTGGGTAGAGACCGGGAGAGACGAGGACAGACCGGGAGAGACCGGGAGAGACCGGGAGAGACGGGGAGAGACCGGGAGAGGCAAGTACAGACCGGGAGAGACGGGGAGAGACGGGGAGAGACCGGGAGAGACGGGGAGAGACGGGTAGAGATGGGGAGAGACGGGGAGAGACCGGGAGAGACCGGGAGAGACCGGGAGAGACGGGGAGAGACCGGGAGAGACCGGGAGAGACGGGGAGAGACGGGTAGAGATGGGGAGAAACGGGGAGAAACGGGGAGAGATCGGGAGAGACCGGGAGAGACCGGGAGAGACGGGGACAGACCGGGAGAGACCGCGAGAGACAGGTAGAGACTGGGAGAGACGGGGAGAGACGGGGAGAGACCGGGAGAGACAGATAGAGACCGGGAGACCGGGAGAGGCAAAGAATGTTTCTATTTTGTTTAAATTAAGGTAATAAGAAAAATAAAGATGGCTGTTATTTTATTGAAAAAAAGGAACTTATTTAAAACAGTCTTTTGAATGGATTTCTAAATCCATGGCAGCTTTTAGAAAAAAAAGTTAAAAGTACGTGAATAAATGAATATTAGATTTATTAAAGATAGATAAATGCTTATTCAAAAATAAAATAAAAAGAGCAACAGTAAAACAAGGCTCTTGAAAGTTAAACAACGAAAGCAAAGAAAATTTGAAAAAAAACGTAGCATAAGAATAGAGAGCCACAGCAACGCGTGGCAGGGCATAGCTAGTATGTTATAAAAATATTGTTTTGACAGTATTTTATACATATTTCGCATGCTAATATCATTTACAAAATAATTTACGTCGACAAATTCCAATGTTTTCTACTTCTACCTTGTAATTTTATCAAAATTTTGAATTTATTTAATATTATATTATGCTATATCAATAAAACATGTATCTTTCTGTCGAATATGCTTGATTTTTTAAATAGTTTTATGATGTGCAATGCACATAATGTGTTGTGTGTTGTGTGATCAAAAACAAGAATTACATAGTTCCCTCAATTAATCATGAGTGCGCGAGTACATGAATGTAACACAACTCCGAGATAAGGTAATTTTTGCGCGCGTCTTTATGCAATGCACGAAAGCGATCTTTTTTTTTCATCCGAGTAGCGCATCCTCACAATAATCTTAAATCCCGTGTGTGCTCGGCCACACTAAATAAATTCTGCCTAATTACCTTGTCCTCTCGCGCGAGCTTTATTCGTTCTACGTGAACGTAAGGTTTACGATAATGTTTAAGGATGAACCAGTCTCTACTTAGGGTCGTAAAAGAGCAAGGGTTATATCTCTCTTTAAGAAATATGAAAAACAAAATATTATAAAATAGCTCTCGAGTCTTTGCTAAAATATATTCTACTTTTAATAATTTTTAGATGTATGTTGTAATATATTTATTTAGTAATTATCAAAGAAATGGTTTAGAAAATCTTATTTGCAATTTAAATATATCATTTTATATGTAATGAATTATTTAATTCCGAATATTAATAAATAATGGCTTTCCTTAAAATTTATTATTTAAAAAATCGAAAAAGGTCAATAATTTATTATTATATTAAAATATTTTAGATAAATCGCATTAGCGTTTTTTTCTATATAACAAAGGAATATTAATAGTCTTTATATCGTCAACAAGTTGATTAAAAATTCATGAAAGAATCATTACGCTTGGTAATACAACTTGTTCATATAAATCCTATAATATTACAAGCAGTAGATGTAAGCTTTCACGGGTACTGATTTAATTACAATTTTGTAACGCGCTTCTTGAGACTGAAAAGCACACTTAAACAAAGATGAAGAAGGCGGTTCGACAAAGCTGATAAAAGTGCCCTTACACGAGCATGGATATCTTACCCCAAAATTATGAGAGGAGGAGACGGGTCGTACAGAGTTAAATTCTCACTCTACTCGCGCATAATCGCCACTTCAAATTAACTTTCATTTTTTATATTTTCTCACGTGTCCATCTCGATAAATCTCCGTTAAATTTTAATTTTTTAAATTAATCCTGTCAGCTTGCTATAATGAATAAAAATATTATCAAATAATTTTTCATTTTTATCAGAAATTAATAAACTCAAAAATATTATATAAAAAAAATTTAACAATATAACTTTCTTCTTTTTTATTTAAAAAAACAAAAAATTTGCAAACAATATCAAAATAAATGTTACTTATTTCACTAATTACATATAACAGAGACATAAATGTAAGTTTTTATTATATTAAAAAATTCATTATATTAAAATTATGTTAAATTAAATGTTACTCTGTTTTGAAGTATATTACTAAATTCCGTAGTACAAAATTGTATTTGTGGGACACCAAATTTGCCTGTCTATTAAACGGATATTCCAGGTAGCCGCCGTCTCGAAAGGGAACATTCGTATTAGGCACTGAAACAAATTGCGCTGCCGACAATCTCCACGGACGATCTATCCTTGGGTCCGAGCGGGATAGACAAGAATCATGTTTCCTCGAGAACGCAAAAGGTTCTCTTTGAAGGCGAGAAAGACCGAGAATAGACCTCAACATTATTTTTAATTGAAGAAATTTGGTTGGATTCTAATGACGCATTATTAATTGCCATTGGAAAATACAGTTCAATCAATCATCTCAGATATTACAAATAATTTCATAAAATTAATTATTTTAAGTTCTGTAAAGCTTTCTATGTAATTGAGATGTCCTGAGATATCACAAACATTTATTTCTTATCCAGATAATATAATATTTAGATCATTTATGTAGAATATATATAATCTTTTGAAAGGTAATAGAATATATAAGAAATTGTATGATGAGTAAAAAATAATAAATAATTCCTCCCAGTGTGATTTTCTTATAATAAAATAATTTTAACATAAAATGCTGATATACGAATATATCCATATAATATGCCATACTGTCTTCCCGCAAGTTAACGCTGACGGACGTAAGAATAACAATATTTAAGCTACAATAATCTTCCTACATAATAATTATTAATTATTAATTATAATTAATGATTTTTCACGAGAGAAATTGATACATCGCAAATTCTCGCAAGCCGCAATAAAATAACACACATTAAGTTCTTGTATCAATAAATAAAATTGTGCCGGAAACGAAATATCCAAAATGCATCTCTCCCTCTCGATAAAGAATAACATTTTCTTAAAAAATTACTACCATAGAGTAAACAACTTTAGAAATCTTTTAAAAGCATTAGATTACAAACCATTCTCTCAAGAGATACTCTTCGAAGGTATTCGCTTAAAAACAAATGTGCCGTACGATCGGGTCGAACGATAGGTTGGCACTGATAAATCGCCGCTAATTATGAAATCTTCGTCTGCCCTCATCGACGCCTCCGGACTGTAACGTCGATTTCGATGGCGCAGCTCGCCATCGTAAAACGGGGGCGCTATTAGTTTCGATCGGATCGCACGCCGGGCTCCCTCGCTTTTTTTATATTTAGAATATCCGCGTCTCGCGGGAGGGAAGACGTCGCAGCGACTACGAGCGCAGCGAGGCGGTTCAGCCGCTTGCAACTGCACTGCAATTAAATGCGCGCGCGTAACCGAACACATCGTGCGGCAGATTTATGCGTCACTGCCGGCTACGAAGTCCCTCTTTCTCTCTCCCGCCGTTTCCCTTGCCCTGTTCTAGCCCCTTCCGACCCTCCGCGGTACGGGATATCCGCCCTCTCGTCCCGCGTCCCGGAGGAGAGGAGAAGCAGACAGCCGAAGTGATCGTCACGTATCTCAATCCCGGAGGAGGTGGACGCGCCCCGTGTGCTTTGATTAAGTGTTACGCGCGTTTAACCGAACGCCGTGCCCGGAAGCAACACTTGCCCTCCCTTCGATCGTCCGAGAAGACACCTTTCATTTCACTCCAGTCTGCCTTTGTCTCTCGCACACAGTAATGCAATAAATCTAAAAGGTTTACGCTGATTTCTGTGAAATCAAGAATCTCTCTATTTACAATTCTAAGCTTCATATTTCCACAGCTAGTAGGGCAATATAAAATAGCTCCGGGCAGCCGGCTCTTTGATTACACTCCGCTACGTTCTCAATACCGGCGGCGGCACTTGGCGTGTAATTTCCAGTCGTAGAAACAGAAAACTCGTCTCGCAGTCTCACTTCGGGTCTCGGTAAAAATGTCAAATAAATGCACTGTTCGAAAGACGATGTTCGGGAACACGATGAGAGGGTAGGAAGTCGCTTTTTTGTTTCCGAAAACGTCCGACCTCATATCGTCTGGTCGGATAAGAAATCGCCGCCGCGTTGCGTTCCTCGAACTTCTCCAATAATACTTTCAGCGTCGCCTTTCGTTCTGAAAAAGCTCTCTTTGAGTTCGACACGTCGATGCAGTTATCGCAGGTGGACACACGCGCCTCGGGGAAACGAATCGCTGACTCGCCCACCGCGAGACTCGTGCTCGGCGAGATGAGAAAATAACGCCCAGAGTATCCCGGGCGATCGACACCGTCTATCGTCGCGTTCAGAGTGAAATAAAAAGTTTCCTCGTTTACCGAATCGCTCGCCGCCGGCTGCATAACTGAAATAAAAACGAGCCAATGCTTCTGTCCCACTTTTCCGTTGACGTTCTCACTTACGCCGTTCCCAAGTGCATCGCGCGATGCAAAAAATTAAACAAAATTTGGAAGAGCTACTTTTTGATACGTTAAACCATTATTATTCTTTAATTGAAACTAGAGATGAAAATTACTTCACCTAACGGTAACTTATTCAGTAAATTACGGTAAATCACTGTAATTTTGAAAAGACGACTGCTTCTGTTCTTTTTTACTTGATCTTCATTACTTGACGTTGGAAACGTTCAATTTATTTCTACTATATACTACATACAGGTTAATAACACTTTTAAATGTGTAGAAATATAATAAAGACTGAAGCATTACATATTGGTTAACATTAACAAAGTATTGCTCAATAAATTTTTCAAAGTTGTAAAAGATAATTTTGATTACGAGCAGTTTCAACGTTAATTACTTTCAGTCTCGTCGAGAAGCATTTTTCGTGCTTCGATGAATCATGAATATGCTGAATGTATTCTGTAACGATTCCTTCCGCAGGAAGGAACTCTGCTCTTGCTCGGGAAATTTTACAAATGCAATTCTCAACGGGCCGACAATGGTAATGCACTGGCGTGGCGCGTGGCTGCACCGAATGTAGTGACGACGCGCGATCCCGTGAGCGCACGTGGAAACGGATCCATAAATACATGACGCTTTTAAATCCCTTTTAAATTCCATTTAAACGCGGCGGATGTATATGTGCCGCATTTAAAATTCCATTTTAAAGGACCAGTTATATTGTCTTTGATACATGGCTTAAAAACGATGAGTCTTACGACGAATCGCTTTCGAGGTATCAGTTATCGCGCGCGTGTGCGTGCACAACACAACACTTCATCATATAATAAATTAAATGTACTCATTTTTATGCGCACGGGCGCGAATTTGCATTTGCAATAACACCGCGATAATTTTTTAACAGTTAGCCATTCGATGAGAAACGTACAAATGTGCGTGCAAAAATATATTACAAAAATTTTTTTTATATCAATATTTTATTACACTCTTTTCACTTTGTACGTGTATTTTATGTTTTCTGAACATTACATGTATAAAGTTTCTTTAGTATTGTTGGTGTTGTTCTGAAGTTAGTATTGTTAGAATTCACAAGAAAATTACGACGCGAAATCTTCAAAAACTTAATGTTAAATAACAAACTTCAAGTTCGAGTGAGAAATTGCACTCTCGCGACTTTTGCGCGAAATATAACGCGCAATGAAATGCACTTCACATGAGAGGCCTCATAGATTGCAACTACTAAGATAGATGCCACATACTAGGGACTCGTACAAAGCATCTAAGGGCAAGGAATTCACGAGCTCGATCGTTCTACGCAAACGACTTTAACCCACTCAGAGATAATTCTCTTCCGGCGCTGCCGGTTCTTCCGCTAATGAAGCGCGCTTCTTTCGATGATTTAAAGTCAATTTACTGAGAACGTTATCACGCTCCGGCAGTTACCATTTAGCGCTATTTAAGCGCAAATTTCAAGAAATTTATGGCGTTATAAGAATGTTACATTATTTAATAAACGTAATGGAGGCAAGGTTGCTTTTTCACACAATTACACTTATGCGAATAAAAAAAATTTCAACTCGAAGACGTGCAATATTAAAATTGAAAATAATCACCTCGATTAATGAATTATATCAACATTAGAGACATCCCAAGTATAAATATTTTGCGATACAAGAACTCAAAGTAAAATAAATACATTGGAAATATCGAGTTAGACAATTATTCCGCGAATATTCATCGATATCAATTTCCTTCCACCCCTTTTCTTTGCACGGCGATTACTTCGGATAAAATATTTCAAATTAAACCCGTCTCTGCTTTCAATACTTCCTATCTATTCTCCAATCTTTTTTTTTTTTTCAACGCATTTCCCTTTTTAGATAAGCCCCGTTACATAAAACGAGCACTTTTTCTTAGGTGGTTCAATTTAGGCGCATACATCCGTAACCCTCTATATGTTAGATGCACTGGGCGGGGCGCACTAAATCTCGCTAGAGTGAGACGCAATGTGCTTTCGGGGGATCGATATTATCGGCGATTCGGGGATGGGAACGAGGGAGGTTGGGAAAGAGCATGAATTACCGGGATGTCATTCGCGACTCGGACTGCACTCACGTGCGGCGAAAACGAGTCGGTCGAGCGCGGTGCATACGATTTCGACCGGTCCATTACTTCTCCGGCGATGCGCTTCTCCTCCGGAAGACGCAGCTCTCTCTTTCTGTCTTCCTCCCTCCTCATCCCGTTGCATCAGATCCCTTCCGGAACGAACGCGCGTTTCTTTCTGCGCGGCGGTTTCGTATCCGCCGGTGATAAACATCGGCTACGTGCCAAATGTGCATGCTCGCGGCTTCTTGAGATAGCGCAAGTTGCATCCTCCCACCTTGAACATTCATATGTGATGTCGATCGTTCTGATCAATTCCCGCGCCCACGATTTTCCTATCGCCGATCGAGCCGATTTAACGAAGTTCTTCGTTGGATAGTCTTAACTTCGGGAAAATGCAACAAACCATTAACCCGTTAAAGTTTTCGTTATCTTAAATCAAGCACATTTCGATTTGATCTATTTTATCACAAACGGTGGCCTTTTATAATTGAAAAAAAAACGATAAGTTCATCACATGTACGTACAAAATTATTTTTTACAATAATTCATAAGTTTTCGTTATTATGACAAGCGCAAACGCTTGTAATAATAATGATAATATACGTTTTTTAATTAATTGTAACTCTTTGTATACACGATACAGTAATTTTGGCCTACAATTTATTTTCTTTGAAAAACCCAAAACACACTGCAATTATAATTTATATAAAACTTTTTTAAAATAATAAATAACTGTAATAATTGTGCTTTTTGTGAAAATTAAAGTGTAGAGAGTCATTGAAAAATTTTTTATGTTTGCAAAAGTAATGAAAATTAACTCAAAAAAATATACAAAATTAAGAATAATGTAAGGCTTTAATGATAAAATCAATAAAAAATATAATTTAATGTCTTTATGAATAAATTTCTCATTTAGAATTAAAGATATGTAAAGTACTGAAAGAGGTCAACGAGTTTTGGTAACGACATTCTGTTAAAGCGACAAAGAAATGACCGTCGAAATTAATGCCTTGTTCGAGAAACTTCTTGCATTGAACCTACAATTCCGCATCGGCAGTACGCGAGGCGCAGCACAAAAATGCAGTTCAAGAAGAATACCGATTCAAATAAAAGAAGCGTTTACAGCGACCCACTTCTTGCTCGCATCTCCATTTCTCGTGCGCAACCACCCTCTCACTCTATCCCGTCCTTCACCCTCTCACGTCGCTGAAAATCCCGTATCCTATCTTATCCCGACTTTCTCTCGAAAGAAATAACTGCAGTTGTACAATGCATCTCCTCGAGGCACTACACGTTCGCCAACAACACGACGTAAATAGAAATAAAAACGCAGCTAAACGCAGGTAAGCGAGAAAGAAAGAGAAAGAGAGAGAAAGAGAGAGAGTCTTCCGTTTCGTCTTCGACAAACATTTGCGCGCTTCCTGATACAGGAGTTTTTCTCAGAAACATTCGAAAGACAGAGATTTCTTTGATTGATGTCTTTTTCGAAACATTTGATGCAAACGACTATATATAACAGAAGGCTATTCCAAATATCGTCAGCTTTTCTTTTCATCGAAAATCAATGTTCCATATCCTGTAAAATCCTTATTGCAACATAAATAGCAGTTATATGAAATGTATGATTTTATTCTGTATACGGAAAGTATACGGTATGTAGATCGATGAAGTCAGCCATAGTTTTGCATATTCTTTTTTTCGGCAACTCAAGCAGCGACGCAGCCGAGAGGAAGGAGATGTGCCTCCTTCTTGCGGGGTTTTAATAAGATCTGAAGAATATCCGAGTCGATTATCTGCCGCCCCACGAACAAGCATGTCGCATTGAGATCCTCGGCTTCCTGCGCTTTACAAGACTTATGATGAGACAGGCGCATATTTCCGAGGCCGCTTTTGCGATGCTCGCCGGACTTGACGAACATCCGAAGAGATTACTCGCGAAACGATGCGTGTAAAAAACTTCTCGCGCTTAATCAAATTTAATTTGCCGCCTCGTAATTTTGTTGCGTTAAGCAAAATTAATCGATGAAATTATGTATTTAGTATTTAATTAAATCGACGACACATTGTATTATAATCGTGAATTCGCTATGTATATTAATTAAACGAGAGTTTAATTAATACATAGTACCAGATTGCATAAAAATACATTGTTAACGAGCGAATTAAACCTTTGCTCTCCATAATTATCTTTTTTTTTTTTTTTTTCGTTATTCCGTTGCAGTCAACGTAGCGAAAGCCCGTATGTTACAGCGGCACCTCGCAAATTAGAAGGGATCGCGCCGCTTTCAAGATCACTTCTCGAGCTACTGAGTATCCGAGGAATATCGGAAATATATAAACGTGCTCCGTTTGATCATTCACCGTGTATTCTCTCTTCGTCCTCTGTATTTCGCCTCGTATCCGTGGCGTTCGCTCTTTGATACGAACTTTTTCAATCTATAAGTCGCAGTGATATGAGAGCAAAAGGGAACGCAAAAATAAGAATACGCGAACCTACACAATCGCGATTCGATATAATACGCCGTGTACTCGCTTTCTACTCCCGTGATCTCTGTTTTCCTTGCTTTTGTGTTCCGATACGTCCTTTTTCGTTCTCCATTATATTCTTTTATTCCCTTACAATGCGATGCAAAATGATATTTTTCATTTTGTGCATGATATTAACCGCGTCTTATCTTGCATTCAGCCATTTGTAATGTTTGCAATTCTTTCGTGTCCCAGTTTATCGCTGTCCATTCAATTTTTTCGATTTCAACCATTGGATCTCGTTAATAAAATCAATTACAATAAGGTAATTGTTAATAAAATTAATCACAATAAAGTAATTGCAATTACTGCTGCTTTTTCCTATTGTAGTATCAAAATAAAAAATGTGAGTTCGTTATATAAGTTAACATATTTTAATGTTACACTAAAACTACTATAAATAAATAAGAAAACAATATTATTATAAATACGATAGTAATCGAAACATTGAAGTAAAACTGAAAAATAATAGATTCATATCTTATATTTTTATTTCTTTCATTGTATTTAAATAAGTTTTCGAGCTTGTTGCTTTTATTTAATGTATGTTAAAGATTCTACTTGAATAATGATTAAAAAGGATGTTTATTTTATATTTAAAAAATTACTAAATAAACATCAACTGTTATATGAATAAAGCGGCAGTAATTGCGATAGTTAATCAATATCTTTAGATCTTTAAGTGCTTTTTTAAGACGCTTCTTTAATAAATATTTGCTTTCTCCTTTTCTCTTTTCTCCGTGATAATCAGTCTCCCGGATATTCATGCCGCAGAAGAAGCAGCAACAAATACCTCCGCTCTTTCTCATACAAGTTTTTCGAGACTCTCATTTTATCTGGATCGTGTTTCAGACTCTTGTGATTCAGTGAGCCCTTAAATGTTCCGCTAATCGTTGTCTCGCATGCGTGTTGATATAACGCGCGACGACGCCTCTCCTCATCGTTCTACTCATCTGCGTTATTCTTTTCATCGAGTGCCTTTCTCCTTCACCTATGAGGGAAGGATGAAAGAGGTCCGCGAGGAAGCTCTTCTTGGATCTTCTTTGTCTTCGTCGGGTGTCCGACGTCATTATCAGATGCCACGTTGCATTGTTCGTTGATCGCGCTACCAGATCGATCGATCTCACTTGGCGGTGCGCTTGATTCGCATAGAACAAAGCGATCTCTATTTGATCAGAATTTTACAAGTGTTCAATTTTATCGCACGAGATCTTCTCTGAGTTACAGGCGATATGATTGTTCAAGAGAAAGATTTGAATTTTTGATCCGTGAAACTTTTGATTGTTCAAGTCGTAACATCTTAGGAATTCGAAATACTTCATATCCTACAAAGTTCAGACATTCGAAGCTTGTAATAATAATGATGAAATTTCCTTCGATATTAATGTCAATGTATAATTCGAGACGCACACTTTACTTGTACGTCTTAATTCCTAGTATTAAGCATGTATTCGTAGCAAATATTCCAAAATTATGTAATTTGCAGATACAGATGGGAACTAACAAAAGGGTTGAACATTTTTCCCTCGTGCCGTTCGGATCGACGAAAAGCAGTCGGGTCAAACTGCGTAACACGCGTGCAGCGAAACGCCCTCATTTATGACATGTCGCACAAACCGACGCGCAATTTTAAACCGTCACGTCGCATAAATTGCAACGGAAAGTCCACGCTACGCATCGCTTATAATAACCAGCTTATAATAACCGTGCGCGGTATAATTATTACACACGACCCCCGGAAGCTCGTGCACGGTCATTGTAGTATTTCATTTAATTTCTGTGCCTGCTATCGTCGTCCGCGTTGGGCCGCGAGTCCCGCGCGGGATGCGTTTCACGGGGGCGCGTAATTGAATTGGTTTATCTTGCCGGCCGAAGCCCCGCGGGAGCGAGAGAGGAGAGCGGCTGTTCGCGGCCGTGCCGCGGGGCTTTGGCTGCGATTCATCAGCGTCACGTCAATGCGTTTCGATGCTGATTTGCGGCCGGCGTAATCACTCTCTTTATTAAATTCCATCATCCCCGGGCGAGCGCGGATCGCTCACTCGCTCGCGACTTGCCCCGGCGCCAATCACGGAAACGTCCAGAACTGCGGTTGCCCCGGAGCGCCGTTTGATTCGCCGTCATCAGAGGTTCCCGGTACAATCCTGCGCTTCGATGATGCACTCGGTTCATCGTTTACTTGCGAGTCGCGTGGTTATCAATTACGGTTTTGCGTTCCGGCCGTGTGCGGCTTCCGCAAATTATGGTGCGGTATCGGCTCGTGAATACGAAACGCAGGACTGCTTGGGTCATCTTCGTGACTATGTTAATAAAATACTGACGCGCGGAGCATCTGCAAAGGTAAACGGCGTGGACGAGATTTGTCGCATTGCTGTGAAAAAGTATTTTAGTAGATGCACTACTTTGTACTTTCTAATTGTGTTACGTTCGAATGCGTCAGACATTTCCAATGTCGCGTAATGCATATTACTATGATTATTAATTCAAATTTATATAAAGTAGTGTATATTGTAATATTATAAATATTTAATTAGGGGTTATGCTCATTAATTTCCATATATATATAAAATATTATATAGGAAGCATAATTTAATGATTATTAGGCAAATATTTAGGGTTGGTTGCTTATCTCTAATATTCGCTCATAATCAATCTAGGCTGTTCGCATAATTATAATAATTACATAATGATACAATTGATCCAGCCAAATTAGACGCAATCTACTACGCGATTCGAGGTGACCAGAAAACTCTTTGTAAGTGCAGGTGACAAATTTATTACCAAGACGGCTAATGGTCATTTATTGAGTAATGAGAGTCGTCGTTTAGGCAACTAGTGCAATCGAGGTGGCTACTCGATGAATCTATTGCCTATAATCATCCACCAAGCCCTATTATTCGATCACAAAGGACCTGCTGCTTAGCCGAACCATTGGCTCTGAAGATAACAATCTTTACCGGGCCATGTTGCGGCCGAGATCTCTCGTGGATCGCGTGTGTGACCTACGGTAGACGAATTTGGTCTGACGTCGAAAAAATACCGACGTCGCAGGCTTCTGTATTATACGCCAGATGATCGGCACGCTACAATTTCTTCTGCCCAAGAAACAGCGCTCAGGATGCTAATCCGGGCTGCCATTTGTAATATTAAGACTCACGCGCGTGGGCAAGTAGAAGAATAATTACATGTACGCCCATTTGCACGAATAACAAGCCAACGGAGTGTTCGATAATTAATAGTATGAACGAAAGGTCAATGTAATTGTTATGGAATAGCTTGAATTAATAGAATATCTTCTCTAAATAAAATTTCGATTGCAATTTTTTAACAAAAAGAAAGGAAAAAAGCAGTAAGGATTTTAACCTTTTGCATTAGAAATTTTTTTAAATTTAAAATGGTCAATTCAATATAGTGTTCTAAATCTAAATTAATTTTTCCATATTTTCCAAAGATTATTAATTTATAAAAAACATAATATAGCGAAAAACTCTAGGAAAATTCTGAAAAATGAGATGTTTTAAATAAGCGCTGTTTGACATAAACAGTTACAGATAAAACAAGTATTAGTAAATATTTTTATTACGCCTGATTATTATTAATCGAGTCCGTTTTATAACAGCAAATGCAAAACTGAGTGTCAAACGACTTTTGCAGCATTTAGCGTGAAATATGCGATGGAAATGTAGACTAGAGAGATGCAAGAATTTTGCAGAGAAGCAGTACGAAGCGACGGCGCATTATTACTGTAATGTCTACCGGCGGAGTGTGGTTCTATGTAACCGGGTGTAGCGAGGAGACTGGCTGTCTTCTCACCTCCGTTATTATTTTTCCCCTTGAAGCTCCCTTAGCCGGCCTCTGCCCGGAGCCACGGAGTAAGATGATACGTCCCGTCGTGGCCACGGGCACCAGGCCATAAGAGACGAGATAAGACTAGATAGGACCGCGGGACTCGAGGATCCGTATTAACTTCCCTTCTTTCTTTGAAAGTGGGAAAAGAGGCGGGTAGAGAAGGAGAACTCTTAGGACACTAATCGCCATGCCCTGTCGCCGTGGGTTATCGCGGCCGAGGCGATGGTAGGTGGTGGCGGCCGGCTCGCCTGCCTTCATACATTCTGTCCGCACCGGTCGTGCAACGTCGAGCCAAATGAGCCTGCTTTCTGTGAAAGGACACGAGAACATCTCGGCGAAGTGATGGGTACGCGTACGATCCTGGGGAACCGAGCGAACCGACGAGTACATCGGCGGATAACGCTACAGTTGCGTGGAATTCTTATCTACGCTTTTCTTTTCATTTTTCTCGCTCTCCGTTTTTGATTTTACATACAATATTTCTATTCTGCTCGTAAGGCAAACATTCCAATGTTATAATAACACTTTATTTTGATAGTTTGATTGATTAAAGTAGTGCGAATATCTCTTTATACGTAATTAGAGAGGAATATTTCATTATATTGTTGCGCGCCGCGCGTAGCCCGATACAATCCGCGCCGTCAGTCAGCTGTAGGACCGATCGACAATATCGATCGGCCGGTTGCCAGGGTATATTTGTAAACAAAATATGATAGTCAGTTCTGTGCCGAACACCTGCCATGGAGGACCCTTTGTAAATTTGTTTCCACTTTTTAAAATAAAGTTGGTGTTCCTTCAAAATCTCGTCTAGCTTCCTTTCCGAGAGTGCGTGTGTGTGTGTGTGAAACAAAGAGTCTCGACGCAACAATATAATTAAGAAATAGTCGAATAATTTTTAAAGAAATATACAGTTACAGTCGTATATAAAACGTTTATCATTTAGAAGATGTTAAAAAATAAGAAAAAAAATGAATCCTTGTTTAACATATTTTGTCCGTCCAATTCTACATCGACAAACATAAAGATTTCATAACATAGAAATTAAATTAAATCACGAGAACATCTTCATTGGTAATCAAAGGTAAAAAAATTCCTAATCGGTCTAACTGTAGTCCTAACCTTAATCCTAATTGCAACGCATCTGAGATAACCTATTATAATAATCTAAATCTTGAGTTAGGACACACAATAATTAGGAGATGAAATCATAGCGTCATTTTCGGACAAAGGATCACAAAAGATTCCGCTTTGCATTTGAGGATCCTTAAATCATCAGTCAAATTGTCTTTAATTATGCGACGAACGCCAGTGATCTCCGCAATTCGGAATACTGCGGCTAATTCCCTCTCGAGTGGACGACTGAGATCGGGATCATTATAGGCCGATTAGACCTAAGGAATTAATTCGGCTATTGTCTACGGGATTTCTGTCCGCGCCATAAACCCTTTTCATCAAATGTGCGTCGCAAGTCCCGCCCGTCTATCTCGATCGCCTTTCAACCCCTTTCTCGTATCCGTTCATTTATTTCCGTCTCGCCGGCGAGCGTGCGCGCGCGAAAGAGAGAGAGAGAGAGAGAGAGAGTCCTGATCTCTAGTTGCGTGACCGATTACCTCCCTTCCTCGTTCCTTTCTCTCGACCTCTTCTACCATCGACTGCCATGAGAATACCGCGAATTAATCTTTAAACGTCTATCACGCAATAAAGCTATCACGGTGAAGCTCCCCATCTCACTGTCTTTTGTTACACCTCTTGTAATCTGAAAACTACTGTTATTTTGTGGTGAAGAAAGGAGATTTAATTGCTTTACTCGGCATTTTCTTGATACAAGGATAAAGAAAGGTGAAAAATGTTGAAAGAAGTAATAAAAAATTGATTTGCGACAGAACTAAGTTTCAATAACTTTTTCTCATTAATATAACTGATTTTACGCATCACTACAAAGGTATAAAAAAAAGTACGAAAAATAGAGAGAAAATGTTATACATTTAAGTAACGAATTTCTGCTTCAATACTACAGAACGTCGTTGATATTTTAACGGTTGATATTTTAAGTGTCAACTTGACGTCAGAGAAATTTGGAAACAATTGAGTTACAGAAAGTTAAAATTTTATCGATAGTAAAAGAGAAAAAAATATTAGCACTGTCAAGTCAAAAGTGTCGCTTTTTTCTCACAACGTCTGTTAATGTCATAAAAACATGACTTTGAATTATTTCGTAAAAATACAAATCCTGAAAAAATTCTGAATGCAAAACGCGTACGGTTCCCCAAAAAGACGTAAGTAGAAGAATTGGTTACAACCCTCGATGTACGTGGGAAAGTGCAAAATCATGACTACCCTTAAGCCACGAAGACCCTAGAAGAAAGGTTCAGTCCCCGGAGAACGATGAAAGAATCGCATTCTGCGTAAGCGAAGAATCTTCACGATCGCTTGGAGATGCGGAATGACAATGTCGAAAACCCTTAAAATGGAAACCTTGGTCGTGGGTCGCTCGTGCAGAGTCAAAAACTGTAAAATCAACCTTGCCAATCATCCCTAAATCACAGCAAAACAAATATATAAATTATTTCACGGGATTTATCATAATTTCAGTCTGTTATTGAAAAATCAATTTTTAATCAACAAATAAAAAGTCATGTTCCTAAAACGTGTAATATAATAATACTAATGGCGATTCCGATAACAAAATGAATAGCTTCGGAAACTGGTTTAATCCTGCGAAAGTACCACGTAAAAGTTTATATTTTAGCACTTCGTAAAGAGGGTTTGATGCTTTTGTCACGTCGCACCGACGCGTCCAACGGCGGAAGGGATGCACTCGGGGATGGTATTGTCACGTCGGGCCACTGTTGTCTTGGTTGCGCGCAAGGGTAGCCTCGATAACGAAAATCACGGCTGGCTGCGGAGTCACCATCATCACCAGCAGCCCTGAGGGATTCGGCTTCGGTCGGCCGCAAGCCCGGGTGCCGGGCTTTCAAAAACGAATCGCGCGACCCTTCAAATTAGGTTTATCCTACTCCCACGCTCGAAGGGTTGATACGGCGCAGCGAGTTTGTACAGCCATTCATTGCCGCGCGCTCGGACAAACTTTCTCGCACCCTCGCACCTTCTCAGTGCCACCCCCGAAGTGCTCCTTTTGAAAGAGCTTCTTCCCGTCAAATGCTCGGCGTAGGGAACGATGCGTAGATATTAAATTTATATTCCACCGTTTAATGAAAGTATACAAATCTTTCTAAAATATAGTTCATAGTCTGACCTCTTTATTTTGGAGATTTAAAGATTATTAATGTATTATATATAATACAAAATGCATATTTAATTCATTACATCAATCATATACTCAAAATTACTTTGATATTTTACGTATACAATGTATGTATGTACATAAAACAAAAAATTATATAAGACATAAGAATTTATCAATTATCAATTATTTTATAGTATGTATTATATTACAGTCTGCAGTGGTGTTTCGAGATAATTGATAACAATCATTGGCAAAGTAATGTAATTTAAACTTTCAGTATCGAATTGAAAAAAGGTATATTACATCACTTTGTGCCGTAACGCGGCTTAAATTTAGTTTCAAAATTTGACTAACGCCACTTTCGAAATAAACGACTCGATTAACTGCTTTTAACATGTAGATTGCGAATCGCAATACGATTATAACTAAATATGCCGACGTATTTAGGATGATTCGATTATTGCGTACGCTGTGTCATATAAAAAGGATGCGAAATAAAAATGCTTTATGACACGAGTTGAGAGTCAACAAATGTAATTTAACGTAATCAAGTTAGTAAAATTTAAAGCTGCGTTAACGAAAAGCAATCGAACGCACCTTTCGTTTTGAGGCAATCAGAAACGGCAATTATGCTTATAAAAGTAAAAAAAACTTAACTAAATGTAAGTTTAAAATTTAATTTATTCGTAAATATTAATTATTAAAATCGCAGAACAAATAAAACTATAAATATTTAATAAAATAAATATAATGAAAATGTCATGTGTTAGAAAAAAATTAATTTTAATTCAATGTAGCTGAGATGTCGATTTAAAGTATCCTGAATGTGTAATCTCGAAAAATAAAATTATTATTAAAAAATTAACAAGAGCTTCCGTCGCGTTCTACCAACGCACCGAAGTTGTACAATCAATGTGTAATTAAATAAAAAATGGAAAATATCCGCAAATTCGTTCGTTTGATTAAACTTTAATTTTTGCGATAAAAGACTCAATTCTTTCAATTTTCATTATCGAGTGCGCGAAAGGGATGAAGGGTAGGGAGCGGCGGAGGACAATGCCGTTACTCTACACGTGTCTCAGGACAAAGGCGCTCTGTGCTATCTCGGGACGCAGAGTTTGCACACAAAAGTTGTCCCTCGTTTCGCCACCGACGAACGCAGCCGGTGTAGACGCATCCCCGTAACGACTTCGTCGTGTGACAAACGGCCCTTGTGCGACATGCCGGGGCTCAACGTCGCGACGCAATAATCTAAACGTAACCATCGGATGCCGACTCTTGCGAGTAACTGATTGCTTTCCGATGCGATGACTGTTTAATGGAAATGCGCAATTCGTGCGAAAATTTCGAACAACGGTTTTATTCGCGTGCAACATGCATCACTTAATTCCGCGCTATGCAAGAATATTTATGTACACAAAATTAATTTTAGGTAATTTTTTAATTGATTCGTTTGCAACAATATCATTAAGATAAGTTATCTGTACCGCTCGAACGAAGAAAAATTGTATTGTTGTTGTTAAAAGGGAATAATGTAATAAAAAAATTGAGGAATATAGAACATAGAAAACTTCATCTATAATCAAGATATTTCAAAGTGAACGTAATCATTAATTATTGCAGATTCATCGCAAACGCGAGGAAGTGCGTAGGAAACGTGAGAACTTACTTCCGTCATGCTCGCCGCAAATTTCAACATTACATGGTGATTTCCTTCGGCCACGATAGCGCATACTACGCGACGTGTACTCGTGTAGTAGTCCACTTACGTGTAATCTATTACACGTCGCTTCACCGCCGTCATAGTCGGTAGTGCCATGCCAAAAGTTATACGCCGGGCAATGTCGCCAAATTGGTGAAAGGGTTGGTTGCAAACTGAAATGGAGAGGGCTACGCCCTCCTCTCCCCTTGTCGCCTACCGGGACTACGTCGTAAGGGTGGAAGGGTGCATGACGCTTCTGGGCTGCCGTGAGCCCTTGGACGGGACCACCGGTGTACTTGGCAGAGAGTGCTTTTCATCTCCGTAAATGGACCGGCGGTAAAGCAATTTTGGTACATTACCTATACCTGCTCCGTTCTTCCCCCTTCTCCGCCTTGCGTCAGCGTACCCAACCCCGGCCCACCCTCGTCTTTCATCTTGCGGGTAGGCCGCTACTCGATCGTGGCAAGCGCTTGATTTCGATAGGAAGCGCTCGACAGAACCCAAATACAAGGACCGAGGACTGATTTTGACGTCTCGAAAGATAATGCTAGCATTCGCTTTGATCATGAACGGAGCAACTCAGAAGTATTTCGATCGTCTTTGAATCATTAGGCTTGTTAGAGCTTTAGATATTTAGGTTTAGTTGTTTAGATATTCAAACTTTTTTACTTCTGTATTTATATATATTTAAACTTTTAAATATGTAAAGCTCAAAACTTCTACCAATTTTGAATATTTTATATATTTAAAAAATTATTCCTCACCTTTGTACACATTATATCTAATTATTTAGATAATTTGTAAGTAAAAAAGTTTGATTTATAAATATGTAAGAAATACATAAATTTCAATAATAAATAGTAACTAGACTGAAACGTTACGAAAACGATAAGATGCTTAATTGAATTTTCGTCAAGAAAAAGAACTTGAATTATCTAAAGAATCTGTAGGTGAAAGGAACGGCAATAAGCTTGGGACGCCGTGCGTTATAAGAAGCAATCGACTCTAGTCGATCAAAGAATAGGGAGTCGTGTAAACGCGACGAAAAACACTCATATGGTGCTTCATGGCGCGGAAGAATTCGATGGAAATGTTAAGTGGAACGTGCTTACTCGAACGCACCGGAGAAAACGTCAACGGAGATGGAGGAAAATGACCGAGGAGCAACAGAGAGACGCCCGGTAAATCGAGATAGACGGGCGACGTCTCTCCACTTGCTCGAGAAATCTCTCGCATCTCCCGTTTGGCTTCACCCTAATCGACCCCCGGGCCCTCTGGAATTCGATCCAATCCATTTCCGAAGGGTAATTTCGCCTTCGATACACCTGATCTCTACCGACGAATAGCCCTCGATCGCACGACGCAACGATCATTATTTAAACACGGCCGTGTCATTGTTTAAGGACTGTTACAAACTGCGAGATAACTCTCCGTTCTCTCGACAAATCGCTCGAATCGACATTAAGGGTTGTGTATTGCCAAAATGCGTTCAGAACAAGAATTTTCCGTCAATTATTGCAAAAGCATAATTTTTGTTAGAAAATGAACAATTTGTTTTTTTTTTCTTTTGATAATCGCGTGTTATTTTAACATTCTCGCATTTCTAATTTTGCATGACATTAATAACATTTGCAAATGTGCATAGATATTTTAGAAATTACATACGAGTAGATGTTTTTATTTAGCAAAAACAATATAATTTCCCTTTGCGTAGCCGAATTATTTTTCACGTATCTCCTGAATGACAAGGGTTTTCTTCGCTCGCAATAAGTAGCAAACAATTCCCTGAGTCATTTCGTGTCCGACGTATAATCAATGACTCGCTGGTTAGCATTTACTGTTCTGAGAATGATGCATGCGAGGAGCGCGTTCGGCTGATTCAACGACGCGCATCGCGCCTCCCTTGGGTCTTCTATCGCGTCGACGCTTAACGTCGGTTTCAGAGCATCGCTATAACTGATGAACCTTTTATTTAATTACGCGTCGTACACGCATCTGCGCACCGCCTCTTCTCTTCCGCGTCTTCTAGCCGAGCCGTATATTTGAAACTATCAGGGGTACACCCTTCTATCTCTTTATTGTTGCAAGAGATATTCTAATAATGTCGTTGTGCTAACGCTTCTTATAAAAACAAATAAAATCTGTTGAAATTGTTACACCAATAATTCCAAGTTATTGCAATAAATTTTGTGTTTGCATTTAATAGTTAATTAGAAATGCAAGAAAGAAATAATATTTATTTCGCGCTCTTTTCATTCTTTTCTTAGTATTATAATTTTTAATATCTATAATTTTTACCTCATCTTTCCCCATCGTTATATAAAAACAAAAATTCAATACGTACTAAAATAATTTTAGACTAAATTTCTAATTTAACACCTTTTCACGCAACATAAAATAATTATTGCGTAATTATACTGAAAAGTGTTCCTGAATAAATTTAAAAAATAATATTTAAAAAATCTTTCTGTATTTTAATCAGATATGCTAATTATTCATGCTTTTAGACTTCTCTTTAATTAAAATAAAAAAAATATTTTAAAGATTGATAAAATTTATAATAATTTTGTCAATCTGACATTCAATCAATCCGATACTCAATGATAATGATGCAAGATCGGCCAGACCCAATCGAGAATGAGCAATCGCAACAAAAAGAGAGAGTTCATCGACCGGCAAGATTCAACAAGCTGAATACAGCCGGATACCACAGACCATGAAATTTAATTTCATAAATGGCAATATGGAATACACAGCAGCGTATGTTTGTTCATATCCTTGCACGTACAAACATCGGCGGTAACATGGTACGTATTTACGCACCCTTGTTGTACAACATTCCACCCACTTCATCAACCCTTTCCGATCGCGTGGATCCGATCGCGGATCGGCGTTGAGCGATTGCACTTTCCCATGATAGCGTCGTGATAGAACGTGAGCTATTTTGCGATAATTCCTCACTCATTGCGGCAATCACCTAATGAACAAGCAACCTCACCACAATCGATCGCGATTTGCATAGGAATTTTTTTCTCCCTCAATGGCCGGGAGCGTGTAAAGAGATAATCGGCCATGCGTGTTAATATGAAGTGGATTTTTTCACATTTGAGCAACTTCCGCAAATAAAGTCAGATTTGGTCGCGATTTGTTCGGGGAGGAGCGATTGTGATGTAAGTATGCGAGAAGAGAAGTTTAAAGAGGTCGAAATTGATAGGGGAATGTATTCTTTGATTTTCCAGAAGTTATATACAGCAAAAAACGTTTTATATTTGTGTTACAAAATTTTGTGTTAAATTTTTAACATCTCCAATGTGTTAATTTAACGTAATATCGCTATTTCAACGTTTTATGTTAAATTGATATTCTATATTTCTTAAGTGTTTAAAATAATACAGTTTGTGAATAATTAGAAATAATTTTTTTTATAAATTTTTTAATTGTATAATACATATATAGAAACAAATACTGCACATAGCATCAAACAAACTAGCACCAAGAATCGACAATTACGAGCATAATAAAAATTTATAAGTATCTTATAATTTTTTAACAGCGATAAGGCAGTGAAATATGCGACGAATTTTTCAACGCGGAGCAAAATTCAAACTCGGTACAAAACTCGCGAGAGTGCTCGTTTGATTTATGGATAAAATATGATAGCGCGCGACATGGCTGGCATGCGCGTGTATGATTTCTTTTTTTTATACCACGCAAAAACTCGATTGAAGCGGGGAAACACGGCGAGTAATTCGCGCGCGATCGGATTTATTTACGTGTCGGGCGACGTTGTAATTTCGTTGCCCGTGCGATTCGTAATGACAAGTAATTGAAACGCGCCAGTACCGCGCGTTTATTCGCGCAACAGCGGAGCAATTTCGCGATTGACTGACAAAAAGTACCGCGCATAATGGGGTCGACGGATTATCGCTTTCTCGCTAGAGTTACGAGCTGTTATGGGGTGTTTTAGAGACTCCCACAATACGCTGCTAAAAATAAAATGTTGAATAAGCCGCCGTTTATTCGAAAACTTCGTCATTGCAAAGATTATCTTTAATGTATAATGCCATTCGTCATTGATCTGTTCAATATATCAAAGGATCAATTTTTGTTACTATTTACTGTCATTATTTCGCAGTATTATTCATTATTATCCATAATTTAATTTTTTTTTTTAAATTGACTAAAAAACATTATAAAATTTCTTTTTTCTCATACATGTATGATACAATGTATATTACACATATTGGGGAAAAAAGAAAGAGGCAAGAATAATCTTCTAAAATATAAATTTGTATAAAATGTAAATTTAAACGCACAGCTTTTAAAATGCTTTCTCACAATGGCCACGTCCTGAGGCCATTACAAGCCATCATAACTCGTACGCACTCATCTACGAAATCCTGACGCATTTAAGGAACCCTTCACACGGTCAGTAAGGTCCTGACGAACGCTCTCGGCGACATTATCGTGCGTGACTATCTGATCGTGCCGGCCATTTCCATTTCGTCGCGGTTGCAAAACCAGTTCAGGACCCGCTCGCCCGGCGACCGCGAAATTTCACGCCCGTTATAAACAATTTAAAGTTGCGACAAAAAGAGCTCATTTTTTTTAAGTGAACGGAGAATCGCGATTTCGCGACGCTTGTGGCCGATAAATGGAAGACTAAAAGCGTAAGATATTTTATCATTTTTACATGCTTTTTTGTTTTTAATAAAAATAACACCTGATATATTTTTTTTTCATGCAAATAATATTCCATTTATTTATAATAATTATTTATTTATATATGTTTTGTTATTAAACGGAATCTTATTAGTTTTTAATACATCAAATATATGAACTTCATCGAGATCGAAAAAGAAGGTTTCCGTAGTGGAATGAATCAATTTTGTGTTTATATCGATGGTTGCTCGTGTATTATATCTCCACAGAAACCAAGATAGTAATTTCAATCTGCTGGGATCATCCGGATAAACGAGGTAATCGATATTTATGTCAGAGGTGTGTGAAAAAAGTAACGCCACCTTAATCCGAGTATATCGCAAATCCTCGAGAGCATTGTTGTTACTGTTCTATATAATCACAATTTTAATATTCATAGATTATCGAAAGGCGCTTAATCAAAAATAAAATTAATTATAATGTAAGTGATAAGGCAAAATCATTGGTTAATTTAGAGCTTACTCGAAGAGATTAATGTAATAACCTACATATAAAATTGTAATTTTAATATATTGCATGTAGAAATTTAATACTCTCTCTCTCTTTCTCTCTCTCTCTCTCTCTCTCTCTCTCTCTCTCTCTATTAAATTTTGATTTTAATTATTTTCAAGATTTTCCATTCTAAACTAGAATATTTTTAATTTACGTAAATGTCGTAAATGAAAGCATTTTCCACAACTTATTTGATTTGATTTTAATTATTATTTTAATCGCCATTATTTTTATGTCAATAATGATTTTTATTGAACAGAATACTGTTTAGTTTATTATCATTATATTTGCACAGAATCATGAAGTCCAATTATCTAAAGGCGCAGGAGAAAGAATAGAAGGTCGGGGTCCGAGATGCCCGCAGGGCTGTTATTTTACTGAAAAGCATCATTTCTCCAGATCTTCAAGGGCATCATGGGAACTGTTATGGTCACCCCACAGACCAAAACCTTGCAATAATATTTATGGGTACGGACTTGCGTATTAGAGAAGTAAATTGTTTCTTTTCCTTTATGTGATATACACTGTTTTGTTCTTGCTATAAAGAGAATCCGTCAGTATAAACAAAAATCACTATTATCTCCTATATTTGGAACCAAAAAAGATATCAAATATTATAACATTTCTCTTTTAATTCCTTCAATATTATAGCTAAATATTGAAGGAATTAAAAGAGAAATGTTGATAATGTATAATAAAATAATCTCCGTGCTATATATATTTAAACTACTATCTCTTATACAACACAATAAAGATTATTTTAAATGAGTAAAAACGTTTCCTGAATTATTCAATTATGATTAGTACGTTTATTTTTAATCTCTTATTCAATAATTAAATGTAGAAATTTATTCATAGACATCAAAAAATCCACAATTTTTTTTTTTATTTTTACCACTGAAATATGTCGATTGTAAAATTACTGTGTTATTTATATCCTATTACAACAGAAGTATCATTCCCTACCGAGCAATAATTCTTCAATATCTACACGATCTTTTTTCGATGTAGCTACTTGTATGGCAATATTAATTACAATCCGAGTGGGAACTGCAACGTAAGGGTGTAAGTGGATTCGATATAAAAGCGCAGAAGGGAGGAAATAAAGAGATTGGTGCTGCAGTACGAACATAAAAATCTATCACCCGACCCTTCTCAAGAGTACTGCAGAAGAGATAAAGCATCGACCATGAGAAGTGATCTGTCTAAGAAATTACTTAAAAAACGAGAAAGATCTTTAAAATACACCTTTGCATTAAAGAAGAAAGAATGTTAATAAACTCACAATAAATAAAGGATTTTCTGTAATATTGTATCCGTATAAGTACGTTATATTTAATTCTTCATCTTCTTTTCTTGTTTGAAAAACCAAATAAAATACAATTAAATATTGTATAGAAATTTTATTAATTTAAAATGTAATTTAATTAATAACTTAGTAATTACGTAGAAAGAATGCTATAACGATTCTGTGGACAAAAGGACGGGAGAAATTGAAGATTAATAAAACTCATCAAATCCCGGAACTTTCGATCGTTCTCAACACCGCTCGACCATCGCTTCACCCTTTTCTTCATCCTTAGTCCATAGAATTACCGCTTCGGCGCTACTTACATAATAACCTTTAATCAAAACTCGAGCGAGAGTCGAAAACAAAAGGTCTCGATGACTTCGGTGTCGCGCCATCGCTCGAACGTAAAAATCCATCAACGGCCCCTCTCGTGGAATTGCCAGGACCGGGGGAGAGAGTACGAAGAGGGCAAGAGGCTGCCGCGGGCGAGACAGCGACCCTCTTTTCATCCCCTTTTCTCCCTCTCTCATGCCCCGTCCGCAACAAGCAGTATTGACGAAATTGATTGCGGAGGGTGTATAAGCAAGCGCGGTCTCACATAGGGTAGTAGCGCGCGGGGGGATAAAGATGGCATGCTCTGCTCGTCCCCCTGCCCCTTCTGCTCTTTCCCTTGCCGCTAAAACGCAAAGGGGTGAGAAAACATTGTTACTAGCAGTTACTCTTGCGCGATTCCCGACCACCTTTTCAACCTTCCCCGTCTTTGGGTCCTACAACCTCCGCTCCTACAGCCGTCGCCTTCAAACCACCCTCGCGATCCACCCGCACGTGTTACGCAGCCCCGAGGGATGAACGGGAGAATCGAACGGATGTAGAAAAACGAAAAGCGCGGTGGAGGAAGAGAGAGACAGAGAGAAAGAGAGAAATAGCCGGAGCCTCAAGGGTACCGCGTCGCGAGGCAGACAGCTCCGTTCTTTCACCCCGTACCTCTGCTTCGAACAGGGATGCACTCCCTACCGATGTGGTTTAACTTTTCGATGTGAAATACCCGCAAGTACCTTAAGGGAAGATTTACTCGTTACTTTTTAAAAATATATTTTTTTCGTTAATTTCCACACATTTATATTTCTATTATTTCTATTTGTATTAGTTTCTGGATATTTATTGCCGCTTTTTCTAACGTAATTATACATAGGTCTTTCTTACTTTTTATTTCTCACATCTTGATATTCTTAAATACTTTTAAATATTTTTTAATAGAAATTAAAAAATTGAATTTGATAAAATCAAATTATAGCCACATATAAGAATTTTTTCTTATAAACAAATATATTATGTATCATACAAATATATCATTTAAATAACATAATATTTTTGATATTAATAATGTCGCAAATGCAACAAACAAAATGTTTCTTGCCACTTTTAAACACACTGTCCAGAAATTTTATGGATCTTGAGGATTCATGTAAAAAATCTATTTTCAAATTTAACAAAATTCCAATAATGTCAAATCGCGATCACGAGACAATCTAGCAAAGAGTCTTCGCGTTTCACTTAGTGAAGGAAAGACATATCTCGCAGAGGATACTTTTGAATCTAACGGACGTCATCTCATTACGCTTTAATCGTTTCTTGGAGAGGAGTGGCGTAACGACAGAGACGAATTCGCGTTGCTTTCTGTAATTGCAATCTGCATTATTTAATCTTACCGGGCAAGAGACGGAAGTTCGTGAAATATTGTCGCAGCAAGTCTGTCTTCTTCCTCCTTCTCCTCCTTCTCTCTCTCTCTCTCTCTCTCTTTCTCTCTCTCTCTCTCTCTCTCTTCCGCGCTCTCTTTCATCCTCTTCTTACAATCGCCGCCGTCTGCCAACCCATAAATCCGCCTTCGCCGTTTGCCCTCAAAACAGAATGACAAAACCATGGCGAGCGCGAATCCGATTTGACAGTAACGCGGACATCGCCAGACTAAAACCTAGGTCGCGGGAATATTGACATTTCATTAAACGGGATTCCTGACGCGCGTGCATACACGCGTCCCGTTTCGAATGGTGAAATCGTCAGGTAAAATCAGGACGTGTCAGAGTTCAAGCCGTTCGCAATTCGAAAACAGTAGTTTTCACGCCCAGATTTTTTACAGCAACTCTCTTGACGATTGTTATTAATTATTATACATATAATTAAGTTTACAAACGCATAAAAATTCTTCATCAATAAAACGAGCAAAAAAGGAAATAATTTAATTTGTTTTATATTTTATAATCATACATTTTTTATGATTATACCTAAATTTTTCGGACCTCTTTCATAGAGTCAATTATTATTTTGACATTGATCAGAAAAGCTTTCTGTTTCTTTTTCTTTTATCAAAAGTCATTGTCCATCCAATCTCCGTCACGTTCACTTTTCGTCGGCAAATTCCAATTTGCATTTTCATATATTGTACCAATGACACAAATGTTAAATCGCCGTAAGTAATCCTACAGTCGTAAGCGATCAATAAAAAAGTACTTTTACGACGGAAAGACTTTCGTTCAACTTGTCTCGCGTGGAATTAGTTTCAAGAACTACTTAGCATTCGCTTACCCATCGAATTTTTCACAACGACCATGGGCGTACTCAATAGATCACTAGCCATAAATATGGGAACGACTAAAAGATAGCAAGAAACTGAGCAGCCCTTCTTTAATGTAGTGCTCACTTCCGAAATCCATAACGTCCGATCCTTCCACAGAAATATTGCGAGAAAAATGTACGCCAGGGGCAGTCGGCTTCGTAGAAAAGCCTCGGAATATAATATATAACAGAGCATCGCGGGCAATACGTTATCTCGAAATACACAATGTAATAATAAAAGGAATAGATAGCGCCGCGAATAAATTCGTGATTCAGTCGAGGGAAGCGGTGTAACTACTTTTAACCTTCAAAGAGGGTTAAAAGAGATTCTGAAGCAATAAAACTGGAATATATATGTTTTAAAACTTTTTAAGAACACAAAAACAATCTTATTAAGGAATATTAAAAAGAAAAAATATTATACAATATTATAATATTATTACAACAACACAATAAAAAAATCATAAAATTTCGAACTAGCAGAATAACTTTTAAAGAAAATAACGAATTTTTATTTAACTTTATTTTTTACTTCTTTCATTTTAATATTTTATTTATAATTAAATCCAATAATTATCAAATTATGATTTTTATATAAAAGATAAATTTAAATAATAAAAATATTTTGCAGATATTATTGAATATGAAAAAAGCTAATTCGTGGTAATTGTTTTTAATAAAATTTCAACTGGTCCGTATTAATTCGGTCGACAGATCCATTTTTTAAAAGTTGTCCGCCACGTAACCGATTATTTTCCATCGTGGCTTATATATCAGAAATCGTATATTGGAAATTTAATGGATCATTGGTACTAGTGACCTAATTGTGCGAGTACAGGCGATTAAGCGCTAGAAAAATATGATTTTACGGTAATTGAGGGCGCATTCACGAACATTGCAGAATTTGAGCATCCATTCTCTATTTAGTTCTTCAGTGACTGCACGTCGATAACGGGCGATTCGCTAATTTATAATAAATATCTTTGTTAGAAAGATAACTAGTAATTAATGATAAAGTAGTATAGCATTATAGTACAATAATTTAACTTGTAACAAAATATTTCTTTTCTTATGTGTATGTATTTTAAGATTTTATAAGTATATTATTTCATAATTATTAGCACTTTTCTTGTAATTCTTAATTTATCACTATAGAAAAATCTAATAGAACTTTGTTCAAAATATTTTATTAATTTTATTACTATAATTTTGTTTAGCTATTAATCTTAATAAAATCTAATATAAAGATTTAGATTACTCTTTTTACATAATTCTTAACACTCCACTTCTGTTCTTTTAGTAATATAAATATCTGAACAATTTTTCACACACATAACAAAATAACTAAATAATTTTTATAGATAACAATGCATATATTTACATGATACGCTTTTTTTGTCGCAAATGTTAACGCTCTTTGCGATTTTTGCCATGCGTACATTATTGTCACGGGTACGAGGTATAAATTGGTTTCGACATTGATAAATGTGTTTAACTAGCTGAAGCTAGTCGAGTTTTGCAGCTTGTTCGGGCGGACAAAAGCTTTCGAAATACGCGCATAAATACCGAAAGGAGGACAGCGGAGAACTTTCGGAGCACAGGAGGAGAGAGAGCTTAAGACTCTTTCGCTGGAAGAGCACCAGGCGAGTTTCAAGTTTTAATACTGTACAAACACACGTACAACAGCGAATCTCGGGTATCGGTGGAGAACGGCCGCCTTCACGACGAATTCTCAAGGGTTTCCCCGGCGGCACGGCGACAACAACTTAAGCATCGAAACTACCGTTCTCCTTCTTTCGAACACTCGCTACTACTGTTGCATTATCGTTACTCACCCTCCCTTACCTGGAAAAGTTCCTCGGCTCGAGGAACGACTTATAAACCGACGCCGATACTTGCGTTATGGCGAATTGCGTGATTCAAATGGTGCTCAATGAGAGAAGTTTGGAAGTACTTAAAGAGAGTCGAAAGTCGTACTAACCAATTGACAAAGAAGGAAAAGCCTTCTATTGTATGCTTTAATCGGAGGAAGAAAACATTTTAAAAGTTGATACTTGATACAGCCCCTCCCCCCGAAAATACAATAATAAAGATTAATTATAAAATATGTAAAATTAAATATAACATTAAATTGTAGCAGAAATCCCATTGTATGCAAATTTCGCCAAGTAATTAACTAAAAAGTGTGTTAGATGATCTTTTCAAAAGTATTAAATCGCGGTATTTTCTTTTGTAAAACAAAGAATCACGAAATTACAGTAAAAATAAAAATATGTGTTTTTGTGAATAAATTAGATAAAATTAAATCAGGTTTCAGCTTGTCATATTGTCGCGTATATTAAGAAATTACGGTCCTTCCAAATATCTCATTTACGAATTCTCAAGTAAAAGATAAATCTTATAATTTCTCATTAAAATCCGTGAATACGGCGGGAACGGGCTGGTCCACCATTTTCTCGACGCGATCGTTGCCTCGTGAACAGCGATCATTCGTCTTCGCGGTTAAAGCAAGACCGGGAAGACGACGCGGATTCGTCGGGTCGTCGAAAAAGAGGGCCATAAGCGTCGTCCGAAAGAAGAAAAGTTCGTCGAGCTCGCTCGCTCATTCATTCTGCTCGTCTCTCACTCTCCGGCTGAGTCCATAAATTCTAGCAATTTCAGGAGTGCTCCGGCCGTCGCGGCGGTGGCGGGAATAATAACGTGACGACGGAGGGCCCAATTGTCCCCTAATGCCGCGAAGTTTCCATTCAGAGTGTCTTTTTGTGCGTTACCCGGGGGCGGCGAGAGCGAGAGTCGTATCTTGCCGTGGTGGCGGTGGTGGTGGTGGTGGTGGTGGTGGTGGCGGCGGCGGCGGCCGAGAAGCCGACCTCGCAATTCAACTCTAGAGCAACGTGGGAGGATTGCCAACTTTGCCATATGATAATGGACTCGCGATGGAATGCCTGCTCGATGTTACGTACTGTCTACGTATTAGATGTACGTGTAATTCCCCACCAAGCAACTGGAATTGATTCCGCTTTTGTTGCTCATATTAAGCAAAAAGAATATGTAATAGTATTTTATTTATTTTTCTTGCAATTCAATGGCGTGATAAAGTATTATGCAAAAAAATGTAATATTTAATGTACAAATGATTTTAATATATATAACACAATTTTTATTTATTTATTTCAATAGTATCATATATGTATCACATTTGTGTATTATATATTTATACGTATGAGTTTAATTATAAAAAATAATTAATAGAAAATTTTATTTTTATTAGTATTGTATTTCAAGCATAGTATTAAAGTTTCTAATTATAGTAATATTTATAAGTGGCATTTATTTAAAATAAACGGCGCCTTGAAATATATATATATATATATTGGTGCTTTTACAATACAGAATTCGATGTACTAATTACGTTTGGATATAATATAATTAATTTGTGTATTCCTATCGCTGAATTAGTAATAGCATACTAATCAAATGAGTAAAAATGTGCTTGTGGTATTACGATCAACGCAGAATTCGAGTGAATTTGACAAGGCAATTAAAATTCTATTAACCAATTACAGATTATTATTTAAATATGCATACAATAGATATGATAAAATTAATACCGCATAATAAATTTTTAAACCTTTCGTATTCATCATATAAATCTTTAGCGATGCAATGTAACAATAATTGAAAATTAAATTGCAATTTTCAAATAAATGCATATTTTTGTTATATATGTGTATATGTATATAAACGTAATAATAAATAGTTCACTTTTTATATTAACTATTAGCGTTACGTATCTTTGTCGTGTCCAGTCACAACGTAACCGTGTCTATTCGGGGAATTAACGCGGCAGCATCTCAAATGAAATTAATTCCCGTTCGAATCACGTGTATAGGTTTGGCGTCTCCGCAAGACACTTAATTAGGAAAGCGTTAGCTGTAGAACGGCGATGACATTGGCGATTGTTAGTCGGCCAATAAAGTCGCGGGATCTCTTCCAGGCTGACAGCGGCCAACAATAGGAGGATCCCGCGGGCGCCGATCGAGCCCGGAATAATGTATTTGATTTTGGTTTTCAAAGGCCGGCGCGCACACAAACGAACCGCCTGCATCACCCTTCGAACCGCGTAAACGGGGCCACGTGTCTAGTTTAAACAGAGTACGCGACATCGAACCGTTGTTCGGATTCGAGCCCGTCGATCCCGAAGCCGAGAGTGCGCCGAACCGTAAGGTATTGTCGTCGGCTTCGGAGAGGGTTCGCAGTCGCCCCTCTGGGCTCGCTGCCTTCCCTAAACCCTCGGCCGGCATCCCCTCCGACCGGAGGGGCCGCGGATTATTTCGCCCAGTTTTCGAGCGGCCCATTAAAAGCCGGCTTGTTGGGGCGATAAACGCTGATTCGGCCCGAGAGCCTGATTCTCCCCTTCCTAACTTTCTCTCTCTCTCTCTCTCTCTCTCTCTCTCTCTCTCTCTCTCTCTCTCTCTCTCTCTCTCTCTCTCTCTCTCTCTCTCTTTCTCTCTCTCTATCGTTGCTGTTGTTCGCTCGTCCAACGATCCGTGTCCTTCTCCTCGTTGACTCGCTCACGGAGATCTCAGCGAGGGATTTTCCTCTCAGGAACCGGCAAATGCGATCGATAAGTGGTTTTGTTTGACGATCAATGGATTAAAGCAGATTTGATGGAAAACCTCTATTTCGATTTAAAGGAATAATTTTGTTTATCAGAAAAATATATATTTGTGATATAAAATATGATGTAAAAGATAAAGACTTTTATAACAGTTAATTAATTGAAATACTTAACAATTATTGTTCAGATATCTTAAATTATTTAAAAAGTTGTTTACTGCTTCTTTGCATTATGAAAATATAAAAATGGACACTTTTCTTTTCTAAATCATGCACATGACAGATTCATCATCGCATGGCAAGGCAATCTCTTTGGCACATCGTTTCGTAGTTTACCGTAATTGATCGTTCTCGCTTTCGGTAACGCCCGTGCGAGCTCGTTCCTTTAGTTTATCGAGTATTTTTATCTTTCTGCTTCCGCCGAATCGAACTCCGAGCGAACTCCCGTGATATACTGACATCGTCGGTTCCAACTTCGGAAAACAAATACTGTGAAAAGGAACGACGTTAGAGGGGAGGCTCTCACGAGCCGCCACGAGAATTTATTTCGACCATCCAATTGTATTTTCCTAAGTGGAGGATCGCACGCCGTCGATAGCTCATCCAGCGGCTCCTCTTATCTTCGGTTAACCGGGTGATGGATGTCGATCTTCTCTCCTACAATTCCCGTTCCTATTTCTCGGCGCTCACCAAGAGGAACGCATTCGTAAGAACTGTGCAAGGAGCAACGACGAATAAATCTACCGCGGGTGATCCCGCGAAGTCCGTCTTCGCCGCTCTCTACGCAGATCAGAATGGATACATGTAAAAGGTGAAAGCGAATGGAAGAGGTATCCCTTTCCGAATCCTCGGAATATTCGCGATAGAAGTTCCTTCTCAGGTTAGGTTCCGCTTAGCATTGCGAGAGCAACGCTTCCTGAGTGTTAGTGATGCCTTTTACAGATTGCTGTTATTCATATTTGATTACTTTGGCATTTTGAAATTTTATCAGTTTTAAAGTCCAATGCTTGTGAGTTTCAGAAATTATGTTAAGTATGTTATAAAGTTTTGAAATATCGGAAATTCGTTATCACGTATTAAGTTTGCGTCATCTGAAGATTTTTATGTATTTAAAGTGCAATTATATAACTTCAAAATTTTATCACGTTTCACTATAAAGTTATTATAATAAGGTCTTAATATATTTTTTAATTTTTTGTAAGGTTTGTTTTTATATTTGCCGTATTTTAAATTAATGGAAGCTAAATATACGTATTTTAGCTTTTCCTTAATAATATTTTTTATCTTATAATTTTTATATAATAAAATTAAAATGTTGTAATAATTTATAATTTTAAAACTTTAAGACAATTTTGCATTTTTTTAATGTAATGTACGATACTAAAATATTTTTACTGCAATTTCCTCGACATGCCGGATCGGAATCTGGAAGTTCGCTTGCATTGTAATACATATTAATATACGCTTTCAGTATGTTGTATCTCGTTATTATGAGATCTCGTTTTTGCTCTTCAATAAATATGTTATTCTGTTAATTATCTGTTTTTTTCATTTTTCGATATCCTCCATATCTCAATGCGCTAGTACATTTTTCTCCTTTGCGATATTACACGATCTCAAAAATCACCTTCATTCATTTACATACACCAACGTTCTGCTGCCTTGTTATTTCGCGATTGTTTTCGCAAAATATCCGATGATGCGAGGAATTTCAAGAGAACGGAAAACAGTTCTAAGTAGAATGAATGTCAGAATTATCGGAGAGAAGCCAAGTATAATCCTCCTTGGCCACCGCGATAAGCTTGACAAGAGGGAGTTTCGGAACTATCATTCTAAACCAGGTCATGATAGCAGTCTATTACTGCGCAGCTGAGACAGTTCTGGCATACTCTAGTTGTTTGCTACTATAAAGCCGCCATCCGCTATGAATACAGCAGTCGACTGCCACGCAGATGCGGATAATACATCATGGATATTTGCGCCATAATTTTTCCGGGAGTTTGCAACAAACATACATCTCGCCCGCCGTGTCAGGCGATTTAAAATATTAAAGGTTATAATGTTGTAAACGGTCCTATCTCGTGAATGAAAAATAAGACACGAAAGTCTGGAGTATACGTATTTCAGAGTGCCCTGCTTATTAATCCAATAGTATTACACGTAAAAAGAATTATTCAAAATTTATGTTAAAAAATAAACTTTCTCTTCTCTTAAAAAAAAAACATTGTTCTTATTATTCTATAGAACGTTATTCTTCATTTATCTACTTACATTTATTCATTTTTCACTTCAATTTAATTCATACATAATTTCTATTTCGTTTTTTTTCAGTCCAAAATTTATTTTAAAAAATGTAAGAAATTCTTTCATTGAAAAAATTGTTAAACATAAAAAACTTAATAAATTTTGATGTCGAGAAACCCTTATAACATATATTTTTTGTTATGTTACCTATCCTAAAACTATACAGACTGAATTGTTCGTGCATGAAATACACGAACGAAGGTAAAAAGTTGATTTATGCCATAATTCGGTTATATTTACTCATGTAGGATCACGGATGTGGCAAGAAGGAGATCCTTTTCGATGCCCTTCTGGATCAACGATAGATAGAGGAAGCTCTCCCAATGGGCCTTCAGAAGAATTCTTGAAAAGGGGGTTTGCTGTCGATACTGTGCGTCGCGGCCCTTCTTTCTATTCCCTATTCTGCCTTGCAGCTAGCGAGGGATACTCACGTAGAGAAGTGTATTGAAACGCTGATAACCTGACGTCTCGCGACGTAAAGTTGTACAACCGTCACAATTTCATTATTTTGCATTCGATTGATAAGTGCAATTAATATATTTCAATTAAATCAAAACATTTATAAAACAATAACATATGTAAAAAATAAAACTTATAATTTTTGTTAATACAATTTACAAACACTAAAAATTTTTATTCCTTGTTTTATTTAAAAAATTTATAAAATATAATAAATTGCATTTATGTCGATAAAAATGTTTTCTTTTAATATGTAATGTTAAATAAAATATTCTTGTAAAATTGAATACTGCTTTCGATTGGATAACAATTTTTTAAGGTATAACTTTTTTTCTACAGAATTTGTCCTTAACAAATTACGTTTTATTTCCAACATATAATGATATCAATGATAATAACACATTTTACTGTCAAATATGCTTTGATCGTTACCCAAAACAATAAAACAACTGTTGGTATATCAAATTAACTCAAATATGAGACATATCTGACATATATTTGACACTGATTGACGCGCCTATAATTGAGCGAGAAAGAAAAAGACAACGATGAGGCTTCTTAACGATTCGTTATACTGTTCTCTGGTAGCGTAAAAGGGACTATGCGTTCCAGTACACGCTCAGCAAATCCCTATGCTAGGGCTGCATTTGATTAAGCGGATCTCTAGAGAATATTGACTGCTTAACAAAGGGGAAGAGAACATCCACTTGGTCTTATTCCTGCAGGACGCGCGTGCCTCCGCTTCTCTGTCGGCTGTCGCTTCCTTTATTGCATCTTTTCTATCCGCAGCTCGATCGGTGGCTCGTTTGCATCGATCATTCTCGCAAACTGCGGGTCCATTCTACGCGAATCGAGTTGCCGCTGTGAGCGATTGCTCCTCAAAGACCACTCACTCTTTCCCCGGAATCGATTAAATCTTTATTTTGAAATCTTGGTAAATCAATTCGTAATCAAATAGTAAATATAAATTTTAAAACATATTTAAAAAAGAAAAAATTAAAATAACGTCCAATCTGTCGCAAATATCTGTATGTATAATATTGAAACTTTATATAAGAATTGAATAAATTCACTATTTTGGAATTGTTATCAAAGAAGGTCTAAATATAATATTTTTGAGTCTAATAGCGCTTTTTGCAATTCTTAATTATAAATCCTTATCTCTCAATCATATTCATATCAACTACAATTTTATCGATTCATTGGCTTCGATACAGTGAAGATATTCTTGTTCGTATCAGCACAACGAAACGGCGCCAAGACGACGAACGGTGTTCGCAAAAGAGGAAAAAGTGCTACTAAGTACCGACTAAAGGATTGTCAATACCCCTCGTCTTTTCCTTAACCCTCTACCTTTCTGTCGACGGTTCTCTGAACGGAAATGTAACTTTCCGGAGGAAGAAAGAGAAAACGAGAAAGAGATCGTAGAAGAGCGGATTCCTCGCTTTTTTTCCTCCCGTCGTGTCATCCCTCCCTCTATTTGCAGCCTCTCTTCCCTATCATTCTCCTTATCCTGTCGTCCTTTCCCTCCTCTCGAGATTAATTATTCGGCCTTCTTCTCGCGTCATTACGCGCCGGCTGCAAATAATCAAGGGACCCGATTCGGACTTTTTTTTCGAAAAAGCGACCGTCACTTAGCGCGCGATCCTCGAGGTGAATCCTCGTTAAAATGGTAAGAGGAAAGGCAGTAGGAGGACCGAATTAAAGTTGTTCGTGCGCGTGAGCTCAAATTGGTTAAATTTTTACAAACGAAGAATAGTTAGACAGAGATAGTTCTTTGTTTTATATAACATGTTAATCAAAATTTATCACAGTATCGTACGTGTATCGAAAAAAAAAAGATCTCGATAAATTAAATTTATAGTCAAAAGACTACTACATTTTAATTAACAAGTTTTGTCTTTTACGCAACTAAATGAATTGAATAGAATTTTATCATCAAAAAAAATTAAAAAAAAAAACCTGTTAGATAACAGCAAGTTTAATTCTTCGCATATACAGTTTCTTATTTAAAAAAAAAACATTTTTAATATTTTGGACATCTTTCATGAGTCACGAGCGTGTTAACTGGATGATCTATTCCTGATCAGGAGACGGAAAAGGAGTATGACCCCGCGAACGCAGTTTTATATGAATAATACATCGAACCTCGCGCGTATCGCGTAGCGGGAAAACTCGTACGTATATATAAGCCGGTTCTTGGCCTATTTTACAATTCCTTTGATATCCGGGTGCTCTGGTCTTGTATAATCGAACTCAATGCTGACAGCAACCGGAGGGATGAAGTCACATGTAATTTGCCGTGCGGTCGATCTCCGATTAGCCACCGTGGTTTTATTTCTACTCGGGATAACGACAGGGGCTGAATGAGACTGGAGAGCAAATCGCATTTTAAATTTGCTTTTACCAACTTTTATATTAGTGGTTTTTCGAGATCTATTGGCCTGGAAATTATTGCTTCAGAATTTTACGAGAGAGGCAACCTTTCCAATAGTGCCTATTTTAAACGCGATTTTCGATTTTAGAAAACGTAGAAGTTGCGATGTAGACTACGTCGTTTTTTGCGAAATATTTTACGATATCGGTATTTTAAAAGAGAAAACTTTACAAAGCTGAAAAACTATCAAGCTGTCAATAACTTGACGGTGTTGAAAGATCATTCTAGAACACTATCTAAATGAATGCACGCTTGTGGTGCGAGTTCACCAGTGGATACAATAAAAGCCGAAAGGCTGACGAGGAATTCTTGACAGTTGCATTGCTATGACTGTTCCATTTAAATACACTTGCTAATTGCACGTACACGCGCGGTATAAACGGTCATTCACGAGAAGATTACGCGCTCGATGAGCAACACTTAAGGCGTTGATTATACACACTTGTCTCGTGACGTTGTTAATTAGATGCTCCATGAGGAAAATGAGCACGGTCAGTTATCGCACAAACGCGGATTCATTATGAATCTCCTTAAGAAATAATGTGAATGAGATGCTGACAATTTGATACATTTAATATTTTGAAATTAATTAAACACCTGTGTTTCTACATTTCGATTGCAACTGCAAACGATTTTTATGCATTTAATATATGTTCAATTATTTTAGCTATAAAATTTTTAGCTAAAATAAATCCTAATCTTATTTTACGATATTGAAAATTCACATTAATTCTTTGTATGTTCTATTTCAAAAAGTATAGTAATATATTAAGTTGTAATATATAGTAAATAATATTAAATTGTAGTACCGCAAGGAAATTTTTAGATTTCTTAAATAAATGATACGCGTGTTATTAAAAATTTTCTCATATGTATATATATATATATATATATATATATATATATATATATTTGAAATTTTTTATTAAAACATTTTTAATTATTTTAATCTAAATATTTTATTGAAATAATCTTTTATTTTGTGCTGCATCTCGATGCTTCAGTTTCGCATCGCAACCGACGTACAATCAGGAATATTTTTATAATTAATATTAAAAGATGACCGCAAATCTAGAAAAAGAAAAAAATATTTGGGGTGGGCATTCTGGATTTTAATAAATGCCTTTCGTCTTTTAATTGGCGGTAGAGCAAAAATTACATAGAATGGAAATAAAGTTTCGCAATTTTTACTTAACAGACAATTAGAGAAGTGCACGCTTTTCATAGAGATACGTACAAATAGTTTGCTGTAGGGTAAATCACCATTCAAAAATTTCATCTCATATAACATGTCCATTGGGGAAATTATTTAAACTTTACACAATGAATATCCGTGATCAAGAAATCGCGTGTTCATTCTCTGTGTATATAATATATTTACGTATATTTCCATTAGTACAAGAATATTCTGTATTTAATTATTATTTTTCATGATACGTTTCTCTCTATTAATTCGCAGAATAATACGAGGTCATCCTGCATAAAAGAGTTAATGTAAATAAATTTTCTACTTCGTACCGGGTTAAATGCGAGGGCGTTAATGAGGCTTTTGTGGATGAATTTGTTCCAGGATGTGCATTTAACATACACAACCAGCGTCGCTTATTAGGGTGGCGTCGACTTGACGCGAGTGCATCTTTTGTCAGGACGCGCGAACAAAACGCATTAATGTGTCGCACTTTGATGTTCGATTCGCGAGAAAGCGAGCGATTATCGCGTTTGTCGAATAAAATGTTTATTTAATCAAATTAAATATTTTAGTGTAATTAATATCCAATGTTCCAAACAATCGAAAACATGTTGACATTATTGTTTTAATTTGGAGATTTATATGGAAACTTGAATTTTAATTTCATTCTTTTTTCAGGCTAAAATAATTTCAATCCCATTATTTTATTATTTCTCATTAACTATTTTTAAAGTACCTAATATTATTTTAAATTAGAAAATTATATATACAGAGAGAATACATTTACATTGTGTATTATTAATTCTAACATATAAAATAAGATAAAAAATATTTAAGATATTTTAATAAGCAAAACGAGCAAACAATAATCTCTTGGCAAAATTTTTCACTTCTTTTCCATCTAAAAACTAAAAAACATTAAGTAAATTATTTTACATAAAAAGGCAACGAGCAGTCTTGGGATAGGACCAATCACCCCCCAGTTGTTTGCGGAGTCTGTCAACCTGTCTCTTTGTCCTCGATCACTCAAAACAGCGAGGCGGTCTTCGCGCCTCAACGAGCGTGTTAAGGGCAGCAAGAGTGCAACGCGCGCGATGCACGATGAACAAACGTCACGCGGAGGGGTGAATCAGTAAACATGGATGCGCATGACAAACTCTGCTTGCGCTCTCCGAGAATCCCTCCCCAGTGGCTCATTTTGATGCCATATGTCCATGTTTTTAACAATACTCCTACCTTTTCGCTCATTGTTGCCTTCCGTTTTTTATTCTACGTGTCCCTTTTTCTATCACTCTATTGTTTCGTCATACTTTGCCGTTCGCGAGAAATTGAGCCTTGAGATTTTCACGCTTTATAGGAACCTCGCTTAATGGTGATTAATGATTAATTCGTTTTTGTTTTACTTGGCTGATGATTGATGATTAATGAGCGAGCACGATGTGCGATCGATGCACATGTACAAACTAATTAGGATATAACCATGTCGCGCAGATTTACAATTTATTAGTGACAATATTTTGTGATAAGTGTTAGTGAAGTACAAAGTATAAAAATTATTTTAAATATGTGCATAAAAATTGAAAAACATTATTCTATATCGGATAAAATTCGTAAATCTTTTTAAGGTATTTTCCATGTGAAAGATTTAGAATGCTTTAATAATATATTATTTTGACATTAAAAAAAAACATTTGTCATTGTTTTCTAATTATTTTCAAATTTCTAGGTTACAATTTATAATGTAAAATTTTTTTTCATATATTTGAAATAAAAGCTAACTTAACATATGCAAAACTAAATATATATTTATAAAAACTAATTTAAATTTTCCATGAAAAAAAAATTTACGAATTGAGTCAAGAGATTTGAGTCCCTCGAAATTACCAGACGATAAAAATGAAATCTCTCTTCTCCCCTTCTTTATCGGCATTTGAGGATGAGAAATCTCAATCAATATCTATATCACGAGATGCTCATAAAATAAAGCTGCACCGTGGCGACTTGGCGACGCATCGTCATCAAAGAGCAGTTCGAACTTTCCCCCCTCGGCCTTCTGCAGATAGACGGGATAGAGACCGGGGGTGGCGGGAAAAGCGATATCATAAAGGGTAGGGTAGGGAATTGAACCAGTCCCAACGAGAAAAAAAGGGCCGGTTCGTTATAGTCTGCTCGATGTAATCTTTAAGATGAGATCGCGCTGAGTCCATGAATCGTCGACGACGAGAGCGAGTTCACTGCAAAACTTTGCTTTGCCCATCCTCCCTCTTTCCCTATTCCATGATCCTTTTTCTTCGCCGTCTTCCTAGTTCATCCTCCTTGTAGGAGAAAAAAAAGGGAAACCGCGACGGCCGTTTCGGAAAGTTAAGGAATATTGCGCGCGCGTAAGATCGATTCCCGCGAAATAAACTCGGCGATGCACGCCGTTTAACCTCTCAATACGTAAATACCGGCGCTATATTTCTTGCCGTCTCGGCGGTTGGAATCGATCTGCCATGGTAGAAACGATATTTTATATTTCGCACACGTATGTGCCCCTCTTGTTTCATGGATTTACTAGATTTTTTATCCTGCTATTTGTATTTACGTAAACGCGCGCGACGAGAATTTTATTACCTAAAGTTGTCGGAATATTGCAGCTTCTATATGCGAAACTTTCGTTACATGTTATTTGACATATTTAAAGTTAATTTTTCCCCTGAAAAAGTTTGATATGGAAGCCTTAATAAGAAAGATTTAAAATTCGTATGGAGAGCATTCGTATAACAATATATAACAAAAATATTCCATTAATATAAAATGAATTAAACAGTCGTTCTATTTGAGATATATGTGCTGAATTTTTTAGGATTCTATCAAATCCACGCTATACATATAAGGAAAACTCGACTATAAATCAAAGTTGAACGAGGTATCTCATGTATGTATAAAACTAACGATAAACATCCATATACCATAACAATGACGAATAATGATAAAATTTTCCAACAGCATATAATTAAACGGGTTTGTAATTAAACAATATTAAACAAATCTAATTAAGTAACGAAATTGTAATTAAATGTAATGATGAAAATGTAATTGCGCTTCCTGAAATCGCGCAGGATGAAATACGCGCTGTAACGCGATCTAAATAACGTATTTGTTTGTTTACAACTTAGCCACGATTATGATAATAGAAGCAATGTACACCGCGCGCTGCCGTCCAAACATGAACGATATCAATTCTGGGAGGGAAATTCAACGTCGCGATACGTCGTCAGGTGTTATAGCATGCTGATTGTTGCTGCATATTATTGCATTACAATTGCAAATGCATCGCAATTTAATTACAACGCGACATGACGTGATGTATCGGACTCGACCATCGAAGGAGCCAACGTGTCGATATCAAAGTGAATTCAAATGTAATCTCGAGCGATACATTTCCGTTGTATTCTAAATACCGCAAACTGCACTCCCGAATAAATCGCCATGCATTGAAATCTGATACAAGAAACACGTTTGCAGCCATTTTACTTGTCAACGTCAAATTGTACACAATATTGTTAAGGTGCTACATTTTTATGCATGTATAAAATTGTAAGTATAAGCTACATGCTATATAAGCTACGCTCTTAATGTGATTACAAAAGCACGCTATTCATAATAAAATCCGCTTAATGAGTAAGATGTTGCGACAATAGTATGCATAAGTAAAGGAAGACTTAAATTTCTAATCCTTCAAAGGAAAACCTTTAAATTTCAAAATTCTTAAGGGCGCAAATCTGATTTATTATATCCGACAGTCTTATTTCTCTAATCTTTTAACTTTCTAACAATTAAATTATTTTCGTTGGTAATAACATGGTATGTTGACAAAACTCGAAATTAATTAAATTAAATAAAGCGAGCAGTTGAAGTCATAAGATTAATTTTTAAACGTGTACTTTAAATTATGTATTTCAAACTAAATTTGGCTTAAAAAAAAATACATTTCTAGATGTTCAAATTTTGTCCGCTCTTTAACTGCACAATTACTTAAAAAAGGAGACAAAAAAACAAAATGCGCTTGGCAGCGATTTAATGTAGACAAATGAAAATCGACAGCAATTTCGTGAGGGCGTAGTCAGACACAGACAGATGTCTGACTGTGATAACGTAATGTCAGCAATAATGCATTGTGGTGGAATCAACGAACTCTCCCAGATAAAGGTCCATTGCAAAAAAAAAAAAAAACGATTTAGACTAGACTAAGTTATTATATTACGGTATCCTAATATGGATTCAGTGCGAGATATCCGAAAAAAAACCATCTGCATCAAATGTTCATAATTTCATAAGTTAGCTTGAAAGTCATTCTAATCATTTTCATTTATTAATATCATTTAAACCATTCAATAATATATTATAATAACTATAATATTACGAATAATAAAGAAATAAATAACTTTTAATAGATAGAAAATGATAGAAAATACAAACATTACATTATTTTTAATTGACACTATGTCCCATGTATTACGTAAATTTTTTTTATTTTAATAGCATATGTTTCATATTTTGAAATATTTGTTCGTAAATGTTGCAAATAATAATTAAAATGCAGTCACCCAAAATCCCGGTGCAATCAAACCCGTCTGCTGCTACCGTTACTAACGATGTTAACGAATAATGTAAATAATAATAATCATCCAATCAGAATAAATACGCCATCAATTAGATGTGAAAGCGTGAAAAATGACATCCACAAATTCATCGAGATTCAATATCGCGGCCGAGTTGTCAAGCACGATAAAAGTCGCTAACCATATCAAGACTATGCAATCGATTCTCGTGAAAGAGTGAATTACCATCTCCTAGTTAGGATTACCAGAGCTCTATATTAGCCAAAATAGAGAGAGAGAGAGAGAGAGAGAGAGAGAGAGAGAGAGAGAGAAGGGAGAAAGACAGAGGAATAGAAAGAGCACGTGGTGTCTGGGGTAGGTGATTTTATTAAAAATTCATGCGTTTGGGAACTGCTGTCGGAACCAAGCTTGCTAGATCAGAGCTTATGCTGTCAACCCTCTTCGGGATCTACGACGGTAGAAGGATAAGAGAAGAGCAGAGGAAGGAAGGATGGGGAACAAGGATGGTTCGCGAAGGTGGTGGCTCCAAATGAAGGATGCAAGAACATCAACGATGAGAACGACGGTGACGATTGGAGAGAGAGATAGCATGGACACCGACAATTTCTTTCTCTCTTTCTTCATCGTACAGAATTACATCGAATTTGTTAATGTTACAATCAGTATCGATGTTAACGATTAGTGTAAATAATAATAAGTATCCTAATGATAATGTTTTTTCGTTATTTCCTCGAGACAGCTATGTTTAGCTTTCAATACTCTCTTCTTTCTTAGTGTTACAACATTTTATGTTATCAAATCTTGTTCATGTAACAATAAAATATTTTACGTAAAATAGTAAAATTATTTTGTTTGCTATAAAATTTGAAATCGTATTTATTGTACATTATAGTAAATTAGATTGGATTACACTAGTGTGCACTCTACCACGTATTAAAGTTATACATTAATCTAATCTAATTATAAAGGTGACATGTCACATACCACATATCTTACAATATTTTATATACGATTTTAATGTGCATGTTAATGTGTCCAATCAAATTCGCTATTAAATAAATAAATAATTTACACGTTATTAAATACCGCGTGATAAAAATTATATTATGAATCATAGTTCATATTATAAATTATAAACTATATATTTTTATGTTTTTGCACATTTTATAATTTAACCAGTTGATCTTATGCAGTTATCAAATTGCACAATAAAGGTTTAGCAATATCAAATAATCGAGATCTCTCATTTAAAAATAAACTGATTTTCATACATATTCATATGAGATGTCAAGAGGCAAATCTTTAAATAATAAAATCATGCTACGTCTCTCATATCTTGAAAAATATGTTTCTTACTAACGTATACTTATAAATATATATCATCTCTTTTTATTAATTATATATTCACTATCATCAAATTTAAATTGTTATTGTGTATGAAAGTGTTCTACATATTATCTTCTGTAAAACTAGAAAATAGAATCGTAAGCAACAGCTGGCCGATGATACAAAAATCTTGAAAAACAGTTTTGTGCAATAACAGCGTAAATCTGCGTCGGTCTGCGTTGTTATTGCATTCGCGGGCTCTTCGATCGTAGCACGGTTGACGACAACAGCGCTTTGAGGCGAAGTCGAGGCGACGTAATGAGTGTCGAGACGCGTCGCAGCTGACGACAAAAGCATATACACTCGTCGCCGTAAAACGAGCTCCGCATTAACTAACTCGAGCGCGCAACGAAAGACACGACGACGGCAACGACGGCGACGACAAGGAAGAAGTGGAGAACAACGATGGGGGTGGAAGGGCGGCGCGCGAAATCTTGGGTAACTCTTCTACCCCGGCGATCCCCGCGGCGCTTCAATTAACAGGACCAGCAATTATCTGTTATTTAAATGAGGCTCCCGCGTCTCACCGTCTTTGCACCCGGACGTAGTCGCAACAGACTGTTGAGATGGGGAAAAGAAGGAGAGGGAGTGCAAAATCCAGGATACCTCGCAAGGGGTGGTGTCGTCGACGATTAGAAGGGTTATTTCGCCGACGAGAATTTTCATTATTGATATAAAACCCGATCTTTTAATTTAATGTAAATATTGTAACAATCCTAAATTTGAATAAAAAATTATTTGCATTGCTATACAACTATAATAAAATACAAATCTCCTAAATAAATTACACATAAACAATTTCAAATAATAAGTTTTAATATAAAAAAGATAATAAAAAGAATTGTTGTTTAATTAAACATTTATACATAATTACGTTTAGAATATTACAATTAAATATCTGATAATTTAAAAAAATGTAACATTAAAAAAATATTGTATAAAGAAAATAATAATAATAATATAATCTAATACGTAATACATGAATAAAATTAACGCAATAAGAATTATTTAATGTAAGAAAATTAATTATTCATTTTTTAAGTAATCTTCTAATAGCCAAATATAAATGACTCAATATTTATCAATATTTCATTTTACAATAAATTTTATCAGCGTGCAAATAAAATATGTTACTATAAAATAATTGCGATGTCACAGTGTTAGTTACTCGACAATATGTTTCAATTATTCTATTTTACTTTATGTAAAAAGATTCTTAAATTTTTATAGTCTCATGGCTTTTGTGCTGTAACCAGAGCATAAAACACGCTCGTTTCTGAAAGGTCTCATTTAAATAACGGATAATTGCTAGTCCCATTAATTGAAGCGCCGCAGGGATCGTTAAAGAGTTGCTACGATTTCGCAGGATATCTCTCTGTCTCCGACAATTAGCTTGGTTAACCAGCTGATCTTTCCTCGTTCGTGAAATACAAAAAGTCTCGTTTTCAACGTCATTTGCAGTCGTTTCAAGATGTTATTTCTTTTTCATCGTCGTTATCTTTTAAATACGGAAGACAATAAATAATTTTGCAAACTCGCAATATTGGCTGACAATGCCGACAATTAATTAATCTCGATTAGTGCTCTGATAATAGATTGTTAATTAACGAGTTTGAGTGTTTATTCCCATCGTGATCTGACCTTATAAAAACTATATATTATACATCCTTCAAGCAGTAATTTGACCTTTTTCCTCGACATAATGAATATCAAATCATCAATATCTATTTTTGAGCTCCAAATATCGCACACAGAAGACTTGTGCCAGAAGTAACGTTCTAGTTTACCCAATACAGTTGACGATCGCGGCAGGGTGTCGCTCGCTTTCAAAGGAGGAAAAGCCCGGATCAACTTTTCCTGGCAATCGATGAAGGTCGGGTCGCCTTTGAGCGGCGCCCTCGATTCTCCTGGAGGAAACGGATTTCGGATTGGGTTGAGGGCGAAGTAGAGGGGAGGAAGGGGAGGGGTGGGATGAAATTCGAAACCACCTTCGAAGCGAATTGCCTTGGGTTGCGCGAGGTTCCCCTTAAACCGCACAAAGAGCCCTACACGAAAGTGTTGCGATGAAAAGCCCCGAAAGAGCCTCGAATCAACGTGCGTCGCGACGGGCAATCGACATTCACGAACGACGACGTACGATGACGACGAGTCGACGTTCGGGGTCCCGATAGAAAGCCTCCGGGCGATCCGTTTCACTTCGAATACTCGTATGCCAGAGTCGCGATTGTCGATGCAGTCGAACGATCAGCCAACCAAGAGGATCTCGGCTCTCGACGAAAGCAGACGCTTCGTTATCGCGTCTCGCGGGACCACTGGTAAATACGCGTCCTCTTTCCGATCGTAATACATACTGATATTGCATGCAAGCTCCAAAATTTAAAAAAAAATAAAAAACATCTAAAAATTTACATCTCGGATGGTGTGAGAAAAAGCTATAGCACGACAAACAAAAAGAAAAACAGAAATCTTAATATAAATGTTTAGCTACCTATTTTGTGTGTGTTAAGTAGACGTTATCTCATTTAAAAACAACCTGTCGTTCAAGATAAATCTCTCCTGACTCATCGTCGATCAAATTTCATTGTTTTTCCAAGTATAGTGATCTAAAACGGGCGCGGTGTCACAGCGACGTCCGCGCGCTCTCGAATACGAAGTACCGTCTGCTTTTGATACGCGCTGAAACCGGAAGTCACATAGATCGCGTAGCCTAAACGGAGATCTCTGCGTTTGAAGCGAAACGTCGACGTTGAAGAACGCGTTTCAACAGCGACGTGTATCCTCGAGCGACCGCAATTTTTGTCTCGTCCCCCAATCAAAATGCCAATTTCAACTGCGGCGACGTGATTGCCGCTCGGTACTTGCTCGCGTTCGCGATCAAGCGCGGATTTTCGCGCGGGTTTTACGCGACCGCGTGTCACTGTCAGGGTTACCTCTTGAACACTGTGGTGATACGGTACTGGCAGAGTCGTTTGCCCGTGACGCACCGAATATGAAATTCGCCGCCGAAATTAACCTGCTCGTCCGCACGCGAGAAGTTTCCCGCGGTTTTATTCCTCGTCGAATCGCGCGACTCGCACATTGCGGTGTCACGATTGCGAATACCTTCAATTCAAAATGAAAATCGATATGAAGTTGAAGGGAAATTAAATTGCATTTACAACTGAATTTGCCTTTAGAGAAAATTTCATGTTAGATTTAAAGTCCAAGATTTAATGCTAAAAATAGAAAGATTAGACAAAATTGTTCAAATTAGACCAAATTTTTGGTAATAATAATATTTTGTAGAAAATAAATAATTATTTTACGAAATAATGTTTTTACAAATGTCAACATTACAATTATTATTTCAAACTGCACATAATATAATATTGGACATGTTCCTATATTCTTACACAAAAACTTATTAGTATTAATCTTAAATGTTCTTTTTATTATAATATTGAAATTTAATTTCAAATACTATATATTTTAGAGATTACAATTATATTTTAATTAAACTTTATTTAATATCTAAACCTTGTTATTTAAACAATTCCTGATAAGATTCCTACTGAAGAAAAGCATTTTAACTGCGACGATGTCGCAAACCTTTGGTATCGCCTTTATCGTGGCGGAGAAAATCGTGAAAAAACCAGACGAGAACAGTTGCAACTACTGCGTACGTGTACGTTACCATTATAGATTTTACGGGCGACTCAAGAAAGGGGCGACTCGGAAAAACGCAGGAATTCAATCTCGGGATCTCTGGGTAGAGTTATACGAGTGCGTTTCCGCGGCGGGACGCCCGATTCCACCTTCGCGAGAGGAGCTCCGAATCAATCCCGGCGAGTCGTACGACTCGGGTTTTATTCATGCGGGTGCGCTCGTACACGCGCCGGAGTAATAAACCTGTCGCTCACGAGGTAAATCAATGTACCCGTCCTGTCGGGACGACGCAGCGGCGGAGAGCGCATCGATTTTGGCGCGAGATTAAAGTTGCTAGACCCGGAGACGGAAGGAACCAATTTCCACTCACGGCAAAGGCGCGAAGAGCGTGCGATCTCGCTCAATGAGAGCTCTGAGGACGAGGAGAACGGTATTTTATAAAATAAAATCCGGAAGGATTTGAGGGAAAATCCCCGTACGTGTCTGATAATTTGCAAAACCGCAGATTACAGATTTGGAAAAAGTGATTCGAAAAACACATTGAAACGATTTCTACACGGGCAGAGACAAATTTAAATAAACGAAAAAGCTGAAAATATTTTCATAGTGTTCCGATTTCACCGAGCTTCACCAACATGCATCATATTCACTAAACGTTTTTTTTTAATCTTTAATATTTTAATATACTAAATATCTTAATCTTTCAAAAGAATCTTTAAGAATTTTTTCCCGTAAAATATTGAAATCCAATTAGAAACTTTAAAAAACGTAAATAACAAAAGCAAATATTTAATAAAGGTGCCGTTAAAATTGTAAATACCGAATTTCGAAAGCAACTCGCACAGAAATGATCGTTAATCCGTGTATTACCAGTTATTAAGCATATTGCAGATCGAGCAACACCTTCTTCAACAGCCTCACAAGCATATCCATGACAAGCGCTCGGGCAAATCGTAATGGCGTCGTGAAACGTGGTAGTTCTCTGCTCTGGCCTGGGGCGAAGTTACACGCGAGCATTGTATTCACTCTAAGGGTGTTCCGTTACAACGGTCTCACTTGACCGAATATTCCGGACAAAATTTGTACACAGCGGTCACATGGATCTTCCTCGTTATTCTATTTCAGTATTCGCGAATCCACATGTATGTGAGATGAAAAAGATATTCACATTTGGATCAGAGGATATCGATCTCGTAGATTCAAATATATGAAACCCGTAATTGGGAACATTCGTAACAGAATCCTATGAAAAGCTTTACGAGAAATGCATACCTGGAATTACGTAACTAAAAATCGAGCAAAAATAATTTACATGTTCAACGTCAAAGTTGCGAAATTAACTTTCTCATGTTAGAAAATAAAGATCGAACATTTGTAGCCAATTCTTCCGCCGTGCCATATAATTCTGAGAGCGCTCATACTTTTAGATCACTGAGTATGAGGCAAGAAAGATCCCACCGGTAATTTCTAGGCGTAAGCGGCGAGTTAAGCGGTAGCGGACGGTATCTATTAGACGTATATCAATATAAGATCTTGTAGAAATTGCAAGCTAATGGCCATCTCTCTCTCTCTCTCTCTCTCTCTCTCTCTCTCTCTCTCTCTCTCTCTCTCTCTCTCTCTCTCTCTCTCTCTCTCTCTCTCTCTCTCTCTCTCTCTTCTCTATCGATATGCAACACATGGCGGCTGAGCGCATCTCGGATCCTTCTTACGACGTAAAGACGAAGGACACGAGTAGGGGAACCGGGATCCAGAGGAGATGATCGTGATGGAAAAACGTGTATACGCAAGTACGTGCCTTCTTCGTACAAACGCTTAGAGAAGCGCGGGGTATTACAGCTCCGTTATTATATCGCCAGCACACACAGGCACGCGTATAATCATACGAATATGCGCATACGAGCACAATTTATTATAATAAAGCGCGCGAAGGAACGCCACGCCGCTCTTTTAAGACAGCAACTTTGCACCGCGATGCCACACCTTTCTCATTGAGAGACATTTCTATCTATCTCTCCTCTTCTCTCTCTCTCTCTCTCTCTCTCTCTCTCTCTCTCTCTCTCTCTAGCTGCATGCTTTTTACACGGTATGCACTTTGTAGGTGCGAATGCTTTCGGAATGTGTAAATTCCGAAGAATATGCGCGGCCTCTGGAGCTTTAATGTCGAGAGAACATTGAGAATATGATAAACTTTTACTGTAGTTGCAGATTAAATGTAATAACTTAATTTTGCTAATGCAACATCAAATTTCAGAGAGAAAAAGAGAGGGAAAGAGTAAAATAAAAGCTAAGTGTGTCAACAACTATTATTTGCAGCGTACAAGATCGTGTTGATCCCTGCAGTGCGCCGAGGAGTTAACGACCGAAACATTCGTTATCCTTTTTATGCGTTCGATATCGCACAGCTTTAACGAGCAAAGTTTGCCGCGCACGGTACTGAAAGAAGAGACGAAGAAAAGAGAGGCGCGTGCGAACGTAGGAGTGCACTTTGGAAATTTCGGGGTGCATGACCAGTTTGGCCCATCTCGCCGGCGGTTATGAAGTTGGAAGCTGCGCAGTCCTGCAGCTGGCGCCGCGTGGGCAACCCTCCGTTGCCGCCCTATCCCGCGCCCAACTTTCCTCATTTACGGTAATGTATGGCTGCCCATTAAGGACGGGGCCTACCAGAGCTTAGCAAAGAGCAGGTAACGCAGATCTGTGCAAGGTGTCTCCGCTTGTGAGAAAGAAATTAGCGGGGACTCGAATCGCCTGACTCGCAATTCTATATCCAACTTCAGACGTAAATAAATCGCCTGAAATTATATAGAATGGAAATAAAGTTGGGAAAAGAGCACGTGGACAAATCGTGTAACGATCCAGATAGATGGAAAATTCAATTCTTATTCAAGTGAAGAATTAACAAGGGTCAAAGAATCGAGCAAATATTCTTTAATATTTGTCTAGACTTTTTATAAATGCTTTTGCAAGCGTATTATAGTTCTATGCGCCAAAATATACTTTTGCCATCAGCTTGTTAAAAAAAACTAAGCCTCTCTCTAAATCAATTTCACTTTTGTATAAATAAAAATAATCAATGTTTGAATATCTAAAAATACTTCTTGATTGTGAAATACTAACTGCACGTGGGAACTTAATAATTTAAGGACCACATATATTCTCATGCCCTATTATGATGCTAACAATTTATTCACGGGTTTACCGCTATTTTACGATTAGAGTCCTGAAGTCTAAAACGACTGCAACGTTATCCCGGCGGAATCTCCGATTTATCGGGTACAGTCACAAGGCTCGTTATCGATCCAAAGTTTCCAAGAAATGCCTGGTGGACATGTCCCTAAGGGAGAGTCTGCCGGACGTAATAACCTCGGGGATCTCCCGGAAGAGGTAGCACGAAATTTACGATAATCAGTCGCCGTGATATCGCAGGTTCACGGATATACAGAAGGAGGATCTCTGTGCATGGAAAGTTTCATTGGCATCTCGGTCAATGCGACAAGAAATCAATTAATTATCGGTGGATACAAGGCAATAATCGGCAATTAGAGAAAACCTCCAAATAGGATTCTTTCGATCGTGATACAACGCAAAAAGGATCGCATTCATTAACGTAAGAGAATTATTGTATATGGATATGAACGTAAAATAAAAATTCGTAAAGATTTATCAAAATTTGTTCTCAAGTATGCAACATTTTAATTTTTCTATTTCTATATTAATAAATATTTAACAGAATAAATCCAGTAAAGACTAAAAAAATTTTAGATTAATAAAATAATTTCGTTAAATTTGAAAAACATTAATACTAAAACAAACATATAATTAGACCATAAAATCATAAATAATACACTTTTTCATTATTGTATTTCAAAGTAGTGTTAAAAAATCGAGAAAAACTTTGTAATTCGAGAGAAATTGTTAATTCGTCTTCGTTTTAACAGTTTTTTTTTTATAAATAATGTAATAAAACTCTTATCAAAGATATATCGCCTATCGGCAAACTATCTTCCTCTTTCTCTTTCTATCCTACTTCTTCTGCACTCTTCGCATACGAGCATGACTTTGCTCAGCATCTTCCCCTACGGTTCACGTCCCGTGGGTACCATTCAACGGAATAGTTACACTCGTTCTCCACGGCCAAGGAGTTCGGCCAGCTAAATAATTAGGTTAACCCTTGTTGGCTCGTCGCTTCGTATTGCTGTCGCGATAACACACCGCGGAAAGAGGGGAAAATCAACAGGGGAAACAAAACGCTCTCTCCGAGTTTATCTAGATAGTCCATGGAATGACATGCTTCTCGCCAAAAAAATTTTGAACAAAATTGTGAGCAAAATATTTTCTGAAATAAACTTTGTGTGATATTATCGATCAATAAATGCATCTTTTGGAAATTAATTAAAAAGCTAGCAAATCATTTCAAACAGATTTCTAATCGATCTCTCGCAGATATAAAACAATCAATTTTGCTGTAACAATTTTCGCATTTTGCATTCCTTTTGCAGGAAAGTGGATGCTGACATAAATTTATTAAGATTCTTACGCGTCTTCGTTTTTTTCTCTCTTTCAATTTATTTATTCCTCTCTATTGCCTATCTTCTCAGTTGAGGAGCTCTCGTAGATTGTTGCAGATGGGTTTGAGATAGACTGTGGCTTGCAAATATAGCTCGTCGGTACGGTTAATAGAAAATTAGCAGAGCTAATAGCGCGTCGGCATCAGCGGAAGAACACGGGGTGCCATCATTTATGCCGGAAAATCGAGTCGCCCGGTTAAAGTGCCTTTTAACGCGATTTCATGATCAAATTCAAGGGCCGGCGTGGCGAAACCTATTTTCAACATGATTGTGTCGCTGGCCGGCTACCCCTGTCGAAAGAATTATTAAATTGCTGTTCGCTATTTAACAGGAGACTGCCTCATCTTGAAAGATTGCAAATTATTGCTCCGGACACGGATTTAATCTAATAGTGATCACTGTTGCATTCATCGCAAAAATTCAACAAGAAAATATTTCACTGTTAATTTCAAATTTTATGTTTTTATTGTTCTCATCGATACATCAATTTAAGTTTTCTTTCTTTTCCTTTTTATTATATATATGTGCGTCACAGTTATATCCCCAGGGATTGGATAACTTGGAGTTGCCAATTCCATATTCAGAAATGTAAACTTTTGAGAGTTCTATAAATTATATTATGGGTATAAATTCCCTTTTAAATTAATATACTCAAGTTCCGATAAAATTTAAAATAAAAGAGAAAATTAAAAATTTAATATAATCTCATGAAAATAGTTGATATTGCGCTAAACAGTGTCTGCTCGCCTGACATGGGTCATGTTTACATACTTGATGACCAGTTCGCTTAATGTTCTTGGAGGATGAAGTTTAGGATAGTTAGGCACTTCGGTACACGAAGCCTACTAATTCCGTCGCTTGTAAACGGCTTTATCGTCCTAACTTCTCGCGACGTTGCTCCGAATATCCGTTGCATTATGTACAACCGGATGCAATAATTATATCGCTAAGTATATATTAACGAGGTAGATTAGCCATTCCTGTGCTTCTGCTTCATGCGTACGCGCATGTTAATACTGCAAAACTATCGAGTCCCCAAATTCTATGATAGAGTTGTCAAAGAAGTTCTTTGGTATAATTCATAACTTACGATTCTTAAAGTATTTCCGCCTGCGATGACCAAGCGATAAACATTCGATAATCTTTAATTTATTACATGTCTATGAAAACATACATGTTTATGCATAAGTAAGATCATTGTGTTTATAAAAATTAATTGTAATTAATGTGTCAGAAAGAGAAAGAGAGAGAAAAAGATAAAGAAAGAAAGAAAGAAAGAGAGAATGCAGATAATTAAAAGCTTCACATTTCGTGAAAAAGATTTTTGAAAATAAATAGAATAAAAAATTATAAATTGTAAATTAACGCTTTAACTAAATAATGATCAAGAGTAATCTTTGAAAATACATGTGCTTAACTTTTTTGGGCAAGTTTCGATAACGAAACTCTTAAGCACATACTCGGCTCGCAAGTCGTCAAATACGCATAAAGCGATCGCTCTCGAAAAGTATTGCAACGAGAGAAAGAATGAAAGAACTTTGCATCGGCATAGGGTGGCATCCCAGCAAATGCAAGTGCATCGAGTTGAGGACGACTATGGGAAAGAAGGAAGGAGTGCGGCGCGAGAGCGCTCGCGCGGAACGATGATATTTGATTTATGCGCGTCGTGGGCCGCGGGCCGCAAAAGAAATTATTGTAACCAAGATTTATTTCGAGCTCTTTACTGTCACAACACCGCCGACTTACCGGCGGTAATATCCCGGCCCGCCCAGGCCCGTCTCGAACGCTAAGTACAAACTCGTTGGATAAAAGTCCATTATTGAACAGGGGGACCAGTCTCACCGAAGGCAATGGCGATTATTTAATGCCACGGACTCGGGTGTTAAATTGGAATAGATTGCCGCTCTTCTCACTCCTTCCGCTGGTTCGCGATCTTTAATAGTCGATCGACGATGCGTTTGTGTCGCAACCGACCAAGTTGGGACGATGAGTGCGTCCTTTCGAGATAATGAGACGATTTATAAGAAGTCGGATAGAGGACGATGCATTTGTGATTTAGCATGAGCGTAAGTTTGTCGATAATTTGATAATAAAGTATAATTTTCTTTCAATTTAGAGCAATATAATAATAAAAGTATAAAACTATCTTGCACAATTATCAAGAGGAAAAATAATTTTTACAATAATTTTTCAAATAAAAATTGTCTTTTTTTTTTTAAAGTTACTTAAGTAATATTAATTATTTATTTGAAGCACCATGTCCTACTCAAAATATACTTTAACTTTAAAATGCTGCTCATAATATTTTTTTACATTAACACTATTTTGAGTAAATTTTACATACAAAATTAAAAATTTTTTTAACACTTTTCTACTTCATAAGTGTTGAAGAATTGAACTAATACTATTTTCAAAAAGATTTTATTAAAATGTTATTTTTAGCTATCAAAGTTAATAACGAAAATTGTACTAATTATAAATTAGCACTTGAATGAAAATTCACCCACAACAGTACTTTAAAAATAAAAAGATATTTTCCGCAGATTTACGCTTTTTCGAGTTTACCCGGTATATTGAGATATACGGTATCTGGTTATTGAAAGTACGTAGCGCGGATTCGTCTTAGGAATTCCAGACACGTAAAAGTCAAGACCCGAAGGGGTTACCGTGAATATGTATGTAGCCGATGTTCGTGTACAGCAAATCGCGAATACGTACGCATTATTCGCGTAAGCTCTAACACGTCGATTGTAGCTTACAATATTACAACTCGCCGTTACATCGTAAGTAAATTGCTACATCGATACATTTTCTTCCGGATTCGCGTGCCCGCCAGTTCCTCGCAAATGCACTTTATCATTTCGTTAATTGCAATCGTGCCGATCGTATAATGCCGCTAGATTAAATCGCGCCTGTTAAACATTTCTTGAGTTTTTACTACTTAATTAATTATTCGTTCGCATGGGAATGAGTATATAAATACAAATTAAGTCAAAATTAATAGCAAAGAGAAAATTAAAATCGTTAGAGATGTAAGATAAGTAAAATGCGTGTATAAGTTTTTTAATTATTGTTAAAAAAATCGAGCATAATAGTCATAAAAAGTAAAATAAAATTAACTATTTAAAGCAGCTTAAAATGCACAAACAAATTTTAAATACATTATATTGATTGATATATTTTTGTAAATGCAAATATTCTGGGAAAAGTGCAGAATAAGAGAAAATGAATTATTTGATAAATTAATGCTTCTAAAACTGTATAATATTAGCAATGAGAAATTATATGAGTTTCCTACAATTTATTTATACATTATTGAATAAATTGGATTAACGTATAAATTAGCGTGCAAGTGCAATTTAATAAATTTAATTAATTTAATTAAAAATTATCGCATAATTACCTTAAATAAATATACAAATCTAATTTACCTTCCGCTTGTAAATGCTCACTACCTCGTAAAATTCGGGGAATGCAATAAATTGAAATACTTGCAGTTAAATTAAATTTCACAAGCTCGTCGAGATTTGTTAATTACGAAAGTCGTGCGACTCTGGGATTTTTCGCGAAAATCGACGACAGGCAAAGGTAATTCTACAAACGGCGATTCTAATAGGTTCATGTCCGAGCTGAGGGTCTTCGCATGTTCTTCTTTTAACGAAGTCGGGACAAGATTTCTGGTTAGTGCAAAGAGCAGCTGCGATTCCTTGGACGGCCATTTCAGATCGCGGACCAATTTTCTTCGCGAGCTTAGTCAAGATTAAATTAGACCATTCGTTTCGCCGATTGGCCCTTGTCCGCTCCTTCCCTTGATTCCGATTGCCTTCCGGTATCGATCTAAACGCGATTCGACAAATCTACCCTATCATGCCACAAAGCGTTCGTCCGTGTAACGCATAACAATAGAATGTGTTCTCTCAACATTGATGGACATTTGTTGCGCGATAACGCTTAATGTTATCGTTTGAAATTCCCAACTTGTTTGCAATAACAACTTTTATTGTTGAGAAAAAGCTTACTATTTAAGCTAACAGTTTAGAAGAGAACTTATTAAATATATACTAAATAATACTATATAATGGAAAAAGCATTGGAGTTTGTTAAGAGTATTTTCAAAAATGTTCATTAATTCAAAAGATTATTACTAATTACCTATTCAATACAGTTACAGTTACAGTTACAATTTTTTAAATTATTATGTATTAAAAAATTTAATCTCTTAGGAGCTATGAAATAGAATTATAGAAAGATAATTTTTCTACCAAAATATATTAATATTGTAATGTTATACTCAATTTATTTATATTTATGCAATTTCACGTATATGATAATAATGATGCAATGTATTAAACCTTGCATCAAACAAAGTTCAGTATCACGTGTTCTAGACAATGTCGCAATGTTATTGAAAACGAAAATTTGATTAAAGAGTGATTTTAAAATTTTTCAAAGAATCAGGCTTTTGTTTGAACGTTTCAATGCAACGTGTTTATGCACCTCCTTTGTCTTTTCCCTTAGTAAAGTGAATATTTGTTCTTGATAGGTGTATGTTGACGAGCTTCATGAGACTGTGTTACGCCTGCAATCTTTCCTAATCCTGAAAAGCGTAAAAGGAAAGGGGGAAGCGGAGAGGGGGTAAAAAAATCCGAGTCCAACAGCAACACGAAAAAATCCCGCGTAAATTTGCAATGCGGTATTAAGAGCTTATGACGAAACCGTTTCGCGCACCGTCGAAGGAAAGGGAGGCAAAATGGACTTGCGCGCAAAACAAATTTAAAGCTTATAAGCTCCGACACAAGCGTGCGCGCGCATTTTCGCTCCGTTGCGTTACTTTTATTCTGGCAACCGTTTCAACCATCCGTATCGAATTTGCATATTATTAATGTAGTCACTGGAGACATGTGTCATCAACCGATGTAATTTGATTCCCTCTTCTTCTGTTATAGATTCACGAAATATTTTGCATATAAAAACAGCAAAAGCTTTACCGTAGTAATTATTAATAAAATCATTTTAAGGACGATTTCATATGTCAGTATAAATCTTATTTAAAACTTCATGTCATTAGCGCTAACACCTTAATTATACTATTTAATTATTTAAATTTAAAAATCTGAAACATTTAATTCACCGAAAAAAATTGTATTCTAGAAACCAAGAGAATATTTTAAAAATAAAAAGAAATTCTAAAGTTAAAAACCATCTTACAACGCATGAAATCGTTGTGTTTTCACGCGTTGTAAGACGGTTTTTTCTAATAATAATAATAAAATTATTATTTTAAATTTAATAATTTTAATTTTATTTATAATGCTTTCATACGAAAACTGCATATTAAACTATATTTTAAAAAGTACATTTTCCACAAAAGTAATTTTGTGTCACTACAAGAAATGTAAAATTATGTTATCAGAGACACACATGATCGCGTGTTAAAAGCGTTAAAGTGAATTTACGGCCGCCGGGATGTTTTGCCGCAGGAAATTTTCAGAGCGTATCGGAACACGTCCCCGACTTAAACGGATCCTCAGGACGATCCGTAACCGTCCGCGCCGCTGACGAAGGCACGGACGGAGTTCTGGTAGCGTAAATGACAGCTTAGGAAATTAGATCTTCCAACCGTTGTCTAGGAATTAGGAAGTGTCGCCGGAGACGAGACACGCCTTTCCATCGTCCAATGGAGATGAATAATTGGTGAGCTTGCACCGTGCCGCGGAATGTCGGACACTTAAAGTACAAATTTCAACGTTGAACTCTCGGACAGCTTCTCTCAAAAAAATACGGAAAGTTTTCCCTCAGTCTAAAGTTACGGAAATAAATTTTAATACAAAGAGGACGTTAAATATAACATTCTCTACAATCTCTTTAACATTGTCCATTTTTCTTCGTCAATTTTAGCTTGATGCTTTCATAATCAAAATTGATATTTTCATTGGATAAATGATCCAATTTAATATTTTTATCGTGCAGAAATTTTTAAATTAAATTATTTTATCGGATATAAAGCACATTTCTCGCAGTTTTTATTTAATTTCCGCGGATATATAAAACCATCAGAGCTATAAAATGATAATTCACGACATAAAGCAATGTTTGCACACCCTTTAGAGTGCAGAAAAGTACTTTAATGTTCGCAAATTCAGAAAGCATAAAATATGCGAGCACGCTTGCATTTAATTATCAGATGCGAATTGAGTGCATCCTGCAAGATATGTATATAGACGACTTCGATAAAAGCGAACGTTGTATGGTACAATACGTTTTATTTGAGCAAGCATTTATAGCTTCGTTCATTACAACTTACCACTGAAGTTGATATTAAATTCCTATAAACGTTATCTGTGTTTGAATCTGTCCATCTAAATGTAGTGAAAAAACTAGACACACGTCTATTCAATTAGTTTACGTGCTTTGCTTTTTAATTATTTCTCAGAATTTCTAATTGCCGATTTTATCTTACGTTTTATTTTAAAATGTTTATTTCAATTTTCGTATTTTACGAATAACACAATTTAATTATATTAACAAAAAAGCAAGATGCTCAATTTTATTTGTGACTTTGATCAAAATAACATTAATCTACAACGTAAGTCTCTCTTATAAAATTATTAAATTCTTACTTGTTGCAATCCTATATTTATAGATCATCAGTAACTATTCCATCTTTCAGTGATAATATTTATTCCGATTTAAAGAGCAGAATTAAATAATATTCGAAATCTATCTGAGAAAAAAAATGTCTGTGTTAAATTAAACTTCGGGGTGGACAAGGAAGTCTAATTGTGTTAAATAAAAAGCTATCAAATCTCACGATAGCAAAACTATTGAGAAATGCCGAGAATTTGAACTATCAGGTTCCCACTCGCTCTTGCCCAATTTCCCACTCTTTAAACTAGACCAAACCAATTTGTTATTGTCACGAGTGCCATGTCAACGGCTCGAAAGACCATCAGACGCTTTCACTTTAGACGGGGAGATTCGAAAAACACTCGAAACACTCGGACAGGCTACAACAAGTAGCCAAGGCGGAGGGTCGTCGCGCAGACGGGCGTCTTGTTTCCGGACGGGCCGAAGGACCGTCCGCGGCACAAAAACGTAGTGCCAGACACAAATTAAACGGCTGTTAAGGCTTCGGGGTTATCCATCGTCCTGGCAGTGAATCCGACGTGGAGGAAGATCGCGCACGGCCCGGAGGGTGGAAGAAAAAAGAAATGGCCGGAGAAAAAGGCTGACGCGCAGTCTATTAGCGGAGGTATGCGGCAAGATTGTCTTGCGGTGGTAACGGTTCGGATCTAGAAACTCTTCGGCTTTTCCCTACTTCTCTCATCCGCTAAATCCGTATCTTGAATGCTCCCCACGCGATATTTTTCCTCTCTTCTGTCAGACAGTATTATTGAATCGAGTATTTTTCTAGCATCTTCATGATAACAATTTTGTAATTTTGTTTCTAGCTACTTTCTGCGCGCGCGAAAAGCAAATACTTGCATTATTTTTAATATAGGAAAGAGTCGTCAAATGTGCATCAATTAAATTATTTTTTTATATTTCTAATTTGATATTGATTTATATGCAAATGAACGTTGGAAATTTAATACAGTTCTAATTATATATCATAAAACAAATAATAAGCACTGAATAAATAAGTTAATGCTTTATCATTCTGGCACACGCAGCATAAAAATAAAGCCACTTATCATATTAATATATGAAAATGGAGGATTGAAAAAGTTAACGTTTTTACTAAGGTCGCGAACCGCGTAGCAATGTTAAATGTCTCGTTACAGAATTGTTAGCCATCCCAGCCATTCCAGCAGAAATTGTATAAAAATTTTGAAGACTGAATAAATAAATCCGCGTTTTGTCGGACCGACAGTTCGCGGCTTTTCCTTTGGGCGACGGCGGTCTTCTTTCCCCATCGCGAAAAGAACTTTCATTTTTAATGCGGTTGCACTTCCTCCGCCGTCGTGCTCGTTTATATATTACCGGCGTAATATACCGGTAATGCGGAGACGCATGCCGCGCCGTGGCCGGAGAGAATACATCGGGACGCGAAATGCGCGGTGTAATCTATTTTTGATGCGACGAGGGTGCAACGCCGCAGACAAGGGTGGCTACCAGTGCTAATATAGTTAAAAAGTGATTAGGCGAACCCTTTCTCGCGCGCCTTGTGACACGCGCTTCTACCGGTTTGAATGTCGCAGGAGGAGTCGTAAATGATTGCCACTAATCTAATGTCCCTGGACGAACATACGCGCGACGTTGTAATAATCTTCTTGGTTAGCAGGTACATGTGATAGTCGGCCGGCATCGTAAAAAAATTTAATAGCGTGTTAAAAAAAAAATTACAAGATAATTTCGCGCGACAAAAAAATCTTGACGGAGCATCGCTTATCGTAGATTGCCAATTTGCAATGTTAAGTGTCTTGTTAAAAATATATCATCTTTTAATTTAAAAAATTTTTTTTTCAATTTTAAGATTTTCTATTGAATCAGTATCGCTTATATACATTTTGTTATAAGTATACTTGCACATTTTACGTTTAATTTGTCAATAATTCATTCGCGATATCGAATTCCTTAATTTAAAGAAAATTTTTTATTGCAAATTATTTAGAAATTTAAAATGCGTGTTCATTTCATGAAAACTTTCTAAGACGTTAAATAAGGACTGCAATCTTTATTTTGCATTTATTTCAAAACTGATTGACAATTGATAAAATAATTTATTAATGCAAATTAAAACTAATTTAATTATCAATGTACCAGTCGCGCTGGAACACGAGACTAGTGTACCGATACCGAAGAATTTTCATTGAAATTTTCTTCATATTTGATCTCTGCCTTTCACCCCTTTGTTTGCTCATTATCTGGTATTTTCACGGTGCCATAAGCCCCTACTCGAATTACGGTTGTCGCATCGAGACTCCATTTGCGCGGCATGGAACTCACGCGAAATTATATCATTTTCGCAGTATGAGCCGTAAGTACGGTCCGCTAATGATAAAAAGATCACAGCATGAATTGCACGAAATTGAATTGCCATGTCTTCAATACGAGTAAACGAAGAAGAGACCACATTTCCTAATATTATCGCAGTTGATTGAGAAATAACTCATTACTTGTAACCCCATTATCATGCGGTTACCTTTTTTTTGTTTAATAACTTTTTGAATTTACATTCTGAATATTTAAAAATATTTTTCTTTAAATGTTTTGTAGTTCTTGCTAATACAGAATATTGTTTTTATTAATATTTCAACAAAGAAACATTTTAAAAACACTTTTAAAAATTTTAATCTTGTTTTGGCACTAAAAAAAATAACGAAAAAATTTTCAAATTGTTAAGTAGCAATAACAGTAATAAATTACTTTTTAGATTAGTAATAAAATTACTAATAACGTTAACAAATATTTTGATAATCCAACAAATTTATTTCTGTACTAGCTAAATTTTTACATATTTTAGCAAAAAAAGTCTTTCCGGGGCGTGAGTGACAGAATTAAATAAACAAGTAATATAGCAACAATCAAGGAATAATCACTCACCGAAACACCGACCAGCAGCAGCAGTCACTTCTCTCGATCGATCCCGGCGACTCCCCCGACGCTCCTCGGTGTTACCGCTCGATGCACCGGCGACATACTCAACACACTCGCACTCGGGAATAATAACGCGAAACACCGAGAAATAATGTGACGTGTGCGCGTTTATGTAAATTCCGCGCATCAATTCGACGCGACGCGACGCGCGACGGCAACGGAGGGCGAGCGAATATCGATCGAGCGATGATCGACCGAGTGAGATTGACTAGCACGTTTGCGCCTAAATTCACTCGGTACTCCCAGCCTGTCGCGCACGGCGCAAAAATTCCGGGAACGCACCAACATGGCGAACGTCGCGGTTCGGCGACCGCGTTAATCCGTCGCGACAGCGATCCCCCCTCGACACTCCTCGACTCCTTCCGATTCTTCCCGGCGCTCTGACATACCAGAATGCGAAAAAATCGCGCTCACAATGCTCATTGAATGAACTCTCAACGAGAGGACGAAACTGGAAGACGAACACGGGGCGCACGGAACGGCGGCGGATCACGAATGTCGTGAAAAAAACGTGGTCAACCGTAGTCACGCGGATCGATTAATACGTAAAAAACAAGCGCCTCTCACTAAACTCCCGATCCTCGGCACTCCCGAGCCTCATTCGTACGTGAAACCCGCCCGAGACACCGAACAAACGACAAAAATGCGGAGCGACCGTGCTCCTGCTACGCACCGGACACTGACTCGCGAGAACTTGCTAACGACTGCCGGTCACGTGACGCGCTGCTAACTTCGGGCGCTTTAGCTACGTAATAATAAATGTAATTTTGTTTTATTTTTGAATGTGTTTAAATGCTGTATATACGTGATAATTTTATTTTGTTCTAAAAAAACAACAATGCACTAATGCATAATGCATTGGTGCATTTTTTATCTTTAACAGTTTTTTTTTAATGTTTAATATTTTTAACATTTTACTTTTAATAGTATAATAGTATCATATGTTCACATCACAGAGAGAGAAAAAGTTTCGAATATGCTTCTCTATAAAAACCGACGCGCTGCGAAAAGTATATGAAACACAATTTTGATTAATCTCTCGACACTTTAATCAACTTTATTTTAACCATGTCAAATTTCTAAAGGCCTTTTGCATCGCGCTGCATGCAAGTATTATACGATGAGACTGACAAGAGAAACATCAGCAGTAACTCGAGATACGTGTCGCACCGTATTGCACGGTCTTTTGTACGTTTGTCTCTTCACGGTATTGTACACATCCCGCAAACGACCCGGTCTGCATTACGAGGCAGGTCGAATATTAGAAAATCACGACTGCAGTGAAAGCGCGGCGAAAATTACACGAATACCTTCGTCGACGTTTTCGCGCGAAACATTCGGCAGTGTCAGACTTCAGACGGCCTTTTTCACTTCTGCCACACGCAGGACTTGACAAAGACACGAATCGTTCATGGAAAGAGCATGTGTGAGATAAAAAGTGTACGATAAAAGTAGACTTACAGATGTGCTCAGGTCGTTTGAGATTTCTCTCACTTTCAATTCTACATAGAGAACGCAAAAAATGGTTATATATTATTTATTTATATATGCTATAATTTTTCTGAAGAGAGTTCTATACTCGAGAAGTAGGAACTTTTAGCTGCCCCTTCGAAAGACATGACACGACGGGTAAAATAATCGTTGGAAGCACACGACGATGATTACAATGCCGGCATCAATGATTTACGGCGTTGAGATATTTCATTTAGTGGCGCGTTTGAAACTCCGCGAGGAGCAAGCGCCGAGAGGGTAAGTTAGCATTACCAACTGTGATAATGGGGATGTACCCGTCTTTCGACCACCTCGTAAAATTCATCCCCCGGGAAGAAGGAACACATTGCACGTTATACGAAACGCAAAACAACGTTCCAACTTTTTGCCTAACGCAAACGTATATAACTCCAGGCACTAGAAACTCATGAGATCCTCTCGTTCCCCTCCTTCTCTTCTTTTAATCAGAATATATTATTTGACAAAAAGTTTTCTTAAGAAAATCTTTTAGCTACGTAACTACATCCGTAAATCCTATTTAATCTTGAATATGAATATGGGTCGTAAAAGAACTCGGTTATTAACTTGAAAAATCCTGTATGTGTGTATATATATACCTATATGTGCGTATAATTTTTATAATCATTCATAATATTTATTTATGAGATGGGCTTTACATTTTGCAATGAAACTTTGACATTTTTTAATGAACCGTAATAGAAATAATTTTTTTTTTTTAGAAATACGCAATTTATAACAAACTTACAAAAATGAACATTTCACATGAGAAACAAGCTGATAATTCGACGCCATTCGACGCGAGGCAGTTCTCGACTTCTCATTCTGCTGAGGCGTTTTCGGCGTGTGTTTGCGTATGTATACGTATATATACGTCTACGTGCATACACGGAGGCATTTTCGTCGATGCAAGGAGCACAAGCGCGCTTGGAAACCCGCGCTTCCAAGGGAAACCGAAGCACTACCCTTAATGACTCCGACGACAACCTGCCGGCTCCGCACTTACCTCGCCTCGCTTTATTTATAGACGTAGTCAGTAGAGAAGCAGAAGGAACAGAGGAGAAGATCAAGCAAACTTGTGTCTAGGAAGACAGTATTCAGGAACGTGGTCATTCGTTTCAGAAAATGAGAAATATATGATACTCTGGATATATGTCCCTCTGCACGATACCCAATGCAAGATACTAAAGCAATAGAGTATTGGTTCATATAAACGTTCCATCAATATACTCTCAATATCTAGATAGAAAGTATGGCGCTAGGAAAATGTATATTTCTTGCAAAAGAAAAAATTGCGACAGTTCTAGTAAGTTAAAGAAAGATAATTTGAAATTATGGAATTTATTAAAATTTACAAAAATATTCTTGTTTATCATATCGTCTGTTTGTAATATTAATTAAATTAATGTTATTTATATTTTTTTTAACATATAAAGTACATTGTAATAGTACATGTAAATTTTAATATAACTATAATTTGTATGAGTAAAAATGTTTGTTATAATTTCTCTTAAATTTTTATTTTTTTTTATAAGCGTATCTGTGATATACTTATTTTATATTAAAAAATTAGTTTTATCTCCTAATTTGATCAGACCTTGGTTATCACTTTAATTAATCAATTATCTGAAGCGCCGATCATTAACCTTTTCCATTAACATCGATGCGAAAGTGACAAGTTGACGAAACTCTGGCAATTGAAAGATTAGTCATGTTGTGTCTACCAGTTTATATGCAAACCTTATGAAAAAAAAGAGAAAGAGAAAGCGGTGCGGGAAAAGAGAAACAGAAAACAGTCGACTAGCGCTTTCGTGCGATCGGTTATCTTTTCATCGATTCCTTGTTAAATGTCAAGTCATTTTGCTTTTACGAGCCGGTTCCACTAATGAACATTGCACAACCAGTCAAGTCAACACACGAATATGCATTTTCATAAAATATGGTGAGTCAGACGAGCAAATTCAACGTATATTACGGAAAAATATGCACGCGAAGATTATACAGGGTGTCCTAAAACATGTGAGTCAACGCTCGCAAAAAGGTAGAAGGGATGAACATAAATGTTCAATATTGTCTTGGGTTAGGTCCACCAATAATCGAGTTAATAATATTAACGTATGGAATCTGCATATAATATAATTAATTTCTACCGTAATTGTGAACAGTAAATTAATGAAAGCTTATCATACATTCACGTTAGATTTTTTTCTTCCGTGTTATAACTCAAGCCGATCAAGCTCTTCCCTTGGCGCGCTCTTATTCGCATAATTTGAAAAATTAATACCTCGATTATTGGTGGACTTAACCCAAGACCTAATTCAAGACAATATTGGACTTTTATGTTCATCTCAATCCCTTTTACCTCTTTATGAGCATTGATCCACATGGTCAGGGACACTCTGTATAATAAAAAGAAAATATAAAAATATGAGATATACACACGACATCTAAGTTGGATGTTTAATCTCTCACAAATATAACAGATATATACTAAACATTATGTGTACTTTATTGGCATAAAAAACAAATTGTGTAGACCATAAATTCAAAAAATTTTTCTAAATTTTGTATCTTTCTTTAAATTTAAAATTAATAATAATAATCATTTTTTGTATAACTGTCCGGAAATAAGCACACGTCCGGTCACTGAAACGTTTACATCGTGAAAAATTCTTAGATGCTATGCCATTAACGTCAATATTATTGTTGTAGTCATTATTATTATTCGTTGTACTATTGTTATATTTTCATCGACATGGAAAACGTGCTCTCCAATCCTCTCGTTAAAAACTCACACTAGATGCGGGGGTATTACGACGAACGATTCGCGGTAACGAGTGATTTACGATCGTGCTTCCCGCAGGCAGGAAATTCGTTAGGGCAATCTCTGGGATTCGAGAGATGGGCTACCGCACGCACCGCATTACAACCCTGAAGATAATGTTAACGAGTCCACTAGAGACGAATGAGCGCTCTAGTCTGTGTCCGGCTCCTCCTTAATAACCGCATGCCGTGACCTCCTATCGAGCTTTTCGATAAAACCCGATAGATACATCTTGCACTTCGCATATAAAAAATGTGCCTCACGATTCTGTTTATCTACAAATTTTTGTATTAAAGCTGATTTTTTTCTTTACAAAATTGCCGATATCATTATCTTCGAACGACTAGTTTTTTTTAGATGTAAGTAACTCTGAAAATTGAAGAACTTTTATGAGTTACGTATCAATTTTTTTAGAACAGCGAAAAATTATATAATTTAAATAAGCATTGTAGCTGCTTAGTAAGAGTTTTAACAATATTCATCGTAAACTTCAAATAGCAAAACGCTAGCAGTATATTAGCAAATTTGATCATAATTGTAAATAAGCAGAATCCTATTCATTGTGTCTTAAATTTTAGTTGTTATTACAATTTGTCAACATATAATATAACAATAGATCGAGAACATAGTATATATTAATTAATTTTTAAGTTATAATTGACATAAATATTTGGTTCCAATATATTATGAAAAGAGCCTTAATATTGTTACAACGAGAAAAAAACGATAGATAAGCATTAAGCAATGATATATCAAGCCCTATTCTTAAAACACTTCTTATAACAAATGCGAAAATTTTATCTCGTTTAGCCAAGAGATCGCAAGATAAGAATCATTGAAAAGTCCTCGAATATAAAAGAGGAAGAGAAAGAAAGAATTCGCTGAGAAATTTACTCCCGCCAGATTCAGTCGTAGCATTATAATAAAAAATTGCTTTTTTAATTTATTGTTACTATTTTTTTATTCCTTTTCCTCATTGCAGAAATCCTTAAGTCATAAAAGTTATTACATTTACGTTACAAATTATATATCTTACTGTTGTAGTAGTTATTTCTGCTATGGAATTTTATAAACTCTGTTAGATATAATTTTCGTCTACTTCAGTAATTATCAAGTTATAAATCATATAGTTGCAATTAATTAGTTTCTGTAAATTATTGATTTTAGATAACTGACGAAGGTTTACCAATTAATCAACCAATTTCAAGTGAATCTAACTTTATATAATAGAAAAGTGTATATGTACATGTAAAAATAATTAAAATAATTGGAAGTATTTATAAAAAAGGAACTGTTTGAAGTCAAAGTACTAGCATTGTTTTATTTAATGTGACTTATTGTACACATCGTAATTTGTACAGCTATCACTTTGTTTTCAATTACTTATAACTTAAAAACTACTGGTGTACCAGAGAAACAGTAATACTTCTCGAGGTCTATTCTTTAGTAATCTGTAATTCAAAGAAATGGCGACAGTTCTGGAACACAGTGCGCATTTAATGTATCTGGAAAGTCTACTAAACTCAACTTCGTCCGAGGAACAGTACCGCGATACTACGGGTCTGAAAAGTACGATGATAACAAGATATTTCACTGACAACATGTAGTTTCCCAATATTCGTCGGATCAGTTTTCACCAAACCGTGTGTAGCTCGGATAAGCTGCTTTGTTACTAACCAACTCAAATTAACTAGCACATAAATTGTCGAGTAAGTAGCGCAAATCGTTATCCGTGCGATCCCTGTATCGCTGCCTGGATGGACGCTGTGATGTTACGAGGCCTGACAGAGATTTACTGCATCTGCCGGTATGAAGTCGCCGATCCACTACGACGGAAATGCAAGTGTAAATGTCATCAGCAAACGCGGAAATGGCAGCGATGATCGCCGATGCGTGGAAACTCAGATGAAAAATAGACGAAAAATAGAACCGCACTATTACGTATTCTTCAAAAAATGATGTAACTCGATTTTCTTTTTTGTAAGGAAAATTAAAATTTACAAATCTGTTTATTTTTCTATAACGAATTAGAGCTTTTGTGATTCATGTCTTTTAAAAGTGTTTTTAAAGATAGAAAGGATAAATGGCCCAATTACTGACACTGTCCCAAATACTGGAAATTCGACTTTATATAAATGCTTTTAACTTACTACTTCATATTTTATTGTAAAACTTTAATCTTCTAGTTAAAAAATAACATTTAAAATTGGATTTTCAGTATTTGGAACACTATCAGTAATTGGGTCATTTATTCTAGAAAAAAAAAGAAAAGAAATTCTTTTAATTTATTGATTTTTCAGCGTTCTTATTATATTTTGCATATTCGATAAACCTTTTTTCAAAAAACAGCGGACGGACAGAAATCCATTATTCATAGGTATTTCACACAAACCCGTTTTCTTTTGTTGTTTAAAGAACTGACAACATAATGGACAAACAGCTCGCGCAGCATGGCGTCCGATGGAGCGCACGATATTTATTAATGCAACAGAGAATTATGTGCGACGAACAATTGTAATTTATTGACCAGCAGCACGGCCAGGCGCGAAAACTGCAATTGCAATTTTGCACGGCGCGATGCACCGCACGTCGCACGCATTATTTAAAATATACGGCGCGCGGACAACTGGTCCAGAATAATGACAAATATATTATTAGGCCATGCGCGAAATGACGCGGATCGCGGATAGAACAGCCATTACGAGAGCCGATGTAATTAATATGTAATCTCACGCGTACGAGTGTTCCTTCGTATATGACCAATTTAAAAAGTGATTTTTATACTACAAGTACTCTGTTTATTCATTCCATCCGATAGAATTCGTATAAATCGTGTGAGAGTTGTTACAACTGAAAATTCTTTATATAAATAAAAGGAAATAAAAACATAACATAATAAAATAATTACTTTATATAATTATCATCGCAATTAAAAAATAAAAGTTATAAAAATATAGGATATAGAGAAAAATTGGGATAATATCAAATAAAAACACAATCATTATGTTTGACAAATATTAAATTCAATCAATTATGAACTTTATACCGAATATTGTGTTGTAATATAACAGATACGCCCATTATCAGCCATAATTTTAAATTAAAAACTTCTATTTAAAAATTTATGTTGCGATGTTGTCGATGGAGTTTGCCAGAGTGATATATTATAATTATAAGAGCATATTTCATACATTAATATATTTTTAAGAAAAATTTATTTTGCATATAAGCTTCCAAGATCGTGTACTTCTTCTCTTCTTATTTTCAATACTGATCATTTAGAATCATTGTGCGGAAAGTTTTAATTTCTGCATGTTTATCGAAAAGAATATACAGAAGTTACATAACGAAAAAATTCGATATCGAGTAATAGAAATTCGAACCACAGTTTCTGATTGTCGGTTATACACTCCTATACATCAGTATCGGCCACTCTTCCTTCAGAATATGATGGGAACGTTACTAATTTGATTAAGCTCGTCGTCTCTCGTATCCCTCTCCTTTCCCCTGCCAACGCAATACGACCGCATGAATGCTCCAGCGGGTATGTGTATGCGTGTTCACGTGCGTATACGCATTAATGCAGCATCGTATGTGATTTTCTGGCAAACCACGCCATCCCGAACTATCGAAGCGTGGAGGCCGCGCTTCTCGACTAAAGGGAATGCCGTTGTTGCAGGTGCGCGACAGCACCCGGCGAAGTTTCGACGCGCGTTGACCCGGCAGGGGTGCGCGCACGGGGCGCAATAATTCCCCGACGACGGCTACGCCGTCCCATCCCCCCAACCGGAAGTGGAACGCGCATCCGCTCTCGCCGATAGCCCGACCCCTCGTTAAGATGTTTCTCTCGCCCCTTCTCGAAATTCGCGGAGGTCGCAGCCATAAATTTTCCGAAATTTCGCCGGCACCGAGTTTCGCCCTCTTCTCGTGCCCACCCTCCGCGCGATGCCGCCCCTAGGTAGCGCGTAGTTAACACCCGATTATCGCCGGCGGAAAACACAGCAATTGATACAGATTTCCGAGAAAACTTGCGACTGCATCGCTTAAATTGTTCTCGACGACAGTACGATAAAGGAAACGAAGCACTTGGCAAAAGCGAAGGTTCTTGGATATTTTAAGTCGTACGTAAACACAAATTCTTCGAAAAGTTTGTCCTAATACAGACTTGTCAGATTGTTTAACTAATTAAATATAATCTCTAATAATTAAAGAATTAAGCGTATTAAAAACGATTTTATTCATAAATGTCAAATTACCCTTATAAAAATGTAACACTGAGCAGTATTAAATTGGCCAATAATTATTTATTTTGAGTATTAAAAGTATTAATAGCAGTGCTTTTAATAGTTGAACCAAGTATTAATTATTGATCAATATTGGTCAGAGGAGTATTAAATTTGAATGAAGGTATACTTAAATTACAAGAGAATTAGAATATAATGAAAATAGTGTGACTAATTTTCACATACATTTGTCAGATCGTAACTAATTAAATAATATTAAATGAATAACAATTAAAGCTAAAAGTATATTAAAAATGTCATAATAATTAATACTAAGTTATACGAATAATTTATAACAATATAATGAGAGTGAATAATTTTGAGATACATTTTGTATATTCACGTATTTTAGGTCAAGACAAAAGGTATTCATGATACTAGAAACGAAATGGTTAAGTTTAGATCTTGGCGCATTTCTGTATAATCATCGAATCGATCTTGCGAAAATGCGTATTGTGAATTCCTCGTGCGATTATAATCTTCACGAATTACGAAGCAGTTTCTCCTCGTATTATCCTCCATCGGACTGACCGTCTCGGCGGTGGAAGAGGCGGCGACAAAAGAGAGAGAGAGCGAGTAAACTTAATTAATAGAATAAATCTAGCAAGGACCGTAATCTCGCCAACATTTACCTTCTTGCCGCGCGAGTGCGAAGGGGTTCAGAAAGTGGCGACATAGGACGAGAGTCGCATCTTGCGACGCGCAAATGTGAAATTCCAGGAGGGTGATTTACGTGAGTGGCCACGATCACGACTAACGAGAGCCAATGTCAGCTATACTTTCGCCACTTGAAAATTCCGGCAAATGGCGCGAGAAAAAGAACGATAAAGGTCAACGTCGCGATAGGAACTACTTCCGGTGCTTTGCTCTCTTTAATTGCACGAGCTTGTGGCGAAAATGAGTGACACTAGCGAGGCTAATGAGTTCCCCGAAGTTTCTTCAATTAGAGCACCGTGGTGCTCGGCGAGATGGTGGTTTCTTGTAATCGAAAAATTTTCAAATTACCTCGTGAAAAATTTGTATCTCTAAAATATTTTTTTATACTTGTGATATTTCGCTACCGACTATTATCACACATAAAAGTTGACTCTGTAAAAAATTAAATGTCCTTTTTTTCTTTTTTTAAATGGCAAATTGGAAAAATATTTATTTAAATCATTTAATTTGATTATCACTATATATCGTTGCTTTCCAACTTTTTACGCCTCGAGAGAGATAAAATTGTGTAATATTAATAAATAAAAAAATGTGATTTTAATAAATCAAAAATAAATTAAATTAAATTAAAGCGAAAAATATGAAGATTTATATTCTTGATTTATTAAAATCACACAATTTTACTCCTCTTGAAATGTAAAAATATTTCAAGAGAAATATAATAATAAATTAATTTCAATTTCCTGATTAAAACAAAGAGAAATTTTATTCTTCAAATTTAGATTTAAATATAGAATTCAATTTTTTATAAATACACGGAAAAAACAATTTTGCTAAAATATCTAAAATATGTTATGTAGATACAAATAGGAAACAAAATTAAAAAAAGAAATACTTCAAGATACGTTCATATATTTTCATGAAACCGAGTTGTTAAAAATCTCTCCATTTTATTATTTAAATGTAGAAACTACGATAGAACTGTTAGTGTTAAGCCTGTAATGAGAATGTCTAAAACAAATTCTCTTCCGTCACCAATCATGTTCGAGCGAAATCAGCAAAAGGTGATAGAAAGCGACATGGCAGATCTCTCGATTTGCCGCAGAAGGAGTGAAAATTATTAGAACCATTAAAGATTACGCGATACCCTCTGAACTCGACGTGGTACTCGACATTACGACGACCAAGTACGCCGGAGGGATCAATTCTTTGTGCCGCCGGCGAGAAAGTACGACTTTATTTATCACGTAGAGTAACAACTTCCGCAATTTTCCGGCAACCCTATCCACGTATTCGTCTCTTTTCACTTTTCTTCTCGACGTTTCAATCCCGCAACGCAATGATGTAAATATATTAAATTAATTTTTCCAAATTAATATGATAAACGATTTATAACTATAAAAAATTATAATTACATGTATAAACACATGTAATGCAAATATTAAAAAATACCATTTTTAATATAAAATCTCTTTTGTTTGCACGTAATTTAAGCTCATAATTTTGAATATGTACATACGCAATATCAACGGTCAGACATAATAAAATAAAATTTTATTTTGAAATTTCCTATAGACGAAGATTTAATTCGGCATCGTAAAAAAAACGTCAATCGATAAAAGAATCATGCAAAAATTAATCAGAATGAACCAGTACAGCGCAAAGCTCTTAACAGCAATATTAAAAAACGCAATGCGTAATTATACAACCGAGGGAACGTCTTATTTTCTTCAGCAACACCAGGCAATAGACAAAAAAGTAGGTTTTATCTTTATGATACGCTGAGCGCGTAAAGCATCGCAAGAAGATGCCGTTACGCGAGGAAAGAACGCTCTTTTCCGCTGGATACTTCGCTCGACGTTCGCTTCTTTATTCATTATTTCATTCGCGATAGCGCCGTTCTCCTTCGCGTTGGTACCTTATCCTGATCCTTGCGCGCGAATTACACGCGCGAGCAATATCTCTTTTATTATTCGCTTCACCACGTTTATACGCTTTATAACAATACTGTCATCGCGGAGAAAAGAAAAACGAGTTCGGCATTGCACCCATCAACTACTTCGTCCTTCTGCACGCAGACCGTACGATGCCATTAAACTAAACTTGGTAAGGGCCATGTAAGAGCTTCGTGCATCTTAAACTTTATATTCGTATTTACGTCACACGCACACGTACACCCGCGACGAGAGAAACGCTTCGATTAACCATTCTCAGCAGAACACGAGACCACTTTTCCAACGCGCAGCCGCGTTTTTTAATGACTTTAAGTATTGTCAATTTCGAGGAATCTCAAGTAAATGACTTGCTAATAACATAAATACTTTTAAAAAATTAAATATGTTGGATTTTCTTGCAACAATTATTTTACAATAAAAATTATATGTTATAGATATACATTTATAAGTTATAACAAAATAATAATAATTACAATTTGTGCATAAATAAGATTAATTTAAACACTGCATTAAGAATTATTGTAATTTTTATAAGTACAAATTGCACCAATAAATATCAGTGATTATTGATTCTGTTTGCAACAATGGGAAAATGGTATTTTTATAATGACGCATGATATCCCCCCGCGTCTTTGTTCCTGTATTTGCCATAACTCAAGTCGCGAGAAAAAAAAATTGGCGACGAGGGAGGAAGAAGAAAGAACGCTCGCGTAGGAAGGCCTTTCCCAAAGTGATTTATTTAGTTTGGAGCATGCACGTTCCCATTCAAACTTGGCGATTTTTGCACAGGCTAATCTGAAGAAGCACAAGCGTTTAACGTTCGCCAAGATGTTATTAATCACTCAGGTGGAAGCAAGGGCTCTGTTTAACGCCGACTTTTACACGAGCTTCCCCGTGGGCGATCCCAGGAAGAGATGCATCGCAAAGAGATTACAGTCGACGTTGCATTAGACTCGCTGGACTCAATCCAAATAGTGAATAATATGTTATATAATAAATTCTATTTGAAGACTATTAAAACGCGCACAACTTAAGGCTACCTTCCGCTGCGCCCTAACCAGCTAGTACAGTAATTTAATTAACTCCCAGAAAATAGAAGCTAAATAGCGTGTTGCTGTAAATTGATCATTTTTGTATGTGTGGCAGTATTATTCTGATAAATTACGAGCGCATAATGTATGGTTATTAATCATTCGCTGTCGCAAAAGGAAAATAAAGCGGGGGAGGAAAGGAAGTAACATAAAATAGAAGTAAAGTGGCTGTTTAACGTCGACTTGCATACACCAACAACTAATACTCCTGTGCTTTATATAATATTACTAATATCCTTATAATACTACTATTCCCTTGTGCTTTGTAATTAATATTTGCAGTAGTATTATGCAAGATGCAAGGATAAAAAAGTAATTAATGATTCAATCTTGATTAAATAATTTAATAAATACACTACAATTTACAACCAAAAATCTATTAAAAAATACTTGTTTAGTATAACAATATAAATTAATTTTTAGTATAATAATATAATTAGAAAAGATATTTTTTGTAAACTAGTGGCTAATTGAAGCACTTATTTCAGATAAGTTGCAAAAATAAAAATTTATTCATGAAATTAGAATAATTCATTTAATTCATTTTAATTATACGTTTAAATCCATACATCACATACGTTACAGAAAGAGAATAACATATTATGCTGCAACAAATGAATTGTTTTCCTCAAAATCTCGGACGCCAATTACAAGCGGATGGAATCGCAAATAGAAACTTCACCGCAGCGATAAATTGCATTTAAAATCTCACCTGACCCAGATATCGAAACTTTAAATACGACAGGGCCGAACTAAAAAAGCGTAATTAGAATTCATGTAGACGATCGTATATGCGAGAATGTAACTCGAATGAGAATTCACCGGAGCGCGGGCAATAAATAACCGGCATCGCGAATGAAAGGATTGATTGAAGTTAATTTAAACGTCGTCCGCCACCAGCGTGATTCGTTCCGATTGACGTGAACTCGAATGGGCAGCCTTAATTTATATGGAAAAGAACATGTGCAGGGAGCCTATGTCCATTATTTTCCTCTGTCTATAGATTCTTTAGCAGAGAAAATCGATCTTCACTTGGAAGAATTTTTTTTTTACTTTAAGTGTAATTTTTATCATAAATCTTTTATTTTTATAATTATTTTTTAGTATTTTACTATTTAATAATTTTTTATCAATTTGAAACTAAATTATATATTGAAATAATTTCAATAGAAAATTTCTAACATTTTCAATCATTCATAACACGAGATCTGCCTCTATATTTTTCCTAAGAGATGACATGTCCTAAGCTGATCAAATTCTGTGGAAAATTTGATGAAAAGAAACGTGGCAACATTCTGTCGAATACACGAGTTTTTGCATGCAAATTTCCTCAGTTGAGCTTTTTGACATTATAAGGTATATATTTTGACATTATGAGGTACAGGCATATCTCGATATTTTGTCAAATCGATTCGCATCTCGTCACGCAAAAATTTATTTCCGTATTAATAGTGTATTTTTTCCCATCCTATCCTATATTTATGAGATTTTCTGTTTACTCTTCGTTTCCGCTTTGTGTGACGTAATACATTTTAATGCATATCAAGCACTAAACATCAGCCATGTGGGACATTCTATCAAATCGGCTAACAAATAATACATAAAGTCGAATGTTCAATTTACGTTTCATAAAAAACGTGTCACATTACATTGCCGATTTCATTTGTCGGCATAATTAATTTATTTATCTTGTCGCTTGTTATCATTTTTACAATAATGAGAATAAATTTCCTTGTTATATAAACAAATTTACATTGCATTCATAATTTTGTTCTTATTTCATTTGTAATGGATAAAAAGTGGACGAAGCTCTTATTGTGTTTTTCATGGCTTGATTCATTAGCTACAATGTCACCAATCATGTTATACGAAAGGACCACGTCGCTCTGTTCACAAAGCAACGAGTGTTATTTTATATATTATCCATTGATCGTCCAACGGAAACGGTACGATAGCCGTGATAATCATCTCCGCATAATCCGATTATTTCCCTAGAGATGGACAAGTTCTCTTATTTATCATTTATTAGCCACACGGTCGATGTTATCGCGCGGTAGCGCGGTGATGAATCGCGCGATACGATCAGTAAAAGGTTTGGAGGAAATTAATTCGCGAATTATCGAAGACAATCGCATGATTTTCATGTTCGCGCAAACTAGCATTAACAGGTTTCTCACCGAGACATAAAGCATGTAATTCGCGCAAAACGCAAATCCAAGTGTTACTATCGCAGACAATTACCGTACTAAAGGCATTATGTTAGTGTATAGTAAGCTGTGAGAACATTCTTACCTTATTGCGCAGGATGTAGCCCGGCTGTTCGCTTCGTCGACGATCTCGGGGTAGAATCTCCAAACGCCCGCGCCGTCTGGAAACCATCCAAAAGTGGACATTAAATTTATGAACCTCGTGTTAAATCGCTATACATGTATACGTAATTGACCCAGCGGCCTTATCTAAACAGTAAGCGTCACCGTAACCCGTAACATTATCATTGGAACTATCGAAACAGTCAAAATAACTAATTCGTAGTTTTTGGTAACAGTACATTTTCCAAGCTATTCCATGATTTTTGTTGCAATATATAAATAATTAAATAAATTTACCTTCTTATCCTCTTTATTTCTCTTTTCAAAGATTATACATATCTATATGTGATATATCTTTTTATATAAATAATAAAAATAAGTATATGATAATCCTCGATAGACCTAGTTGTTTCAAACACAATCAAGCGTTTTATTAATAGTTTCTTATCATTTTCGACTCTTTCACTGTAGAGTTATCAAAGCAAAGAAACGCAAAACCATTTCCGAAATTATTATATTTCTTCTCGCATAAATCAAGTATTTAAAAAATAATACATTTTTTAAACAAGTTAAACACTAAATTTGTATAAAACTACAATATTAATACGATTCCTATTTTCAAATAATTGATAAAGAAGCTTTACATAGATTTTTTATTTAAAAACGTACTGCTACAGAAATTACTCAAAGAGAAATTACAACTTTCAACTGAGTACTCAGTACTTAGTGGGATCGTGCAAGTAATCCAGGATAATATATGGATATATAGGATACGGAACAGACGTTAGAAAAACGTGAGTCACGAAGCCGAATAATTCACTTCGTTCGCGCGAACTTTCATAACGTGGCCGTAATGCTAATGCGTGGACAAGAATTATTGAGAGAATTTCGCGGGAAGTTTCGCGACTCGCATCGGCATCGGAGAATGAGAAGCGGTCGTGCAAATACGCAACCGGGGAGGGGGGAAAGGGGTTCAAGAGCGAGGAAAAGGATAAAAAGGGTGGGGATAGGAAAAGATCCTTGAGATTCTCCAGAAATCCGCATAGCGAGGTTTTAGTAGTTGAATAATGTAACGGGCATCGGCTGAATGATTTAAAAGTAAAAGTCCTGAGCGACGTCACGGAAGAAAGGAAGAGTGCGAGCGGGAGGGTGGCTCGAGAGGAACGAAAAGTTTTATGTTATTTCATGGCGGGGGACGAGGTCCGTTGGGGTACCTTGAAAGAGATTAACACGAAAAGTTCCAACGTTACCCAAACTTGCCGTTAAGTACCGCCGCGACAAATGAGCCAGTATCGTTTTTCTCCAGCCGAACGACGAAGGAACATCTTCCTTCATTCGAAACGTATCGCTCTTATATTTATTAGCGTTCTTACGAAAGTCTTTTCTTTTATCGCCACGTAATTTTGTAAGTATTTCTTTCTTTTAACATTAATTTATGTTAGAAATATGATTTTCAGCGTGTAAAATTTTATTTTACAATAATATCACTTAATGAATCGCTGAATAAAAATTAAAAAGCGGAAGGATATGTTTTAATTGTTGCATGAATAGTAGGTTCTGAAAAAGCTGTTTAAATTTATAAAGTTGTTTACGTTGAAATTTTCAGTTCAAAATTTTTCAAAAAAAAATGCATATTTACTCTCTAATAACTTTCATATCATATTACATATTAATTCTGTGTAATACAAAAATTATCTTGATAAAATTAAGCACATCTCATTATGCTCCTTTTTCTTTCTTAGATTGGATCTATGTTTTCTCGACATCTCAAAACTCAAATTAAACCGTACGTCTCGCATATATTATAATTTAATAACATTAATTAGCATCAAAAGCGCCAGCACTCGAACGCAAAGATGTAAAAAAATAAAACGCGAGAAAGTGTCGTGAATCTGAGTCACGTCGCATTCCGTGGGCGAGATGGATTATCAGTGTCGCGATCGCCGGAAGTATCCTCTTATCCCATGAGTCCGTTGATTCTGGGCCGTTTCTCGACGTGACGTTAATAACCCATAAATAGTGCCGTGCATATACGTATGCTTATGTCGCTACGCCAACGGGACGGAACGCGTACCTATACACGGATTGTACACACGGATGTGCACGAGCACTCGCAAGGAATTCATTTCGCCGGCTCAGGGGATAAGGAACGAGGTCCTGACCTGCCCGACCGTTTCACGCCTAACACGATACGAGAGATATCGTGTCGACCGTTGTAATAATAAGCGCGGCGATCGGGTGTGCACATGGCTCTCGTCGGTAGTCACGAGACCGCACCCCGACGTCATTTGTTGGGATTATCGTGTAACACGTACGCCTTATTGATACTCGGCTATCAATCTGCGATCTGCGATCCGCGAGACCGCGCTAGATAGGTGGGTGGCACGATCGTGCAATAAATTCACCGCGCAGATTAATGAAATCAATTACCCCGCGAAAAATTATTTCGCCCTTTTGCCACTGCTGTGAAACAGAGATCACGTATCTCCGGAGGTGTTCCAGTACGACATCGGACGTACACTGCTCGTATTATACTTTACCACGAAATTTGCGATAAAAAAAGAATAAAAAGATCCCCTAAATTACTTGTAACCGAAGCGACCGATCCGAAAATACTGAAACCCTATCGTATCACGATTTCATAAAAGGGAGATTGTGACGCTTTTGCGTCGCGTTGCACGTGTGATCGGTGTCTAATAACAGCGCGGATGAATCTGGACGCGAAAAAGAGCCAAACGAGATGCGGAGAGTTATAGTTAAGCCGTGGCGCATATTCCCGCGAATGCGACAGCAAGCGATGCAAAAAGGAAAAAAAAGGCTCACTCGATTCGTGTCCGGCGTGCGAGCGAGGCGTTTTACGCGTGCATATATCCCTGATCACGTGTGCGTATACGGGTTATATTCTGCATACTGGGGGGGGGAAAAAAAATATCCGATGACCGACTTTGTCCATGCGGCTCGCGGAAAAAAATATTGCTGTTGCGAACCAACGTTAATCGAGCATACCCCGATCGAAAACAAAGACTTCCGCGCCGTCACACGTTAACGTGACGAGAGACCGGCGTGAACTATGAATTAATCCGCGAATAGCGGCACCGCGGTCCTCTCTTACGCGATTCCGTATCCCCTTTCGCATTGTATTTCTGCACGTATATATAAGTCACACGTAATGAGCTCATGCTTCAATGGGCCGGCGGTTATCCCAAGCGTTTCGAGATGTTATCGTTATATGAGGATAAATGGTGGAAATAGCGTTGCATTTGTTCAAAGGGGATACAAATGCGCATGGATCATTGGCTTGACAGCAAATGCATTAATTAGACGGTCGGACTTTGTTGACTGACAAACGGAAAAACTTTAATAATTGATTCCCGATCAGACGACTGTTGCAACGGGAGAAGCTAATGTGACGTTATTGAACAATGCAATAAGTGTAACGTATCAAATTTTAATACGGTAACACGCCGGTGATGACATCGTGCAGAAACGACAAAAAAAGCCATCATCGAATTGCGCGACAGCGTTTCTTTTGTAAGCAGAGAATTAGTATTCCTCGATCTATCGAGGATGCCGCAGGATGTCATTCATACGCGGAAACATGGAAACTTTTTTGAACTTTAATTCATTTCAATCAAGCACGTACCGGCCCAGTAGTAGAGTCACGCATGACTGACGGCCGTAATAAAAAATTCTTGTGTGTCGCGCGCGATCGACTCGCAGACATACGCAAATATGTATGTATGGCGACGAATAGCGCGGTCGTCTAATCAGCGCCCCTGACGACGTGATACGATAAAAATCTGCTCGGACTCGAGGTGAAATACGTTTGTCGCCGATTGCAGGGTACAATCACAGGGCCCGACGCGCGATATCTTCCGTTTCATCGCTTTATTTAAATCGCGCTCTGGTTTTACTGCAAAGCCGCTCGATTGTTCTCGCGCGGTAGGTCGCGTATATATATATATATATATATATACGTACCACATCAAGGTGTTAAATAATAGGCATCTCATTAAGATATTAAACCGTGGACGAACATGACGGAATAATTTTGTGATATGAGAATTTTACGTTGCAATTACATAATGTTAAAATATCGTTCCAATCTTTTTGCAACCGTGTAATGTTTCAGTATTAAAACGTTATTATAATTGCGATACGGAACCATAATAATCATCTTGTTAATATTATAATATTATTACATGTTACAACAAATATAACATATACAAATTTACACAGTCGTGAAACTAATTGGTCTGACACGGGGTATTGAAAGTTTATTTTATGCTACAAATTTTTAAGGCATACTCTTGATGGATATAATGCATCGCAAGAGCTTTATTTTCAATTTCTATTAGAAAAATTATATTTGAGGAATTTGTAACATGAACTAAACTTCCTGTATTCAAACAATTAGTTTCGTGACTGTATATTATAATATATTACGCCTAATTATGCATTTAGAATCATTATTTCGTTAATGTTTCGTACGACACAAATTTACTGTGACAAATTATGCAATTCATACGTTTGATCGAACTTTATGATACGTCACATTTAGAATACTCATGATCAAAGCTGTATTACAATTTGCATCGTTATTCGCACGAGCGAATAAATTTTAATCGTAAAGGAATTACATGGAAAGAAGAAAAAGAGAGAGAGAGAGAGAGAGAGAGGGGGGGGGGAGAGAGAAAGTGGGAGAGTCCGTTTTCTGTGCAAACAATTTTCCACCGAATCGAATTAGTACTCATACGAGCGGAACTCCCGCGACGCGCATAAATCTCGATTAAACGTCCATTATTCCTTTTTTTTTACTCCGTTCGGTGAGTTACGACCGAACGTGAGCGCGGGTCGGTCTACATATTAGGCAACTGCAGCGAGGAATAAATTACGATCGGCCAGTGCACACACTTGACACGGCGATCCGTCGAGAAAGTCTGGTCCAACGTGTCGGACGGCGTGTACACGCTTACGCGCAAGGCTCGCATCGCCGAAGATAAAGTAATCTCCATTGTCTAAAGCGACAATGAATGATTCGTAGGTAGACCATAACTCCCCCCTCTTCTGCTCCCACTCCGGCTACGAGATTTCACGGGGAAAGTCCGTGCGTTCTCCAGTTGTTTTCTCAGAGATCCTGGAGAGACGCAGATGCAGAATAGACGCAACATCGAGCGAGCGAGAGTGAGAAAAGAGCCAGTGATTTGTGCGCATTCGCCCGCATTTTCATTAATCATTTCGATACCTCGGAATTAGAACAGAGCGCTGATTTAACGAGATAGGAAGATCAATGTTTTCCGGTCCAATTTATAGGGTGCAATAAAATCGACGCCATTTACGTATAGAATATATAAATATTAAAAATAATATATATTGGAGCTATTCTAATAGAAAATATCAATTGTATTGGTAACGAGTCATCAATATCGAATTTTCACACACAATTAAAAGTAATAAATAAGATAAATTTAAATAATTACACATTTTATACAGGTCTATGTTCTGTGTGAGTGCGTTAATAAAGTCCAAAAATAAATTTAATGTTTTAATTAAGAAACTTCTATATATAACATAGATATGATAAAAAATCTTATTAATTACTATTCGTTGATCATTTATCACTTTCGATTCAAGGAATGTTGCCCCTGCAAGTATATACATGCATATAAATTTCAACATTTCCTATATTTCAGCACGCTGTTACCACGCTGAAGTTAATGAATGGTTATTCAGCTAATTATAGTGTCAAGTCACGAAATTAATTATTATTATATTCAATAAATTAATTATTTTTCAATTGCATTTTAAGAGGGAAACGGGACATTTGACATCGGAATAAATGTCAACTTTCTAATTATCGTACGTACATCTCATTGCCAATCGGAGACACATGCAAACGTGGCGCATATTTAAGTGCGTTTTCCCAGACACTCCTTTTCGACCCGATCAAGATCTGATAGCGGCTGACTACAATCGAAATTTTCTCCGATCGTCGGCATTGCTCACCGTTAAAACATGTAGGCGCGCGTGCATGCCGTCTGTCGACGTATGCCGAGCGGATTAAAATGGACTTGCACACAAGTAACGGCAAAGCCGCATATAATTCTCAAGGCGCCCACGCTACATCGTCGGGCAATAATTTAAGAAACTATCTGAAATAGTTAAAATAAAATCTCTCTTTCTCCTTCTTTCTCTTGTTTGTCTTATATATTATATTTTTACTATAAGTAACAATAACAACAACATACACATACACAATTCAAGAACAACACACACATACACTGTTTTAATAAACAATTAGATAAATGTTTCTAATGCTGTAATAACTAAAACTGATATCTACCATCATACATTGAATATCTACCATCATATCTCGAAGTTATTCAAATCTTTATCATCTTGTACTAAAGAATGCTTTTATTCAAGACACGTTATGGGAAATACTCGCACGGTGCAATTTACTCCCCTTGTTCGATAAAACAGAAGTAGTATTCGTGTTTCCTTTAATACGTGTACGTTGATGCCTGATTGGAATCGGATCGGAGAGACGTTGGTCGTATCGGTGATAGCTTAGATCCTGACTAAGACACGGGATATAGCGAACCATGCAGCCTCGCGGGGTCAGGATTACGACACATTGGATCAACCGCATACCTTTTGAGCGTGCTCTAAGGCTCATTCATCTTGAGAGGCCGAGGTCCTGGCTCTCCAATCTCCGCGTGATTATGTATTACATTAATATGTAAGTCGACCTACCCACGTACGGATATTATATCCATCCTAGAGCCAGCTCGTTCGTTTGTGATACGCGTTTCCATGTAGGCTTGGGAGAGATTGGAGGGAGATGTGCTTCGAGTAATAGAGAGACTAGAAGCGAGCCCATTATCTCAAAAACGATGCATAACGTTAGAGAGGAAACAATAGAAGAAAGCAAATGTGTACCAAATAACTAATTTTCTAAAAGATCAATTTTTGTTCTTAATTTGAAAATAAATATGTAAGAGATGCATACATGTATGCATCTATTACATATTTATTTTCAAACATGTATTATTAACGCAGCTTGTTAATTATATTAGATTTATGTATAAAATGATAAAAGTATGAAAAGTTTACAGATTTATAATTTGCGTATGCGAATATTCCATTTCTGCATAAAATATGCGAATATTTCTAGGAGATTGGAGGAGAAATAATAACTAAACCAGAAGTGAATTCATTATCTCGGGAAAGAAGTATAATGAACGTAAGATGCATAACCAATGCAAGCAAAGAGTATCAGAAGAATAATAATCAGACGAAAAATAATTAATAAAATTTGATATTAAAGTACGCTGTTTTGCTACTATTATAATACAAAGATATATACAAAATATTTTACTACCATATCAATATAAATATAATAATAAGAAGTAAAAATTCTTTGATTACATTTTTGTACGCATTCGGTTGAAAAGTTGATATTACTAAAGAATTTTAATAATATTTAATATCGTATACATCTCTCTCCAAGATGGTTCAATACCATATTTATTTCATAATTTACACGCAAAAACAATTTGTGGATTTAAAATTTAAATATTATAAAAAATTAACAAAAATACGCGCCAAAAATATATTAAATATACATTATCTGAATCTTAAATAAGATAATTTTTATAAAATTGTTATAAAATAGTCATTATACATTTTACTTTAATTTTAAACTCTAAGAGACAAGTATATCTTTGATATCGAAGTGCATGTCGAAGCAAGATGCGTACAAAAGTCACGGGAGAGTTCCCTACAGCAGGCGGCGCAACGTACTTTGTTGCTTTTGTCATCATTGAATATTTTGAAGCACAGAAAGCGTTTCATCTCAAAATACGATGCATTAATATGTAAATGGATATGCCCACATACATACATCATAACCATTCGAGATGGAAGCCTCCGTTCGCGATGCGTGTTTCCACTGAGGATTCAAAAATGGACGGAAGATGTAGCGTTAAAGCGAGCGCGAGATACGCGTGTCGATTGCGACTCCGCGCGTTGCATCTCGTGCAACGACCTTACATCTCATGCGTAATGTACTGCATACGATTTCAAACCAACATTTGTCTGTGTACGTTTACGTTTGCCGTGTTTCTGTCTATTATCTTTTCTTTTTAAGAGAGGTTCTATTCGAAATATCTCCAGAAACTAGTAAAACTAAAAAATTTGTAAAAATTAATCTTATTTGCAGTAAATTTCATGTATATTTTGCATTATTGTTAAATTTTTGTCATAATTTTGTCTAATCACAAAGTTTCACGATATATTTGACAAAATACGACTTTCTTTGTAAAAATTGATGTCACTTAAGTACAGAAAAATACATATTAAAAAAAACCTATTCCTCAAAAAGTAATGATCTATGTAAGTCGAGTATACTTACATAAAGATTAAGGTTCAATAACGTTGAATAAAATCATAAACGGCTTATCACATTACATGACGTAAAAAGTAACTGTCACGTCTCCTGTTTCTTAATATCATTTTTGACGTCATAATAAACAATTATATTAATCCAGGGCTTAAATATTAATTTCATTTCCTATTCATGAATACTTTTACCCGACATCCGCGTATTATTTCCTGCAAGTTTAGCACGGCGCTCTTTCCGCTTCTCTCACGAGCTTCCGTACGCTCCATAAATATCGCACGGAATTGAAACCGTATGATGTATGGCGCGATATACATAAATATCAGTGGCAAAGCAACAATAAACCAGAGCAGATATCAACGTGACTATAACTCACGCTTACTCGGACTAGCAAATGCTGTTCCGTTAGCCGCGATCAGCGTATAAATAATTACCGGGCCAACAGGCGATCATTAGGCGGAACTTAATATCGCACAAAACAGTATAGTACACATAGTTATTGCTTTTCTGCGTGATGTTCCCTTCATCCCGCGATATTTCTTGCGAGTACGTATTAACGCTCCATTCTTTCTTGGAATTCGGGAAAAAAACGAAAGCAACCCCGCGCTGCTACTACTACGTACGCCAGAAATTACGAACAGGTGCAAAAAAGCGGTATTCGCAAATTTCAGGCCCGGTCGGACCAACGTTACGTAATATCAGCGAATTATGTACGTGAATACGTTACATGTGCGCTTTCGCGTTTCTCGCATCGAAAGTCGGAGTATCAATATTTAAAAAAAAACCTAATGCTGCTTTATGTTCTTCCGACAATAATAAATCAAGCTAAGCAGTATCTTCACGTATAATTTTCCTGTTAATTATGAGCGACTCTATAATTGAACGTAGTTATGCAAGAGGAAATCTGTTCCAGTATTCTGATGTCTTCCGGCTGTAACCATTTCAGGAGACATTACGTATGTACGTAGCCACATTCAGAAAAATACACAAACGCAGAAGAGTAACAACCTTTTTTTTCCTTGCACGACTCTTGAGTTGAATTCTTCATCAGAATTCTCATGTAGTTTCCAATTTCCTTGCCAAATATAAACGATCATATCTTATGTAAGAAAACTGCGCCATGCGTAATTTCCCGTAATGCACTGTTACGCAAGACAAGAATTCACTCTATTCATTCTATATATATATACAAAATTCTTCAAATATAAATCTCGAGATATTTCATAAAATGACGTAAAAAGATTTAACGATTTGTCAAAATTGACGCAGGCACAAGCGCTTATACGTATAAGCGCGCAACGTTGCATAGGGAAAGGTAAAAAACGCGCATACGTTCTCGCTCGACGAAATTCAACATGCTGTTCGATCTCGTCTCGAGATGATATCGGGTCTAAGTAATGAATCGCAGAAACGCGACGACCCTTCTTTTTCGCGAGCGTTACAAGCTCGAGAGCAAGTGCAGCTGGCTACAACGGCCGTTCCGTAGTGCGAGGGGCAAGAGGGTAGGGAGGGAGAGAGGGAGGCAGCGAGACGGTATGCAACCTGACCAGCGGGAGACAATCGGAATCGACTCATATCGGAGCTTATCTACTTAATCTAGCTGCGTGCGATATACTACGCCTATAAATACGATCGGCAGCCCCCGGGGCAGGCAGGTATAGCGTACGAACTGAGAGCGTTGCGGAGAGCTGCATCGCGCGTACGCAACATTGCGCAGCGCGCGCCTACTCGTGAGGCGAGATCGCGCGGGACGGCTTTTGTAGCCCAGAAGAAATCACATACACGTCGGTCGTACGCTAAGGCTGAGAAATAGCCTTTTAGAATTTCCTACGGTGCAAAAAAAAAAAACGGTGTGACCGCATTTCATGCCGTTCGAATAGTTTGCGGCACGGTAACGCGAGCCTTTGATATTCGACGGACAAACGGACCACCAATGAGCTCGAAATCTAATTTGTTTACTGTCATCAACTCGACAGAAACTAACTTTCAGAAACAGAAGAGAGAGAGAGAGAGAGAGAAATTATTCTATTCCTAAATATATGTGTCTAGCAGAATACATTCTACATACGAACACATTTTATATTTTATTAAACTTCAACTCATCGGAACACATAAAAACAAAAGTAAGCTTGCTTTTAGTTTGCATTGATAGTCAGGTAACTGTGTCTATTTGAAATTCTACATTTTCGAAGTCGCGTCGTGCAATTTATTCTTGCATAATAATACATCCAAATGAAAAGAGAACTCTATGAGTTAAAAAAGAAAAAAAAAGAAAACGATCCCCAGAACGTATTCCGGAATTAAAAATTCACGAAATAAATTCGCGGATTGCAGAAGTAGAACCGAGCGCGCGAGCTCCGGATATAACCATGCACCGCCCTATAAATCAGCGTCCCGCTCTTTATTTCGATGTGATTAATGATATCGCCGCGATGGATAAAATAAATGTAAGAGTCCGGCTTCTATCCTGCATCTTTCTCAAGTAAAAAAATGTTATTTAATAAAGTAGTTTCACCTGAGATTTTCTTGCCACGTTGCAGCTCTCTCATGCCGGCCACCTTCAATTTAATCCGACGAAGAATACTCGAAATGAAATTGCGAAAGTGAAGTTAGGAAGTTTCGGAGTAACCGCGGACCGCGCTGTAAATCAGTGGCTCCCTCGGTGTCATTACATGATGTACATTACATACCCCCGGCGACATCCTCGGCGCTCGTACATATCCCGCACACTCGCGCATACCTGCACACGTGTGCGAGAGCCTTACATCGCTACTCTCACGTGCAACTCATTCGCTTTCTAGCGCTTCCTTTTGTACCACGAACGACCTTTAAATGCTCGCTACGCCGAGCTCGTTTTATGCCTCGTCTTCATTGTCCGGGGAAATGCACAATTTGAGCCCCGGATTCTCGCGCCCGTCGAGTAATTGACATGGGAGACGTCAACGTAGACGTGACGTTTTCCAACTCAAATTGATGAGAAAAATATCTTAAATATTCCCAGTAGAAAACTTGAAGGAACTCGCTAAATTTGTCCGGATTTCTCTTTACGAAATATTTCAGAACAGAGAAAAATAAGAATTTTGCAGTAACATGCAAGAAGATAAGAGTTATAATTGGATTAAAAACTCAATGCGTTTGTATAAAGAGCAAAAAAAAAGCAAAGCTACAGTAAGTGTTCCTATGTAATTAAGGATTATCTTCACTTTGGAAGTAAACTTACATTTCAACGTGTCTAAGTAAACTTTATTATAATTTGACGAGTTTTGATATTCAAAGCAAGAAGATTATAGATGCTGCAAAATCCTAAAGTTTCATAATTTGAAAGTTTCAGACTTAAAGTTTGAAGCTCCTTTGAGGTGTTCACTTCCCTTTTTGTTTCCCTACACCGTGTCTAAACTGTTTAAATACGTTAAAAAGGAAAAAACTATACTTCAATTTCGTGTAGTGCTGTATTCTGACACGTTGACTAAGCAGTTTATGTAATAAAAGCAGTCGCGGTAGCTTAGGGATTACGCTCCTAGATTACACACAGAAATCCCATAATCGTAAGTTTATATAAGACCTTTCCTTATACGTACGCTGCGCGCCAGTATTCCCAGTTAGCAACGGAGATCGGGATTTTCCAGTCTCGATTCGTTCGACGGCCGGTACCAGAGCGTCGCGCCGTGTGTAACAGGTACAGATACGTGTACAGCAACGTATACCGATGTAATTACCGCGTACGCGCTCTTATAGAAACGCGCATATACCATGCCTAATCCAATTAAATGGGCAATCAGATGTCTGATATCAAGCGGTTAATTAACTGTGTATTCTTATACATGTACTTGGACAATCTATTAGATCATTTATACATAATATATATTATTTATTGTATAAATGTATATTCATATACACGAACACAATATACGCACACATATTTACACAATTGTTTTATCATGCAATTATAGTCACACATACCAAATATTTTCTGTGTGTGTTGTTTATATAGATACATACACGTAAGAAGGTCCACTTATCATATAGTGTTCCGGCGAAGGAGAGAGAGAGAGAGAGAGAGAGAGAGAGAGAGAGAGAGCGCATCGAATCGGTTTTCAAAGTAAACTCATAAATATGCGACTTGTTATTTCGCCGTTGCTTTTTTCCCCGGCATAATCATTCCTCTCTCGCGGCAGTGCGACGACTGAAAATTTTTAACCGGCTCGGGGGACTCGCCAGGCGCATCGATAAGGGTGTTTATATTAAACCGATGTGTTTCACGCGAGAAAAGCTTCTCCCGCACGTCGGGGCGGACACCGGACGCGCACGCGAAGAATACGTCGATGCATACGACAATGTTTTTGCGCGCAGATTTTGACGAGTGATGAATGTCCCGAACACAAATGACGGGCATCGTAATCGACCTATGCGAAATCTTTTAGCAGAAATGTAGGGCATCAACGGCCAGGAATTAGAATGTTGTTTAAAATCGCAATAATTAAAAATTTATCCTCATTCATCTGTTCACGTAGGATTTTGGTTACAAAATTCTTTTAACGTAACACGAAATTTTAACAATTTGTAATGTTCATCTTTCATTTTTTGAGTTCTATTTCTTTCTCTCTTTCTCTCTCTCTTTCCTCAGGAAAGATATTAACTGTCTATTTCTTCTCATTTTCGCGATCGCTTAATTTTAATTTCTCGGATCAATCGGAAAGCAATTGCAATTTAACGATGATAGGTTTGCACCTCGCTACGACGAGCAATCTCAGAATTGGCATACTTGAAAAGCGAGATTCGACCGCGCTTATAGTTAGTACTCGACTCGGCGCCGCTCGCCTCGTTCGTAATCCAACTGCAATTTCCAAGTGCATAACACGCACACGCGGTGTATGCAGCCGCGCGGCCACCGTGAAGGAAATCGGGTCGCGCCCGTTTACGGCGAAAACCGAGCCGACCGATCGAATCGATCATTCGGCTGGAGAACGCGCGATCGTCGAAAAGATCTACGCGCGATCGTCCGCGCGCGAGGAAATCACGTTCATCCGAACTAATTATCCGTCTACGAGCGGAATAGTAACGCGTCGGTGCGATATTGCACGTACATATGCGACTTACATTAGGATAGTACGTGTAATTTCGAATGAGGACGAAACTGAGCCGCGCAAAGTTCATGTGAAAGGGGAACCAATGAGCATGAAACATGAAACAAATATATATGTATATACATAAATGTGTGAATACGTACGGATCTTTCCATACGATACGTGATATATCCACCCATACTCGCGCGCATACCTGAGCACATATGCGCCTTTGGAATTCCTTTAAGATAAATCTTCCTTTGCATTTAATTTTCAAAAGAAGTTGCCTTAATTTTAATAACATAATAACATATTAGAGAAGAGTAGACATATGTGAAATGTGTGGAAATCTGTTACTCTGTATTTTTTGTTTATATCTAAAATATCTTTTAGGCTAGCTTTTTTAATGCTAGACTCTTCAAACACTTAGAACTTTTTTAAAATAAAGGCTTAACTCTGAAAGACATTTTTTAAACGTTAAAAATTTGTTCATTTATTTTATATTTTATGTTTCAATTAAAAATAATAAATTAAAAAAATAAAGTGCAAGTAATAAAAATTTGATCTGTAAATATATGTGTCACATAAGCATGAATAGAAAATTCAAATTGTAAATATGATCGAAGATCACAAGAAATCTTGTTTTTCAAGATGTACCGTCAACAAAATAAAAATTCGATCGTCGAGAGAAGACTTCAGATTCGCGTAATTCAATAACGTCGATATTCTCTCACGTGCCTCGAAAAATGAAGAGAAATTTATTTTACGAGAGTCCGACCAGAGCAATCATTATTATCGTCGTGATCCCCACAACACATATCCTCATCTCACTTTCCTTACACGCGGTAAAAATTGCGCGCGTGTTTTAAGCGCTATCTTACCTTACGCGCTCCGCCGCAAGGTTGCATTCCCATTAAGCATCTCCCCGTAAAGGTCCCGGATTTAATTGCGTGATCGACAAATTGCGCTATTAAAGACAGCAGGCTCGAAGATAGTCACTGAACAGTCTCTTGGTATGTTATTTGAATCTTGAATAACACGAAGACCTATCATTCGGTATAATTTACGTCTATATTTATAAATATTTTCATACTTCTTCCCTCAGCATATTCTTTACGTATGAATGGCATTTGATCTGTAGTCAGTATCTAGTACTAAATTAAATTATGCTTTTAACGGACGGATAATGATCAGTCCTGTTAGAGAGGCAAACTGTGCGTTCGCGTTTCACTTGTCGCATAGCGAAACACGCCATTTACTAGAAAAAGAAATTATGGCTGGCGCTTTTTTGCGGCGGTTTACCATCGCGCGATGGAAAAAACCAATTTTCCGGTGACATGCGAGAATAAAAAAAAGTAGTGTACAAACGTGTCATTTCCTGAAACCGGACAGACAGATGTGCCACAGAGAAAGAGGACAAACATGACCCAATTGGGCACTTTGACTAATGCTCCTGACTAATTCGTCCTTCTCTTTTAAGTGCGTCAACCTACCGGCGAATCACAACCAGCGTCATCGTTGCCTTAATGTAATTAAACGGCAAACGTCGAACGGAACATCTCTGAGCTCGTGCAGCCATGTATGTAAAGCTCGCACGTCAGCTTCAAAGTGCGGATCGACGAAAACTAAATTTTACACGGCAGCAAAAAGCTATTTCTACGGCCGCCGCGGATTTTTCGCGGTCACCAACTCGTTCGCTAGCGGGGAGGTTGCAATTCCGTTCGTCCGATCACGATGCTTATCAAATTTTATCGACTACATTCAGTAACGGTGGAAAAGTGCTCTCGTGCGATTTTTATTTCCTTTATTTTGCTCGATTTTGTGGAAAATAGAGAAATTCTGTGCAATTTCATTTTTTATCATTATTGCTGTCAATACAAATACTATTGTATCGATGTCACAATTGTTATATCGCAAATACTATTTATAGAGAAACACAATTTAACTCGTCATGTAATGTTCTTAACATCATATAAAAAAAATAATAAAGAATAAGAAAACCATGTAGTCACAAAGAAGGTAACAGGAAAATGAATGAGACAGATGAGAATTTCTTTTCTTCGTCCTCGGACGAAAAATTTCTGATGAAAAGAAAACTTAAAGAGCAAGCGAGAAGTTTTGAAGGACGAAAAAGAGAGACAGGGTTGGCGAAGTAAAGATGTTTGCTGGATGGAGAGGCAAATAGAGAAGGAGAAGACGAAGGGGGAACGAACGAGAAAGAAAACGAGAAGACGCAGGGAGGCGCAGGGAAGTTTCGCGGAGGGCTTCGGCATAGGCATGCACGATGCACGTAGCGAGATAACTGGTTTCGCGGAGCCTGCTATCATGGCACTCTAATTACCAGCCATTACACCCGGCGAGCCCCTCTGAATTGTTGCGTTCTCTACCTACACTCGTACTAACCGCTCGACCACCGAGACCGGTGTGCCCCGACCACAGCTTTAAATGCGGAATTAATATACCGGCCGGCACTCATTTTGCGCGCCGGCGTTGTTGTTATGCGCGGTTTTCCCCCCGCCGTCTTTTCCGATGACGTTTGGCACGGTACACATGTGCGTACAGCAGAAATTAGACGTAAACCGCAAAATATAGATTGAATAGAAAGCAAACACGACGACCGTCTTTAAATCGATCTACTCTAGTTATAAGTTCAATGGCAACACATTTACTTTTGCAATAACAGTGCAAGAGGCAAAATTTTGAAGCTTTGTTATTTTAAGATATCAAAACACTGAAACACATGTAAAGCAATACAGTAATTAGTGTATAATCTCCTATAATTATTAATTAAATTCTGGAACTTTTTTAACTACAATATAAGATTGTACAAATTACAATAAATATGTTTGAATTACAAATATATTTATAATCATAACTTTTCTAACAGCTAAAGATGTAATATTTTTTTTACTTAAGAAGAAATTCAGCAATCACATTTTCATAACGGTATTTCAATTTCAACTTTATTTTATCTCTCTACTTCATAATGCATTGCGAGCTCGTTGCGAAAATTCTCCATTCCCGTTCTCGTTTAATACGACAATTCTCGTAGCTCGTTAGCAATGTTAAGAATTAACTCCCTCACTCATTTATTTATGCAAGGACCTTAATTAACATCTCCCATCCTCGCTTTTAATTAACATCTATTTATTCCTACGGGATGCATGTTTAATTCCTAAAGACGATTACAGCCACGGACTCCTGACACTGTCAGGAGTCATAAATATCGGTAGCGATTTATATAACAGTTGCCGGTTTAAACAATAAAATGCTTACTAGCACGTGCGGCGGTTTCGCGAATTTGAGTGTGACAACAATAACCGCACGCTGAACAAGCTGTAACCGAAAAATATAGCATACAGTTTGCTGTACAATTGCAATATCTAGGCCAAAATGGCCTCGATCGTTGTACGTGTAGACTCAATTAAAAAGTAAACACATTTTATATACTGAAACAGCTCCAAAACTTCATATACAAATGTTTTTACATCGAAGTTGTTAGAAAAGTTTAATCACTATAACGTCAATCGGTATAACTGTTGAATTTTTCTCAATTCTCAATATAGATAATAAAAATTTTATAATTTCAATATTTTTCAATATTTTTATATCTATTTTATATTATTTTATTAAAATAAAATCTATTAAAATTTTATTAAAGTAGATTATTTGTAATTGAAAAATAAAATAAAAGAAAGTTATCATGTACGTAGCTCCGTTCATAAATCTACTCCTTTTAACAATTCAGCATTCGACGCCAATGTCTCGCAGCGTTCATGTAAATAGTTGCAAAATCATCGATAAATGATTTAACGGAACGAGAGAACGATTCGGCTAACGTGATTACGCAATGCGCTACTATGAGATAAGCATCGAGCGAGCTTGTATGCACGGAGTCGCATCTCTCCGCGAGGCTTCGTATGCAAGTCTCACGACTTCTCGCGATTGCTTTTCTCCTCGTCGGCGGCGGTGAATTGTTTCCCTTATGAGAAACACGCGGCCGCGTTATCCGTGAATCTAATACCGTGGAATTGGATAACGACGCGTAAATCTATTCGTGAGACGAAAATAGAGATCGAATGCAACGTGGAAACCACCGCGTGATTAAATTAATGCCGCATAGATTATGAGCTAGCCTTTTTTATCAAATGTCTTAAAGAAATCTTGTTAACGGTTGTTCTACTATTAAGATTAATTTTAACATCAATTTCTATTCTAAGCTTTACAAGATTTAAAACAGAAGTATTAAATATCTTTTTTGGATACTATTTTGTTTAATACGCACGCATTAATAGAAATGACGACATTATTAATAATAAAATATTTTCTACCCATCTCTGTTTCAATTAGTGAATTATTAAATTCATTATCCTTATTTATCCATTATATCTTCTTATAAGTATATGTTACTGGAATTTTCCAAATTCCTTAATATCCTTTTATTATTATTCCAAATCGACATTATTAATAATCAACTTATTTATTTGATAAGTCGTTAACATAAAATGATTACACGACGCTCGCCCATTGTCGCTCGACATTACACGCGTGAAGAGAACAACGAGGGGAGATAATATAGACACTTTCCGGTGCAATTTCATTTTCGGTCCATCCTGGGTGCAGGACAGCCCCGTCGTAATCGGTTTTCGTTCGCGAAGAAGAGCTTCGATCGCCTGGAGAATAAAAAAGCCACCTTCCTCTCTACTATCTTTCCCATACCCTCACTGTACTTATCGCGGACGTAGCACTTTTAACGTTCGGTCATCTCGTCACGAGGGAAGTGAAGCTGGATGTGAACAATCGCAGGCAAGTCGAAACGAACATTCGCGGCTTGTCCATAAAGGCACGGGTCGAAATGGATCCAGTCTGAGAGGACGTTACGACGACGACCATTTGAGCACGGCCGATTGTCGTCCGTCGAGCATCTCGTGTCGATATATTGACGAGAATGAGAGTGGAAAGATTGCAAAGGTAAAATAATTGTGTGGCTGTCTTTTTATCTTCTTTCAATTTCGTCGATATATCCGACAATATATCCTGAGATAAGTGCTGCACACTGGAGATTTCTACTTCTTTAATAATAATGAAATTTACATATTCGCGACGTATATTAATACGACATACAATTAACGCAAGTATTATTGTAAAAGTCATGATTCAGCAATATGTACTTTCGGATCATAATCCGTAAAACTATTTGGAAAAGCGATACATTTCGTACTTATTGGAGGAATGTATTGTGTAAAGGTAGAATATTTTGATCTTATAGGTAGAATATTTCACGTAGTGTAAGTATCAAGGTGTGACTATCGCCTGATGAATTCCTGAAACCCTCATAAGCGCAGGAGGTCTCGGTAAATCACGATACGACGTATCATTTGGAGTGGCTCAGACACGGCACAACCTGATAATCACTGTCCACGTATCAGCTCATGCTTATATTCTTCCAATAAATTAAGTCTCCGATTACTTATGGCTCGACGACATTGACTAAACTATGCTTTAACTCAGGCATATTTGAATACCCCGATACGGCGCACAAAAAGAAAATAGCTTCACATTTCATTATTAATATCACGATCCTTGTCATCAGTGATATCAATCTTTGAATGTAATTTAATATTATTATTGTTGTTATTGCCACGTGATAAAAAAGTTTTTATATTACAAATCAGATTAAAAGATTTTTATTTAAAAATTTTATATCAAAAATGTTTGTTTATTGTTAATAAAATAGTAGAAGCAAGCTTAAAAAGATAAAAATATGAGACATATATATATTGTATATGTATATATAATAGATGCTTAATCGAAAGAGAGCTCTTCGAGTGGCACAAGAATGAAGCAATTGCAAACTTACCAAACTTGTGAGTACACCAAAGTTAGATAGGAAACATCTGTAACCCCAACTTTAATTCAGTGCAAACACGAGGTAGACAACGAAACGCGTTGCAACTGTATTTGGCTATATGACATAGCGAAATGAAGAAGAAACGAGGAAGAAGTAAATTCTTCAGAGTCTGGGTAAAATTATGTTTCATATTTATATGTTAAATAATAATAAAGTAACACAAAATATTTTCAAATATAATAATAAATATTTTTTAATAATTTCTAAAATTGAAATAGTGATTTTTTGCAAAGAATATAGAAGTCATAGAATTTTTGTATGCTTGCTAAAGATAATGCTATTCAAAAAATTTATATTTTTACAGCTAGTGCTAAAAAATGACTACTTCTAATTTTATACTTGTGTGGTATTCATATTAAAAACATAAAATTCTAACACAAGCAAATCTGACGCCAAGCACACGACAGATGCGCGGGCAAGCGGACCAAAGTGTATGGTAAATCTGATGACCGTGTGATAACTGAGAAGTTTCAAAAGCAAAAATATGACCTCTTGAAAGCGACTGCGATAAAGGAGAAATGCATTGGAAATGAAACAGCGGTTGTGAAAAAGTTGCATTCTGAAGATACAACACAAAGTAGCGGATTCTGAGAACTGACCACATGTAAATGGAATTACAACATTTTTAAATATCGCCTTCCTCACGACATCCTCGCCTGTAATTAGCATTATTATCTCGACATTGCTGTGAGAGAGGAAACTATCCCGAGCGAACATGCGTGACTGAATGTCAAAAAAAGGAATACTTTCAATCGCACCTTAACCGAATCTTTGTTTACCTATGAACGTGCATGTAATTGCTGACGTTTTATTGCGCAATTTGATTGCATGCACTAAAGTCACAGTTCCAAAGTCTTGATAACAAATAAAATCGATATTTTACAATAAACAATTAAAGTTAATTTTTATAATACAATTTAAAAATAAATAATAAAGAAAAATCAACCGACGATTATTAATACGTTACCTGAAAAAGACGTTTTCTCAACAATTATTGATTATTGCAATAAATACCATCACGTGTCATAGATCATGAGACGCTGTCACGAATATAAGGAAGTTCAAATCCTGGGCGTGATATTTTCATAATTTCATTCCTGTATTTTTAGATATTTATTACCTTCAATATTATTAAAACTGTTTGTCAATTTTATTTGATATTATCTCTCTAAATCATAATCAGTAAATATTCACTGATTCGCAGTGGCATACTTATAACTGTAATAATCAGTAAATATGCACTTCCTTTCGGTAATTTTCACTTCAGAATTAATGTATAGTCACTGAAAGGTCAGTGTATTTATTTCACTGATTGATAATCAGTAAATGATTATAAGTATATTACTGAAAGTCAGTGTATTTCCATTGATTTTGTCGAGTTTTCACTGATTGTGATTTAGAGAGTACGTATTCATTTTCATTACTAATTACTTCTAGTCTATCCCTTAAGTAATTTGGCGCCAAGTTATATAAAATCTTAAATATAAATATACATATACATTATAGTATAGTCTCTGTTTTATATGGGAAGAGACGGGGAGAGAGCGGGAGAGACCGGGAGAGACGGGGAGAGACGGGGAGAGACCGGGAGAGACGGGGAGAGACCGGGAGAGACAGATAGAGACTGGGAGAGACAGGTAGAAACCGGGAGAGACCGGGAGAGACGGGGAGAGACCGGGAGAGACCGGGAGAGACAGATAGAGACCGGCAGAGACGAGGAGAGACCGGCAGAGATGGGGAGAGATCGGGAGAGACCGGGAGAGACGGGGTGAGACGGGGAGAGAGCGGGAGAGACGGGGAGAGACGGGGAGAGACAGAGAGAGACACGGAGAGACAGGGAGAGACCGGGAGAGACACGCAGAGACCAGGAGAGACAGGGAGAGACGGGTAAAGACCGAGAGAGACTTTTTTTTTTTTTTTTTTTTTTTAGTTTTTTAGTTTATTTAGCTTTCTCAGAGAGAGAGAGAAAGAGAGAATTTCAATATATATATTTATCTTTTGAATTGATACATTATAATTCGTCATCGATCAATGTTTCTCGATCATAGTATTATAAATATGTGTCTATTAAAGTCACACTTTCATTTTTTACTTTTCATCAATTTACATCTTGCCAAATTACATATTTCCTTCTTTTTCTTAAAAATATAATTCACCTAACACAGATTAACTGAGCGTTGTCAAGAGCCATCGTGTCAAGACTGCAAACGAAACGGAAAATTGGGCCGGGCCTTTCGCGAGCGGAAGTCGGTCTCCGCTCATTAGTGTGTTGTCTTTGTGCCGCCGGCGCGAATAACAAGTTCGAATTAACCGGACGTTACGAGAAGGTGGGACGGTTCTTACGCAAATGAAGGACGGAACGATGGAGAGGAAGAGAAAGACTAGAAGAAAGATGAGAGGGAACAGGAAGAGCGACGACGAAGAGCGCAGCTTAATCAACGTCGCATCGTTCGAGAAGCTTTCTGTATTTCTCGCGCATTTTTCAGTCTAGACTGCTGGGCGAGATTCAAAGAGTGGGAAGACGCTAAAAAATATGGTAGCGGACGACCGACACGAACGGAAACAATCGCGTGATGCGCGCGAAACTGTGGCAGCCGGATATTTCGTTCCTGGAACGAACGCCGTGTAAATGGAAATTAACCTTTTCTCTTTTTTCCTCCGTCGCATCGCATGACGCCAGATGCGGTATTTCCCATCGCATCTTAATCCACCGCGGCACCGTTAACACATGACGTTAACACATACCGCGGCTATTACGCGATATAGCACTGGTCCTGCGGAAATGAAACGGCCGATTCATTAAAATTGGTGCTTGTAAAGCTGTTCCGTCTGTGCATTTCCTATTCTCGAACCTCTTAATACTAGATTCATTTGAATTGGAAATTTTAAAGATTCAGTCATGTTAAGTTTCCATTCTTTGTTAGAAAGAAATCATAAACACTTTCAGTTAAAAAAAAAGTATCAGAAAAATAAGATATTCAAAAAATGCAATTATTGGTTCAATTCAAATATAAATTACGATTTAAACATTATTTACGTTACTAATGCTTGATATGCTTGATTAAAAGAATCTCTACTCGTTAAACAAATACAAAATACCATCTCAAATACATCCGTTATTTCCTTTTGCCGTTCTAACTCAAATTTCTCGCCTCTGTTTTCTCCAAGATGGGGCGACGATAATCATGATGCAACGCCAGTAGAGATCCCGCCCATGCTCTACATTTCTGAAAGCTGACTTCTTGCACCCGACTACCGTCTTTTCCCTCCATTTTCATTATTCTTATTCCCGACGGTAACACCTGCTGATGCTTCATTCTCTCTTGTAGCTGGTCGCGAAAAGCATAGAGGCGCTACTAATAAGCATGGCCAGTTTATACTTGCCTGCTCGTATATAGTATATACTCGTCTAACATCTTTTTTTGTTTTTTTCCTGTTATTGCTCTTATTTTCATTGTTAAATCTCACTCGATAAGGCACACTCTTTGCAAAATGAGACTATCAGCAAGCCGATATTTTGAATAGAGACGCATATAAAACAAGATGCTTTGATGTCATAAAGCATTGATTAAGTTAAGAATCACATGATGTAAATAATCTCAAACAATATTCACTTAATAGTCAACATGATTTGTTTTTAATATTAAATTAAATTAAATTAAATTATAAAATTAAATTTTTTTAATTAAAATAAATTGTGTTAAACTAATAAAATTCTGTAACAAAATAATTTTTTATTTGTGATAATAAAATAATATTTAAAAAACTATAAAATTTTATGAATAAAAATATAAAATATTTTTTCATTAATATTATTATATAGTATTGTTATTAACATTATTAACGTGCTTAATTAAAAATCTGCGTTAAATAAGAATTTTCTATAAAATTATAAATCTAAAGATTTACACTAAAATTTAAAAAAAATATCAGTTTTAAAAAAGAATAATTTAATTTTAAAATATTTTAGAGATGGGTATCAACAATATTGTAAACAAATTGATAGGACGTATACACAAAACAAATTATATTTCATATATATATATATATATATATATATATATATATATAAAACAATAACCAAATTCACACGCACTAATAGACTCACAAGTTCCAATTAGTAGATTTGTTGCATATCAATTTTACCACGATCAGAGCAAAACAGAAGAGTATTTTTCTTCTATTTGTATTCATGTTTGAGTGCGTCAATAATCAGACTAAACCGACTGTTGCAAAATCGGCGTTTCAAGTTAATATTTCTATCGGAAAATTTTGCATTTAAACTATTCTGTAAAATCAGATATACTGTAGTACCTTTTTGCATACGTTCAGCTTATGTAGGAAACACAATATTACAGCAACATTGTCATTATTATAACGAAACTGTGTTCTGAGAAATCGCCGACGTTTACGACAGTTCATATCTTGTAAGGTACGTTGCAATGAGATTGTGAGTGCAACATTTCGCCCCCATCAACGGAAATTTTAAATAAACTCCAATGTAGCTGCGACATGTAACTCTATCGCATATGACAATCTCCGCTAAAAACTTTAATGTTAACTATTTAAGTTTGCATGCGTTTAAGCGTGTATTTAAGGAAGTTACCTTGTTAAAAATTTAAAAAAATAGAAGAAGTAAAACTATTAACAATCATGATACTCAAAACTGACATTATACTGTTTCGTTAAAAAAATGTCTAAGTATTAAACTTTAAAATATAACAGTGAAAAAGACATTAATTATTATAATGTTCATATTATTATTATTATGTTTATTTAAATATAATAAAAAGTTTAATAAACATAATTTTTGAAATAAAAATTAAAATTTAATAAGTAATACATTACAGTATGTATTCTTCATCAATTTTTAATGTTTAAATATACATATATATATATTTTATTTAATACAAAATATTGTTCACAAATAAAGTAATATATTGTGTATAATAATTATAGAAAAAATTCATATTGAATTTTAAGATGTCACATTGCATGGATCAAAATATATCGAGGATATGTTAATACTTAACAAAAAGTGACATGCTTAATCGGGAACATAGTTTCGCTATTTTGCAATTTTGTAGACCAGCAATAGATTCTATTATTGTTGATGTTGCTATAAATATTTAAAAGCTAAAAGAGATCATACGCGCTGAGAAATAATTATTTGATAAAAGACAGATCTATTCTAGAAATCTAGAAATCTAGAAATCTAGAAATCTGAATCTTAAAATTGATTTATAAAAATTCTATGCAGATTAAATTTAGAAATAGTAATTTGCATTTAGCTCACGAAACCGTAATCTAAAATCACATTTAACTTCTTTGTGCGAGAGTTGCAAGCGGGAAATGCATCAAGAGTCTTTTACATATACGCAAGATTAATTCAATTCTCGTGGAATTATCCTCGTAACTTGCAGCGCATTGAGGGGGAAAATAATTGGCCAACCCTGAGATGTCAGAAATGATGGCTTCAAGAATACCGTGCGGCGTTTATATTTCTCCTAATCCTTCGTACGATGCAGGCGATTTCTATCGCGCGAGTCGGCGAATGCACCGTGCAATGCGAAAATCACTTTCTCCCGCGCGATGTACCTAACCCGACGTGTGGGATTTGCATCGATGATTACGGATGATCAGCCTCTTCCGGGAAAACTACACGAGCGACCCGTGCGGTCAAGTATTCCGCGACAGTAAAAAATCAAAAATTACACGGCGATGTTAATTCCAAAGGGAACGCGAACGTAATGCGGCAAATACGAATATAATACATAACTGTCATTCTTTCAAATCGTACCATCCATTTAGGTCTCCCTTTATATTAAATTATATTTTTAAAAATTAACCGTATGTCACATATCAAATTTACCTGTTTACTTCCAGCTTTATTTTTAGGAACATCTCACAATTTTTATTCGTCGATTTAAGTGCCATGTATGCTTGTTCGTTTTCAGTTTCCTACACGAATATGCGGACATCAATAATACGTCTCTCAATTAGCTGCGCTCTACAAAAAAAAAAAGGAAGCATCGTCCTCCATTCAATCAACAAATCCTATGCGTTCGATGAAATCGATGCATAACGCATCTCGGCCTTGTGCCACTCAACAAGTGCACTCGACGGCCGCGGAAGGGCACAGCGACCGCCACGACGGCGGTTGCAATCGACGCATTACACGCGCATTACCTGCCACTCAGTAATCGATTTGACTGCCATGGCAACAAGGCTGCTTTTTTTCCCCCCTGCCATACTCGCCGATAATCAGAAACGGGGGAAAGCCGAGCCGAAAGAGAAAGGGAGAGTCCGGTCGACTGGAGCGTATACTCGATATTAACTCGATTCGCGCTCAGTGCTCCGTCCAATAGCTAAACGAATTAACCGCGACGAAATGGGAATCGTCGATCGTAAACAGCCAGTTGGAGCCAGCTTTTGCTAATGTTTAACGAGTGCTCGAAAAGAAACGAGCAGACAATAGAAATAAAATCGGATTAAATTGTACAAGTTTTATACTTTTTTTAATAAAAAAAAAGACTACATATATAATGTACATTTTTTCGTTTATTAATATCTCTACACGTAACCTAAACACGCGCGCACAAAATATCTCGCGAGAGATACGACCAAAAATATACTTTATTCACCTTTAAAAGGCAAAATCTCGAGAATCGCGACATCGATGCGAAAATAGATTTTATCCATATTCGTGATGCGTGCTAGTATTTCATCGCTCATGCATTCGCGAATCTCTCCGTGATTTCCTCGGTATTTTACTTTGAAATCGAACGGAAGAGAATCCCATAGAATTGTCTACGTGCGGAGAGAAAAGTCTCCGTGGAGCAGCGAGCTCGCAAGCAAACTCGGTTTTCCGCGAAGACGCACGATCGCGAAATCGCCGAGTATGACGTTGGGGAAAAACGTAAACCACAGAATTGAACGGCTAAGCAAGCCGGACCGATACTCGTAACGGTATTTCGATTTCAACCATAACAGTTCGCATGACTCACGCAAATCCGCGTCCACTAGCTCGCATATAATTCCGCATCAAAATTCTAGAAAATTCCAAAAGTACTGCTAGTCATTTCTGCAAGTACAATTCTGAAACTTACTATCAATCTTGGAGACTGTATTACGACAAAATTATAATTAACAATTGTTAATTATTTAAAAATTAATGTCTAAAGTTTGGATGTAATAATAAAAATATAATTGAAATTTTGTAACTTAGAAGCAGGAGAGCTAATAATACGATAAAATAGTAACTCGATCAAAAACTTAACAAAATAAATTCAATAAGTATAAAAAGAATTGCTAGTAATAATATGATATCATATTAAAAGATAATTATGACGTATGATATAAAATGAATTTAAAATAAGAAATTACTTCTTGCGATTTTGCAAGTGTACAAAACATATTTGAATATGATCGAGCGTTAGGGAAATGAAGAACGTTGATGATCGGTCAAAGGAGACTCGACTAATTACCTTCCACTACCTCCCCCTTCTCACTATCCGATTGAAACGACCGGCATTCGATTATGATTAAGCTAATTCGAGTTTGATCCGTGTCAGGTGGATATAATGGAGGTCCCGGTAATTACATATAAATCAAATTATACTTCGCGAGCGAGCGTATCCGTTTGATAAATGTTGGCGTGTCATGTCAAGCGATCAAGTCAATTACGACATGCGTCCTGCGAAATTTTATCTCTATCGCGATTACATTATGCGGCGTAATACTCGCAATGCGGCACCTTTTCGAAAAAGGCATTTACGTCACAGTTCCACAGCCACGTATCTAACGTTTCATCTGATCGGACACTAAATATGACTACTTGATTTCCGGATTTTGCTTGTTAAATGAAAAGGTCGACGTATGACATCAAATGCATATCAAATCTGTATCTACATTTAATTTGAAATGTCAGAAAGTTGAGAATTGTATATTTAACGTGCTAGATATTAAAACTATGCCCTATGTCAAAGAGAATTAGACAGTCGCATTTAGCGCTAAATGTACGGCATGAATACGGGCCAAAGTATTCGCGTGGGATCCAAAGTTCAAAGACGGGAGTCGCTGAACTTCGATCGAAATTAACCGCGTCGATTTCGCTGAAAGCACGAAGTTCCGTCGCGAACTTCGACCAAAGTCGGCGGATTGATTAATTAAAATTCATGGCGCGACGTGGCCGATAGTTGGCTCTTCTAATGAATTCGTTCCCGCCGAGTGCACGAGATTATGAACACGTAACTAAATGTAAACTAAATCTTAAGTAAACATAAAAAGATAGATCTACGAACGTTATTCGAAAAGAATATAAGATCTTTATAGCCAAATCCAGCAGATTAAATGTTTGCGGTATTTTTCTATCTAAACCAAAACATGTATTATTTTAACAATATGTAAAAATTTATTAAAATAAAAATAATTATATTAAAATAATTTAAAATCATTATTAAATTCAAACATTACGTAAAATTAATCATACATATAACGCATACCATGATTTTAATTAAAAAATGTAAAGAATTTGATATATTAATGATCAATATAATTGATAGGAAATTGATACATAACCACAAAAATTAATACACGCGTAAAATATTATCGCGTGGTGTCTCGATTAAATAAAAATCCGGACATACCGAAAAGGCGTGAGCCATGAAAAAGTTAAACCACCGGTTGCGCGTGTGTGGCCTTACCGTTTTCCGCAGAGGATCGCGTCCGCAATTAGGCGCGCCGTCGGCCAGGAAGTAGTAGAGCCGTGTAAGATCGGTCGGTACGCCTTTGGGCGACGAGCGATTTCGTGCCGGTCGGTGCGATGCGCCGGTCGTTGCATCGGGCCAAGATCTCTTTCTAAATGCACCGCAGATCCGACACCGATAAAGGGTACCGAACGCGATGTAACCCGCCACGCAGTCACTTTGCGTGCCCCGATGCCGCCGCCGCCGCCGCATTTCTGAGAGCATGGAAGCGTTTCGATCGCATCGATCTCTCGATATCCGCGCGAAATTTCGCGTTCGTGAGAAAAATTATTTTCCCAAGCATGTTAAGTAATTAAAGAAAACTAAATTTTCTTAAAGTAGAAGCATACATTACATGTATTTCATAATCGAGAGATGTGGAATAATTATACAATTGACAGAAATATTATGTCTATCATATCTTCAAAAGAAGCTATCTCTTTTTACGACAATGTCAGTAGCGAGAAAACTAGAAAGATCTAAACAGAATGCGCAACATGAACGGCAATTCAAAGCGACACATACTGTACATCCCGAACGTGAAGTATTCTCAAGCGTCTGCATCGCATCGCGGAATTCATCTGACAAAATGCCTACGGGATCGCAAGAAATCTGCATTTAAAGACGATAAATCATATCCGTGTGCGTCACGGCAAAACGGGCGCAATTTTGGTTTCCTGCCCGTTCATCTCACTGCATTCCGTTCTCTCTGGCTCTTCGAAATCGCGCCGCGAGAAACTGTCGATTTGTCGTGTCCTCCGTCAGAAAGAGGCCGCCGGCAATGCAATCCTACAGATGAGAGAGAGAGAGAGAGAGAGAGAGAGATAGAACAGGTGTGCAGCCAGTAATGGACGTTCGATATCATCACAGCATCGTCGGGATCTTCAGGGCGTATCTTCGCTCGTTACAGGAAGCCGTGAGATCTCGATTTTTTTCGAGCGAGACATATTTTACTCACTCCGTGGAATATGCCAATCTGCTATGACCACCCGAGATTGCATTGCCGAGTATATGAGATAATATAGACCTAATCATGCCGCATACGTCAATATGTTCCTTTAACTCGGCATTATAACTACATAATTTCCATAGTCACTTATTTAGTCACCGTTTTTCCGTTCCCAGGAGTCGACCAGTTGCAGAGTCAGATTATCAAGGCTGATAATAAATATTTTCTATGGCCATAAATATATCTTTTACTCGAGAAATGTATCAAAGAATTAAATTACGCGAGTATTGAGCAGCTGTTACATAGACAAATTATGACGGAAAATGACATTTAAAAAAATTTTATTTTTAAATGTCAAACAAAAAATACAATACTGGCCTTTTATTGATGAAAAGTTTCAAGAGATTAAAAAGTCTTATAAACGATGCTGTTAAAAATCTGAATTTAACAATTTTTTGATAAATGTGTCTATATTTCAATATTTTTATCAAACTCGATTATTGCACGACATAATTTTTGAATAGACGTCTAGTCGACGATCTTCATTAAACAGCTATACCTTGGGCGAAACTAGCTCGTCGTTATACAATTATGTCGAGAATTATTAGTCGAGAAAGAGTAGGATAATAAGGCAATAAATGATCAATGTAATGGTAAAAATTGTAAATTAAAAGGTATTAGTGCGCTAGGTTCAAGGGCTCCATCGTTTTCCTATTTAACGATCGTAACTTACACGATATTGCCGAACAGTCGGCGCTAAAGGTCTCATAAAAGGAATTAATCTTTTTTTTTTTTTAAGTAATTGTTGGCATCGATTCAAATTTATTGTGATCATTAAAAAAGTGTCTCAAGAAAAATAACGGAGATTTTTCTCGGTAAGTTTTGATTTAACGAAAACTTGATCGCGTGTCATACTGAACATAATATATCTAGCGTGTAAAATTTTAATCTCAATCACATGTAGAATTTTGATTGAAACAGTCACCCAATTCACTCATCTTCTATTGCTTATCAGCGACCTTTCGTCTTACTAAATAGTACCATCGATGACAGTGTCGCCATCACGTCATTAACCATTTCTTAAGAGTCTTCACCTAAAAATTAAATAAGCGAGTCTCAAGATTATTTCCCGCTGGAGAATCCCACTGGGATCGGCGCGCCGCGCTCTCCTCTCGCAATATTACGAAATTGCGGGCGAGGCGACGCGAGTTTCTGTTTTCCGTCTCGATTCATTCGGTTTGATTTACATCGCAACAAGTTACTCCGCGCCGCGCCATTTCCGCATGTACACACGCGCTGATTCATCGCGCGCCCGAAGTTTCGCGGCCCGAGCTGATACATTATTTATCGGCCTCGCAACACACTGGGCGTTGCACCCCGAGACTGCGGGAGGATTTCGCGAAGGTATGTAACAGCCAAATAGAATTCCGCTTTGAGCAGCCCGCTTTTCCTTCAAATCGTCTTTTTTATTCCACGCGCCGTTCTACATCCTGCCCGCCACAGTTCCCTAATACATTCGGATTTACCTGAGGATTTACGCGGGGTTACCATCGTCCTGATTTCTTTAGGAAAAAGCTTATCATTTATTGTTAATGCGCATTTTTCCTGAATAAGTGAATGGCGATTTGCATCCGACCACACTTGCATTTGTTCATCAATTTGTCGCATAAAATACTAAAATTTCGTAAAATCTCCTAATTTCATAGAAGCTGAAGAAAAATAACCGATAAAAATGTTGAACATGCAACTCAACATCTAAGAATTGTTAAACAGAATACACTAAAAAAAAGTTTAATAATAATAACCAAATATTGAATAAAATAAAGTCACCTCTCTCTTCTTCTTTCTCCTTCTCACTGTCATTCACTTTACTTATGTTACAATAAAATATAATGGTTTTAATAATTTAAGATTTAAACTGAAATTAAGTAATTTTTGTGTAATAATTGTTACATCTGTCATCTATAAACAATGACTTGTAGCTCGTTTAACATCAACCAATCTGATTCCGTCAAAGGCTGCTACACTTTCCGGCGACGATGGAATGCATTGCTCTAGCCCTCAAAGGGAATGTACAGAAACACATTTAATTAGGCGGCACACGAAAATACGTAACGGAAAAGCGCGGAACGAGCGAGCAAACACGGGCGGGGATGCGGAACCTCATAAATACCGGAAGCGAAAAGTCGGCGGGAAATAATTTATCCGGCTCGTTCACGGCCGTCCGCGGAACATGCGATTTATTGCGAGTGCTCGGCGGCCTCAAAGGGTCGTAATAGCGAATATTTCGAGGACTATGAGAATGAAGGATTAATACAGTGGCAGCTTCCCCAGCTTTTAATAAATCGCACGGACGACAATTCGACCGGCATACAACCGGCGCAGATGAAAAGAGATCACGTGCGCTTTTCGCAAGCCTAGGTGTAAAGCCGATTCAAAATTTGCATCTGTGTACGTATATATGTATGTATGTATGTGTATAATATATATATATATATATATATATATGTTCTTTAATTTTGGTAAATATATAGACATAATATTTTTATTAAATCTATTAAATGGAAAATTGATAAAAAGTTATGATTTAAATGCAAGTTATAAAGAATTTTTTCTCAATTTACTTTTCTACCTCAATATCGTGAATCAAAATAACAAAGCAGACATTACAGTTTTTTAAAACGCTGTATTGCGCGCGAAAATGCAAAACGTTGATCTTTAAGCTCAAAGTTGCGACGGCATCGCGTACGGTTAGGGAGGAAAGAGGCGCGTTTCGATGGAAACCTTAATAATGGGAATCCAATAGTCGCCCGGACGTATAGTCTCGCTGAATCGCAATCAGAATCGCACGTATCCCGTGTATCGTAATGTCGCTACGTGTTCGCGCGTGCCACGCATTCGCAAAATTAAATTTATGACCTTTAAGTGTCGGCTTTATTGCAGGAAATGAAAAACGTGATATTAGTATTACAAAAGAGGATTTAACTTTGATATCGAATTGAACATTTTCGCAAAATTATTATTAATTTTGTGCGGGAATTACTGTAGACTTTAGGCTCGCGTGTTATTTATTGAATAATCTTTTTCCGCATATTGAACTTTAACAAAAGTTGTGTTTTTAATTGATATGTAAAAAATATATTTAGCAAAATCACAACTAGAACAATTCTATAATAATAGAATAAATGATTAGATAAAATTGTGTTTTAAACATCAAATACGATCAATGCGCATATAATAATGGTATAAAGCATTTTTAATTGTGTATCAGGCGTCGATATACTGTTCATAAAATTTGCTCACGACTATTACAGATTAGATCTTCAGGGAGAGAACATCAAGAACGATGGAAGCAAGATGGATAAGCGAAGGGCGATAAGTCGGTAATACGCGCGAAGTTACAAGCCATTGTTTTTGTTTATGGAAGACGGATGAGGAGAATAGGCGGGTGTCATAATCCTCGCCTTCTAGTACATATTGCCATATAATTATAATTATGATATTTATATTTCCGTTTTTTATTTATTTGCTGAATCAGTACACACCGTTCACATATTGCGGAATTAACTAGAGAGTAACGCTCGTTAAAATCGCTTAATTCAGATGTTATTAAAACGCTTGAATTTAAAGCTTGATGAATTTAATACTTCGTTGTGTATACGTTGTAATTTATTTCCAATCAAAATGTGTTTTAATTATATATAAACTGCTCATTGCAAAATAAAATCTTATGGAAAATAATGAACATTATAAAATCCATGTCGTAGTGATTTTAATGTGAAGCTAACCACTAAAACAGCAATAACAACATTGATCGTCGGAAATTAAATTCTTTTTTATGTTAAATTCTAATTCTCTTCTACGATAAATTTAGCTAAAATTATTGTATTGAAAATAGTTGTGGACCAATATCTCTAGTAATAGGCTACTCGACAAAAACAAAAATAAACAGTCCGATAATGACAGGCGTAATGATATTTGAATCAAATGTAATACTTTCTTCATTGTTATCCGCCTTTCATAATATATATTAAAAGATATCTAAATATAAATTGTATGCAAATATGAAGTTAATTTTAATGATAACACATCTCATTTTTATGTAATATATTTCTCTTTTTCATTTAAATTTGTAATTATGAATTATTTTGAAATTAATACATTTATATAAAAATCCAATACATTATGTACAAAATATAAGTATATTTAAATCTAATTAAATAAAGTAGCATTACATTTTTTATATAACAACCGTATACCCTTGGAAGTTGTACCTCATCAATGCATCCGTCATTGAAATACGCATTTCGACAATTTTGGGACATTGCGTATTCGGGCCGCGATTGTTCGCAGCCGGCTAAATATTCGCGTTAACCACTCGATTCCCGATCCGACGTATTGCGTAACATCATTTGCCGCGATTGGAATCGTCCCCGAGATCCGAGACGTAGCGCTGCTTGTTTACGTGACTCGGTTAAGCGCGGCGCCGAGCCCGACGACGACATGTGCTAATTGGTTAATTAAATCTAGGAAATTACTATTCCCTCGCCACGTAGTGCCGACTACGCCGTCGGCATACGGCAACCGAATCTAAGAATCCCGGCTGATTAGCTCGGAAATCGGAAGCGTCGCGCCGTGGAGCGACTCTCGATGTTTGAGGAACGATCTCGAGAACGAATTGTCCTAAACAGTTTAGCTACCTAAATTTGATAAACGTTATCTACTTGGAAACTCTCACGCGCGGAACGTGTTTTAATTATAAATTACATTTATTTTGTTACCAAATATTATAACGATATTTTCAAACCTATAATACCTTACAATTAATAAAGAAATAATTATATCGCTTATTTACTAACAACATAATTTTAAAAAATTTGAGTTAAAAAGAAAATTCTGACTTGACTAAAAAAAAAGAGAATTTAATACACTAAATAAAAAGTTAATAATACTTTTTTCCTTTATGATCAATTAGATCGTTACACCAAAATCACATTTAAAAATAATATTGAAAAAGATTTTAAAATTTAATATAATTTAAAATTTAAATAATTTAAAACTTTAAAAAAATTTACCTTTTATATTATTGTTATAGCAAATAAGCGATCTTAGAATACAGTTACATAGTATTGAGAATGTATTAAAGAATTTATAGTTTAATCCATAATAATTTTTCGATAAAAAAAAACTGTTATCCAATATACGACAGGATGCGACATATAAACGTTATGTTTAGAAAAAAATTTTATATGACAGTTATTTGTGACGATTATTGCAGCGATGACGACACTATTGTGCAAGTTGAGCACGCGCTGTTTTACAAGTTACGATAAAAGCGGCACGAACTTTTACGGTGGTGCAAGATGGTGGACTATAACGCTAGTATACGTTATATGGGCGTCTTTTCGTCTTTTCGTGCGTGTATCACGACGTGTTATACAAGGCAGGCGCTGCTGACAGCCATTTTTCTCATGTTTATATTTAGTTTATTACCGGTCGCTCAAGAAGTTACGTGAGCAGTGCGTAAAAAGGTCTGTATTGATTTAATCTGCCATTTGTACAGAGAGTAAGTTGCAGATCCAAGCGTAAATGGAAAACATCGTCTTTCCCTTATATTCGCCCCAAGAAATACAACGCATTGTGCGCAGCCATCGTTATGACACTTAGCTTATCATTTCCGGTTTTCCTCCGAGCAAGCAAGGCTTACTTCTCGAAGCTAGATTGGAGGATTTCAGGGGATTGCCGATTTATGGCCCGGAACGATTCGAGATAGCTGTATTTGATGGAACGCGATTTACTTGTAACTTTGTTTCCAACAGTTCTGAGAAAGCGCCGTGATAGAAATCGAAAAATTATTTGCATTACTGGCAAATTAAATTCTAGTTTGTAAATACAAGAGTTATATATATAAATTTCTTTTTTAAAATATATATTTATTAAATCTGCAAATGTATACACACATACATACACAATTTGTTCGATTATGTTTAATGGTTTGAGTAATAGCTTTTTTAATATCTGCTGTTTTTCAATATCAGTTGAAGGCTGCAATGCAGCTTTTACGCATGTATTTTGGTATTGCTATTAAGTTAGATTTGAAGATTTAATAACTTCATTTACTCTTCTTCTTTTGATCCAACTAAGTATGAATTGCAAATTAAATAATAACATCAATTTGCATAAAAAATACCGTACAATCGTTTTTTCCATGTCAAATAATTTAACAATAAAGTAATTAGAGCTCATGCTTTAGAATTTAAACTCATCTCAAGATTGAGGAAATAAAAGCAGAGCGCAAGGAGCACGAGAGTACTGTAAATGGAGAGATCTATTTTGAAGAATAGAGGAAGGGAATTATTCTCGATGAACAGAAAGAACGGTGAAGAAAGCATTAATCGAGTAACACGATACGACATATTCATCATAAACCATAACGCGAGCACTCACGACCCGTCAGAAGTCCTCAAAGAACACTCGACAAGAGAGAGAGAAAGAGAGAGAGAGAGAACCACGGAAGCGCTTCTATTATTTTCAAGTTCATAGAGAGACCGCCGCTCTGTGTTCTCCCATTATACCTGGAGAAGTAGAAAAATGGGAGCTGGCGATCGCTCGATCTCGCGATATGGGTTCGAAACGAGATACGAGGTTACCACGGCAGGAGCGTAATCGGAGATGACCCGGAAAAAGCGTTCCAGAAGCAAGAAGCGGTTTTCGGATGGTCACATAGAAAGCTATCAAATCCGTTCTGCCAAAAAGAACAACTATCAAACAAAAAGAATCGTACTGAATACATATCGAAAAAAACTAACAACAAAATAGAGATATCATATACATACATACGTACATATATACATACAACATACATATATACATACATACATACATGCATATATATACATATATAGTTTTAATTTAATTTGATTCTAAGATACAAATTATTTTTTAAATTACATTATAAAATAAACACACACATTTTGTAAATTATTTTGCTTACTGCTATAATTAACTAAATCTCATTCAAAGAAAATCTTTTCTTCGACGAGGTATCCAGGCAATTTTTTAACATTGATTCTATCTGTATAATTTGCATTTTAATTGAATGCATTCTGCACAAGTTCTGATTTGAGCGATTTGTCGAGCAATAGTCAGCGAGTGTTTACGTCACGTTTGTCCGAGGAAGCGAGTATATTGTATACGCGTATTTTCTGAATTTCGCGTTTCCTCGGAATATTTCCAGAGGGATATCGACAACTCGACCATCTGGAGGTGGCGGCTGCCCTCGACTCGCCTCGATAAGGGCTTTGATATGCTAAGTCCGAATGACTCGAGACGCACTAAAGTCGACCATGCGTCGGCACAATTGGATTTCAAGAATCTCACGATGAAAATAAGCGGCAACTGCATACGTTAATCGAAAATTCTCCTCTCAGATCTTCTTATAAAAATGTGACCGCAAAAATAAGCATAATTCGAGACGCGCTAAAGTCAACCATACGTCGCTGCAATTGAATTTCAAAAATTTCAGAACGAAAATAAGAAGTAGGTAATTGCATACATTAATCGAATATTTTCGTTTCAGATCTTCCCATAAAAAATTAGACACAAGTGATAAAAAAATAATGAATTCTTATTCGTTAATTAAAAACAAAAATAACAAAAACAATTATAAAATCTCCAGTGCACAAAGATCTTTGTACTAAAATATTATAACTTTTAAATAATAATTTACTATTGTTAGAAAAAATGAAATAGATATGTAAAACATTCATAGAACATAGTTTAAGAAATTATTATTAAGTACCAACATCCTCCATAACCAAAAATTATTGACTAAAAATAAAATTTGAATAAAAGCATTTTATGAGTTAATGATATTACTCAAAAATTTTATTGCAAACTGATATAAATATAATCTCAGCTATAATATAAACCTCATTATATGATAAACAAATCTTCAAAATATACTACATTTTTGTTCACCAAGACATAACACCGTCCATCAATCTCGGGACGATCTACATAACCATGAAGTTCATTACCTTTTAATTATCTGTCCGGCAATGATTTTCATTGGCATTGAAACGCATCTAGCTACAAGTCGCACAATGGCTGGGTCCTTTCCTCGACAGTATAGCAGAGCCATTAATGTCACCAGTAATTCCGCACTAGTAACGACACGATTGTAATTCCGCATGCCAAAATAATTGCATTGCTCGGAATAGTCATGATGCTTTATTGCACTTCGACAAACGTAAGAAATTAAGATAGAGATATATCAATATTGGCATAAAATACTGTATGTAATGATATCATGTAAAATATTGTATGTAATGATATCATGTAAAATAATGTCAAAATCTTTTACAAATATTACACAAATATTACATAGGATGAAATAAATGTTAAGTTATAATGTGTTTAACTCTATTCAGAAATATAAAGTATAATAAAAAAAGATTCAAAGAATTTCCGCGAAAAATGACGATAGTTTATGTACCTCTCGTTATATCGCATTTTTACCGGAAGCCAACGATCAATTAACGTTATCACTATTTCAGTTACGTGGCAAATTCGCGCGTGTTTATCGACTGGTTAAAACGTTTGATCTTGATGTCTAAAGAGGAAAGCTCTCAACCAAGCGCTCATATCAATTGCGGGCGATTCATCGGCGCGGATACCGAAGCCATACTTCGATTTCACAGCGCTCTCTCGGCCCGGTTACTTTGGCCATCGATCCATCAAATTTTCCACGCGCATGTCGACAAAAAATTCATAACGAAGATCAGGAATCTCTCGTATTCGTCGATAAACCTGCCATCAGCGACTCCGTAAAACCCGTTTTTTTTCGCAGGAGGTGACTTTCGTTAGTTCCGTTTAAACGGACGTAAAACTAACGCATCTGTAATTTGCAGACATTCTGACCAAACGTTCATTCTAAGCAAATATTTAAATGATCTTTAGAAGATTTACTCAAATTAGGAAACGTCGTATCAAAAATTTGACGGTTTACATAAAAATGCTAACGACTATTTCATACTGATGTGTTAATTAAAATTTTATAAAAATACAGACTCTCTCTTTGTGGCTAATTGAAAAAAGTTTTTACGTAAAAAAAAAACTAACTATCAAAATATATTTGAGGAACATTTTTAGAAGGTACACTGTTCCACGAAAATATTCGAGCATGAATATGTCTGTAAATTGAACGATCAAATATCAAACTATTCAAATATTTTTCTGAGCCACCGCTAGTTTCATGATATTCAACGAATATATATACGTTACCTTTCTAATTAATTATTGTTTCTTTCAATATTAAAATTTCTATTCCGGTTTGCACACAATATCACAATTTCACGTGAATGAGTTCAAGTAGCTTGCGCTTCGATGACTATCGGATTTTATGGAGTTTATAATATTCATGTGAACTTTCCAGGTATTATAATAGCACAATATGCCGGTCGTTCGAGAGTGTCGTGGAAATTATATCTAGAGAGATGCAACAGGATGTCCACGAGCTAATGACAGTAATCACGGCGCGCAGGGTATAATGTCTTTGTTTGTGCGCACGCTCCACGGAACATAAAGATACAACGATAGGGAGGATGAGATTATCGAATCGCTGACGATACTCTATTGTTACTCCTATAATGAATAATTTGTGCGTTCAAAATTACTTGTCTCACATATTTTTGTTACATTGATATATTTATATTATAATAAAGATATTTTTTGCTATCTTGTTTCTTAGTTGTTTTTCTTACTTTTATTCTTTGTGTTCTTAACTGTTTAGTAATTAATATAGTATAATATATCTTACTTCTAATATTTTTCTTTTGTTGAAAGATTGTGTCGATCGATGCATTATTATTGCTCACATTTCAATGTTGAAAATCATGCTGTTTTGTATTCTGCTCGATTTTACGGAAAGCGGGACTGGAAAGGGTTAATCCTGTGCGTTAGAGTTACTCTTGGATTTACCAAGAATCTGAGTGCGCCTATCGACCCTTCTGTTTACGCATGCAAATGAACGTGGATCAATGCTGTTAATTAGGATTCCAACCCCTTTCGTGGTCTATTCTTCCCCGTTTGCAGAGACAACGTCGATCTATCTATCTCCACCTCTACCTTTTCATCGATTAGATTCTCTCTGTTAGAAATTCTATTAAAAATTAAAATGAGCTTACATATGATCCGTATAAAGAAAAATGCAAGTCGTTGCAAAAATTTTGTATAAAATGCCAAATTTTTATTATTTTGATATCGTGCATATCACAGTGCACGTCATATCTTTTGCTCCTATATGTCAGATTTCCTTCTCCTTTCATTTTTCTCTTTTTATTTTCTCTTTTTATATTCTTACTATTTAAATTCTTCAATGTTTTTTAATTAAGCGATTTTATAATTCTCAGTTTAAATTATAGAAAGATAGAATCCATATTTGTCAAAGAATACGTTTCTAAAACGTTCTTAAAACAAGACTTAAATATTTTTATAGTTTTATGTGTACATATTTCTATCTTTGTAAAAATTTATATGTAAATTATTAATTTTTTTAACAACAAATTACGTACTTATACTATAGAAAAATTTTTCCAAATACAGAAAAAGTCATGTATTTAGTATAAAAGAATCCATTTTCATCAATATTAGAAAAACTATAGAAACTTATAACTTTCTAGAATACTTCTAATTTTTATCGAACAGAAATGTAGACGATACCTGCTTTCATATCTACTAAAATTCGACCGTGTCATCATGGACCCGTCTGCATGCTCTATCTCAATTTAACGATTATCGTATACGCCTGCGATAAGCTCGTAATGCGCTGGTCTCGCACAGGCAAGCGACCATAATCATACATGATGATGTATAATCATACGTGCTAGTGCTCCTCCTCCATCACCTCCCTCGCATTCCGCCCTACATCATGATATAACCCCTGTGCGTCCTTTCGCCTTCTTTGTCTCACTGATTTCTTTCACTTCCTGACGTTTCTTCGCGATACTGGATTCTCTGATCCCTTGTATCCCCTGATCACAGAGCGTGTTGCATTTTACATGCAGAATACGAAAGACAAGACGCACAAAAGGTCTTGCATAGCAATGTTGTAAAGATCTAGAAGTGAAATAAAAATAAACAGCGTTTCTCGGGTGTAAAAATAAGAAAATCAATCGTAAAAATAAAATTAAATTCAATATAATAACATGTTATTAATATATTAACTACTTAAATAAAGGAAAAGTTTTCTCTTCAGTATGTCTTTTTGTACAATTTAATATAATATTAAGTATAAGATTAATAATAATTTACAATTTCATGGAATTTAAAACTGTCAAAAGATAACATGACAGCATAGTTTTATATGGAATCTTGTGAAATTTTATCCAAGTATTATTGATGGATTATATTGTTTCCCCGGAGGAGACTATTCATGCGAGCGGAAAGCGCGTGACGGAATCTGTTACGGGTGCGGACTAGGCAACGGGGGATTTATCGATTATTATCGGTGCGTCTTGGGTGGCGCCAAATCAAACACGTGGCTTGATTGAAGTGCACTTTCCCGAAAGGGGTAAGAGGGAAAGGGGGTGGTGAGGGGTGACTCTACGGGACTCTCATCACCAGGGATTAAACTGTTATTGCAAACTCTCCGCGACGGAGAGAGCGCCGGCGCCGACGACGTCGGAGGCGACGGCATATTGAGCGTTGCGAAATTAAAATACAGGGCGAAAGTTTGCACATTGGATAACGCAGGCGCGCGAGCGGCTCTCCGCAACCGTCAATATTGAAATCCGGAAATTGTGACAGCCATCCGACAGTCCTCCCTCGTCGCGGATTTCGCGTGATTTTGGATTTTGGCGCTGCGCGAATTCCCCTGCCGATGCAAGATCGAGCTTGACATATAACTTCGGCGCAGCTGCGCAAAATGCGGTCGAATACGTTTGCATTAGGACTACCGTCACGTTAAAATAAATGCGAAAAAAGTCGATCGGACTGCGACAGACACGAGAGACGATAAATGTGTCGATAAGTTACTATTGACATTTGTTAATAATTTGTAATATTTGATTATAAGAATATAGATATTAATGAGCAAAATTATGTCTAGTATTTTATTTAGGATATTTAAATATTTAAATTCACAATGTCTCCTACTCGTCTTCAATATTAAGAGTTCCTTATTGCGTCGGGCTTTTTCATGAAATTACCTCACCCCTCCGCTTTTGTATTGAAGTGTTATTTGTAATTCAGAAAATATTGAAGCAAAAAAAAACCGAGCACACCGCCGGCATCAATCTGAATCGGTTGCGTGCAGGATGCGCGTAAAGGGATGCTGCTTTTACGAAAAATTGCTTTTCTTCCTGGTTCCCGAGAAAAACGCACCGGTGGTCCACGGGTGGTGATCGAGGATGTGCATTAAACTTCCTTCGGCAAATTGTTACGTTCATTCTTCGTCGACGCGAGCGTGTAAACTACTGGCGCGGCGCGATGAGCTCGATCACGGCACAGGTGTATTACGAGAATCGATACTTGTCGGACCATTCGATGCGTCTATCAAAATTAATGGCTATATATTCTCGTCTATATATAGACGACAACGTAAGATATTGTTTTCGTCTCCGAAAAATGCAACTCAAATATCTTTTTTAATACGTTAATAACAAATGCTCGTGGATCATCAGTTTTGTCAAAAGTGAGCATCTCACAACAGTTCGACATGATTGCACATATCAGACTGGAAGGGCGCATCAAATGCATCGCGTCAGCTCGACACGAACGCACCTCGATCGAGCTCCGTAGCAGAAATGAAAATGACACCCGGCATGTAGTAGGCAAGCCTCGTCGAGACGAGATTGGAATTGCACTCTCCCAGTCTTCCGCCCCTGTGTAAATTTCCACCCACTACTCTCCTGAGGGCCTTTTCGACACCTTCCATTAGCTGGTGGCTGTGAAGGTTTCATCGTCTATCGAAGTAAACTGTGGTAGCTTGAGACGAATAATTTTCCGTAATTCCCTAAAAATTTTCGATTTCTGTATCTATCGCCATCTTTTAACTATATGTATATATAGAACTATACATATGTATAGAGCAAACAAACGGGAAAAGATATTTTAGTATGCATAACTCAGTTATAACAATGACATTATTCACAATAAGATAATCTAAAGTTTCTAATAAATTAGTTGTTTACAACTATAAATAATTCTTCGATAGTTGAAATTTAAGAACCGCGCGAATGTAGAAATAATCTGAAATTCAATGATCTCGCTGGATAACGAATACAAGTGGAATTAAAAGCGACCAAACAATCCTCACGAGAGAGATCGAATACCGGGGATGGACCCTCGGTACGTGCGTTCGTCCCTACGAAGAGCCACCCATCGTCCTTTCCCGACAGAGAACGTGAGTCTCGTTCTAAGTCCCGCGCGTCGGCCTCGCCAAATCTTGAACAGATTTGGGGTGTAGCCATCGCGACGCGCGCAAGCCATTCGTCTTTCGGCGCCATCGGTATGTCGTGCACGACGCGCCTCTCGATTCCGGGACCGAAAATTATGAGCGATATATCGAATCGTATATACCGAGATGCGTTTATTGCGGTGCGCTCTCGTGACTGCCAAACGTTCTCGCTTTTCACTCTCGCGTGAGCATTCGTTCATAAATTTCACCTCTTATAATATCTCAGCGAGAAAGAGACACTATAATAGCAATACAACCATGTAATTCTTACATAATGTTCAGTAAAAAAAAAGACATAAAACATAAAAGTGTTTATTAATATACTTTTCATATTTTTTAAATGTAGAATTAACTCTGCAATATTTTTCAAGTTTAGTCATTATTGATACACTTACAAGATTCAATAGTAAAGATCAAAATAGCAATTGTTCTCTGCGCATGTAATTGCACATATAAAATAAATAAATTTTTTAATTATTAGATAATATACAAGTGCTATTACTTTTTAGTTCTTTTAATGCATAGTTGTTATTTCAAAATTCAAACAGTATCATTAAATTTAGCATTAATAATAATAATAATAATAATTTCGCCTGTCTTCATTATCATTTACGAATCCTCCCTCAAAGATGCGAAGCTTAGATACGCGTGTAGTTTGCCTAGACGTCAGATAGGCCTTGGGGAAAGCCTCGAAAGGCTTTCGCCCCGTCATTGCGGGTGGCTATCTGTCCATCCAGTGAAGCATACGTGCCTCGAGACGGAGAAGGAAGACGCCTCTCACCCCTGCATAATGGACCGCGCGAAGCCCGTAATGCGCCCGGATCCCGTTTCATTATTTTATGGTAATAACGTCCCGCCTCCCGGAGGCTTCGTTCCGTCCGCAGATCGCGCGGAAATAAGCGCGAAAGGCTCTCCTTCCTTCGGACCACCGTGGCTCTCTAAGAAAAGAATCGAGAGAAATATCTATCGATATATACCCATCGTTCAATCAACTCTTTAAATAGTGTTCTTTCTTTCTGTCTCTCAAAAAATCTCATTTTTATCCGATTTAAGGATGTTATTCATTTTGATTATAAATATCGCTAGTACCAGGTTACTTTCCACGTCAAATTATAGTCTAAAAGTAACGAAAAGAAATCTAGGACATCCCGTACATCTTCAGACTTAATTATTTCTTTCCGAACGTTTCTGAAATGGCAAGAGGAATATAAATCTAAAATATATTGAATTTATATTAAAATAAATATTTAATCTCAAAGGTTTTATTTGGAATTTCGAAATCTAATTCAAGAGACAAATTCTGTTTCGTAAATGACTTTTTCGCTTACATTATAAATTTAATTATTTATTGCTTGATTAAATCGCATGCACGTTTGACTCTCGCTCTTGATTTGCTTTGATTCATTCGATGAATTACATTAGCTATCACAAGCTTTTCGCGATGTAAAGATTTCCTGGCGTCATTCTGTGGCAGATGACTTATAAAAAAATGACAAAGAGCAACCCAACGTTGCTTCCGACGGGCAAGGAGACTGGAAAAAAGGACAGCCGGTCGAACCTTTATGAGGCGAAACACCAGCCTTGGAAGATATACGGAATTTTGCGGCCGCCCCCGCCGACTCCAGTATTCTTCGACTTAAGCATTTGTCTCGCGCCAAATAACGCGTGTTATTCCGCCTAAGAGACAATAAAGTGCACATGTTAAGTCCCGCCAAGACTCTGCGCGCCCTATCGAAACCCCGCCGAAGATACCCGAAGTTCCCAAACGGTTGGTTCTCTCCAACGATACTCGACCGAATCCACGGCGTTTCCAGTTGTCTTGCGAGCTGACGTGGAGAGCGTCGGTCTTTTGGAAAAAGGGATCGCAACGGATACGAGAACACTTGGGGGAGTATAAACGTCTTGATGTATCGTCGGATGGGGAGACTTTGGCATGGTAAAAATCATGAATGATATTGAGGAGGGTTTAAAATGTTCCGGCAAAGAAAAAGATTTGGAATACTGCACGTGACGTTATAATAATGACACTGCCAATCATTGTAATATATAATTGTACAGCAATACCTATCATAGCTGTAATACATGGAAGGAACAATTTTGGTTGAAATACCTACAAATTTAGCTAGATGTAGATCAGAAAATAGTTATGTATAATCTATCAAAATAATTATGTAAGAAATTTTCAATATAATAAATAAGATTACAAGAAATTATTATATAATTATTTATGATAATTTAATAAAATTATTTTCCTTTATGCATATATATTCAGATAAATTTTTAGATACTTAAACAAAACCGTTCTATCCATGTGCAAAAGCTATAATAGCTGAAATTGTAACTACTGCAATATCACTTGTTTTGTATCTACGCATGTTTTCCTGGTGATATCAAAATAATGAAAAAAAAATGGAATTATTTCGGAAGCATTGTACTTCTAAAAGCAATCATTATTGGCGTCCATCATTAATTGTGCGTAACGACGACACGCGCGTCGTACGCGTTGAATAGCAATGTACGGGCGTAAACATTTATCACGTCATGCTCGTTTCCTGCCATCAAGTCGTCCATTTGGCATTCCCCCCTTCTCGTCAACTTGGAAGCTCGATCGAAAGTGTCCCGATGACACGTGACACGAGCAATCCCCGAGGATATTCCTCGTGTTTCACGAGACCGCACATGGTCTTATCTCCACCTTCATAGCCGGTTATTTCTGTTAGTGCAAGTTAGAGCAATAACGTCAATGTACATCGAATATTTTTGTGATAAAATGCTCACAATTGAGTTTATAACTCTTCCCATCTATTGCGATCAACGTCAAAAGTGTATAAATTATTTTACGTAAGAGCCTCTTTCAAGAGAGAAAATGCATGTATCTACTAAAAATATGTATTACGTAATTTATTAATTGTAATGTATAAAATTTTTTAATATTTCCGACTAATAAATTTTTATTTTTATTTTGCTTGCGGTTTGAGCGTAATTTATTTGCTTCCACGTACAATTTAATGTATAACTTGTTGATTTACGATATTAGTTCACGAGTATTTCATAACTCGCGTACCATTGTTATAATTTATGTAATTGAATTTCGCATTTTAATAAGAATGTTATTACATACTAGCAATTGAAAATGTATAGTAAAATTGAAGTTTTACGCGCACCGTAGAAAACACCGTGCCGAGGTGGTGTTCGTTTAATAACACTTAATTCACACGATACTAGGGAACGTTCGTTTCTTGCTTCGCGGGTCCAATCTCCTTCAATCGATCCGCCATTTCTAACACTCGTTTACTAATAGTCAGCAATTACGGTTTCGAAAACGACTTGATGTCACGCACTTGCGATGCACTCGCTGGTACGTATACGCTCGGCAAAGTCGTTGTATTAGATGCTGCAGATGCAAATACGCAAGGCTTAGAGAATTGTTTTATAATTTACACGTCAAAATACGGAAGAAAAAAATTAAAGTTAAATAACCATAAAATTAACATACAGATATATATAAGTAGAATACTTCATCTTTAAATTATAGCAGGAAAAGTATGAGCATATTAATAAAACTCGACTAACGAGTCGCTTAAAAAGATTTGAATTTGCTGTAAGTAATACATGTAGCTAGGAATGTCGTTTCTCGCGTATCATCTTCTTATATGATCGAAAGACTTTAATTAATTCTGAAAACTAGTTTATATAATGATTTTCTTGTTACAACACTTTCCAGACGATGTAGACACGAAGAAAAAGTATCTATCAAACTATTAGACAGATTGCAAAACGATCCTGCCACTTCTCATTCACATATAAATTAATCACTGCTGAGACAAATGTAAATCTCATATACATAATTAAGTAAATCGGCCGTGATCAATTTTAATTGCAATTGCAAGATGAGATAATAAAAGCGACGATAGGATGTCATCGTTAATATATGTCGCGCTCGTGTCCCTTTGCACTTTCGTTCGAGTTATTGTTGCTGGTGATAATTCATATATCCAGGACGACTGATAATAATCCATATCCATTAATTCTGATATTACTCGTACGCTGACTATTCGTCGTTTTATGCGAAATTGTATTGTATAGCTTGTCATTAGCCGCGATTAAAGTTATTATGCATATCGAGGATGTTAATGGAGCAACGCGTCATTAACTCATTCCATTTGTATAATTTGCTTGCTTATTCTTTGTTGATTTTATTGATAAATTACTTATGTAATAATAAAACTCAATGTTGATATTTTCTATATTTCCTTACATTTGTTATACTAATCAATTTTATATATACTAGTATATCCTTTTTGCACTAGATGTTAATAAAATTGATGAGATTTTTATGTTTAATTAGTTAATATTTAATTGATTTCATTGTACTTATTTGTTAAAAAGTAATAATTATTTAGAGTTTTAACAACTTTTTAATTGTCACTCATATAACATTCTTCTCACTCAAGTATCTAATAGCGATTGGACGTGCATATTAAAGTCATATGTAAAGATATATATTTAATATAAAGATATGTTTAATATAAATAAAAAGATTAAATAATAACTATAAAAATGCAAAATCTTCAGTATACTTTATGAGGTTTAATTATCATTAAACATATTTGTATTTTTATATTTATTATTAGAATATACAATATTAGTACAACAATTATGCATCTCAATACGCACTAAAATGGAGTATAATTAAATATTTTATAACCAGAAAGTTTCTAAGATTTGTGTCAGGAGTAAAATAAATTATATCAGAAATACATCGAAGGAAAGAAACATATCGCACATTTTTCTTCATTTTTTTCACACAAAAGATTTATGTATGAAAAATGGCAAACGTACTTGCAATATCGACAAGTACTAGCACACGCGTATCCAGGTGCATGCGTCTAAATGCGTCGCGTTTTGCGACGAACGAATGTGCGTGACATCCCGTCGCTTTCCAAGCAGCCCTAATTGCCGGCCATTAAGTCGCACAAGTGTTAGAAATCGCTAATCGAATCAGCGGCCGGTCGCAGTCGACGTTTACAGCTGTAATTGCGTGTAAGAAATAGAAAATAAGCGGCTGTTACGTGCATCATTAGGCACGCGCGCGTGCATTGCCTCTTTCGCGGCGCTTTAAGTTCAATTCATACACAAAAATATTGATCACGCGATGAAAGAAGCATTATACCTCGATACCATAGCTCTGACCACGATAGTTTTTACGTCATTGACTTTGTTTTTATAGCATTTTTGTACTAAATAAATTGATCTTTTTGGATCATTATTACAAACTAAATATAAACAAAACTTTTTACCATTTCTTTATAACTTTCATCCTTCCTTCTTGTTGAATTTTTTATGTAAAAAAATATTAATAAACATTAAATTTCTAGGCAAATGTATATAGGATCATGAAACTAATTATCTGGACACAGAGTATTAAAATTTTATTTTTTAAATTCTTCTAATATATATATATATTTATTTATTTATTTATTATTTTAAAGAAAAACCTATTAAAATAAAACTTGTTAGTGGTGCATTTCAAAAAACATTCATTAAAAGCATACTCGTATTCAAACTGAAAAAATTCGCTGGTCTGTTATTAATAAAATCAGATCAAAGAATGTATATATAAATAAAATTGCAACAAATTTGCAACAAAATTTAATTTATCTCTCTATTTTACATAAATCTAAAAATATATATAAAAAATAATATAAAATATATATAAAAAATGATATAAAATATAATATTAATTTAACAAAATAATCATATATGTATATAATCACGCAAAATTAATTATTCAGACACGTAGAACTGTGAATGTTTTTATATTCTAAATCAAAGAAATACTTTTGATAGAACTACATTATTTTGGCAAGAGTTTACGCTTCTAATTTAGAAAAATTCTCCTTGAAAAAATTACATCTGCTAAATTTTGTATAAAATAAAATTCCTGAATCTGTGTCCGGACAAGTTTCGTGATTTTATCTAAAGACAAAACTATTCAATTTTACTCATATTGTTACACTAAATATCATTTATCATTAATGGCTATTATGATATATTAAACTTAAATAATTTCTTGTCTATCAATCACATAGTCATGGCGCAGAAGGAAGAATCAACGTTGTCATTAGAAATTAATTATGCAGATGGTTTGTCAGGTGGCTTTGCTTTGCGGTCCTCGCACATCTCTTCTAGGATTCTCCGACCTTGGTTGTTATTATTCTACGCAGAACGAATTCCGGTAGCTTTACCGACAGACAGCGTAAACGCGTTCGAGAGCGAGATTGTCGACGCCGGGTTCAAATCAAGACGCCGCCTAATCCAATCAGGGATGGTAATTGCGTGCGTAGCTCGGGGCCAGGAGAGCCATCGGGGGGTTGCTCGGAGGGAGGTAGGTAGGTGGGCGGCTGGCTGGCAGACTACATCCCCGAACCGTGAGGGGTGAGTCAGAGTTCAGCCCCAGTAAGGGCGCACGTTTGCTTGTCTCTCTCCCTCCCTCTCTCTCTCTCTCTCTCTCTCTCTCTCTCTCTTTCTCTCTCTTTCGTATCTAAATCAACCGCGCGTTTCCACGGTGCCGATTGAGCACGCAAATCCATTGCTACTGTGTGCACACTCTCCGCGGAAACGCATTACGCCCGTGCACTCTGCCAAAGGAAACCACTATCGAGGAAAGAGAAACCACCGATGCTTCGAAGGAGATTACAGTGGTTGATGATGATTGTAACTGTGAGTTTCGGCCGTTCAGCATTTCTAGTTATAAAACAATTATTTTTCATGCTGTATTCCATTTATATGTCTATGTTATTTAGATTCCATTTATATTTATATGTTATTTAGATTGTCTGCATTGTAAAAATATAAAATTTTGCAGATTTTGCATCATGTCATCTGACAGAAATAATTTTCTTGCCCAAACTCTGGCATTAATTTGTTTTTTTTTTACATTTAGTAAAATGAACTTTTTATTCCCCAATCAATCGCGTTCGACTCTGTGACCTAATGACGCACAAACAAAAGTCCTGTGTAAGCGTAAAATTTGGGATCTGGCAAAAATTGGCGAGTTGATTACACTGATACTAATACGACGTGACACACACACACCGACGCTCATGTCTACGTGAGAGAACCGGGTGTCTTCGTGGTGTGAGAGGCTCTCTCGGCGCAGCCGAGAAATTAAAGGTTATTCTCAAGCAAATTGTAAAAAAACACACGCACCACATTGTTCGTCCCGGCTATTTTCCCCCTGCGAAACAACCCTCGGCGATCCTAACTAGTATCGACAGTGCCCGCGTACACGATGTCTCGCCGAAGAGTAGCACGGGCAGCAACCATCGACTCTGTAATTTTGTACAACGCAGCCCATGTAACATGCTAAACATTCAATCATCGACGCTACATGCCCGGTTTTCAAAACCAACAACGCGCGTCAAAGTGAATTAAAGCGTTTTAAAGCAGAAATTAAAAACACTTTTTGAACAGAGCCCGAAATCCGATACGCTTTAATATTACACGCTAATCATTCTTCTTAATCTTAAAAGAGACCGCAAGTGCAAGTTCAGAGAATTCTAATTCATGTACAAACGGTTCCTACTATATCAACTTTCAGATAATAAATGAAAAAATTGTAGCAAACGTAAATTGAATTTTAATGACGGATCAAGGAAATAGAAATTTTAGAAACAATTGCAATTTTCCGAATCTATTAGAGGTTTGTTTGGAGAATATAATAAATAACAATGATACTGAAATCGGATTATGTACATTCTACGACACAGCACGTAGGTCTTTGTCACACGAGTGGAATTCTCATCGTTTTCAGCCCAACATAAAGTCGATATCTGTCATAATGCATATATACATACACGCTCGTTGATGTACGCAGACATTGCCGTCTGTGCGTGCGTGATAATGGTCCGGGATCACAGAAACTATCGGTTTACAGCTTACAGTCGAGTTCAGAACATCGATACACTTAGCAACCTTACATCTACAGTATATCCAAAAGAATTTTCCTAATAATCAGTATTTTTGTATATTTCTGCTACATTTCTCTTCTATATATTTCTTTTGACTTACATTCATGTATGTACATATGAATTAAGAAAATAAATTGTTTTTTGTAAGGCATAATAAATATAATAATAAAATATTGATTTATCGTCATGCATACAAAACAAATTAATTTTTAAATATTGTTTTGTTCAAAAATTCAATTTTAAATAGTGATTGGAATATCCTTCCGTTTTAATCTCATTATACCGAATATAATGTTTTTATATCTATTTTGTTTTGAGAAAAATGTATATCTTGCATTATTATATTGTATAATAGCTCAAATATTAAAATAAATGTAATTATATATATCTACTCGCGTAATATAATACATGTAATCTCTACTTTTCTTCTTTTATACTTCCCCCGTTTAAAAAACACGCTGTCCCATTGCAGATATGGCTGAAAAAAGTCTGATATTTCCAGCGTTAATTGCAAGCGAGATGATCGCCCGATTTGTTCCGTAGGCAAACTCCCGCCCGGGGATAACAGCGAACATCTCCATGAAATACTGAGGAAGTTCCGCGCCGGATCGCGCCGTTATACCTCCGATAAGCTCGTATTTTCTCGAACGCCAGACCCGACGCACCCCCTTACGAGCGCGCCATCATTCATACATCGTCGATTACCCAAAATAGATTTAATCAACGAGGCATTTTCGCAGCCGCCAGGATATATGCCGTCGCCCCTCCGCCCCCCTTCGCTCTTTCGCGATCCCTTCTCTCGTCCGATCATGACGAATCGGTGAGATCGGCCGCATATGCACTCGTGCGAACGCAAACACGCGACCCCCGCTGCGTTCATATTACATAGCATTCGGAACATATCGATACGTCACCAGAATCGTGCAGCACGGATATGTACGGAGTGTTCCTATTTAAGTATAATGATGGGCGTTCCGTTCACCGTTGGGGGTTAGGCGTCAGGAAATTTCGTTATTAAATGGCAATCCAGATGCATTGGTATATAAGTTACTGGAATTGCGGAAAGAATAACAAAAGATATTAAATTGTAATGATAGCCATTCCAATTATTAAATGCATCGACGCATCATCGATACCATCATTAATGAAAAGCAATGGATATAAGCGCATTACAATTAAATACATATATAACTATAGTGTAATTATGTCCAACTCTAGAAACTGTGAAATTTTTATCCAACTTTAAATCCACATTTCGCGGAACGAATCAATTTTCAGCAAGTAAAGAAACTTTCTAATAGTTGCACACATTTAGTAATGCAGATGAAGTGACGCTATATTAATTTCTGACAATGCAGTTATAAATGAAACACAAATGACATATTTCGCATGACTTTATGAGCACGTAACATATATTATGAGCGCGAAGCAATAAAGCCAACTGGCAATTCTACTCTGATCGAATCGTCGTCGACGAGCAGAATAACGGTTTCGAAGGATCGCAAAGGACTGCAAACGACCAAGACTTGTGTAACGTTACGACTATCGCAACGTAGATATCTATGTTCAAGAGAGTTACGACAATCGTATCGATATAACCCAAGTAATGCACAATGAGAATATTCTTTATTATTGACCAATATATCGATCGATGCTACAAGAGATTCAGAAAACGTCAAATTTAAAAAAACGTACGTATAAAAATTGGCTTTCGTACAGAAATCTAAAAAAATACAATTATATTAAAATGAGATAACTATGAAAAATAATAAATTATATTACATTTGGTTAAATAAGTTTTTGTTCAAGATATCTTACAAATTTGCATAATTTTTTTCAACAATACATGTAACATTTAAACTTAATTTTTTTCGTGTTTAGAGATCAAACAATCAGGTAAATATTTGACATCACAATATAATTAATATAATTGTCAATTTCTAAATACTTAATCTGTAAAAAAATTAATCTGTATCTCATATATTAATTCTTATTTACACGTTTTTCACTGCGTCTTATCGCGAAAGTTGCATTTACGTAAAGCGTAAATTAAATTAAATTTTGCACAAAAATATAACAACGTGCACAATTTCTGCATTTGAAAGAGAATATTACGTAAATAGAGACCAAGGCGGAGTATTTCTCGCAAAAATCCTCGTCAGATGTCGGCTTTGCGCCTTCCGTTGCGTCTGCCTTCTGCACGCGTGCGTCGTACGAACTTACAACGGCGGAAACGAACAGTTTCGCACCGCGTAATGATTTTCGGCGCTCATGCGTGAGCGGGCAGACGCGTGTGCGTGAACTAAAACGATTAGGAAGGTGAGAGCTAACACCGTATCACTCCCGTGAGAGAGCAGACGTGACGGCGCAAGAGACGAGACGTACAGCAACTTGGTACGGAACTGAATTACGCATAATTGGCCTGGCGAGTTTAAAATATATTTTCGGTGATGCGATTCCGTCCCTCTCAGAGGAACGGCCATTAGTCCAGCCGCTTACCTAACTGCGTACTCATTACACGTCCAACCTCATGACGGCAATCCCATTTTCGTAATCCGAGTCCGCCATTGTCCCGACCGATACATGAGATGATAAGGCACAAGCGCAAAATAAGAAAAATTTTAAGTGATCACGAGCGAATCCGCGAAAAAGAAATCGTAGAACGATTACGATCTTTCTCCGCGATTTCTTCAAATTTGCGAAATTACAGACAAACAGAGAAATCAGCGAATCTGTATGATTACATACGCAGGGATTTCAAATACTGTGTTTCTATTCACAATTTTAAATTAATTTTACAAACACTATACCTAAAACATAATACTCGTGAATATAATGTTCTTATAATACGATTTTTCAGTTTTATATAAATAAATGTCAAGATCCGTCATAAAAGAAACGTCTATACGGTTTACAATTTTACACAAATGCAACATTTTTAACTTCAACGGACAATGATAACAATAATTTACGTAATACGTGCACATGTCTTACACAATTTTTTGCTCGTTTCGATGAAATATTCATCCGCGCATTTTCTACAGCTCCCGCATTACGCGAACGGTCGAATAATCCTCTTTCGGACAGACATTATTAAATTTGTAACTCGATGTTGCATTAAAAGAACATCGGTGGCAAAGCGTAGTCGAAACTTTAAAAAATGTTTCACGATTTATATCAAATTTCGCGTAGAATTAATTTTAAAATAAGTACGAATTCCATCATATGTACCTTTTTCATATTTTTATAACATAGCTCCCACAAAGCATAAATTTCCGTGTATTACACTATGAATAACAATTATCTACAGATCTTCTGACTGTGTCGACGATAACGCGAGACTTTGTTACACGCAAATAAATTTTAAAACATGATTATTACATAAATGTTTTTACATTTCAAAAGTTACAATTTTTTTAAATAGTATTTTTACTGCTTACTCTCTTCTCTCCAAAATATTCCTCGTATTGTGAAAAATATAACTACAAATAAAACAATTGATTTGTCTTTATGCAGAAGAAAAAGAGAATCTTTACGAATACTCTAGAGCATAAGGCACAAATGCGTATAATTACCGATCAACAATTCCACAAGGGGAATAGCGGTCAGCATAGTTCCCTGATAAACGTCCGGCGGGGTTATTGCAAGCTCACCAATAAAATAGTTGTTCCGCGGGCCAATGAATGGGCCCCGCGAAGTTAACTACCGGCCCCGAGTATCCCCCAAGCGGAAACTATCAACGAACAATTCCGAAATCACCTAGTCCGCAATGGTACCCGCGGGATGAGAACTAAAACGACCGCTTCGCTGTTGCTGAGAAGGATATTATATGCAGAAAAAATGTATGTTAAAGATAAGAAAGAAAAAGGAGAAAGTCCAGAAGGAGAGGAATAGAAAAGAAATAAAATATAGTCGAACAAAAAACAAAAGAGTAAGGGAAAATGGAACTAGTGAAACGGGAAACAAAAAAAATAAGCGAAAAAAACGAAGAAATGCAGAGTGAAGGGAAATGGAAGGAGAAGAAACAGAAAGCAAGATAAACATGAAGAAAACAGGAAAGATCAGAAATAAAGCATGAAGGAAATGAGAAATATAAAGAAGCAAATAATAAGATAAATGAGAAGAAAACTAGAAAGACGGAAAACCGGAAAATGAGAAAATATAAGTGGCAATTGGAAAACAATTGAAGAGTTGGAGAATATCAGTGAGAGGGGGAAAAGGGACAGAAGAAAGAGGTAGATTCTGGACGAGTGCAAGTAAAGACAGAAAGAGAGGAGTAGAAGAGATTGAGAGAATGGATGGGAAGAGAAATAGACAAAGAGAGCGAAAGAGGGTGGGCAATGGTAGTCGGGAAGGCTGTCGGAGCCACCTATTATCGGGAAATTAAAGGCAGTAACTCATCTCGGGACTTCTATTAGACTTTCCCTGGTCAGGGCGGTCGATATTACTTTTGATATGAACGAGCCACTAAATTAATATCCACAATGCACTGGCAATTATGAACGGCCCTTATTCCATCCCTTCTCCAGTTGCCGACGATATCGAGGGTGCGTCGATTATACGTGCTGACATCACGATTTTCAAGACGCATTCGGGGAATATTGCACTGCCCATAATCCAATGATTGATGATTAAAGTAAAATAGCATCATTGACACATCTTCAATCAAATAGCAAAGACTAAGAAAATATTTTGTAAATAAGAAAAAAACGAAAAGTATCGATTATTAACGCAAGATAGAGCAATATTAATTATTTTGCCATAAAAGATAAAAATAATTTAAGAGATTACATATTTCAAATATAACAAATTTTAATTCTATAAGTTTTAATAGTATTTTTTCAAAATGAAAAAATTTTGATAAAAAGGTTCTTTTTATATTCGATTTTCGGGAAAAAATTTAGTCTGTGCAAGTGGAAAATCCTGACAATATCTTTGCATATAAGAATTATCAGAGACGCCTTGTGAATCGTCGAAGTGAAAGTTCTCGTAGCATTGCGACAGCATGCCTTCCGATAGCACGCACGTGCTGGTCAGAGAAGAGACAGAGTGCGACACGCGCTGGACCGAAAGGAAGGACTATTCTGCGACGTCAGCGTGACCGTGCGGGATGATCGCGGTCTTTCTGCAGATTTATGAGGACATGCGGAAAGCAACGCATCTTTTTCTAATTCGATAAGGCCGACGGCCTATCTGCGAAATTGACCAAGCACGTTCACTCGGTTGTGGGTGCCGCAAGAATGATGTAAAAAGATATATTTGTGTTGCAGGATTAAATGGAGCTTTGCGAAGCGAGTAATTTCGTGTTACCATTCCATTTGAATATTATGACATATCATTCGAAATAAGTGAAACAATAATAAAGAGTAACAATTTTTTTTTAACAATATTTACGTTGGTATTAATTCTCTGTAAAATATTCCGGCGACGCCATGTCACACTCAATTTAGTTTTTTTTTCCGATACGTCACGCTTGTTTCGCTCAAAGCAACAATCAATGACGATTTCGAGGATTTCCGGAATCCCTTCTGCCGAGGGATAACATCTGCGACTGGCACGTTTACATGGCTGGCGCGTTTTCCGCTAGTCGATTGGGAACGATTATTCATTTCGTTCCCAAAATTTTTATAACGTGATTATAACTATTGTCTTTCTGCAACTATTCTTCGTTGATACAACAGTTGAATTTCAAGTGCGGTTAATTTCGCATCGAAGACGCGGATAAGAAAAAGACATTAAATAATTTTACTGTTTGCTTGCAATTGCACAGATAACAGTATATCATCAAAATGTTTGATTATATGTTATTCTACTCAATTTCGTGGGCAAGTATGTCGAAGTCACGTTATCGTTGAAAGGGACAAAGATGTCAATGTTTCGTGCACGATGTCAGAGACTGTTGAAGACAGTCATGGCCGATATTCGAGGGTTTCCAATTACGTGGTAGCACTTTGTATCCCGCGCTGCTTCCCTTCTGGCGGAATGACTTTCGTCGAAATGAAAAAGAAACGCGGCGTCGCGTGAAGCGAAAAGGATGCGGAATTGGGCGAGGGCTGGCGAGAACTTCGGCAGACCGTCAAATTATTTAGCGGAGTGTGTAAAACGTGGGTAACATGCGAAGTTGCACTAGATTATATTAATTGCGACGCTCGACAAGGAATTCCTATCAAAGCAGCACGGGGAACAGTGAATATTAACTCCGTTTAATGTCAGTTTCAAACGAACAAAGATATGTATTTTACGAGAGAGAAAGACAGACTTACTTGGAATCCGATGGCTGCTTCCGGAATTACAATTATCTTGAAATTAACTCATTAAGTACAACAGAATTATTACACACACTTAAGACACCATCCTGAATCACTTTTGAGTTGATGAACGATTAGCTGTCACAAGAATTCTCATTAATATAGTGCATTAAATAGAATTATTAAATAAAATCCCGGATATAATAAAAGATTAATTAAGGATAATTAAAATTTTTTTTTGTTATTTAAAACTTTCGTATTCTAAATTTTTATGCTCACGTTCTAGTTTGATGTGTAATACTCGTTACTTCGAGTTTTTGGTATTAATGATAAAATACGTTTCGTTAAAATGACAATCTCTTTAACACCGTGATAAAATTTTATGGATAACAATAACGCACGGTGTTACAGTTATTCATGGTTACCAATGAAGCAGCTCACAAAGTTCTTATTCGTGATCTGACCGAAGATCTCGTCCAAAAAACCTTCTTAAATCTCAAATGCGGCAGATGGTGAGCCCTAGACGGCAATATAAACCATGACCCTCCTGGTATGTTAATCGGTTGTAATACTGATGAATTTACGATGCGGTGTGACTCTGCCCGCGACCGACTCGTCGGCATTTCAACCCGAATGAACATATTTCAGCTGTATTCGGTTGCTCGCATGTTGCAGTGACATGGCGATACAAAGCGACCGACTTGACGCGTGAACTACAGGGTGATCCATATAGAATAACGTATGTATTTATTTAAAAATATCATACTTTAACTACGTATAATTTAAAAAAGTGTACGATTTAATTCTACATAAATATCTCGTGGACGGTGAAAATAAAATTAATCATTCTTCTGCAAAATAGCTCCAGTGACTTTAGCTTCTCAAAGCGGTTTATGTAATTTAAAGCCAAAATGCATACTATACTTTTCCGGATATGTGCTCAAACTACGGTGTAAAATATTCAACTCATTGAAATATTAACATACGGATATTTAGAAGGATTATTTCCTGTCCGCCGAAACAGTCGCAGATTAAATTTCGCAGCGCCATTTTCTGGCATTCGTGTCAAACTGCAGTTTTTCAACTTCCCAAATTAATTTAGCGTTTCGTAATGCGCTCTCCCGATGCGTGTAACTCATCCTGCGTCCTCGGTAAATGAATTTATTCGCGCAGCTTTCCCAACACGCTCGCGATGGCACGTACCTCCTACGCCCACGCAAGTGGGCACAAGTATGGTGCCATTACAAGCTGCACCTCGCTTCGCCGAAGGTCACGAATTCCAATAGCTCTTGTGCGGTTTGCACTGTTGAGCTCCGCCATTCGTTTGTGAATCATCACGCTCGGACGTTGCTTCGGAATAGGCGAACTGTCTCTCCACCACAAGTATGAAAGCTTGAGACGTTTTGTTAAAAATTTGACAGTTTATTGCCAGATTATTTTTAAATATATACGCAGAAAATGTTCTATAGAAATCTTGAGAGATACAAGATAAAGGAGTTAATTTTTGTATCTTTGTAAATGTATTTTAAATTATATCTAAGTGAGCTAATATTTTAATTATCCACTATTTCACTTAGAACTTTCTAGCTAGGAATGGAATTATAAAAAAAGTGTTTTACTTTTAAAAGAAAGAGAGGAAGAGACTTTCTGTTAAATAACGCGAATAGATCTTTAAATAATAATCTTTTAATAAAGCCAGTAATTCCTCTAAAATAACGCTACGTTTAATTTCATCGAAAATTGTACTTCAAAGAAGTGCAAAATCACAACTCCGGAGGATAGCCGTCGGCTGCACGGTTGGTTTACGCGAGCAGGAAGGAACCGCGATAAGGGAGCTCTCGCCATTTCCGTTCCGAGGGACAACATGGGAAATCGTTCTGTGGAATGAATAAAAAGGGACGCTAATGAGGCCCCTCACGCTCACGGTTTGCGGAAATCGCCCGCCATTCGCGATAAGAGCGATCGAGACGATTCACTTCGTGCAAACATTTGTTTCTTCTGTCTCTATAATCGCCATAAAAATCGCAAAGGACGAATTATTAAATTCTCTCTTCTTATTATTTATTAATGAAAGCTATTAAGAGATTTAATTATAATTTCACAAAAAATCACCAAGACTTATGTTTCAATAAAAGAATTCATTAACTTAATTTAAAACGTAATTGTAAATTTATGATAATAATAAATCTGGCAAGGTGCTCTGTTACTTTTTAACTTCGTACTTAAAATAAATGTCGGTCTGTAGGGGAGCGTCGCATAAATCCATGTACAAAGCGGATTCCTGTCTGGAAAGCAAGACATTCGCAGTCCGCAACACCGTGCGAAATTCATTGCAAGGAGGAGACAAATCAGGCGCGCGAAATTAACAGCGCGCATGCATAATTAACGCTGCTCGCGCAGTCACGCACACGCAATTCCATGTGCGTGAAATCGAATCGAATCCATCTTACCGAATTCGCAACTCGACTCTTGCCTGCCAAGAACCTTCAATATCTTTCGATCAAATATATTTGTAATATAATATCAATCAAGGTAAAAATTAATAAAAAGAACTCTTCTTTTGAATCTATAATTTCGTTTTTTTTTTTAGATACGTTTTTTATATATATCTAAATCATTGTTTTTAAAGCTTGTTTACCCCAATGCAGCTAAACTTTAAACTTGGTTTAACTTACATTCTATCCTTTTCTAATTCTTAAGACTAAAAAAAGAGAAAGAGATAGAGAGTAAATTAAATAGAATTTAAAGTTAAATTATATTGGTGTAAGCGGCCTAAAGTATTTAAAAACGTTTGCAATTTGAATAAAAGAATATTTCATAAAACTTGCAACCAAAATAGATTTCTCTAAACTTATTAATAACTCACCGATTTACTAGGCTCTTATTAAAATTTAATGATCAGCCAAAATACGTTTTTCGCAGCATTATAACGTCATAACGTCAGATCTTAGCTGCAACATTGCACTCGCCGAATAGAAAGACAAGAGAGGGTAAGTTGTAATTGCGCGGTTGCACATGGAAATTGCGAAGCTGCAAATCTGGCGTCTGCCATACAGTTGAGTGGCGTAAAGGACTTAGCCGCGACGGCGGCGTCGACTGGTGCGAATGCAATTAACCCTTAACCTGCGACGCGAAATTTTGATGCGGTTATCTATAACGCGATTAATTAACAAACTTGCGTAATTCGGCCGCGCCGTGTTTCGCTGCGACGCGTAATACGACAAAATCAAAATTAACAACAAATCATGAGAGTGATACGTAACAATTTTCACCCTAACAAGAAGTAATTGCTAATTAATATAATTTCATTACGAGTGTTAATTATGTCACAAATAGACCACAATATACACGATCGTAATCATCGATTATGATGTTACGATATTAATTTTGTCTAGTTTTTCTCCTTGGGATTTATTTTAAATCCCATTGTATTTATTTATTGCAACTGCATGTACTGCAAACACATCACACACATAAAAAATCACGAAATAAATTAGTATCTTATGTACTACATCCCGTGTTGCTCATTAATGATAACATTACTTAATGAGTGACACCAGATCAAGATGAAATTTTTCACATATGTCTTAAGTTTTGATATTTATTTGGCGCGGCTAAATAGCACATGAACTGTGCAAACAAAAAAATCCTATTGATATAAATTGCGAAAAATAGATCGGTATATTTTGTCTCGTATCGAGTAGAACACTCTTAACTGTAACCAAAATTGCAAATTCAGCTCCGACACTCAACGCTGGAAACAGCGACGCCACTTATTTGTCCGTCGACGCAACGCCCGATACTCGCGATCGTGAAAATTCCAGCAGAACATTAATGGCCGTTATCGACGACATATGCGGCCGCTGTGCCACGTGCGTGGAAAATCCGCAACGCGCCAAGGGAGAAAGTTCGACATCTGTCCGCAACGCGGTCGCAGTAATGCGCGCGTATTGCGTCGCGTCCGATAAATGCGATGCTTGTGACGTCTTTATGATGCGTGTCGTTCCACGCATATTGAACATCCACAATACTGAGATAAATAGATAGATCGTTTACGTTATATTTATTTTACTTTGCGAGATTTTTGTCGTCTTTTTTATGTCTTCATAATGATAAAAAAATCTATGTATACATTTCACAAATTGCTAGAAAAATAATGTATAAGAAAAAAAGTTTTATATATTGTTAATGTATATGTTAATGTACATGTAATCTGTGTGTAAATATATAAAAAATAAAAGTTAAAATAAAATTTATATATATATAATATTTATATATAAAATTATATATATATAAGCTTTATTTAATGTTTTTTCTTGCAATGTAATTGAAGTTAACAAACTATATGTTACTTCTAAATAATTTTAAGATCTTGCATACATAGTAATGTAAAAATATAGTATACTGTAAAAATTGATCACGTACACACATGTATATTAAAGCAAAAACTTTCAATGGCTTAATATACATCAAGGACTTTTTATTTTCAATTTAATGTACACGAATTTAAATCCACCGCAAAAAAAAACCCGAAACCAAAGTCACCGAATAATAAATTCGCTCCCTTCATTTATGCACGATCTGTTCCATTAATAAACAAATAACGACGCATAAAGGGGTTAATGGTCCTCCCCTCGTACCGCAATAAAACTCATCTTTCTTACACATCACGACTTGAGCGTGCCACGAAGAGATGTACGCTGAGATCCACCGCGGAAGAAGAAACGAAGGAAGAAGAAAAAAGGTGCTCTCTCGACAAGGTGGAGGGAAACGGGGAAGAGAAGAGTAGGCCGAAGGAACGAAGGAACGAAGAGCGTCGAGTGTATCTTGCAGTACAGTAGCCACACCGAAGGTGTATTCATAGCGGGGCCCAAAGTGTTGGATGCTCGTGGGACGTTCGGGCCCCTTGCAGAAATACGATGGAGACGGTAGGGCAGAAGAGAGAGCATGAGGAGAAGAGGGACCAGAGCACCGGGAGGGAGTCAGCGCGTTCCGTCTTACCTTGTAATTTACTCACCGCGAGCCTCAGGCTATCCATCTCGTGGCATAACTCAGGGATGGACCCTGATGGGCCCCTGAAGTACCTCGCAAAGGAGGTTGCTACGCAACTTACTGAACGCATTCAAACTTTTTTGAGAGAGAGTCTTAGCTTTTCCTCGAAAAGGTCTAAAGAATTACAAAAGAAATCAGCGAGACTTAATAAATTTACAATAAAAAAATATATCTGCTCATAAAATAATTTATATGCTATGTATTTTATAAATAGAACAATAAATAATTTTAAAAAATTTCTTTTTGGAAATATTTTTCCATAATTTACTATCTCCTAATTTACTCTTCTCTTCCTCTCTTCTCTTAGCAAATGTAATTTTTTTTCTGTCACAATAAGCAATATCTAATTATCTCATTATCTAATTAACGACGTAGCACGGTTTTTTTTAAGTAAAATGCCGAAAATTAAAAAAAATTTTTTAATAATTAAAAATTTAATTTTAAATTTAATTTTAAAATAACGAAATGTAATAAGTAATATTATTTTATTAAATTGCCTTTTATAAAATCTCATAATTTTATTCATTAATTACAAAGAAAGTTTGCGATTTATAATAGCCATAGCGCTATTGAAATTATATAACTCCGACACGAAAATTTTATAAAATCTTAATAATTTTCCCACTGATATACCGATTCGTTTATAATGCAATTTTATTACATTTCGATGGTAACGTTATGGAAAATAGATAAATCGATTGCCTGAACTACAACTAGATTAGTAGTCATGACGTAATTGAGCGATTGACGATGCCACGAAGAAAAACGGCAGTTATCCGCAGGCGCAACAACATCACGGAAATAATAGACGCGGATATAACGCGATCGTAAATTCTATTATCTTCAATGGCACTATTTGTCACGTTCGATCGACCAGGACTATCTCCACCTCAATACACAGGATGCCTCCAGCAAAGTGCGTTCTTTTTTTATTACAAAAATTTAGCTTTAGATTGAGAGTTGAGAATATACAACTATTTTTAGTAAATTAAAAAGAGACTAAGCAGAGAAATTAAATTTGACTGTTACCAATGACATATGCAACATGATTTGCATATTTCCTCAAAAATTTCAGGACCAATTCAAAATTCACATAATGAACCTAAACTTTTGAAATATTCTTTTTTAATAAATATTGTAAAAAGAATTTTTCAATACTTCCAAATGCGGTTTTTTTACGCAACTATTTTACCAATAAAGCACGTCACTTAGCACGTCCCTGTGCTCGAAGACGAGCTTCAATACGACGCTGCATACGTTTAGCTAAATTACACTCTATATACACCGTTATTATTTCACGGATGCCGTTGATGCCCTCTCACGCCCGACGCCTTTTTCTCGTCCCCCCTCGCTCTCTGGACCTTTCCGCCTTCACTGAGCTGAAGCCCTCGGTCGTGGCACGACGAAAAAGTGATGGACCACGTATCGCGGTAGGTACGTACCTGCCCGTATCACTTCTTGATTGAGCTCAACGTGGGCGAAAAAACGCGCACACGCGAGCAGCAATGCGTGCGGAACGCGGCGACGAGTAAATATTATCGCACAGCTTGCGATTCGTGATTCAGGCGTGACGTTAACCCTCTTGGGAAAAGTGGTCTCATTTGAATTCGCATACGTTTTATTTCTCTTCTCCTTTTGATACCGAGATTTGTAGTTTAATCTTCGAGTCGTGCCCTAAGAAATTCGTGACTATAAAATATCTTAACTCGTTAATTGTCTCTCAGATATAACACTACTAGCATAAAATCTTTATACATAGTATAGATACACACACACACACACACACACACACACACACATATATATATATATATAGCATTATGTTAAAATTTAAGAGCAAGCAATAATGTAAAAGTTGCCGCAGTTTGATACAATATAAAAAGAAAATTATGCCACATAAGAAGATATATCCCACTAAATAAATAAAATATTAATAATAGTAAAGAGATTAATCTACTGTCCAAAATTACGGCTATGTCATGTACGGTGAGAGGAGAAGATAAATGAATAAAAAGGAAAAATAAATACGAGAGAAAAGGGAAATGTCAGGAAAAATGTAAAGAGTTACATCCTGCAAAAATTATCCTTATTAATGGGCCAAAGTTCGTAGAAATTATTACGACGACGACTGCAAAAGTGCAATACCGTGGCGCATTTTTCTTCGAAAAAGTTTTGCACACCGCGCGTAAATTATACCTAACCTAACGCGAGAGAGTTTTACAGAAATATTATTGCTTCGCACGGATCATACTTTGTTCTTTTGGATTCTTTTTCAAGAAAATCTTGTCACCTAAATCGTTTATCAAAAATTTAATCGTTTAATTAATGATTTAACGGTTTAATCCTCAAGGTGCTTTAACGGTTCGTTAATCGGTTGAAAGAGGCTTCTCGTATTATGCCGTTCTGAAAGCGCTGCGTAATCTCTTCCCTAATCGAGGTGTTAAATCATGCACTCGGCAAGAAAGTATACGACAACATATCAAGCAATAATGCATGTTTAAATTTCAACCCGATGATTAAACCCCATCGGGATAACGCTGATTAGCGGGACCGAATTCTTTCAGCCGGTCCTTGCGGTTTTTATCCTCTTGCCAAAATGGAGCGTCCCCTGATACCGCTGTATAAATTAGCCCTAATTACAGTTTATATATATATTATCATTATATTGTCGAATTACACTTGATTAATATTATTATTTCGCAAGTTCTTCTCGCGCTGCCGACGTTTTATCCCGCGATGCAACGAAAAGTGCTGGTCATCTCAGCACAACGCCGATGCTAATGTAACCGTGTTTCTTCGCGGCACATTCCCGTCGTGAAATTTTATTTCGATCGTAAAGCGCAAGATAGAGTTGCTTCGGGAATATTACGAACTGTAACAATTGCACAACGACGGTACTAACATACGCGTACGTTCTACAAAATTTTAAGTTTTTACAGACTCCGTTTGCATGTTAATTCATCGAAATTTGTGCTGGCGATGCAAATAAGCTTCTTCTCTCTCTTCCATCACTATTGACCATGCAAAAATCGAGCTGCGCGAAGCACTCTACGGTGGTCGGAGAAACAAGTAAGAAATCAAAATGCGCGAGTAGCATCGGATTAGACAGATCTCTCTCTCTCTCTCTCTATTATTCATCGAAGTATATTACGCGACCGTGCTTGCCGGGCGCATAAATATGCGCCGGCATCTCGACCGGGGAGAATTTGTATCTCACCGCAATGCTATCCGCGCTAATCGATAGATTTGAAAGTCATGGCTCGCGTCGGCCATTTGAATTTCAGATGCGAGATCGCGGGAGCAATATGACAATCTTAGTGGCAGTTTTCAGCCACCTCGGAGCTGAGGCTCTGGAAAGGAAGGAAGGAAGGAAGCAAGAAAATGACTAACGCAGCGGGTGAGCGAATGGACAGTAGAGCCTTATCATCGGACGTGCTTGTAACTTCCGCATTTGGTCGGCTTGTAAATCTATGTCAACGCCGTGCGGCTGATTATTAATCGGAAATCGCACAATCATAACGGAGAACTATAAATTAACCGGGTTACGCCCAAATAAATGTACTTTCCATATAAGCAAAATAGTTAAAGAAGTGTCTCGTAAATGTTTTTGTCTCAAATCCAGTTGAGAAATATCTTATAATATTAATATCTCCAATAATACGCTTTCCGCCTTCGCGAGAGTAAAAAATCATTCCCGTCTCTTTGTTCCGTTTATTCGCGATATCGTAACAAAGATCTCAACGCAATCCTCCAATGCGATAAAGACGCGGCCGTGACATCGAATGATTCTTCGAGAAAGCAGCGTCCTAGAAGTTACAAAGAGTCTCTTCCGCGCTCTAAGTAATCAGACATGCAAAATTCTTCTTTTGTGCCCCCTACCCTTCTTCTCATCACCCGTTTCGACCCTTTCTACTTCGAGCCAACTGGAGCTCTCTTTTTTCTCATCGCCTTAATCGAACCACCGCTTGATTTCGACGATACTTTTAGGCACCCCGTTTGATGATCCAACAGCTTTCTCTCGCTTTCTGTAGGAACCCCGATGAACTCCCAGGCTCATTAGTTAAATCAGTGATATACGAACTCTTTGTCTCTCCTTTTATCTATTCCTTCCTTCGCAAAAACCTATTGTAATCTGGGACAGCCATTTTCCCGTCCTCCCAGCGTTTCCTCAGCAAAAGTTTTTATTCGCATGTAAATGATGATGATCAACTATGACTATAGAATTTATGTGACTTGGTAATTTTGTTGACACGTTCCATGTCAAACTAATTTTATCTGATTTGTTCATCTCATACCTTTCGTAGGTCATTGATGACCCATATGGTTATTACATTTATAAAATAAAATGTATTAAAAAATGTATTTTATACCTCAAACAAAAACTGATCGCAGCGCCGCCTGCGTAAATAATAATATTATGACAATAATAATATTATGATAATAATAATATTAAAGTAAACAATAATAATATTAAAGATTATTTTACTTTAAAAATTAAGTAAAAAAATTTTTAAATTGATATTCAGCATTTAATAATTTAGCATGTAATATTATAACAGCAAATAATATTCAGCATGTAATAATTGAATAATTATTAATGTAAGTTTGCTTAAAATATTAATTTAAAGTACAAAATAATTTTATTAAATCTTGACTTTTTGATCGGCAATTGTCAGTTTTAGCTTTTTTCTTAAAAAAAATTTTAAAACGTATATCAATGAATTGGTTATTCTATTATTAATGCTCTATTACTAATACAGTACACAACAATTAATAAATGGCAATAGTGGAGCTCGCTTACGAAACATCGGACATTATTAGGTCGCACGCGAGTTTCCGTTTTAAAAAGATTTATTTATCGGCTGCCATGCGAACCGGCAATTAATTATCTCGTCTCGAGTAACGACCAGCGGAATGAGAGGGCGAAATTAATTCAATTTAACACACGCAAACGCGCGCGCGCAAGGATTCGCTATCACTCTCTTTCTCCCTTTTTCCGCTCTTCCCCCCTCCCCTTCTCTCTCTTTTTTTCTCTTTTCTCGCAATGTCAAAAGAGAAACAAACGGGCCGCCTGCCACTTATGCACAACGCGTGCGCGCGGCCGGCTGCAATTAAAACTGAGTAACAATTAGCCCTAAGGAGCAAAGTTCCGGCCAAATACGTGACCCTCTAAAACGCAAGTGCAAACGTGAATCCGCAAGCATTCTCCCTTTTTTCCTTTTTTCTTTTGGGGCTACACTCGGCTTTCAAGCTACGTTCCTTTTTTCCCGACTCTTTCTTTTCACTCTCCCAGCCGTGAAACATTGAACTCTTAAACGCACATCCGATACCTGCACGTGGACAAAATAATTTAATTTCCGGAAAATTATGTTCTATTAGACACTTTTTTTATTTATTTACAACATATATTTAATTATATACAAAAAGGACGGAGAAAAAATTCGAAACTCTATGTCGAACATGAAATTATACTTCAAATAGAATTTTAAAATGTAATACTTTGAGACGTAAAACAATTAAAAAAAAATAAAAAATTCATAAATTATAAATTTGAGCACAAAATCGCAGTAATCAATGGCCCCATCATTCTAGTAAAATTTCATTAATTTTACACAAATCTAATTTTCTAAAACACAAAATAACTAAGCGAGGCAAATGTACAACTCGTAGCAGCCGTAACTCATTGCAAGCAGAGATCAAAAATCACGCTACGTACTTCGCGAGTACTGCTAACCACAGTAAAATCCGATACGTGTTGCAATTTCGTCCTGCGGAATGTGAAACAACCGGTCGCGACTTATAGGATTGGTGGAAAACAGCAAGCATAATATTCCATGTCAAATAAAGACGCGCGTGCACGACTTTTATATATAATTTGTAAGAAGATAAAAATGTAAAGTAAAAGTGCCGACAAATAAAATGTACTATTTCCACATATCCGGTCGACCTCGAAAAAGATGTCTAACGATGATCTCGATGGGATTGAACACCGATGAGAGGTCGGTGACTCGGATGTACCAAGTGACTATAATGAGTTTCGAGATATGTAGGTAATTATAAGTGTCTCCCGGCTTTAACAAGAATATACTATTATGATACTAGGCTTCGTGTAGCTGCAATGATAGGATGCGTCCAAGAATAAATTTAAGGATAAAATGCTTTCAATCTTCAGAAATTTCCATTAATTAAATGTCAAGAAAATTAGAGCACTATGAGACAAAATCTCTTTTATTAACCAGCATCCTCCGGCATTAAAGTGTTTCTGCCATCTCGAAAGCGAACTTTTATTTACTTGTTTTTATAATAGAAACAGTCAGAAATAATATTGCTTCTAATTGGGAAAATAAAACAATTGTAACTTGAAATTACAAAACAACCAAACTCGATTACGTAGGATCGAATATCTTCCAGGAAACAGTTTCTCGTAATCGTTTTAAAGACACTTTAATTAAAGTAAATCGTTATGAAACCGAGCAAAGGACGTTTGACTTTTAAACTCGGCTCGGCATAATAAAGTTCTTTTTCCGCAAGAGAGAGAGAGAGAGAGAGAGAGAGAGAGAGAGAGAGAGAGAGAGAGAGAGAGAGAGAGAGAGAGAGAGAGAGAGAAGAGAAATATCTTTTGCAGAACAACTTTTCAGCGCTCCTTAAAGACGACAGTGTAATTAATTTTGACGAGTTGACCCTAAAAAATTCACTGACGATCTTACGACTACGCTTTTGTCTTCATTACACGCTTTAACGCGTTTTCCTCTTTCTGCTTTCCGCGTTAGTTCCATAGCAAAACCTGTTTTTAACGAAGACGTGTAACTTATTTTTATGGTTTCTCGCCGCGCAGTTTACGACGAATTTGTGATATGAATCATCTTTCTAGATGTCTTCCTTCCCTCTTTCTCTCTTGCTCTCTTGTTAGAAATATTTCAACGAAAAAATTATTAAAGGTAACTAAAACTTAGAAATATTATTAAAAAGTAAGAAAAAGTGGAAAAATGTTAATCGTATTTATTTTTATCTTCTATTAATCGCAGATATAAATAACCTGTTTCAAAAAAATTTCCAATAATTTAAACATAATTTTATTATTAATGCAAAGAATTAAAATATTAATAAAGTTAACAAAAATTCATTATAAGTTTGTTATTATTATTTTTGTGGTAATTCCGTGTATGTTATATTTTTCTTTTCATCATCCACAATAATTTACGTACTAATTAATGATAGAAATAGATGCTCTACATTGATGTCGTAGAAGTTTTAAAGTTCTGTATTTTGAATAAATAAGTAATATTGAAAACAAAATTATACGTAGACGATAAAATAGTAGAGCAAAAAAAATAATGACTAAAATAGTTGATTAAATGCAGAGAAACTGGAATTTAGTTTAAATTGAAAGACGGGGGAGGCAGATCGCTCATATAACTTTCCCGAAAGCAACTCGACCAGTTCCGCGATCATATTCCACAATTCCGCTCGCAGGAGTATAAGTTCCGTGCAATTCTACGTTATTCGATTACGCGCGGTCAGAAGCGTAACTCTCCGAAATTAGAGAAACGAAAGGATCGGTTCCCGTGGGGTTGTATCCTGTTGATTATTTTCATTTTTCAAGTCCTATATGTGCAAGAAATCTGCCCCTTATTTCTCCTTCTCTTTGCTCTTCTTTGCTGTTACTTCTTTAAGAATATACATAGCAAATTTTCTACACAATCTTTCTTTCTTTCTTTCAATGATACTATCAAAAGGGTACCGGAATAATTGGAATTTATTCTCGATGTCTAATACTACTTTTCAAACCAATACAATATGATTCTTTAAGCATACACGATACTTTTATATGAAAAGTCTATATTTCTCTTTGCCATTGTAATTGTATAATATTACGGCTCATTTTTTGCAATTTTTTAATTAATCGCTTATTTATGAAAATACACAATGTGCAATAAATTATACAATACTTACAATAATTTGATTAACAACAATTTAATAATTGACAGATAAAACTGTAAATTTGTTTAAATAAAAAATTATTGTCAATTCAATATCTTACTAAATGTTTAGATACTTTAGCAAAATCATTTTTCCGGCATAAATAAACAAATCACATGATCACAAAATGTACATTTTTATAAAATACATATAAATTGGTTTATTACCGTTTCTGCATTTAAAAATAAAAAGTTCCAATGTTAACTTCCCAAAAGCTATTCAAGTCTTTTTTTAATTACGTGTACTACCAAGGGGAGCGTCTTGGTAAATTAGTTGAAAGGGAACACTGGACAAAATGCTAATTTTTTGCCGGCCAAAAATTCCGCTCACGTATCGCGCCGTAACGAATTGGAAACCGCTAATTAAAGTCACCGGAAGTCCCAATCGCGCTCGCGACGCTCTTTGCGCCGCTTTTTACGCGCTCTTTGTCGTTTTCGCCCTGCTCCCGAGACTGGAAGTAAGCCAAGCGCGAATGTTATTGACAAATTTCGCGATGGGCTCACGGCTCAAGTGCCAACACCGCATACTCCGCGCTTTTGCGTAGTTATTTTAAAAGAACCACTTAAAATTTTAAATTGCATCTAGCAAAAATACATAAGCAATTTTCAAATTTTCATTGTTTATTACTAAAAATGTAAAATAATATTTAACAATATTATGTCTTTGTTAGTTTTACATTTTTGTTATATAAAAATCAATTTTCTATATACTGTGACGTATATAGCAAACAATTACCATTATTATTGTACATCCCCCAAAAAATAAAAGCAAAACGACGAATACAAATTAAGCGCAGTATCTGGTATACCAAAATAAATTAATACTAATTGTTAAATATTTAAATTACAATCAATACGTGCTTAATTTGTATTCGCCGCTTTATATTTATATTTCTTTATTCATTTCACGAGTCCTACTATTTTTTGTACTATTATTATGCTTTAGTATTATTGTATCAAAAAATACATTAATTGAATATTATAATTCCCTCTTTACATTTCAATGTGCAATAGAAATATTGTTTTCTGTTATTACAATTTATTTATACGTAATTTATAAATCTTCGAACTACGTGTCACGCATCAAATGTCAATCATATATCAGAATTTGTTCAATTATTATAGTACTAGCGAAAAGATAATTGATTTTGCGGACGTCGCACCGTCGTCTCTTCGTTCCGCAATCAAATAAATTTTTATACGAATATATTTCATGTTATCATTCTACATATAACGTTCAATGGATTGTATGAAAGCGTTGATTGACAGCGCTTCGGGGAATTCACAGTAACGAGAAAATGAGTATTTATCGTAATTAATAATTATAACAAAGATACGTCGAATAAGGGAGAGACTAACGAATTGACGAGTTACGACGTCGATCGCAATGACGTGCAACGAGTTAAATATCCACCGTTCAAATCGGTTAGGTCGATGGTATTAAAATGCCCAGAGATAATAATATGTCCAGAAATAACGATTGAAAACTTTAATAAATTAATATTGATATAATTCGTGCAGATGTAAAAACCGAGCTTTTAATAATTCCTATTCTCGCCTTGTTAAAAACACCAAAAATTATAATTAAAACAGACACAATAATTGTATGTTATTTCTAAATCATGATCGAGCAAATCATTTGTTATAATAGTCCTTGATCAAAAATAAATATAAATTTGAATATAGAAAACAGCAAATTCGACTATCATATCAAATGTCATTAAAAGAAAATTCTTAATTATTTATTTTTCATTTTTATCAAATTGAGTTTTTTAGCAGAATTAATATTTTCATGCATAAAAGGCATTATGAGTTTCATTTAGTTGAGCTTTTGATAGCTCTTTATTGTTTTCAGCTCATTTCAAATAGTCTGCCTTGCATTTTGATGAGCAAAGCTCACATTCTTTGTATTCTTTTAGAAGGATAATTATGGAAGTAAAAAAAAACCTCCGCTGCTCTCTGAGGTAAGAAAAATTAAATTTCCGAAGAAACGTTAACTCGTTTATTCTGTTTCGTTCATACTATTTTTTCTTCATCAGATCTATACCACTATTCTATATCACTATTTGATATTTCTCCTCATTTACATAGAAATTAAAATTTTTTGTATTTTTCCGATAATAATTAGTTTCCAATTCAAAGAATAAAATATATACTGCTAAAGTAAAAACAATACAATGCTATGCAATTATTCTTTTACAAAAATATTTAAAAAATATATATATACATATACATACATAATTTTTTTTTTCCAAGTCAGATTATCCATTATAGAATTAATAAATAGAAAATAAAATTCGGTTTGAAAACAATGGTTTTATCTGAATGTATTTCGAAATAATTTGGACGCTTTGCCACGTGTTCTTGTGTCATTATGAGATTGTACACGGTAATTTGATATCTTTTATGCGGTTTCCTCTTTGTTATCTCTACCGGACAACGTCATTATCTGCAAAAGAGTATGATTGATCAAAACGTAACGAGATAGTACGTATCACTCGCGGGGACTAAAACTAACGAGGCGTGTTTTGTGTCGCGTGAAATCGGCGTTTGTTAGTATCTAACCCAATTTTGTTGATCCCGAATTTGTACAAATAAAATATTAAAGAGGTTTACGCTAAATTGTATATCTATTATACTATATATTATACGTACACAAAATAAATATACATCATTAAAATCTTTAAAAAAAGAAGAAATTAAAAAATATCTAAATTTTTTTCTCTTAATTATTTTATATGTATATTAAATCATTATTAAAAAATTAACATAAATAATAAAATAAATAAACCCCGTAAAAGCTTTCTAAGTATCACATATTGCATCATTTTCGAACTGTATAATTCTAGTACATAATTTTATTTAAAAATTAAATCAAAATTAATATATTTACTATTCTATATATAACTCTGTTAATATAACAAAGTGTTTACATAACAATATATTATAACAATGTATAATAACATTCATAAAACACGGATATTTATATTTCGCGTAATATAGGACCATAAAAAGCTTAACTGCATTATTGTATCGGAAAAACGCATCCACTTATTCTCTTATCCCGAAAAATTGTCGAATTGATCGCAACAATTTTATTATAATAATTAATGACAATTAAGGGCAATCTTTACAGACAATTACTGCAATTTAGAGACATGTATGCTATTCGTATTTTCACCAAGTCAAGTGTTCTCTTATATGCAACTTGTGCGTGTTTCTAAGTAAGAGAGTTGCCGAAAACATCCAAGTTGCTATAAAAGCGAAGTGTCTCGCACACTTCGAGGGTGGAAACCTGTGAAGGGTTCTTCAGTTTATCGAAAAGGAAAGGACTCGGTTGGGGAATCGCGGGAGAGCAAAAAGTGACCCTCCATGTATTATTCTGCTCGAACGTCATTTCAAAAACGGCTTATCCGCTGCGAGACTATTAACATCAGGGGTGGACGCGTAAACGAAGGGCGAGAGTTGGTAGTCCGATTCGTCGTCGAGCAGAACTACTGATTTTCCGACGACTCTGAATCCTTAAATCGCGCGATAAGTTCGACGCCGTGACGAAGTCGACGTTGAATATAACGGGACAGTTAACGTGAAATGTTGGGGTAAGTAAAAGTCGTTGTTATTATTATTAAACGCGGAGGGGAGAAACCCGTCGGACTAACCATGAACAAATGAGAAAATTGGCAATAATCTATAAATTGCCTTATTGCTTCGATTACATATAACTCTAATATAGAAGTATTATGATTAAAACACCATATATCGATACAATAAACAGATTAACTGCATCGCAAATTAAAAACATTTATTTTTCACACGGACTTGTTTTATTTGAAATTAGCATTCTAATGTCTTGCATTATGTCAAATATGTTTGTACTTTATATCAATTAAAAACAAGAAAGATTTAAACCCGCTTTAATCTAGAGATAAAGAGTATTACTCTTTTTAAATTCCTTTTTTATTTATTAAATATTAAATATATTAATGTTTATAAAACAATTTCGTAGTAAAGAATATCTTTCAATAAATTCAATAGGATATTTGTTAGCGTCTTAGATTGGCGTATTAAGGCCCACATATATCTCGGTAGCGGTTATTTCCATGAATTCGCAAAGCGACCATGGTTTTGTGGAATGGGACAATAACGAAGAATAATTGAAACGATGGCGGAAAGCATATCGAGAGCGCGCGGGCGTACGCTTACACGCGCCGGGATATCCCCGCGTATATCTCCGCGGTTATTCCTCCTAACGATTTTTCGATATCGGTAGGCGATGCATTTTTATTCGTTGCCCGCGTCCGTTGCAGACAATCTGCCGGATAACGCATAACCGCCCTCAGGAAAATAGTCCGGCAGGTTTTACGGCGATACCAAACGCGCGCGTGCACACACGTATAGACGTGGCAGCCGACGGAAATTTATGAGAACGTTTATGAAGTCGTAGCCCGGCAAAAAAAGACCGGGAGAGATATTCATGGCGACAATGCAACGCCACGTTCTAATCCTCCGAAATGGAGGAGGATGCGCCTGTCTATGTACGCGGCTTTATTTTGCGCGGCTACCGTATCGTCTGCGATTCGTTCAGCGAATTTCCACCTTTATCTATCCTATATGCTATATGTATAATATATATATAATGATTCTCTTTCTCTTCTTCCGGAAATAAAAGTATAAAAAGAGATAAACAGAATACAAAAACTAATAAATATATTAAAACACGTATATAAACAGTTATGTAGATGGAATAATTTTGTGATGGATTACTTATTTTATATTTTACATCGATATAAAAGACTGATTTAATTTAAAATTTATTGATTCTACAGCGCGACTTTCATAAATTTGTATAAACAGCCAGAAAAAAATGTTAGTATGTTCCAAATGTAATTTTATCTATCAATTAATTATTCAGTAACTAAGCAAAATTATCCTCGAAGTTATGTTAATATTCAAAGCTATCAGTATTCTGTATTACATATTAGTGCTACTTATCGTTATTTATCTTGGACTCTTACAAATTCTCATTCACTCTTTAACGTTTCCATACTTTTCCCGTCCTCTTGGAATAGGTATTTCACTTCCGAGCTAAGAAAAAAATTTAGATGTTAGGTTTTATGATTATCACTGTGTCTACGCGAAACGAGGAGTTATTTTGTAACAAAATACGGTGGCGCGGCACAAAATGTCCCGTGCAGATATGCAATCGCGAATACGCGATGTCGCTTTTTACGAGCTTAGACGCGCGTCTCCGCTGCGAGATTTGCGCTTTTATCCACGAGCGATCCGTCGCGGACGAAAATTTTCCGGGACACATAACGTCTTTCGTTACGAAGTCAGAGACGTTTGTTGTCGTTGTCATTAAAGAAGTATTCTATAGCCGCACGCAGAGAGGCAATTGTTATTTTTTACTGGACATAATTACGGAGCATTCGTAACGTTTTTTATTTAAGAAATTATGGTATGAGATACCTAAAGAATATATAGAATGTATGTAGAGAAAGATACAGAATATCAAATCTGTTAAATTCAATAATTTTACCGTCTAGAAAACATTCTATATTTATATTCTTATAAATTAATAACGTCAGTCTTTCACAAATTGTCTCACATGAAAATATTTTGGAATTTATTTTTTGTTTCAAAAAAGAATATATATCCTCAAAATGATATAAAATTTTTAAGCTCGAAGAAGAAAACCACATTAGAGTGTAAAATACTCCTTCTAATTTAGGACTTTTATAAAATAAGATTAGGGTATTAAAAGACTAAGATTAAGATAAGATCATCATATATTATACAATACATTTCTAAATTTTGATGTAGACACAGACATATTATGTTTTAAACTTCAATTGAAATATTTATTTGAAAGACCAAGTACCGTATCAAATTATCAGCAGCTTCTAAAGTTTTAAAGAATTACTATTCTGATCGATCTTGGAGTGCGCAGTAAAACAACGCCTGGTCTACACGACCGCAAGGCATCAGCTGCCGTTCGGATATTTCGCCTCTTTTTATCACACGCGTTTTGCATATACTGGCATGCATGGCATCCAAAAAAAAACGTTAAGACAATAAAAGCACAGTGAAAGCGTGACATATAAAGAGAAAAGAAGAGAGAAGAGAAAAAGAGAGAAAGAGAAGAAAGAGGAACTACGTCCATCGACAGTCCTCTCGAGACATTTTTATTATGGCAATCGTAAAATAAATGTCAACGATCACCTGCGGTTGGTTAACCGAATTTATAGCGGTATCTTTTTGCACGAAAATTTCGCGATAATATCCCTCGATAAAATTTTGGCAAAGATATTCATCGCATTTTCCTCTTACGTTACAAGCTTCAAGGAATGTATATAAAAAGTTAATAATAAAGTTCTCTAACATTTAATAAATTTTCTCATTAAAATTCTATGCATGTAACTATTTAAAAGTGTAAAAAATTAACAAATAAGAGCAAAATACAAACGTTTCTTTTTAAGTAAAACAATACTAGTAGTATAATGCAATCAAGCTTATTAAAGAAATATTATATACGTGTATCTCGTAAATACGTTATGTTCCTATGTATCAGTTTGATTAAAATTCTTAAGTAACCATGTAATGCAATAGATTCACAAGACTAAACCACGATCTACCCAAGACGCCATAGAATCAACTTATAAATTTGTTAATAACATTTCTGAATTAAGTTTGACATTGTACGATACTATAGCACAAAGAGATTCTTTTTTCACTTCACAAAAAAAGCCATTGTAAATAATTAGTATATAATTTATTTAAAATTTATGAACACATACTTCTTTTCATGAATAAACCAACAAATGTTTTAAATATCCAATATCCATATAAACGTAGTAAATTGTGATAAATTAAAATAGATGTAAGTCTATGATTAAAATATTTCAACACTCGATAAGTTAAAGTAACTGACAGTGAATTTTATTATGGCAACCGAATTACTTCTTTGCTATAAATGTGTTAGCGTGAACTTTAAATAAGTGAAGAACATTCTGAATAATTACATAAGTTGATACGTAATTGAAAATTCTCTTCCAATTGTTTTCGTAACATCTAACTTATTAAAAGTCTGGCTTTCGCCATTTAACTTTCTAGATTGCTGCAATAAAAAATAAAAATATGTATAGAGGTTAGAGATCCTTTTCAAAAGTTAATTTTGTTGAAGTGTTTCTCTGCTTTACAATATTTTTAATCAGTAATTAATTATTACGGGAGTGGGATAAATTATTATCAATGTATCACGCACATAAACTATGATTCTCAAATTAGCCAACAAAAATGTAAATATGGATAAATATACCAACAAAAACAGATAAAGTGCAAGACAAACCTGTGAATCTCATCTCGCGATATCTTAGAGAGCGGATGAAGTCATACCGCGAAATTGCAGCGAGATTGAGCGTCGTCTACCGGATGAGACGAGGCACCCGAGTCAGTGGCGATCGTAAACGCACGTCTACCTTATATTAACGACGCAAAGTTCGCGTTTACCGCGTTGCTGCCTTCTTGGAAGTTATGAACTTTTCAGAAATTATGAACCAACGAACGTATAGGGGTCAAACATGTTCTGAACAGAAAAACGTGAATGATGTTCAACGCCGTCAAGAGAACAACAGCGAAAAGAGTATTGAAGAAAGATCTTCGATATTGGATTCCGCAATTGTAAAAAGAACTGGAAGTGGCTCAGAAATGAAGAAAGCACTGATTCGATCAAATACGAATCGACTCGTGTTATACTCTAAACATTCCAGAATTAAAAAACAATTCTAAGATGTGACTGCTGAGATAAAATTAAATTGGAGGGTTTTTAATATGATCTAAATAATTATTTAAAAAATTAAAAATTTAAAGAAAAATTCTAATATTAATATTCTATCTAATATTAACCCTCAATATCGAATATTAAAAAATATACTAAAAACTACAATTAATTAAATTCCATTTGAATTAGAACTAAAACTTGTAAATTATAAAAAAATCTAACATTTAATAACCAGTCAATTTTAAATCATTATTTCTCGATAACAATTACATCATTTGATTTTAAACATAAAAATCGAAAAGCCGGAGAGATTAGTTGATCGAATTTGTGTGTGAGAGAAGAGTATTGCATCTATGCAGTGCGATGAATGGTCATGAGGCGCCTTGTTCGCGCGTTTGAAATATGATCGTAAGATTGATATAAAGCACGCCAAGGTACGAGAGACTTTACAGCGCTGTAAAACCGCGGGTATCGAGAATAATCCGAGGAGAAAGATGCGGCACAAGACAGTGTCGAAAGACAACCTCTATACATACGACATTAAGTTTAGCGATCACCACGCCGTCATTCGCGATGTCATATAAAAAAAATACTCTAACCAGAAGTCTCATAAAAATTATTGGAATACGTCGTGAGAGAGATATATAAATGTCTTAGAATTATAATAAGAATATTTCTATCGTTAGATATTTTAATTTAACCTATTCATCTTGAAGACGTCGTATTAAAATAAAATTCTTGAACATAATTAAGAATTAATATACATAATTACATTTATTTTAGTAAAAGAATTGAAATTTATTCGATAAAAATTCCAAGAATAGAAGATAGAAGATTGTCTTCATTAAAGAATCGAGATTGATGAATTAATAATTGTAGTGTATTTTGTTGGCCTTTAATTTTCTGGCAAATAAAACGTAAGCAAGAGTCGTAAACGCACAGGAAGTATGATGCCTAGCCTAAGGGAACGGCCATTAAAGTTACGTCACGTTAACGTCGAGAATTTACTGCTGTAGATCGGCGTTAATACATCGTCTTCACGTATAATCTATTAACAACGGAACAACTATTTCTACGCAATCGCGAACATCATCTTGCCGTCACCTCTTTCCTGAAATTAACGCAACAGCTGTGACATGCCATAATATTCAAAATTATCATTTCGTTGCATCTCATTTCAAATAGGAGTTATTAAGAAACGTTTAAATTTCACAAAGTAGATCAGCTTATTTTAATTATTGCAGACTAAATAATATTTTAAATGTGGCATATTAATGTTAAATTAATACCATATTGAATTTAAATAAAATAATATATTACTGTTTTTTAAAGTTAAATTTCAGAAACAAAAATCTTGCAGCTATTCTATTTTATAAATTAATATACAATTCCTTTGTTACCCTAGCTTTTCTTTATTATCCGTAATTCCAAGTTAATACTTAAATGTAACGTGGAATGTTATTTTAAGTTGTTTTCTTAAAGTTAAGAATGTGATGTACGAGTCGTAACGTGCTTCGAGGTTGGCGTAGATTTCCAGAATAGATTCAGTATTATTTTCCAAGAATGTTTCTTGAATTCTAGCTTTGGTTGGCCAATCATAAAAGACTTTCTTAAAGTGGAGAAAGCATATTTCACGATATCAATTGCATGCAGAGTCGGTAGCTCCGTGTGCAACGTGAAAACTCGCACCATACCTAACTCGACACCAAGCTTTACTGTCCACTCAGGAAGCCATTTAACTCCACGCAACACAGAAGCAACTCCGAATCAATTTAAAATTAGTACAACGTTTCTAACCAAAGTCCTCTTACCATTAAGCCGTACATGCAAGGAAAATAACTACTAAACAAACTCTTGCGCATTAGAAATTATTTGATCGATACTATATTGTCACTAAAAAAATCTAACAATAGAAATCTTTCAAAAATTCGAGAATACAAGTTATTAATTGAGTTATATAAAACCTTTTAGGTAAATTTTTTTCAAAAATATTCAAGAGGATAAAGATTTTCTCATATTCCAGGGAAAAGAGCAGTACATGTCGAAACAAGGCTAAACCCCATTGAAAACCTTCAGGCCCGCCATTCGCCATAAATCCGATTAATTGGCCGGTGGGTAGGCGCGCGAATTTACGAAACTGGTAATTAAATTTGACCACGCAATCCCGAACAATATCGGGCACTTCTGCGATGAAATCCTGCGCGATGTGGATTTCGGAGAAAATTCGCGCATCGCGATTGTTCGGTCGTTCGTTCGCGTGGACGCGGTGACGATCGATATCTCGTCGCGGTGTTACGATACGACTGCACGATATTACGTGTGTTTTCTCGTGTTCCGAGTTCCGAGTCGATGTGCCACCGAGGTTAATATAACAACCGGAGTGGTGCACTCGGCCGTAATTACTACAAGAACTCTGGCACAGCTAATTATGTTGGGAATGCGGCGGATTTATCGGCATAATTGAATTTGATGTACGCTCGCCGATGCGGAGACTAATTTTCATAAAAACATTGCGAAAAAGTATGCAGATAATTCCTGACAAATGTATTTCTGTAATTTTGCGATCCCATTAGATATTTGTATAAAATATTACATGTTATAGTACGCTCTGATAAAGCTGTATTAAAGCGCAGAAAATTATATAATAATTAACTCCTGCAATAGCCTCTAAATTATTTCACATAATCTAGTAATTAAACCAATAATTTCTAAATAATATGATTTAATTTGACCACACGATCGTTATTTGCTACCTTCTCTTCTCCCGACGGATCACCTATAAAATATTGATTTATCGTCGCGTATCTATTTATTGAAATACGAAACCATAAATCAGCACTAACTCGGGCGGTGTACATCACGAATAACGATAAATCGCGCGCGAAATTTTCCGATGAACTTTATTTACGTCGGCGTCTTAAATTATTCCGCAACGTTTCGCGTTTATTCACTGTTGCAACGGCAACTGCAATTGATCCGGATTCGCACGGCGATTCCAGCGGGCGCTCGCGAACGAATTAAAATTTATCGTTCATTTCGCATCGCGGTGTCATAAATCTGAGTCTGATCTGCTCTTAAGCTGTCGCGCGTTTGACGCATCGCGCCCATTACATTTAAATGCCGTTCAAATGGAGACGTTTGTTTCTCTTTTTTAAGCACTCCTGATTGACATCAGCCGTTTGACGATTTCAAACAAAACAAATAAAGCAAGAAATATTCTATTTTACTGATGCAAACTTTTTCATCAAAATAATAATTACGCCACTATAGAATAATTTAAACAAAATTATTCTATAATATTCTGATACTAATCTATTCTGTGATAAACATGACGTGAATAAAAAACTTGCAATAAATAATATTCTATTAACCTTTTTCTCGCTTACACATATGTACACATACACACAATTTAATTTATTAATATAAACTATATAAAGTAATGGTAAAGACTCACGTTATTCTCGATTACTGCAATTCTCCCAGTATGCAATCTGAAAAAAATAAAAAATAATATTAGTACATTGAGTGTAATAAAGCGAAGTATAAATGGATACGATATGTACATTAAAAATTGTAACATTAGATTAAATTAATAAATTCGTGGTTACTCGGTAAAGTTCAACTATAAATTGCGAGGGCAGGCCGAGGTCAGAGAGACGATGCACCGAGAATATCACGGCACATAACCCACTGACCTAACGGCATCACAAAATCGAGAAGCCCCTTCGAGATACGCGAAAGCTGCCATAAAGCGCACAGTCTGAGCAGTAAGTTCTAGTAAGGACCATTGACAAGGTTAGTGCCTTTAAAAATGCATACGAAATCTCACTCATACGTTTTTTATTGATCCATATCAGTATCCCTCCTTTTCCTTCTTCTCCTGTCCTCGATTTGCCAGTATCGCCATATATCGCTTGATCGTATACATCAATGCGTCCAACTACTTCGATAACATATATTCGGTTCTTATGGGGAAAGCAGATATAAGGATGCAATGTGCATTAAAGCGGATATCTTTATACGAAAAAATGAATATCCAGAAGAAAGCAAAAGAGAAACTTTAGAAATAGAAAAGCAAAAAAAAAATAACTATGAAAGCATATATGTGAGTAAAACTCTATTCTATGACTCGACAATCGTTTCAATACATTTTGGTCATTTTATCTTTTACATATGGATTATTTCTCTTCTATTATTGTTTCCGCCCTCTTGTTCTTATAATCTTAATAATAAATTAAAGGAAATGCTAAATGTGTGCCGTTGTCCAAAATTTAGCCGCAAAGAGATAACGATTTAAAATTAACGCGGTTGCACTCGAGGTGGCAACCACGCCGTGTTATGAATTATTTCGCAAAGCTACTTTTGCAGCTTTCCATCTTGCATTTTGCGCTTTGCCTTTATGAGTGTATCTTGTTATAGATAACAAGTTGGGGAAAAAGACAAAGCGCAAAATAAAAGCCTATAAAGTTGTTTTACGGGCTAAAGCTTTGTATGACGATGCACCATTAAGATAATTATTAACATTACACCGTAACCATGAGAGTAAATTAATCATTTACATATATTAAAAATTTACAATAATTTTAGCTACCAATTATACCACAAGTTTTTAATTACCTATAATCAAAAAAACGTTAAATAATTTTTTACAATAAAATTGCATGTATAAAGAAATTTAATATCAAATGCAGTGGTAATCAAATTATCACATTTTCCACTTATTTTTTCATAAATTAAATTGTCTTAATAATATGTCATTTCTTCATTCCATATAACTCATTTATACTAAAACAAAACGTGAATGTTATACATTTATCCCACTATATCTTCATAAATAGTAAAAAGTATAATATAACAGTATCGTTTCATAAATAGATAAATGAATTATACAGAAGTTTAAACAGAAAGTGAGATCGAAGGAAAATCCTTTGTTTGAAAAAAGAAAGAAAAAAGAAATGTTAACTGAATTTACTGAATACCATAAAAGAGAGTTTGGCCAGCGCGTTATTCTCCCTTACCACAAATCAATGGCGGGCCGATTACGTCGGTCTAGAACCCATTCCGAGGGGTAAAAAGAACAGGAGAAGGTGCAACGAACTTCATCGAGCGCCGCAGCACGACAACCCAGCCTGAGAAGGGAACGAGACAGGTGGAAGACATTAATTTCTAAGCTTTATGTGGTTCTTATTAGAATCTCCGCGGAGACGTGCCAGCGCAGCTGTCCCCAGAAATATGACTCTATTTTTCGTTCTGGTTCGCTCCGACTTATTTGCAACCCCCAGCCCGAAAACGACCATGTCGCCAATAACAGTTCGTAATTCGTAGGTCGTCTGTTCGACGATTCTAGCTAACTCGATCGATTTCAGAGATGTTTGTCTTTGATCTAACATCTATCTAAAAATTATAATCATTAGTTTAATTCTAATAATGTTAATTGCTTTCTTTAAGATAACTAAAAAATTTATCTTGAATTCTAATTACAATTCTTAGTAAAATATATAACTCATAAAACTAAAGAGTATATATATTTCACTCTTTAGTTTTAGTTAATAATACTAGTTTTTCATTATTTTAATACACAATAATCTCAAGTTACGGATCAATTATAGAAATATTATTAACGTTATCGATCTTTCACAATCCAAAGCACAGCAGCCTTTTATCGAGAGTTTTTGTGATGCGGTTATTCACAGGATGAATGACAGGCGGAGTTATTTTTTATCTATTTACTATACTTCGTTATGCGCAGCCGCAAACTTCGCGGTGCTGATTTTCCGAGGGTTCGCGACCTCTATTGTTCGGATAAACGCCACGTTTCTCACGGCCGAATTTATGACGGCGTAGCGAACTTTTCATCCGCGAGACACCACCGAGACGCTCGCTACCATTCAGCCTGCGAGGGCCTGAATTAAATTCCGCCGTATAGAAATACTCTATTACTGCGGAAATGGAGCGGTACGGAATTTCATATGATCTAACATACACACTCGACGGACTACCAATATCGCGCCAAAAAAAAAAATAGAGAGAGAGAGAACAAGAGATTAACAATGATAAAACGACAAGAGCGAGAAAGAATTAAAAGTGAGACGCAAAACCGCTTCGCTCCTATGAACGTGATTCTCGATATTAAATATTTTCGCCGAATCCGAGCGATCAAAAAATTATCACGAGTCTTTACCTCTTTCTAATTTTCTAAAACCATTTTTCTCTGTTCTCCATTTTATTATAAATAGTTTAATACATAAATCTTCATATATATGTATACTACATACACGCACAGATTTGTTATATATAATTTATTTACACATGGATTGTGTTCGCATGTATGGTCTCCATTTTGTCACATTTAATTTAAAATGTACAAATAATTCTCTAATTAAAACTTAGAATAAAGTCCATTCAAAATTAAACACGAAAGATTTTGTTATATAATTATCAATACAATTTTTAAAAATTATAAAGTATATTAAACATTATTTTGTTGAAATAATATTATACTTATTTTTCACTAATAAAATTGTAGTATCTGTGTGTGTTTAGAGTTTTGGATTTTATACATAATTATTGTTACGAATATGGTGATAATAAAACAGCGAAACATGCAACAAAAAGTTACTTGGATGCATTTAATTAAACCATGTTTGTTTTATGCTGGCATTTTTGCCACGCCGACGCGGCCTCAAAGAATTTTAATACAATATCAGCTAGTCGATATATCACATATTTATAGTCAAACTATAAAATATTCGTAACATACAAAGAATAAATAACGTGATTCTAAATGAACATCTTGACAAGTAAAAATCTTGACGCGACGAAAATATTAAGATATTTCTGAATAATTGTTTCTTTTTATTTAGAAAGAACATACATCGTATTCTTTGATGTAAAATTATTCTATTTTTGCAGGATCTCACTTTGAGAAATCTCATTTTCCAAATTTAATTCTATTTTTTATGTAAAGTGCACAAATTCGCACATATACACACACAGACACACAGTGTACTGCCTACAAAGTAAAATATTTATTTTCCTATCTCTAACTAGAAACATAAAACAGTATTCTGTGCAAAATGTACAGAATCATAAAAATATGAAGGAAAAGAAACATTTTTTGCGTTGTTATTTAAAAATGTATATACATGTATCTCGAATATGTAAATACACGTTTAATCTTTTAAATTATTAAGTACGACTAATTACTCTAAAAAACGAACAAACGTTTCTGTTTTATTGTGCTATTATATATACATACATATATATATATATATATATCTGCGTTCATTATTTACTTCTTATTATGTTGTTAATAATGTTAATTCTATTAATACTAATTCCGGATTTAATGTAGTTACAAATAAGTTCATAAACAAAACACGCAGGTACCGACAAAAATAAAATCCGATTAAATAAGCGAGACTTGTCCCAGTGAGCATGTGTCTTGTTTAACTTATAAAAGCATACAAACAATGCGCAGTAAAAGCAGTACCGTAGGCGGAGTAATAAAATGAGCACAAGAGATTATTTACGCTCGTTGCACTTACATCCAATAAAGAACAGGTATTGGACGACATCACCGTACCCGGAATCCAATATGTTCTCTTATATTAGATACAAGTACAGTGGGCACGAATACAAATAGCAGAGGATACTGCGAGCAAGCCAGAGGAGTGAGAAAGTGGAATGGACGAAGCAGGAGAGAGAAAGAGAGAAAAAGAAACTGAGCTTTTAAATTGAGTTCGAGAAAAATTGATATTTTTGCTTATATTCCGCGTATTCGACCTCTCGTAGAGGTAATAAAATGCAATAAAGCTCATTTGTATGGTACACCACGCGAATATAGCGAATCTGTTGGACCGAAAATTCTGAAGATTGGTAGCGGATGAAGAACCGCAGAAGTCTAGATGCAAAAGATAAGATACAAGTATCTTCGGTTATCGACAAAGGAATTGCACACAGACGAATCTGTACAAATAAAACTGACAGAGCGAGAGATAATTTTGCAGATACGGCTGTGACGTCTTGAAATACAGCTGTAAAATGTTTCTGCACCGCAAAGAATAATTTTCAAACCATAAACAATGATGTTGATTATAATTAAAAAATAATCGTCGTTCTACTTTAGTAAAATACGAATACTTGTGATGAAAGACGTGCCGAGTAAATATCTAATTTTCTTAAGGAAGACTCGTTACTAAAGGTCTGCAGGACATTATACTTCTTAGACGCCACTTACACAACGCCCTTAATTGGCTCGCATATTTACTGATATAATAATTTACGTTGCTTTAACGAGGTCGCTCACAACAGTAACGTGTTATTTTAACATAAAGAAAATAAATAGGTTGCCGCTAGAAGATAAAACTTTGGATTCAGATTATACTAAATTGAAATAAAGAATAATGCTCTTTCTTTGTAATTTAGTATATCTTGAAGTCTAAAATTGTAGCCTTTCGGTATATTTTATAATATGGGCATATATAAGACAGGATATTTCATGATTACATATAGACATATAAATGTATTCTTTGATATTTCTTTTCCAAAGCAACATAACTGTTATAATTATTATTAAATAACGTATTAACGAAATATTGAAGCATCTTAGCAAATTAAACTTAAAAAAATCTTACTCTTTTAATTAGCAAAATATTTGACATTAAAAATTGATAATTATCTACGACTAATAAATGCAAAGCAAAGAGGCAAATGAAATATACTTAATATCCCTAATAAAAAATATATTTTCTATTATTTTATGTATTTTCGAACAAACTCTTTTTAAAGACCAGTTAAGTCTTTTTGAAGACAAAGCGAACGAAAAATTATGAGAGAGGAAAGATTGGACGAAGTTTGACTCACTCTGCCATTGTGCGATTTTTCTCTGGCTCTTTCACGGTAGCTTCGGCGAAATGACCGTAATGCTTAACAATATCAGTCGGTTTCACCGGCGAAGAAACAACCGGTGCGGCGGAGCTTAGAACGGCAGTGCTCGTGGCAAATCCAGCGGCCATTGTGCCAGCATGACGAAGGTCCAGGCTTTAAACAAAAGGCAGTGCCATTTGGCGGGCGATTTTTCAAAACTGCGGAGTCGGTGGCTCATCATAAAGCCGGGCTGGCGCTTTCGGCGCATTTACACCGCTCGCAAGTAGCGTAAAGAAGCGTGATATTTTAGCGAGACGAGGGTAGCGTAGATATTTCGGGTGACATCGTAAAAATAGTGGCATTAATAGCTCTACGTTTAAGATATATAATAACGAAACATGTACGAGACTACATAAAAGTATAATAACGTATAAAATTAAGATATCCAATGGCAAAAAGAAAAATAGGCATAATGCAAAGAATAAACACTTTGTTTTGTATCTTTCCAAAAAAGCTTGTATTAATTATCAAACTAAATAAATTTGAGATATTATTGTTAAACATTGCAAATCTACTAGCGCAGATATTACATTTTGCTTTTCCAGTAGATTAATTATTTTCGCTCTGTTCCGCGGAGTAACATTGCGATACGATAGGAGAGTGAAGTGGATAAACGAGACGCGGAGTTTAGAGTGCGATTCTCGAGAGCTATGAAAACCGGGGGAGCTCGATATCCCGAAGACGTCGGTTATCCATCTCCTAGGCGAAGAGACGGGCTGCTCTACCTTCATCTCCATCCATCTCGCTTCCGCTAACGTTGTTGCCACCTGCGTCCCCGCGTCTCTACGAGCGTAATCCGCGAGCGAGGGTTCACTCGATCGAATTGGCCGAGATCGGTATCTCTCGGCTCGGGATTTGACCGCAGTCAATTAGGGATTCGCCGAGAATAGACAGGTGAAAGGGGGAAATAGTTTCACCAACGGTATCTCTCTCACGATTCCGAAGATAAGGATAATCTCGAAAAAAAAGTAGGAAAGCGCGCAATTAACCGTGACATTAACTTTTTATTTCGAACATAGATTTTAAGTGGTGCGACAACACGTTCTCGATCAGCAAGATAAATTTTAATTTCAAAAAATAGTACATTGTAGCAATTATATGTTAAACATGTCACTGATAAAAAAATTAATTTGAATCACATTTGATACTAATAATACACTACACACACACACACACACACACACACACACACACACACACACACACACACACACACACATATATATAATAGTTTTTGTAACAATAAGAATATCACAAAAATCTCAGAAAAATTAAATTATTAATTTTCTTTCTTAATAAATTAGAAATCAGAAAAAATAAATTCTTCAATCCGTTATGTTTTTAACAGCATTTTGCCTCCATCAAAAAGCGATAAAAATGTAAAGTGTTTTTCTTTATCCATATTTTCAAAATTAAGTCACTTTTACCAACTATCTTCTATCATCAATAATATATGCAAAACTATTTTTCTTGTGTCAAAGCAAAAGAGATATTTTGAAAATGTGTGAAAAAAATTAGCCGCGATATTTCTCGCGTCACAGGAGGAAAATAAATGTACGCTTTACATAGCGGTAGAAGGGCGGGTGTGAAGCAAGAAGACGGAGAGACCGCCTTTGCAGCCGAGAAAGGAGGAACGAAGGTGGGCACACCGAATCTAAGAGCGCTTTTAAATCAGCGTAACGCAACGTATCGCTCGCGGCGTTCACCTGTGGTAATGGCTGCATAAACTGCCGGCTCCGGTTCCCGTCGGTCCTTTTTCCGTTCTGCCAAGAGTTATTCCGCGCGCCTTTCTCCTCGCCTTTCTCACCTTTCCGGCCTTCTTCCCCGTCCTCTGCGTTTCAATTTATCTCCTTCCGTTTATTAAACGTAAGGTAATTCCTCGAAAATTCAGCCTTTCTACACAAAACCCCGTAAAACAACCTTTCTAATCCACAACTCTTAAAAAAAAATCGTTAATTAATAAAAAATATACAATAAATTGTAAAATCTTAAAAAAAGTAATTAAAAATTGGTGTTTCTAATAAGTAAATATATGTTAAAAGTCCCCCAAAAATTTTCTCTCTCTTTATCATATAATTTAATATATTACTTTATAAAATTGTCAATTGCATCAATTACAATTGGAAAAATGGAGGAATACATGTTTACCAGTAATTCTCAACGGTACGATAGTGTGGGGCTTATTCAGGAGTTTATTCGACCATTTCCCAACACTGTTTTCGAAAGACACAAACCACATTTACACACAGGGGGACCGCGAGCATGCTCGAGAACGTTGCTCGAGGGGGTCGTCAAGATTAACTTCGCCCGGCCGAGAGGCTTATATCAAACATTCGCCCTGACCGCTCAAGTGCGAATTACACAGATACTTCCGGTACGGAAAACAAATAGATTCCCAGAGAAAAAAAATATGTGTTCCGCTATATTTACGGAACGACAAACAATTCCATAAAATAAACCATTAATCCAAATTATTTTCTACACTAAATTAATCAATAAAAAATAAACTTTTTACGTTCATAAGATTATTATAAAATCTATTTAAAAAATAGTATCTGTATCAGATTACTTTTTATATGTTATAACTATACAAGTTTTATTAATATGTATGTGTAAAATTGTAATTGTAAAATATAATTATAATTTAATAGTTATATATTTTTTGTGTGCATTTTTTTAATGCAATGTAATGTTTCTATTAAATAGCTACAAAGCTTTAAAAAACAGCATGTTTATGGCTTAGAAACAAAAAGGTGCGATTTACAATGAAATAGCCCGAGGTATACAGAACATACCAGATTCGATCCAATACCAAAGAATCTAATGGCTTCTAAGCCGCGGGGAGATATACGTAACTTGGCGGACACCGATATTAGTTTATTACCACGAGTAATAAGTAGATTATTAGACTATTAGATTGCAACTTCCGCGGGAGCCGTTTACGCCCTTTAGTTCCAGCAAAAGTTTCCTCGATATTTATGTCTAAGTTCCGACGTAGGGGATGAAGAAAGTTCGTAACTCCATTAAATGATTCAGTTACATAGGCAAATTGCTCGAGTAACCGCCAGTATGATAATACCGACCTTTGTTAATAAACTAAGTATCATAAGCGTAATTACAAAACTGCTACTCTTAAGCCTTTTTCTTTCTCTACGACCCAATGTCATCAAATTTGAACGTTTCTTTCAATTGAGTCGAAAGAGAAAAAAATAGATACACTTAGAAATAATTTCATCAAAAAAATATATAACAAAAATGTATTAATATGCAAATTATCAACAAGAGTATAAATGTTTCGGCTTATAGAATATTCCTATTGAGTATTCTGTGATTAACACATACGGCTCATAAATTACATAAAAATTGAATAAAATAAATCAAAATGAATCAAATGATAAATCGTATTTTTTCCATGAATAGCATGTAAAGAGATCCATCTAATTTAATGTTACAAATGAAACGCAAATTTATTTCTCCACGTATTTCTCCATCGTATTACAATATGTCTCACTCCCTGACCGAGCTTGTTACTGTAATGTATTTTTTTTCAAATACACCTGTAATATATCAAAATAATCATTCAAAACGAGTTCAATAATTGCATTAATTGCGGACCAATGGGAACCAGATAACAAGAATAATATTAACAGGATGCAATTGCAAAATTACTTCGAATGCATGGAATTCTGCGGAATTTGCACGTAGAGTACGATCACCTAATTGGCAACTTTTCAAAAATTACCTATTAACACTTTTATCGATTCTTTTATCAAAATATCAATATAATAAATTAATATAATATAAATAAATTTTTATCTCATTTCACAGTCTTTAAAAAACGTTGCCTCACAAGATTACGATATTTTTTGTTTTATTTTTTTTTAAATACGTACTAAATAATTGTAATTGTATGGAAACAAAATTTTATAAGTGTATAAGATATAAAAATTAAAATTAAATAAGAAACGACAGAAGTGTAACTTTCTTATCTCCAAATATTATTTATAACGTATTTTTCCCTCATCTATTATTTTGCTTGAAGATTGCACATAATAATGAATGATTCAAATAATAATTCAGAACAAGCCCATATATAAGCCGCGACAACGATATCGATCAATTCTGAAATTACACACTAGCGTGTGGCATACGAGTATAGAAAGGCCCTCTGTCCATAATTGGTGATGCCGGCACCGAAAGGGTTAATGTTTCAATAACGCAATGGTGTCCCTTTTCGCGTCGAAAGCTTGTCTCTCTTACCGGGATAAATGCACGCGAAATCGCCAGGCGGCGAACGTATTACGCACGATTACGATGATTATTTTCCTTAATGTATAGCCGGCGGTGGCCCGGCCGCATTATTAATACGGAGGAAAGCACAGGCATCCCGCTGAGGTCCTCACGATGAGCCACGGGCAAGGCCATGACCCCGGGGCCCTCGCGGGACCCCAGGAACGGTCCACGGTTCTTACGCGCGCACACGATGAGTAAAAGAGTCGACCAGCCAGCGCGGTTTGCTTATTTCTTTTTTTCCTCTCCGCGTCTTCCATCGTCGCCGTACAAATAGCACGAACAGAATTCTAAAGGACTTCATCGGTTCCCGTGACACGTTTGCGCTAATAAAATCAAACATTCAATTCATAAACAACGATTTTAGATTAAAATAACATCAAAATTGTTGCAAATGGAAAATTATAATAACATAATAACGAAACATTAGAAAATGGAATAAAAATACATTTTTGTTCAATAGATGTCATTATAAAAAATGCTATTATCAAGAATAAAAATAATATTTTATTTAGCAATTTTTTTCCTACATATTATCAAAAAAATTGCAAACAAAAATTTATTTTTAAAAATATTCTAAGACTTTCGAAATAAGCGAAGCTCGCAAACTCCTTAATTCTTCCCCCAATTCAAGACAAACATGTAATTTATAATTAATCACGCTTATATTAGACAAAAGACAATGAGTCGGAAGACAAGTCCGCTATGAAAGAAAATCTCGCATGATAAACACGATATACAAGCAGAGGTATGTGAAAAGCAAGACGTAAACAAGAGGGTCTATTCAGCGCCTAATAAGACGCTAATTGTGATTATGTATAACGTAGTCTAAATTTTTTGTATATCTAACTATAACATTTATTACTTTAGCCGACGTGACCAACCGACCAGTTGAAAAAGACTGATGCAAAAATCCGCGATATCCAGGAATTTATAGTAATGAAAGAACGAGAATTTATCGAGCGTTACTCACTTTATAAATGATTCAATATTTTGGTTTGTTCCTGCAGCCTAGGTAATGAATTTGTGCGATCAAACGTTTTTATCGAGAATCACTGCCAAAAATTTCCAAATAAATGTGTTTACGGGCAAATGTTTGCAGGTCGTAACATTCATTATAATATTTCCTCTTCTGCAATACTTTTTATCTTTTTGAACGCGACATCATGGTAACAATCGCTCCTTCGAGAAAGAAAGCGGAAAAATTTATTCTTTAACGGAAAATGCGATTCTCTCAAAAAACTTTTGGGTTTCCTTGTAACACTTTTCGTACATGCGTAAATGTGCGACGTACGAGACAAAGTTCATTAAAATAGTCGACGCGCCGCGTATGCAAATTGTTCTCGGAACAAATTTTTCGCGCGCTGCGCTCAAATGCGCACGGATTGCAAACGTGCGGCCGCGACTATGCGCACAATTAATTACGGACGTGATCGTCATACCGCGCCGAATCCACGGCATTCCCGTCGATCTTGGTCAAGGCTTAAACCGCATACGGCGATCCGACTGGAGATCGATTCGCGTATCCGCAAACAAAAGCGCGGCATGCAATTGTGCAAATGAACATTGCGGAATTGCTTACAAATCTCCAGATCATTTACCCGCGGTTTCTATAAATAATTCCCGAAACTAATATACAGACTTCATTCTCTGCAACACTTACACACACGTATATTTCTATGTTAATATCACGTACCTTTATTATACATATCTTTCGTGCTCATAAGAAAGTAATATAGCGCGACTAACGAATTGATTGTAATTTTCATATATACATAAATCAGGATAATTAATTTAAAAATTATATTTTGTAAATTTTCAAGTTTATATTTATCAGTATATATATATATATATATATATATATATATATATATATATATATATGCATATCACAATTCGAAACATATATAAGATAGCATCTACTTTTCGAAATATTTTCAACATCCGTAAGAATAACGTGATTTTCGGATGCCAAAAAATATATTTGTCCAAACGTCCAAGATTCGATATAGATTTCAATGAAGTATAACAATGGGAGTTCTGCACACGTATAAAAAAGAATAATGTACATACGCGTATCTGTGCACGTATGTGAACATATGCGTGTGTTATACACACGAGAGGAACAAAAATGAGCCTTCGCGGGGCCAGGATCGTGCATGTAACAGAGAGACCCGGAGCGAATCGTGAGCACCCTAGAGCCGACAGGGCGCTGGAATTTCTCAACAAATAGGCGAATATGCACATAAATACATAACAAAGCCTGGCGACGGGCACTACGAATCGCATAAGATCCACGCCGAGAATTCGCCATGATTTCGCAAGACCAGCTCTAACTCCCTCGACGCAAGTCTCTTTATCATCCACCATTTTCCTTTCAAAAATATGCAAACTTTTAAAAAATTTCATAGAAAGAATATATAATTATAGGACGTCGTACCGTCTTTTCAATATCCATATCATCAATTTTTAACCAAATTGAAAGAATAAGATTTTTTAAACGTATTAAGAAAATTAATTCTTTGCTATTGCCTACAGAAACATTATTATACAACTTACTCAAAATATCAGATTCATTAATAACAAAAAAAGTGCAAATTTATTGAAAAGGATATCAAGTGTATTAAAAAATTGTTCTATTTACGAAAAATATAGCTGAATAAATAGAATGCAGTTCAAATTTGATGAAATAAGATATAAAACTTTAGATCATATTCCCTAAATTTCAATTTATTTATTAAACTCTTATTCCTAGATTATTGTTCTACTGTAATAAATCATAAAAATTCTATAGCATGTAAGTAAATCTATTAATTTTCAACAAACATTTTGAAGTTTAATAATTACAGAGATTTAATAAAACATTAGACTGTATAAATAATACCACATTATATGCAAAAATTATCTATAATTCAATAATTATTCAAATCTACGCAGATTTTTACGGCCAAAAATTTTTGAACGACAATAAAAAATTCTCGCCGACGTAAAAATTGACAATAATATTTCGCGTCATTTCTCTTGCAAGTATTAACCCCTTTCTCTTATTTAAATCTTACTTTTAGCAAAAGTCTTAATAAGCGCGAACGGTGACGTGCGAAAAATCGAGATGAGAAGTGCGATAGCCAGCGAAGCTATTACGCTTGCAATTAAGGCTCGTAATCCGCGTGTCGGCGTATCAAAACGCAGTATGCACTCCTTACGTCGCCATTATTACGCGAGTGAGCAATTTATCGCAGGCAATAATTGCGCCGCGACTACAAATATACCGGTCGCTAGTAATAGAGCGATACGTTATTCCGGGCGGACATATGGAAATGTTTATCGCCAGGCCAGCCGATCGCGAATAGTTAATAATAATTTACGACAATGCAATCACGCACGATATTATTAATGTAATGAATATCTACCGCGCGCTAATTTCGCAATTTCAGCACAGAAAGGCCTCATAGTTTGGAATAGTTACAGAATGACATCGATTGTTGTCACACGGAGACATTGATACATTTCGGTCGGTCCAAATTTGTTGGTAAATTTCCAATCAATTCCTATTAGCGATACTTTAATTTAAAAAATATTTGTTTCGTGCTTGATATAAAAGGAAAATATCATAAGTGTATTCAACTTTTAAGACGGAACACTTTTTAAAAGAAAAATTTAAATCCGTCACACAAATAAATATCTAAAATTGAAAGCAATTGCACGGTGCATCTATCATAACAGCATGATCCTTTCGCGTAATAGATATTGACACACTAAATATATTCCCAAATATATCTCACTCTCAAATTATTCGTACAATTGAAATTCAATTTATATATAAAAAAGACAATATATAACCTTAAATTTATTTTATTTTCAAATAAATATCAAAAAATTGCAAAGTGTGTTTTAAAATAAATAATCATTACTTAAAGGCAGTTAACATCCTAAAATTTTTGCCTTACTGTAGTCTCTTTATCTATATCAACACTGTTGCATATACAACACGTATTCTCGGTGGCGAAGCAAATTAATTATTGTTCTCATGAATATTCTCCGCGTACGAAATTCAAGCAAACAGTATCAATGGTTGCGCGGCGTATCCCGAACGATAAAACCGAGCGAGTAATTGAGCGAGATATTTCCGGGAATATATTCAGCACGTCGATATCTGTTATATACCAAGGTATCACTCGTGCTTTCACGGAGCGCAATATGGCCGGTGCATCGCGCGATCGCTTTATAGCGCGAGCATTTCATAGACGTTCCGCCTCATAATTACCATATAACGTCGTGCCTCCGTGCACTTTATTGCGCGCGATTACCCATAAAGATAAACGAACTTACATATTGTCCGACATGCAGGCATAATTGAGCCGCGAGGAAGGCAAGTGCAAGGAACGCGACGGATCGTAAGCGCTGCATCATAACAAACGCGTGAACGTTTTATTATGCGTGTTAACTTTAGTCAAAATTAATAGGAAAAGAACTAAACCGCTAGATCACTTTACTATGAAATAATTAAAAGATAAAAAAATAAACCATTGTAAAAACATATTATTTTGTCCCACTTTAAGTAAAGCGATTTATAAAATATGCTCTTTTATTTAAAATAATAATTTATAAATTTTTATTCTTACCTCTCTCTTTTCTTATATATTATTACAATGAAGGATCAATACTGCAGCACACACATATTATACACAAAAAAAATAACAAAACAATCTTCCATCGAAGAGATACTGTCCTGATAAAATATAATAATTATCAATCCCTTTGTATACGTGTTCATCTCATTAATTTAGAGACGGCATCGGGTTAATTTCACCATACGTACTTTCACGTGGCACTCAATCACAGGGGAAGACTCATAGCTCGCAGACTCTCCCGACGTAATGCAAATCGCGACGCAGCGTCGCGAAGAAGCCGCACATCAATCCATGACTAGTGCATTATGCGCGCACGAGAAAAGCAAACACGCGATGTCCTCCGCGTACAGCGGTAACCGCGTTTGCCGCTGTATAAATTCGCAAATCGGACTTTCAATTGTCGACTCGGTTGCTTCCGAGTTTCTTCGTATGCGTGATATAAAGCGACCGGCGATATAATGCGCGACGTACGGAAGAACGTCCCGTCCTGTGTGCTTTTCATCCGGTCCTTCCGCCGTCGATAAATTGTTTTCGCTACACGTACACACATACACGTATACACAACACACACACACGCACGCAAGGGTCTGTCCTTCGTAATAAAGTATTCATCGCTAAATCAAGCCGGTGATGTGCATCGCGCGTTACCGCGGTTGCATAATTTTTGCATGCGGTGCCGCCTGTCGAAGCCGACGAAGACGATGCATGTCGCCGTGCGTCCAATATTAACGTGAAGTCGCTTTTGTTTAAGAGAGACCAGTTGTGTACCCGGCTCTCGCGAAATTTGCATGCGTTATTATTCAGGCGATGTCAAGTTTGCTTCGTTTTGTGCGATGCAAGTGCGCCGGCGATGTACGGAGAGAAAAATAACGATTATTATTCGCCGCACAGTGCGGGGTTTATTTACAGCATCAACGTGAACTCGCGGGTCTAAACACGCGAAGGGGTAAGTGGGACTGTTTTTCACTTAACAGCCCCCCGATATCATGGTGTTATAGGTCCGTGGGTCTCTATGGCGTAATGGCGCACCTATGGCGAAATATTTCGTGCACGACCGTTGGGAAATAACGCTCTCATCGCAGATAACCGCATTAATCGCCGCTAAACGCGACGCGTTACATATGAATCTTCCGGTCTCGGCGGGGGCGAGAGGTGATTTAATAAGGCTATATTTCGCATCGATTCATAAATACATCTCGCGAGCGGCGGCCGCGCGCGCGCTCATGAGAGTATCATTAGGCGATTGATAGCCGTGCAATTTGTAATCGATAAATCTGGGGAACGAGCGCGCAGCGCGCCGCGGCGCCGAGCCGCGCCGAGGAAACCGGACCGTCGGATTTTTCACGTGTCATAGACGGCCCTGATGGTTATTTACAGCCGAGGAAACGAAGAACGGAGAACGCATATCCACCGTGTCTCGGCTGAAACAGCTTTTATGTACATAGCTCTAAAAAAAAAAAAAAAAAAAACACTAAGCCACTTCTTAATTTTGAAATCCTGTTTTTTGTCGCATCATACAAATTTGAATGTATTTGAATGTATATTTTTAAACTACGTGATATCGTATTTAAAATAAATCCTTTCATTTTACCATTTGTTTCAAATTAAAATAATAAAGTAGTATACCTAATTATTACTTTATAATTACTAATTGCTAAATACTAATTATACAATTATAATTACTATTTATCATATTATAATTATTTGCCAGACAGATCCTCTATTGCAAATTATATATTAACAATATAATTCTATTTTAAAAACAAAAATTAAAAATATTAGTCCAACAACTTTAAATATGTATCGTGTCGATTATAATTATGAGTCTGTAAGATGCAATTTGAATATGCTTTCTCTCCAGCATGTATTTATATATATAAATATTACAATTATTTCAATATTGTGGAACAATTAGCTGAATAGCAATTTTGCGTGGAATTTCGCGGAGTATATTTATAAATCAATACGAAATATGGTCTTATTAAATCACCTCTCACCCCAATCGTGTCGGAACAGAAAGATTCATATGTAACGCGTTGCAGCGATTAATGTGAGATCGTGATGTGTATTATTTTCCTCGAGACGCTTTGCAATCGATCGTGAGTAAAACCGACATTATCATAAATTGATAGTTATACATGAGTAAAGGAAATTTACAAAAAGTATCTTGCGATATATTTTGGGAAAATTAAAAACAATTAAAATTTTGTAATTACGTTTTCTTATTAATTAAATAATTGCAATTTTAGAAAAAATAAAATTAATATACGGATAAATTAATTTAAAAAATTATTTCATCAAATATGAATTGATATAAGAAATTTATAATTTTTGTATTCTTCTTGTATTATAAGAAAACAAATAAAATTGTTCTAAATAAGTTTATCGGCTACATTAAATTTAAAAAAAAAAAGAAAGATTGATAATAAAAATATATTGTTAGTAAATTAGTTTCATTAATAGTTTAATAATTGGATTATTAATCATTTTTGCAGTCTCAAATGTCTACATTCTCTATGCTATCAATCATCAATGCATATTATACGTTATGCTATCCTTCAAATCAATTCTTCGGCAGCTGTTCAGTACCAACTGACAGTTAATTAATACCAACAGACTAGCTGATGGATATTTCGAGGCAGATAGATAAACGTCACAAACCCTCTGTCGCGATGCTCGCGGTATATTCATTAGTCGTGTAACTCCATTCTATTCTGCATATATTAATTAGAAATTCGTATCTCTCCATATTTCATACGCTATTCTAAATCGCCAAGTGATATATATATATTTTTTTTTAATTATATATTAACAATCTCAATATGCACTATATATAAATATTATATATTTATAATGACCAATACGTTGATGTATTATATTTTTAAATATTAATTTCTTTTAATAAATTGGCCATATTATTATTTCTTAATATTATGTATAAAGAAATCCTGTAATCTTATGTTACAGTTTTTTATTAATCTTTTAAAATTCTTTAAAAATAATTTCAATAATTTTAACATAATAATTAACCAAACATATTTTACAAGAAAGAAATATATAATACAGATATTAAAAGTGCGGTTATTAAAAAAAAAATGATGAAAAAATTAATGTTAATAAAAATTGAATAGATTCTGGTATCGTTGAAGTGCACGTAAGATATATATATAAAGGCAAAAAGAAAGAAGAAATAGCAAAAGACGCAGAAGAAAAAGACGAAAGCTAACAATCGATTCCTTGGAGGCTGCAGCTTGGCACGATTCTTTGCCGAGATCGCTGTGCCAGAAATCGACTCCTCGCCAACGACAGAATCGCCAATGAAAAATGAAAAAATAGACAAAAAAAGGACTTGAATCGAATACTAGGGACGCGATATAATCGATAATGTCACGCCAAAAAGTACACCAAAAACGCATCACCTTGATGTATTTATCCGTCTATCTCAAAAAGTGTAAAATAGAAATGTCTCCTGATCAACGTAGAAATTATGAAAATCTCGTGCGGATTTGCGCGGACTTGCCCTTTATAATTTTACGACATCACTTTTAACATTATAATAATTATAATATTATAATAATCATGTAATAATCCATTAATCCTGTTTTTTATTTTGTATTACTATAAGATAAAAATTCTAAGAACGATATACGAATAAGAAATATGTTAAGAAAATTCAGTGTTTGATTAATAAAAAAAATCTGGCAAAAATAACGACGATATTCCCAGATCCATTCTCCACGATCATCGAAAGAAGCGCGATCACGAAAATCTTTTCTTGCTAGAATTTTCAAAAATTCCGCCCGACAGCTTCTATTCTTCCGTCCTGCATACTTCTCGCAAGCATAATATTCGCTTCTCTCGCAATGTATTCTTGAAACGCGACGCCTACTTGTCGATGCATCTCGGTGGCGCATCGCCTGCATTTTCGTACAACTCACACGCAGGGAAATCGACGAAAAGGTATCGCGGAGTAGTGAAAATGCGTACGCGTTTCCCGCGCTCGAGCGAATCCACGAGAAAAGCGAGAGGAAACAAAGCCCCGAGTGCAGCCGCGACGAAGGAAGTCGCCAAGTCTACGGTGTGAACTGCCGTCACCGCTCTTTGCTTTGATAACATCCTCCCTTGCACTTTTCGCCCGCGGGGATGGCTGTCGGTATCTCCCACAGAGACTGTCGTGTCTTTAAATTTATTTATTTTCCCTCTTTCAATATCTTTTATTCTCTTCGACTTTCACGATGCTCGTAACTTCAATGTCCGCGAATTCCGGAAATCAACTGTATGAGTAAGATCTGTTAGGTTATATTTCTTAACATAAAAGAATTCTTAATAGTATCTGTTCAAAGCTTTGAACGGATATTAATAAACAATTGTTTTGTAGTGTGAAAAAAATGTGAATAAATGTTGTTGACGATTGTTACGATTGAATAATTCAAAATTTTATACAAAGGAAAGGTTTCATTTCATTGTTATAATTTCTATTTATAATTTCTATTTATATTACTATATCAATTAAATAATTGATATCTAAATATACTCTCTCTGAGAATTAAATTTTTATTCGCGATAATCTATGTTAATATCTGCTTGTATAATTTTTTTCTCTTATCTTTGAACCACTATGTCAAACCTCATTTATTTTGCTATGTTACTTATATCGGGCAATTTACATGTAAACGGTTTATGCGTATCGCGTGTCAAGTTTTTCAAAGCGGTTAGAATTAACCCTTCGTAACGTACACATTCGTTTGAACAGATTCTTCATGGCTCGTCGGACTACGAGTGTCATTTTATTAACCAGCGAATAAACACGGGCGGCAGGTGGCCACCGCGAACATTCGCCGACGAATAAACGTCAACGCCGGCCTGATTTGCAGGTATTAAGTTGCTCAATGAGCCTGACATTAATTTCGGGCTCGTTGCTAGCGCAGTGAGTTATATCGACGAGGGTGTTTGACGAACGAGCGATATTTATCTCGCGATTAAATCGTTTCGATTTGTCCGTAAAACTGCCAGAACCAAAGCCCTCTATCGCTTCGCGTCATCTGTAAAATGAATGCTGTCAAATCCAATTGCTTCGATAGTTTCATCCTATCTGAGTTACTTATAAAATAGATCAATTCGTAATTTAATAAAGTTCACAAAAATAGCCAATTTTCACTTAAATGTTGATTCTCATCTTATATCATATAAAAAAGTTTGTTTCAATTATTATTGTTAAATTTATTTACTTTCTTCTTTAGACATGTAATTATTAATTTTGTTTTTATTAGTTTCGGATATTTATTAATTTGAACATGTACGCGAAAAAGAATGGTATTGCTGAAGTACTTATTTATTTTCCATCTAATATTTCAGATATTTTAAGAAACGTTTTTTCTAAGTTAATAAACTTATATGTTCTAATAATTACTTTATTATTATACTATTACTAATCACTAATTACTTTATTACTAATTACTAATAAATATTTCTCATAACAGAGTTTTAAACAAGGAATAGCATGTTTGTAAAAAAATGATAGCAAATTAAAGTCGACTTTCATTATATCGCGATAAAAAATTATAATTTATGATATTTGTTATTTTCTAAAATTTTATTGATTGACAACAAATATTTATTATTTGAGAGTCCTTATTCGAAAACTTACATTGCTACATTATTCTTTCGTTCGAGAGAGTTCATGTAAAATTCAGTCGCCCATCGGGCGCGCTACGACGGTGTAGCATTATGATGTACTACATTGTAAACCTGCGGTACGATTTATTTTTGTCGGCAAAATATAACGCCCGTCGACGGCCGCGGCGTTTAGCCGCTCGTGATTGGCTACTGCCTACGTGATTTGCTACCGCGAGCAAAACGAATTTATTGCATATTTTTCCCGGCACAATTTCCGATCCGGCATTGCCGATAGGTAATGTTTATCTTCGACATGCGTGCCCACGTTATTTATGAATTCTCCCACGACGTTGCGCGTCCACCATCAACCGTTGATTTCCATGAAACTCTCTCAGAGGCTTTTTTTCACTATATGAAATTGCTAAAAATATGTGCTTTGTGTATTTTAGAGAAATCAAATCGCATGTTGATTTCCCCATATTGAGTCGGATATATTGCTGAAATATCGTTTTTTTTTTTTTTTTAAATATTTTTATATCTTTAATTTGAATTGAATCCTAATCATATATAAAATAGACGGTCAGTTTTGTATAATTTATCTCTGTATATAAATATAATTTCACATACTTATATATCAATTATTTTAGAGTGCAAAGTCAGCTCACTCTTACATAGAATCTATACAAAATACCTCAACGTAGTGGTTTCTTTTTTCTTTGAATGAGACAAAGTTCAATCTCTCTTGTTATCTTACTCTTCGGAAAAATGTCATTCGGGCCTTGAAAATTGTCGTGAAACGCAACGAAAGCGAGAGGGAAGGCGAGTTTGCGAACGACCATCAGCGAAGGAACGCAATCGTTAGCGCGGTCATTACAACGGTGCAAATTCGCGAGGCGTTCCATCGCGCACCTGCGATCCTACCTGAAGAAAGAAGTCCCATTTGCATCGGACGCATGTTGCGCGCATACAATGAGCAGCGGCTTGGTTGCACGCCCTCGCACGCATATGCACAATAACTTCGCATCTGGCGACTCCTCTTCTCCCTTGCCACCGCCACGGCGAATGCACCCAAGAATGCTACAATACTATCATTATATCGTGATCTCGGCTACTCAGATGGCTCAACACTTTTGTCTTTTACACGCGGGATTCAAAAATGTTATAATTTCTTCTACAATAAATTAAGTTCGCGTTCAGAAGAAAGTTACATGAAATGGTCATCAAAATATCGCCTTATTAATTGTACGTACTGTCAAAAGAAATATTAACTCTTAACGCTGATAATTATGGAGCACAGTAGGCACTCCTTGAGTTACTTAATTTGTGTAATACTTCGTAATAAATTTCGATTTAACACGCAACAGGTACATTTTAATTGAAAAATCCTAGGAGCTTTCATTAAAAGCCGCAATTTCTCTAAACCAATGGCGACACCATTGATGAAGGTGACCGATATTTTTTTTCGATGGCAAACGGCATCGACACTTCTCTGCCAATTACTTTGCCTTGATATAGCGAGGCTGCATGAGCGAGGCGCGCGCGGAATGTGCTGCACCGACGCGGCGTAGCGCGGCGCGGCCCAGAGCTAAAAAAATGCCCGGTGATTGATGAAGTACGCGCGCACCGCGCGAAAAAAAGCGCCGCGTCCGGCGCAATTACGCATTCGTATTCGCCATCAATCTTAATTATCGACCGGCGCACAGAAGTAGTTCATTCGAATGTTAAGCGCGCGAGCTTTCTTCGTTCGGGCTAATTAAAAAACGAAATAACGATCGGCGCGCGCGATCGTGTACGTGCCCATACGACGAAAGTGCTATCAAAAGATAGCGCCTCTGTGCAATCGCACGTACACGTATGCGCATTAATTGAGATTAATTGAAGCTCTGATGTAAAAGGATTTTATGTCCTGCACTTATTTTTTTCGTCGAACAATCTCTGTATGTAGCCAAGCCCATAATAGTCTAAAAGTAGAATATCTTTTTCCCAAATAAATAAAATATTATTTAAGGGGATTATTAAAAGATTCACTTCCATCGCAAAAAGATTCTATATCCGAATATCTTGTTGAAAATCAATGCGCTGTGTTTTCGAAATTAATAATTTAAAAAAATGTAATCGAAGTGTTACTCGTCATCAGCGATACTAATGCATGCATTCATGTGTGATTTACTGCAGATATATATATTTATGTATGTATATATAATAATCATAAAAAACATTTAAAAAAAAAATAATATGTTCTTTGTATTCATTTCTACGTATAACTGCAGATCAAGAATTAATATATTAAACCAATTATCGAGCGACAAAATTAATTTATTAAATAGATAAAATTCAGTCTTAAATGGAATTATGTATGTATATAGTACTAAACATAAAACATCCGCTTAATTTCTCTTTGTTCGCTCTAAATTCCCAATATCAAAAGCGTTTGCCGCCGCGCATGTGGGACATGTGAACCTTTGCTCGCCTACATAATCGGAAAAATTTAGAAAGTGAACCGGTGTTCCTCTTTATGAAAACGCCGCGGCACAAAAGATAATGTCGGCACAACAAACGCTCGTCCCGCTGCGATAAATAAATTCCATGTGGGATAACTTCTATTGCACTTTGTGAGCTGCCGCTCGATACACATTAAACGAAGCCGGATCACAATTGACAACGCAATAGGAGAGATTTATCGGCTTCGATCGACTTCAAAGAATTATGCCGGTATGAATCATAGGTACGAATTTGGCGCCAAGTGATTGTCGTTATGCCTCAGCAAAAGTATCTATGATCATCGCGGCGTCATCAGATCAATTATACTCGGCTGCGCAATGATGACTCGCGGCTGAAGAAAATAGTAACGAGAATGCGAAATAAATAGCAATGCTGAGAGATTCAATTAACGACTAAGAATAAAACCTAAAAATAATTTCAAATAAAATGGAATTAAAAATAGGATAATATTTCACATATTGTGTTTTAATATAAAAATTTTAAAAAAGATTTGCATAAAAATTTGAGTCTTTTCTTTCATAATTTTCTTTCGCGCTCTATGATACATACATAAAACGAAATATGGTCCCTACATTCAATCGCAATCATGCATAAATCCGATCAGTGATCGGAAAAAAAATTCTACGCGCTCTTTTTATCTGGAAGTTGCTCGTTAGTGTCATTTGCATCCGTTTGCATTAGGCACATCCAAATGATTGGTCCGATCTAATTAGCCGATGGACTTAACGGATTGTTAGCACATTACGCATCTTCGTCGCGTATATTATGCAGTCCGCCGTGGCTTTTAATAACCGGATTTAAATGGCTTGCAAACAGAAAGAAACGTATAATGTCCATCATTGTTTATGCAGTAAACGGATCCTTCGGCTATAAATCATGACTTCGTTTTATTCATTTAGTAATGGTCACTGTAATGGTCAGTGATGTAGTATAAAATATTTCATTATATTCAAATGTAATTGTCTTGTATAATAATTATTTACATAAACATGAGTATACAATATAATATACAGTATACAATAATAATAATAAAATATACAATAAAAAATATTATATTACTGTTATGTTATCACGAATATCATTGTAATTATTTAGATGTTTAATTTACCTTTTTCTCTGAATTATTAAAGTACAAAAACTTAATAACCAAAATTTTGTACATTTTCTTTAGTTAACTCTTAAAATAATTAGTTAAATAATTAAAAATATATTTTTAAATTATACTTTTTTTCGACGATTTTTACTAAAGTGAATCTAAATTAAATCCCTTATGCAAAATCGAAAAATCGATCAATTTTATAGAATTGCATCAAAATTAATTATGCTATATTATCATTCTTAAATATATAGAAAAATTATACTGTCATAAATTGTTAAAGGAAAAGTTAATTCTCGTGACAGAAAAGTAAAAAAAGAAATCGATCGCGCTTTTTTATAGCTAACTTTTATGATGGAAGAGTGCGATTGTGCCTTTTGACGAGATATTCGTATGAACAAAAAGTGTTTCTTAAAAATTTGCAAGTGTTCATAAAAACTCTTTAAATAATCCCACAATTGCTCCTTCGGTTTCAAGATTTCACAGCTCTCTGTCCGTCCAACCCTTCGCGAGAAAATTGCGGGAAACGCGCAGTGAAGGGAGAACTCGTGTGCGCTTTGAAGATCAGAGCTTTTAGGACAATAGTACTCGGCCTGCCACGAGTGCGATGCCTATTCTTCTAAACCGGTGACGGATATTATATACTAAGAGCCGGAGGGGGCCTTCTTTCCGACCTACGACGGATGCCATAAAGTGGTGGGAAAAAAGCACCCCTTCTACGTATCATAAAGGAAATTCCGGACTTGCCGCAACACGAAATTTTTCATCGTCTTGAGAATTATATGTCATAAATTCATTTGTAACTCTCTATGAATTAATCTATCTTTTAATCGACATTTCAAATATTCTTTTTTTTAATTCAAATATCTGCAATTAATATTTTATTGTTATCTACATTAAAAATTTTTTTTACATTATATAAATATTAGTAAAAACAGATTAATTTCTTTACAAACTTCCGAGATATTTTATTACACTGTATTACTTAACAATTAAGATCTTTTTGTGTGACAAACGTTTTTTACATAATATTTATACAGTAAAACAAAATTGATATAGCTCAAGAATTTAATCAATACATATATACTATTTTGGCGCGCCTAGAGAAGAGAGAATCGGCCCACTTTCGATTTTCTTTATATTCATATTCTTCACGAACTTGTTGGTTTATCCGTTTCACGAGATGTATCGAGAGCGTTGTGATTTTCCGAAGATAATTTCGGGGCAATATGATGCAACGCGGCACAGCTTTCTCGTAGATACGAGTATACCAAAAAGTTCTGAGTGACAATGAAGCTTCCCAGCATCCCATCCCCCTCTGTCACGTTACTCACGGAGATTGCTCGTATCTGGTATCGCGCGCCTGGACCACCATAAAAGCATCCGCGCGGTGAGTCGGAGTTGTTTCGAGGTAGTTTTATGATACACCTGGCTGCATAAGATGCAACACAGAAAAGCTACCTGATATAATATGATATGATATGATATGATACGATGCATCAAGGTAAATCGCGTCGCGATGTCACTAGAAATGGCGTCACAGTCTTTTCAAAACGGAGTCCACACTGGAAGTATGGAAGTCCATTCTTACAATGGGTGAGAATTAAACACCTTGACGCGTATTAACAAGGTAACATTCTAAATAATTGCGATATTTACAGATTACGTAATAGTATCTTCGATAAAAGAATAAATATAATTGAATATTTTTTTCAACTTACGGACACACACACGCGCGCGCGCGCGTGTACACACACACAGAATCAAAATCAACTAACAAAAATCATTATCAATTTGATTTTATTAAAGTTAGAAATCTCAATAAAAATGTAATTACTTTAATTATTAATACTAAATTTATAATATCATTATTCTAATTATTATTGTAATTTTAAACACAGGATTAAAATGTTTGAAAATACAAATATTACAAGATTATATACTTTTCGCAAAGATCTGAAGGCTAGATTCATTAAAGTATATTTCGTCTAGATAGATAAAGAGAGCAAAAGCGTTCGACAAAAAATGGTTCCGACAAGTAAGAAATTAAGCAAATTTAACATGTTGATAAAGGCAGGGGAGAGGGAAAAAGTGACGGTGCTCCAAAACCGCGACATCCGCGGAACCCTTCGAGAAAATGACGACGAGGTCGAGAAAAAGCTAACGGCCCGTTGCATATCCATCGAGGGGCGCGGAGGCATACTAACTTCGCAGGAGAGAGAGATTAAACCAGTAAAATGCAAGTGTCCATAAAACCGGCAAACGCCGTGCTTTCATCTCCAGGGCGCCGGGACGTCGGTTTAATGACGGGAATAATTTCGCTCGCGACCCGACCGAGAGCGGACGAGAAACCGGTTTCGCTACCGCGATACGTCAATAATACATCCCCGCTGATGCAAAATATGAGACGAGGTAATCGTGGATCTCCATAAAGAAAAGAACTTTTCGGATAATAACAGGGATGCATATAGATTTTCCACGGGATGTATTAAATTCGGGGTAAATATCTGGTACATTTTTCTTCCAATTTATTCATTCAATATGTATTATTTTTAATTTCTCGGATTGTCTATGTCATGATAATTAGATTTCTTTTAGAAAAAAAAAAAATATTATGGTGTGTGCATTTACGGTATGTCTTTTCACATCCAGATATTCCATAATTTGATCGCCAATCAAACTCCGACGAATCGTCGTTATGCGTGATTTGAACACTCGCATTAGAATCCATCATTCAACCCGCAAAAATTGGTTATCTTGGAGATAGCACAAGCGGAGCTCCCATAAATTCCCTAGAGGGTGTCACTCTGGTAATCGGTATTCAGCTTCAAAGAGATAGAGAGCGAGCGAGAAAGCAACCAGGCAAGAGAGAAAGAGAGAGAGAGAAATTACAAAATACTTTGTATCTATGTCATTCATAAATACTAACCCATAAATATTACAATACTGTGGAAAAATCAATATTTTTGCTTATAAAAATGTTTATATTAATCACCTCTTACTATATATAATTTTTTATTTTTTCTTAAAGAAAAATTTATAATATTATTAAAACTATTAATTAAAATTAAAAATAATCAACTTTGATTTTTCCTTTAAATATTTAAATAATAAAATAAATTTTTGATATGCATATTTTTCTCGATTAAAGAATAAAATATCTTATATCATTAACATTTCCACATACTAATGAGGGAAATGTTACCAACACTTATTTTTAGTAATAGATACAAGTATCTTGGTCCTGATAACGACTTTACCTGCGTCACGGCGTCAAATCGAACATCGGCACCGAAATTGGACAGCCTCTCTCAGCCGTTCTGTAAATACGTGTACCTCTCTATGCGCGTATGTGCTCTCGCAAACATCAATCGGCGTATGCAACGCTTATATACGATAGTTGCCTCAGAACATCGACGTCGATGTGTAATACCGAGAGAAGCGCATTGGACGCCCATCGCGACGCAGGGCCGCAATAACGTGATAGATCTTACTACGAAAGGATAAAAATTATTACACTATAACACAGATTACACACATTAAGCCCTTTTAGTACAACCTGCGTCTGTTTATGAAGATGTAAGTTAACGCGGCATTAAAGTCAATGGATTAAGATAAATCTTTGTCCTGTCTTCATATTATGTTTCATACGCACCCAAATGACATTCATAAAAGATTATACATATATATCTATGTATATATATATATATATATATATATAATTTTGTTGTATTCTGCAAAACGCTGATAAAATATTTTACACACAAATAGCAGAAAAAAGATAAAAATATAATTAATATTTTGAACTTCAAATAGATTAGAATAATTATTCAAAATGCATTATCAACAAAACAAATAGCTAGAGAATATTAGAGAAAATTTCAGGAATTTGAAAACCTATTATTTTTATCATCTTTATAACTTTCTTCAGCTCTGCTCGTTCTGGTCGTCACAAATCATAATTATCGCACAAATATGCGCTGTTGTATATAATCTTTTTGACTTAGAGACATATCACCAATTAGATATTCTCCTGATAGCAACCGGCCCTGAGCGTGCATCTAACCGGCATTAATTTACGAATCGATCATAACAACCTATCGGTATTACTGGGTAAATCATTCGCTCTCGTCAGCGGTGGTTGCGCGGCAGAATGTTGTTGCCGCTCGGTCGCTCGCTGTGCAGCAAGTAGCTATTGCCGCTCATTTGTCAGACGCGCCGCTGAAATATCGCGCTCTGGAACGTTGCACTCGACATGTTACACTTCCGCTGCAATTTACCCTGTGTTCGAGCGCGTTACATGATCCTTATCCCACGGGGGTTTTACCCTTTTCGCGTCAATTTTTTTTTAGCTATTTAATCTCTGTTTTTGATATGAGTTTTATGCACGCGTGTGTTTTTAATTATTATAAATAATGACTATTTTAAAAGGAATAAAAATACAAGCTAATATCAACAGATATAAACTATGCAATATTTTAAAAATTAAGTAATTATTTATATAAAATATATAAAATATATATTTATTTTTATAAAATATATATACATATTATTTTCTCATTATATTCGTATTAAATGCTATATTATTATTTATTGAAAAACATTGACTAAATTTTATATCGAGAGAAAACTAGAAAATTAGAAAAAGTAACATCTAATTAACACAATTGATTTTTTTCTAGAGTCAGTTATCAAAAACACAAAAATTTGACTGTTTAACAGTTTGACCCATAATTTTAAGTATACTTTGCTTTCTCGATGCACCTTGACCTTACTTTATTCATCGTTTCTCGCCATTGCGCTAACATGTGCCCTGTACTTTAAACCTATTTCGAGTGAGTCCTCGGCAGATCTCTAATCCTTAGACAACTCTCCATACCACTCGACATTGAAGAGGCTGAAGGATTCAAGGATCCAACTTGTGTAAGTGGGCTGGAAGAGCGAGACGAGAAACGCGGGAAAGAAGGACGCAGGGGGATCGTCATGTCGAGTGGGAACCATTAGGACATTCTCTAAGAGATACATCCGAAGAAGTACCTAAATGCCTGCGCATTTAATCCGCCAGGTGTGTCGGCTACTGCTTCTCGATTTCTGCCAGGAGGCGATATTCGCCAAAGGATAATGTTGAGAGCAATACAGAACATTAGCAAAAGCTGGGCTTAGTCTGGATTAGCCTGAACTCTTGATACTTTTGCACGCGCGGCCTGTCCAGTGCATTAGGATAAAACTTTGGGAGATTGATAAGAATGTACTGTTCAAAATCTTTACTAACTTATTTTTCTTTCTTAAATAATATTTAAAAAAATTTTTACAAATACATGGATAAATAAAATATAATTATTTACTATTAACATAAAAATGTACTATAATATACTTTCACGAAATTGATAAATCTGTAAGAATAAATCTATTTTTTTAATCTTTTCTTTAAAATTTTTGTTTCTTATAAATCCTAAAAAGATTTTCATGCAAGGTTTGTAGTCATCAGATTCGCACTTTCATTCAAACACCAAGAATTTTATGCTCAAAAGTTACTCTCTCCCAATAAAAAATAATCATTAAAAACAATCAAGAAGTCTATTACCGACTTTACTAAAAAATTTATAAAAATCGTTAGATCGACATACAGCCTTAGTACATATGCGTTTTTCATTTTAGCATAGCAAGTCGAGCAGTAAAGCGAATGATTACTTCGCGATGAGATATCGATCCATCGATCACGGCCCCGTTTCACGAGGGGCGTCAATGTGCCGGGAATTGTAGTAAATGCGCTACTTCGACATTGGACCGAAGAATCGACTTCGTTACTCCGCCCAGTGAATCCGATTTCATGGCCGGACGAGCCAATCTTATTGCGATGATAAAAACGATGTTCATTAGCCCCGACGAAACACTTTCGAGCTCAAAAGGAAAACGCGCCGCGCCACGGCGCGTATGTACACGACAAGAAATTCAGGACGATATTCTGCAAGATAAACGAGCAGCCATGCTGCAGCTCGCTGTCCGGGCCCTGATTGGTATTGGATCAAACGAGGCGGCCGATCGATCACGTCCCGCGCTTTACGAGGCTGTTGACACTACCCCTCGCACCTACCTGTATACTATACGGCGGATGTCGTATAATTCAGGATGCCCGACGAAGAAACAGCGACGTTATCCATTTGCAAAACACAAACTCGCCCGATCGCCGAACAGTAGAATTCACGCTGCGTTTTATGATGATCCGCTTTCGATGATTCGCGCATCGAATTGCTGTGTCGAAACTGATAAGCGATAATTCGCTAGCAAATATTTCGCATCGAAATCTGAAAATCGCAATGAAATAATGGTCGTTTATACATTCGATATATTCGATAATTTCAACAAAAAAGTGTAAAGAAACGTTTACAGATTTATTTATAATAATACAATTATAAATTGCACACGTATGTTTTATTTTACGATAATTAAAAATGTTAAAATTAAAATAGATCGTCTTATAAATTTAAAATAATTATTTATATGACTCGCGGACCATTACATTAAAATGCAGAAATTATTTACAAAGCGAATTAGTTTTATAACTATTCATATCCGTAATTTGCATATAAAGTACGCGACGATAAAAATCTAAAAGTTAATCATTAATTATCGGCATATAAAAATTGCGAGATACGTATATTAATAACAATTTTCCAGACTAACGAAAAGGACGAATTACCGCTTTAGCGCTCAATTCTCATCGAGTGCATCTCGCGAATATCGGATCGACTTCTCATAAATTGTCGGCGTGTGCACGCGGATAACATCACCGATCCTCATCGATCGGCCTGCCCGTATGCACTACGTACCTATGCACGTGCCAGACACCAGTTAAGCGCCTGCAGACTCTCGTAAAGCAACGCCATGTGATCGATCGTCCGTCTTGTTTGATCCAATTCCAATCAGGACTTCGCCCGCGAACTACAATCCGACCGTCCATCTTGTGCGTATCTGCCTGTAAAACTGATTAAACCTGTCCCCGCATTTTTATTTCCCTACTGCACTTTTCGATCGATTTGCTAGCAATTTGTAATAGCCGATTGGCGCGACAAATTGCGATACACCCAGCGTATCCTTGAAAGTAAACAATATCTGGATGGATTTTTCGCGCAAACAATTGGGAACTAAAAGTGTTAAGTTCCTCAACGTAATTATAATCAACTCTGTACTCTTAAAAATAATTTCGAGGATAATATCCTGTATTCACTGCAAAAATTTTTTAATAAATATTTAATAATATATTATTTATGCATAACAGATAAATATAATATTAACAACATAATAAAAATTACGTTATATAAAGATTTGGAAAACATACAATAAAATTATAGATCACGTACTTGTGTTAAGTTACAAATATTTTCTGTACCCTTGACCTTTCCTTTTTTAATTTCTCAGTTGTTTCAAGCTTTCAAATATCAAATAATATATGATATCATATTATAATTTCACTCTTGTTCGATAAACATCACTCGGATTACGATGTCTACAATGATTTAGTTCCATCTAACTTTATGTTTGCCTGTTTGTCTGTCTGTCTGTCTGCTGTTTGTCCAGTAAATAATCCCAAAACAAATTGGCCAATTTGAATGAAACTTGATGCAGAAATCGATTGAAAATAGCATATACGAAGGCACGCGATTGTCAGACTAGATTTGTCGGATGAAGTATATTCTACATGCAGAAGTATTAAAAAAAATTCATTTAAACACTCTCGTTCTTTTGCGTCCAAAATCTTAAAAGCACATAAAGTTTCCAAATATATATTTTCAACAGGAAAATTTGCAATATTCTATATAGCGATCTAAAATATCGCACAGAATGGTACGGAGAGACAATGAACGATGGCCACGTGGGGTGGTCCGTGCGTCTATGCGATTGTTTTTGCGTCTATCGACCACGGCGATTAGCGCCGGGATCTCGATACACGGGCTAGGAATTCGCGAAATTCGAATGCAACTGGCAAATTGCCGGTCGGGAATTCGACGGTGGAATTCCATTGAAGGAGATGCCGTCGCTACGTTCTTACCTGGACGCGAAGGAATGGGACCGGCGCGGATTTCGGTGCCCCGTTCGAACGGGCGCGGATTTTGGTGCCCGCGTTACAACCCTAGCGGCGGCACAAATGAGGAAACGTGACGATCATCGAGATTCATCTGTGCGTTATTATCGAGTTCCCCGGTATGTCTCCTGTTTGAAGATCGCGATAATAATCCCTGTTACAGCTTGCCGACTTTTCTTCTGCTCGAACTTTATCTAAAATACATTACATGTAATCCTCCACTTGTGTTCTCTTTCTCAACATATTTTATCGTTTAAAAAGATACATCCAAATGTAATTCCGTCCTGAAATTAATATCTTTTACAGTTTCTTCGCAGCGGCAACACGTAAAAATTACATTCTGAAGTGTGTGTATATATAAATATACATAGTATTATAAAACAATAATAAAAATAATAATCTGTATAGCTAGTATTCGTTATATAAAACACTGGGCATAACAAGATGAATAGTTTATTCGCTAAAAGAAATGAGAAAATCTGTTCTCGTCTAAAAATCAAAATAGCAATCTCTATGTTTTCTAACCGTAAATATCCCACCGCTAGCACATTATATTTTAATGACCGATCGCGGCGAGCAGCGTTGCGAAGGGTTATGATACGCGTGTCAAATTTGGACGGGGCCCTAAGAGAGACCGCCCACGCGGCAGAACGGCCGAGAGGAGTGAAAAGAGGCCCGATCGAAGCGGTACAGGCGGCTTCTCGCTTAATTATCGTACCTATGCCACATCCGCGCGCGTAAATCACTTGACGATGCTCTGAGACGGCAGATCCTCTTCCCCCTTCCTCACCCTTCGCTTCTCGACATCCTTACATCGGGACCAGGGTCAGATATTAATGAAAACGCGCAGCGGTTTAATCTATTTATTAAAAAATATAATATATGTAGGTTCAATAACAATATTTTATTGTTATTATTCTGCTGACAAAGTTATGCTAATTGAAGTATTATGTAGGTTTAAAATATTTTTTAAAAATTTAAAAATTAATATTAAACCAGTTATGCCTATAATTTTCTTATTTACAAAATCTCGAAATTGGTTTATATTAGTAAAATGTTACAATCAAAATATTTAAAATAATGCTTTTAAATATTATGTAATAAATATAACAAAACAACAAAGCAAAAATATAATTCCGTAATGTTGCTATTACAGTCACGTAAGCAATATTGTATATATTTTATTACTAATTTTCTTATTCCAAATAATAATCCAATTTTTTACAAATAAAGAGTAACAAAAATTATAGTTAATTTTATAAACAATATTACAATTTGTTATAAATAATATTGCAAAAACAAAATTACATTTAATATCAGTCAATTTCTCGATTTGTAAAAGATTTCAAAGACACAACTTTTATCTGTTAAATTCATTAAACTTTTCCATATATATTACATCAATGTTAAAGCTGTCAAAAATATAAAAATATGCCTGCAAATATTCTCTCCTTTTCGTTTCTATATGTTATGTTTTATTTGCCCTACACCTTAACCCCTTTTTGAGAGAAGATTCTCTACAGAATTCACCCCCACCCGTATGCGAGCCTAAAATACGATGGATCCCGAAGTTAATACGGCATTTAATCGGCGGTGTGTGGGCACAACATCGTGGCATGCCGTGATGTGGAGGATGTGCGGGCGCACCTTGCGTGCACGCATTCGTGTACTCAAAGCTAATTATGAAATATCGCCTGGCCATTGGCAAAGACCACCACTGTCCGCGCGCCCGCGTGTGTCACGTGCATGACCTCCGCAGATCGTTCTGTAATCTTGCGAGAAAGGGAGTCCCGAATGTGTCCTGCGAACGATTCACCTCCTACTTTCAGTGTAATAACAAAAATCGGCCATATGAAAAATATCAATGTGAAGTATGCGTTTACAAGACCCATGATTAAAAGCCTTGCTTTTATGTGACTTTAAAAACGAGGACGTAAAATCAGTATATAAAGAATATTAATATAAAAATATCAATACTCACATTAACCTTCGCATGCAAAATAATAAAAGATATAATTATCAATGTACTCAAAATAAAACGGATATTTTAATTTAAAAAAATATAGATATTAAATATCAATTTAAATATATAAATTTTATTATTTTCCATTACTTTAACTAATTAAATGTTTTCTCAAATTATACGTGCAACAAGAATCAAAATGAAATGGTTAATTACAAGTCAAATCAACAATATCATGTACTAATATTTAATTAGAGCGTATACCAAAGATGTATCGATTGAAAAAAAATGGTAACACGGCAGATAATGGTTGATTACTCACACATTTAACTAAACTATTAATATTGCCATTATTAACACCGCACTTTAACGCAGCTCTAATTAAACGATCGAAATGATCACCTATTTACACACCGACGCCTCTTGAGTGCGGAGCAAGAACCGGCTATGGGACACGAAATAACGGGCGCAAAATAAAAAGGCGACGCGGCTTAATGACGGGAATGAAGTTGCAACGCGAGCCCGGAGGCTGCACGTAGCGTATGCATCTCGCCGGGTGCGTACGATGTTACGGATGGCAAAAACAGCGCAACGTGCGCGAGCTCGCGAGCGCGGCCATTAATACACGCTCGGTCGCTGTTCAAACGGCGTCGCAACGATGTTTGGTATCACGCACGATGTGCATTTTGCACGAACAACTTAAAAAGCTAAACAAAAGGTAAGAAAAAAAAAAGTTAATTATTAATAGTCCTTTTATCATTTGTTATTACCACCATTGTAATTTAGAATATACTGTTTGTCAAAAGAAACAAAGCAGAGTGTAGACAGATATCATTATTTATTGAGTGCTAAAAATTAAAGAGCTGAAAAGAAGGCGCACGATGTATCTTACGAGAACCCATGTCGATGAAAAGCCACAAGTTACGTATTAGATATTCCCTGACAAGTTTTTGTTAACGTTAAACAAGTTAAACGGGACATTTCAATATTTATGGGCATAACAATTTACGTGCATCGCAAGTAAATGCATTAAAGCGATAGGATAATTGGATCAGCAATCTCGTTTTTATCTAAAGTAATAAATAATGTAATGTAACATTGTTTACCGTCTCACTGAAAAAGATTAACTTTTTTTCGTAATAAATAATAAATAATAAATAAATTACCACGCCAGAATTTTTGTACTTTATGTTATTATTATAAAAATTGTAACTTCGTTTTTATGTTATTAAATTATTAATAATTCAATATTTATTATCATTATTCATTTTATCACAAAAACTTCTATTGGACTTCTAATAAATTATTTATATATTACAGAATCAAGATATATATTTTCCTCACATATCCATTTAGATATTTTATAAGAAACGTCTCAGTATTGGGAAGTTAAAGTGACAGCTCCGCAATCACGAACAAGTTCACATTTGTTCCCTTAAATTCGTGTTCCGACGAAAACCAAGCGCGAGCAAAAAATGCAAGTCCTGTTCTACACGATTCTCGACATCAAAGGGCCAACGCGCGATCCGGCATAATGAATTGGCCAGCGAGTTATCGGAACGCGCGGGTCGCGAGATAAGCGAGGAGAAACCAGTCTTCTTTTTTCTTTTATCATTTCCACCCCACCATTCCATTACAGCGTTACTTCGTACACGACGGTAGTCCTACCGAGGACAGCGGGAATTCGCATTAAGAAGCGTCATCGGAAGACCGCCGCTCCATTCTGCTAAGCAGTGGCGTATTTATTTGCAATATTCTATAGATATATTGGCACAGTTACTTGCTATTATAAATCAATAAGATATATATAATATAAATGTTTAGTAAGCTCATTTTGTATATTATTTTTTATTACGCTTCTATGACATTTAAAACAAAAATATTTTGGGAAAGAGACAAAAGCTTCTTTTAAAAATGTTTTCACAAACGTTTCTTTAAAAAATGAGTAAACAGTAATATGTTAAATTAACGTTATTCTATTATGACAATTATAAGATAAGAATCTGTTCGTTATATTTTAAAAAAGAAAAGTGTACAATAATTTCAAAAACCTGAAATTCAACCAGGAAACCACCAAGGCAAGGTTCCAAAATGCGCGGATGCGCCATTGCGGTCGCTCTCTTATCCGGCTTTATCCCCGAAAGCTCGCCGGGGACCCATAAAGCGCAGGCCAGCACCGAGTTAAATCAAATTCGTTCCGCGAAACGGTCCTCCCTGGGAAGCGCGTTTCGCGCACGCAAACGAGATTCCGCGGCGACATTCCCAATCACTCTTCCATACGGTGTGCGAAGGGTTATAAGGCCAGTCTCTCGTATCTCCAAGTATATACGTGTGTAGCCGAAATATGCCGACGTGCGGGTCCAAGGAAAAAGGAAAGACACGTAGGCAGTCGCGAAACCTTAACCCCCGCACTCAAAAGTCGCAATATATGTGAGCTATGTTCGTATATATTATACTAAATATATTATAAGAATTCATTATTATTCATTATTGCCCCAAGTTGCTCGAAAAAACGACGCACTACGTATTTAAAATACGTGTGAAATAAATTTAATAAATATATGTATATGACTAAAATATTTACAAATAGAAATTTTTTCTATTAGTTAAATGACTTGTTATTATTCGTAGTATTATGTTTTATTAAATTTCTTCCATCGTTCTCTTATTCTATAATCTATAATACTATCAGATACGAAAACCGTCTTCCGCTTTTTCAAGAGAAATGGAGGAGACTTCGTCTTCCCTACGAACGAGTCTATTCGCTTCGAAATATTCCGCAAGCTCGAACGATTCCGATCTAAATGCAAGGAGCGATGTCGTTCAGAACATTCGGATCTTAATGGCTGATCTCTAATAGTAGTCAAGAGATTTACTAGTAAAGCGTGACTTTGCTTGTTCTTGAGTTCTATTGCAATTTATCCGCATTGCATTACCAATTGCCCGATAAATCGTTTTCTTTTTAGGTAAATTGAATGAACACTTATATAGATAGATAATTCGTCGAAACTTATATCTGTCAAAATATATAAACAAAGTCATTCGGATAAAAAACTTACAAGATGCGTATATATTTCGCGGGTAATGTTTTATTTCAATATAATAAAAAAAGAAAAAACCAGATAAATTACTTTTACAGATAATATACTTTTACTTTATAATTCAAAACAGAGCAGGAAAATTAGGCGAAACATTGCAAATGGCTTTAAGTGAGAGAATAAAGTAAACGTAGAAATTACATCACAAAGATAAATATGGAAGAAAGAAAGTCTGAAGAAAAAAGAAGTGAGAAGACACTGATAACGAAGGCTGCAATTAGCAACAAAGCTGCCGCAATTGCCTCGCAGGCTACGTACGAGATATTTTTTAACCGCTTATGATGTTGCGTGCAAAAATATCAGCGAGCTTCCAGACTCGACAAACGTTCAAGCATTTTTTTGTATCCCGCTCTGCGCCTTCAAACGGACGCTTTTAAATTAAATCCACTTTAAACTAACGGTAGTGACGTGAAGTCGAAAAAGATCCTGGTCATTTTGGCACGAAAAAAGTTTTGGAAGGTAAAACAAAATGACTTGTTATACTGAGTTTGTGTTATCAAAAATTTCAATATGCGCTCTAACATTTTTTCAAACTAACAAACAGAAATATACTTCAAGAAACAAACTGTAAATAAAAAAAATAAATTTTCCTATTAAAATAAATCTATATGCGCGGAACAAAGTACAAATATCAATTACATCATGTAATAAATCAGACAGTTGTAAAAATGTGCAATATGTGTATAATTTTTGAAATAAAAAATTAGATTATCGCGGAAATATTGATATCATTAGAATTATAAAGGACTTCTACTATCGCATTTCTTGCTATGTAGGGTTTTATGGATCTTTAATACCACGCGTAAGACATTGTCCGCTTTAATTACCTGCTCTTCATCGTCGGTGGCCGCGAGCTGCGAAGAGCAAAGAGGGCGAAGGAACGAAGGAGAAAAGGATTTACCTGGCGGTCGCTTCAAGAGAGAAAGAGTAAGAGCGCGAGTTCCTTTCGTGCCAAGAGAATGGAACTTATATTGTGGTGGATTGCAACGCGGTGGACCGTCATCCACGCTGTCCTATTCGCACCACGTGAGGCTGAAGAAAGAACAAATTACTTAGTAATATTCTTCACCGAAAATTTCCTGCATCGCCCTGCGGTTTTGCGGTGATGCTCGACAAACGCACACCCGGCACCATCATTCGTGGTTTACTACGCGCGAGTCGGTCGGATAGATATGTATGTGTTGGTGTGGTAAACACATAATGTAGGTAAGCTGAATATATCCTACTTTAATGTTCCTGATAATTAACAGGAAAAGGCTGAATCCAATAAAGCGATCTTTTTATTTCAAGAGAATTAAACGATCGAGGATTAATAATTGGATAATCAAAGAATTAAATTTCATAACGGATAAAAACGGAAAAAACCGATAATAACATTTCAATCTTCAGTTATAATCTCAATTAGATTTAATTCTTAAAAAGACCAAGTATTCAGAAAAAAATAAAAATTTTTAACTAGAAAATTATAGAACTTAGACTTATAGTCTATAAATCTAAAAAATGGAGTGCAGCAAATTAATGTTCTATCAAATTCTCTGGAAAATCCGCGGATAAAATGGCAAGATGATATTATACTATTATATTATCCTAACTCGATTTAATTTCTGGCATCGCTTTTATCATAACTCTCCAGTTTGACAGAGTTATAAAACGCAGGGTGTTTCACAAGCGGTCCATTATCAACCATTTACATCCACTTTCTCTACAATTACAAAAACAGAGATCAAAATACGGAACACGCGGCGAGAATTCGCGGAAAGAACCCGCGTGCATCTCGTCGCATGAGCGCTCTCATCTTGATCGACAGCGGCGCGGAATAAAGACATAAAACGTAACGGGTGTCCGTGAAGAGGGTGAATAATGGAGCATCTTCACATGTGGACACGCACATGGTGGCATTTCATCACGAGGAAGCGTTTTGTCACGGAAAGTCTCAAGTAGGTCTACGTCCGTTTAGTTAGTGATTAAGTTCTTGTGATGATTCTTTGAGGATAGCTGTTCGAACATATTACGTCCTCTACTACTTATGAAATTATACGTCTGCGATAAAGAAAAGATATAGAAATAGAAACGCAAAATAATTTCTGAAATTTTATTCAATGAATTTTTAACGTTCTCTCTTTCATTAAATACTCTTTATCTCGATTTTATTTGAAGCTACCTCGATACATTGCTTTACATATTAATTTGTTTTACGTTTATTATTTATTGTCTACTGTGACTCGAATGTATTTTATATTTGCATACTTTAATTAAATTATTGTATTCCTCTTGTACATTTTAATTGATGTTAATGGTTGATATTTTTTTGTATTTGATCTTAAATTCCATTATATTTCATTTGTATTATAATCCAATTATTACATTATATTATTTTTTAATCGGCTCTCCTACCTTCTTACAACTTTAAATATAATAGAACGTTTCTTTTAAACGTAAACATATAATACTTTCACTTATATTTTTAATCAATTACAGTTAATTAATATCTATTACAATATAATCGATTTCCTCATTTACATATTAGCCAAGTAATTATAGAGCTGTCCAATAAAAAAAAAAACAACAAATAAATCAATTTGCATAAAGAACTCGGCTTTAAACTAATTAAAATTTTATACAACAGAAATGCAATATCGATAAAGTTGAGAAGACCTAAATGGTTGCGGCTAGATCTTGGTGCTGATTATAAAATATAAAAATGCAATAGTTTCTAGATATTTTTTTCTACGTTCAATACTAATTGCTAATTATTTAAATAGGGTAATTAAATCTCTTGGACTATTTGGCAATTACGCAATAATGATTTCTTCATTATTATTCCGATAGGTCACCGTGTTCAAGGCAGCCACGAATGAACGAAGGAAGGAAGGAAGAAAGGGACAAGGTTCAGGACCACGCAACGATCGCGGACGGTCGTCTGTCGCTTTCTCTTTCCCCACTTCTCTCTTCATCTCTCACATCTTCTCTTCTCCCTTCCTTTTGCGTTTCTATTCTTCCTCGCTGTCTCTCTTTCTCTCCACCTCTCTTTTCACCTCTTGCTATCTTTCTGCTTCTCCCTTTTCGCGACGCAACGATGTGTGTGGTCCGTCGTGGCAGCCGCCAGGGTCGACTCGCTAATAACACTCTCCAGTTCTTCCGGTCCCCCGCCTCCCGCTTCTCCTCGTCCTTTGCGCCCCCTTCCAACCGCGATGCCACCGAAGGAAAAGGGTAAAAAGGTACCGAAGATCCAGAGCTCGGTCCGCAAATCGTCTTCTATGAATGCCTCTACGTCCCCGACGGCCCTAAACCGCCACCCCTCCCTCATGCGAACGTCGCGTCGCTCTTCATCCGCGATCACCTTCAACAATCCCCCGTATGATGAGAGAAACTATCTTTCTCTCTCACGCATACGTGAAATATGTCTGTTTGAAAAGCGCTGCCCGGCATTCCGTAAAACGACTATCTACGATTTCTTCATTAAGCATAATTGAGTGCATAATTTTCATCTTATCTACAGACATTCAAACTCATAAAATTTCAACAAGTCCAAATGTGGATGTTACAAACATGCCAACGTAATCTCTATATGCACTTGTGAAATAAACTTTTATATATCTATAGCACAGCTAAAAGAAAACAAAGAAATTCAATGTATAAGTGTAATTTACTGAATGCTGGTGTGTTGGCTTGTTACATTAATAGTGTATAACATCTTAAAATGTTTATCGTTGACTTGTGCAATGCAGACGAGACTGGGAGCAATCCTCTTTCTCTCACTCGACGGTGACCGCCTTTTTACGATTCTTCGAGAAGTACGAGCTTGTCGTGCTCAAATATTTTTCGCATTCTATCGCTTCATTATAAGAGCCGGCCCTCTTGCATTCAGCTCCCGGTTTCGGAGGATCGAAGCTACCCACGAAGTCGAATCACGCCCTTCTCTTAGAATGTAGAAACCTGTTTTTCGATTCCTCTTACCACCATTTCTTTGGAGAGAACCAAATCTGTTCTTTCCAAACGGATTCCATTCCTTTCTCATCATATATGTTATATAGTCTATATATGTTATATAGTATATGTTATATATGTTATATAGTCTACTATCGACATGATTCCGACAGTTTATGTAATAAAATTAAAAATTATGTTATTCAAATTAAACGAAATAAGAAATATCCCCATAAATGTAATTTCTTTTTTTAAAACGCTTTGTACATTGTCTTTTTATTTTTGTACAAAGCTTTAGACTCATAAAAGAACTCTTTGCAATAAAACAATTGTCGCGAAATTTGCATTAAAAATAATACCTGAATTAAACCAACGCACGTTACGCATTCTGGAGTAAGTGGAAGAGAAGAGAGAAGGTGAGAATGAGTTATAGCACTTTAAAAGGCGTCGCTTCGCGAGGACCATTCGTAGTTTATCGTTCTTGCTGGGGCATCGCGCAAGCACAAAGTAATAATCGATTGTCGGTCGGCCTAAACGTTGAAAATTTACGTTCGCTTTACGAGTCCCTCTCTTTCCTTCACAACAAACTGCCGCCTCTGTGTAACAAAACGCCGGAAAGGTAATGCGCGACCACGAACGCAAAATCCTAAATCCGAAATTTAGAACCCCAAACTATGATTTATCGGACCCTTAAACTTCCGTTTTTCACTTCGCCGCGCGTTTTTACGGCGAGAGATTACGAACGATAAATCCGAATGCACAAAGAGAAATTCGTCGCACGCCTCAAGCACGTAGAGCAGACTTTCTCGAATATCTCACGGGGACTGTTTAACAGGGAATATTGTTTCCGAGAATGCTACTTTGTATCTGAAACCTTATATCCCGAATAAAAAACAATGCATTGACACTACTTATTTTTTTGCTACATTGACTTTCAAATTGTTAGATACGAATTACTTTGCACGTAAATAGACATTAATTTAACTAATATTAAATAAATACCACCAAATACGCATAAATCACATTCATAAATAATTGTATAAATCAAAATAATATAAGCAAATTTTGTGAAAAACACATCTTTTGTTTTATTTCTATTTAGAGTTCTTTCTTTCCAAAAACCTATAAATAGCTTCAATTATTTAAACATCAGATAGAAATATAATACAAGAACTAATATAAAATTTTTGCAGCATTGCAAAGCTCTCCTCTTATACTTTTTCTTGTAAAACATTTACTTTATATATTTTTTTTAATATAATAATAATAATAATAAATTATTTTTATATACGCACTAGATATTGTAAATTCTACTCAAAGACTATAGTGGAACGTTTTTGATAGATCGCTGTCTTGATCGAACATTTAAGTCAATCGATAGTGGAATCAAAAACGATCGTGACTCGTTGGTAGAGCTTGAAAGCAAAATAATATCACCAGTCATCGAAGACAATGGCGCCTTATACGTGCATCTGACTACGCGATGCCGACGCTGCACAAAGTATCGCGTATTTCTCCCCGCAAACGAGCAAACAAACAGATACATAGGGCAAATCTACACGGTGTGCTTAACTGAATCGTCTATCGATCCTTTTGTAACGCAGATAACAATGGCGCATCGTAGAGTTAAAGGAATGGCAATAACTTACAATTAGATAAAATTGTTTGTAAAATCTACATTTAAATTGAAATTTGAATTCTAAAAATCAACATCTACTGATTTTTCGAAAAACGTGTTAATTTTAATACACCATGTGAAAAAGAACATCTTCTTGATATCTCGCTTTTGACCATTTTTTTATCCATTTATAGTTCAAACTATTTTCTTTAATGCATCAATATACTTTCAAGTTTCTAAGACAAATACTTGCACTTTATTTTGAAAGAAATTAAATGTATTAATTTAATTATCTTTAAAATTTTAAGAAATTTACATGGAGATAAATCAATTGGGCACGGAATACCCTTAAGGATTGACATGTTAAATACTTTTATAAACATCTGATAAGAAAAGTTTCTTTTTTGCTGTAATTATTTTTGCGAAAACCGAGTAATTTCATCAAATAGTATATTAAGATATAAATCTAGAGTATATGTGCGTAATTATTTAAAGAGAGATAGGCTTTCCTACACCACACGAATCGATGATAAATAGTGAGTGAATTTCATTAAGAGTTGTTTAATATTATTCATTTGATACGTGTTTGATTAAATTGATACTCGACCCTTTCCGAGCACCCTGTATATAAGAGAATCGAAGACAAAAGTACGGCTATCTCGCTTGATCCAATGTCACGCGTGCAACCTGCGTGCATTTCTCACGGTGCGACAAAAGGCTCGTGTGTGTGCCGTAACGGTGCCGTTTTGGTCGAATGCACGTTAGACGATAGCACTTACAATCAGTAATCTATGATGACAATTAGACGAATACCCTCACAAACTTTAACAGCTGTTTGTACTAAGAAATCTGATAATGTGTTATAATAGACATAATTATTGCGCGTTTGATACATTTCATTTAACAGCAAGAGGAAAATTATGTCTATTGTAGAAAAAAATCTATACCAGATACTGCGACGTTCATAATTTTTTATAAATAATATTATAAATAAACAAATTTAATAATTAGCCCTTGCGGCCATATTGTTAAATTCCTTCAAATAGACAGATCGTTGATTTGATATATTGACTCATCCATCACTACAGAAATAGGCCGCAGGTGTCTGCTTGTTACTATACGAAAAGATAATATATCAAGTTTGATATTACGCAGTTATGCAACCGTCACACTTTCTATCTAGTCAAATCTTTTCAAATAGAGAGACCGGTTCGTTTGTTGACGTGTCCGTCAACCTGTCAAGCTTAGTGAAATATGTCGCAGGTGAGAGACCGGTAAGTACCGGTATTTTCACGGACGATTAGCGATGTCGATTGCATCCGCGTAACTCGGGACCGAGTTACGCATTAACGCAAATATCGCTGTAATTGGCGACGACGCGTCCGTCGCGATTAATACCGATAGCAGCAGCAAATATAACCGGCGACAATTTATTTCCGAGGCGGTCAAGCAGCGCGTATCGCGCGTAATACTTTGGATTTATTTGCTAAGCCGGCCAAGCGTTACTCGGCATCGCATAATATCGATACTTGAAGACATTATTAAAATGTATATTACATGGAAATTTATACTTAATACCCGTATGTGCATCCCCTGGAGCTTTCACGTGTATAGTATCTCGAAAATACACGAGCAGGCCCCGAGCGCGAATCTAATTAGGTCACGTGCATATGCATCTTAATTTAATTCGATCGAATCAAGTCTAAACAAGGAATTACAATAATGTAAAAAAAAATATTAAGCATAATATACCACGGTGCAGATAACGTGTAACAATAAATAATTATTAATAAATAATAGTTACTGACCGTTTTTCTGCATTAATATGTAAATAAAGGAATATGTGTGCTTATTACAGGAACTAATATATATATCTAATTTAGTTTATTAAATTTTTAAAAATAAAATAATATATTTTGTCTAATCGCACATTTAAAATTTAATTATTCAAAATTTTACATTTTTACTAATCGTAAAATTGTTAACTAACTCTCTATAAAAAAGTATAGTTTAAATAGTTTTATCCCAATTACTAATTGATACAGATAAAATATGTGTATCGTGTATGTTATTTTTTCAAAGCATAGAAGAAAATTAGTGATTTATATTACTAGCCCATTGTTAATTTGCAAATTCCATTTATGCGGCACGCCGACCATTAATGGCATGCTTCACAGACGAATCATGCGGTGTTTCAGGAAGTTTCCTATTGACGGTAAACCGGTCGTACAAGCTCACAGATGAAAGCCATTTGTGCAGTGACACAAATGATTTTGATTAACTCGCCTTGTTACAAGCGTCTACAGCGACGTAAAGCATAATTAAGTGCACGCCGGACTCGATTGTCAATTTCCACAGATGCATTGTACATTACTTTCCACGCGTGCCTCGTGCTATCATCGGCATCACTTCTAACAAACGTATTCATATAAGCGAAAGTCAAGACCATTAACGTGATCATTTATAATCGCAAACAAATATAGTATAATGAATCTAGCGAGAGAATTCGTTAATATCAGTGAAATTGTCAAATTATTACAGCACTTCAAATTAATGCTAAAGTAAAAATTAAATCTAGAAATATATGTATAATACTTATTACATATATATATTTGACTTGTTAAAAATCAAATTCTGTGAGAAAATGTTAAAAGACAAATTTCTGAGAAGTGGTTTTTTTACAAACTTCTCGAAGGATTTTTAATGTGAAAAATTTTCTAACAAGTCATGTTTTAAAAATAAAATTTTAAGGGCAAGATTTCTTAAAAATGCTCGTTACGCGCAAAATATTTCCAAGAAGTTCTCTTTAAAGACGAAGTGTACGGGATTAAAGAAATCAATTGAGATAAATATCGGAGGTACTTTACGATGAGTTTATGAGTTAACTTTGCGAAGACTCGACGTTTCGCTTCGCAAAAACATATGTTCATTAAATTACGTGAAATTTGAATACGTCACATTTTTCACATAATACACAAGATCAAACGCGTAATTTTTCATTATAAAACATATTTTTTTGCAACGTATTTTTCACAACAAAGTTTCCTTTGCTATTCTTTTTTATATATCTTAACCTACTTTATTCGTATAAAAGCGTGACGCGAGTCTCAAAAGATATTTCCTAATTAGACCGAAAGCTCTTTTCTGCGCTGTCGTAAATGTCGGCAACATGCACCTGTTTCGACTTCAAAGTTCACATAAAGTGCATCTTTAAATATCCACAAAAACGGTCGGTTCTAATTAATGAAACCAAATTATTGCACATGTTACCAAAACCCTGCCATTTTGCTTCTGATATTACATAAGCTGATCAAAAAGATACGAACAAATTAACAAAACCAGTTTACGATGGCAGGTAGCAAAAAATTGAGCAAATAATAGGATTTTATTTCTTAAAGAAATGAAAAAACTTACCAAAGAATTATTCTTAATTAGTCACAGATGTACGAAAGAACACAAAGTATGACAGTTATAATTTAATTTTCAACAGTTTACGGAATTAACGAATATTTTCAAGAGATTAACTAACGCGTTCTCTATAGCAACTTTGTGTCGTATAGATAAATGTCATATAAATTTCAACGCGAGGCGCACGATTGCACGTTTGAAAAAAAGTGTCATGCCAAGATAAATGAAAAATACCGCTGAAAAACGCGCGTTCCCGTCGCGATTCCTGTGTCGCCAAAGGACAATCGTCGATCGATTTCAACATTCCGGTGTTTACGATCGGCGATAGCTCACACGATAGCTCACGCTCTCGCGAGGTAGAATTCCGTGACGACACAGTTAAATGTCGTTCATTACGAACATACGCCGGGAAATGGGCATCACGGGCCTCGCCGAGTGAGCGAGTACCGCTACGTCTAAGGTCGTGGTACAACGAGGAATGCATGATCACGAGGCCGAAAGCTTCATTAAGATAAATCTCGATATGCGCGCGGCCGCTACGTGTCGCGTCGGGTCCGTTTGTACCATTCTTGGTCGAACTTCTCGTGCGTTTTCAGCGCGCTAATCGCAAAGCTGGCCGACCGCAGAGTGGTGTTAAATGTACAACCCCATGCGTCTGGGAATGTTCATTGATTTATAGACTATTTGTGGCGATGCCTACCATATTGAATTTAAAAAGAAATAAATTCAAGGACGTAATGAAGCCTGTCGAAGCATATAAAGTAGCCCGCAAACGGCCACTTTCTTTATTCTCCCTTTCTAGGGACGGTAACGGCGAAAGTGGTTTTATACTTCAAATCATAGTAATCGCATTACTTTCTGATGCAGCGCAAATATCATTCTTTTTTAAGTGAACCATAAAAAAGTTGTAAATGTTCTATTTCAATTCTCGTTTCGAAATTAAGATTTCATTTTTATATCATCGAATTATTGTAAGTTCAACACATTAAAATAGAAATAAAATTGAGCCAGTTACAATAAAAGCGAAAGAGCGACGTTACCAAAACCGATTATCAATTCTAATAACATTCAATCCGACGCGAGCACTCAAAACTTTTCTACGACAAGCGTAAAACAAAAAGAAGTCAAATCGTAGGATAAAAAATATCGAGTCGTAAAGTCTTAACAGACAAAAATCGATACGACAAACCGATTAGATAACTAGATCGTATAATTATGAAAAAATTTACTTCAAGTAGCGCGTAGTATTTATTCAAATCGTATACTTGATTAGAACGGGGCGAAGACGCACCAAGCTAGATTATGAGATCAATTCGACTCCGCTCCATGTTCTACAGTAGAGGAAAAGAGAAAGAAGAAGAGAAACGACAAAGAGAAGTGAAGTGGCGGTGAAAGCAGGAGGGTGGGTGTGCCGCAGAGTTGTAGAGGATAACTCGGATACCTTGTACAGAGCTACCGGCGTTTAACTTCTAATTGAATTGTGAATCCCAATGCCAGAGAGCGGCAGCACGGAAAGACCTGGCAGTTAAATCAACTGTGTGAAGCGTCTAATTGAATTATCAATCCCCGGTATGGAGGAGGCACCGAAGAAAAGCCAGAAAGATCTGCGATCGAGGTAACCGGATTAGCGCGAAGAAAAATCGTACGCGGGGGAGGAAGGCTCTTGGCTTGGCAGGACAGAACAGGAGCCGAAGGGGTTAATTGCCCATGGATTACAAGGATGTAAAACCGAATGTAAACGTTGATGAGAGACGTGATTGTGCGATGGAAGTGCTGTTGTGAGGAACGAGAGGAGAATGTAGCGGCGCGCCTTTGCATATTTGCGTCTCGCATTGCCTGAGTTCTCTAAAAGTTTAATGCGAATTTTTCATTCCTACAATGGGTCGATGAGGAATTCCGGAATGCTTGTGAGAATACTTGTTAAAAGAACTGATTGTGTTAGGCTAAAAATTGATATCTGCAATTTCTGCACTACTCTGCCTATAGAAAAAAAGTGTAAAAGAATGCTGCTGAATACATTTATAAAATCAAGTTGGGTAAAATATTCAATTAGATCTTTTACAGTGTTGCAAAAAAAGCTTAAAATAAATTAATTTGATAAAAGTTAAACGTTTCACTAGAGAGAGTAGGTACCTGAAACATCGAACTATAATTTCCATTTTTATTTGCGTATAAATCGATACCAAACAAAAAATATAATAAAAAATAACGATGGATATTTGACAACTCTGTCCTAACTGTCGTAATAGTTATCGATATAAATTTGTATATGTCTATTTCTATTAACTTTCTTCCTTGTCCTTATTTCTTTCTTATTGTTTTCTCATTAAAACTTTTAAATTTTCCAATTAATTCTAAACGTGTAATAAATAACTAACACCAACAATTACTGATAACTATTGCCGCGATTTATGTCGTGGCACTGCAAACTGTTAGATACTTGCTGCTAGAGTAAAACAAAGTTTTAGGATCGAAAGTCGAGTGTAAGCGGCTTGCCGTGTGTGGTAACAACTCTCACGCTTCCGGGTAATTAATCAAATCCGGATCCGGCGCAGAAGGTAAACTTCAATGGACGAACGATACGTTGGCGCCCGTGAAAATATCTTAACCGCATGCGGAAACGAGAGTACAATCCGTCTAGACGACGCATTTAGCTCGCTAACTTGCGGTAACACAAAATACGATTTGCGTTTGAGTACTCTATATGCACTCTATGTATTTCATTACACATAACAAGGACAAATATAAAAAAAAGCTTTTTAACAAATATAAAATGTCCAAAAAATTTAGTTTACATTAATTTTGTCAATTTTTTGTCTTTTCATTCTGTACATGTTAATAAAATTTAATTTTTTTGTAAAGTTCAAAATAAATAATAGTAAATGTTTTTATATTTAACATTTTTTCCATTTCCATGTTTTATTAATATATTATAATTAATCACAATATAGTTAGTATATAGTTAATATCGTTTATATGTATTTATTAATTTGTAATTGCAAATATCAATTTCTTCACGACTAATTTTATAACAAAAAAAACATCTTGCGTAAACTTTTTTATTGTTAATTTTATTATTTCTTAAATAAAATTAATTCCATAAAATTCTTAATTTTTACTGCGCTGGTCTTTCGCATCCGATTTTTTATGGCAAACAAAAATCGTTGGTAATTCAAGAAGGGCGGAAGCGAAGAGGAAAGAGGAATTAGCACGCACAAAATGTCTCGATGAAACTGGGTTTCCCGGTTTGCTGGGCGGATTAAAACTGCAATTATATGAAAAGAACAGCTCACCAAGAAACGGCCATTGAATGCGAGCGTAAAATTAAAATAATTTAGCCGCGGTTCTGCGGCATCATCATCGACGGCTTAATTCACCCTTCCAAAAGAAACAAAGAAAATAAAGGGAAGGAAATCCATTTCTCCTCCGACAAATTAAATCCAAAATTCGGGATTCAGGATTCATCCAGGGCAAAATAATATAAAATGTATTAGCATTAAATAAAGACAACGATAACATGTGATGTAAGAAGTTAGATGAGATACGAACGGAATAATGCAAGAGACGACTTTCCTGAAGACAGGAAAGATAGCGTAACCTTTTACAAAAGTGACGATAATAACAGGAAATTGAGATTGCGTCTCTAACAATTTATATTCAATTTCCATATATACTCGTTCGATCGAGCTATTTCGCAGGAAAATAAAGGAGGTAAAGAAGAACGCGAGTGCGAAGGGTGTAATCTCGTGGGGGATGGACCGCAAAATAAATGCGCGCGTCTCCGAATTTTCAAGCCAACTTTTGTCAAACCGGTCACGTAGTCCATGACACTCGGCATATGAACTATCGGCCGACATCAAGCAGCTCGCCAGGCACCCGTAACTCCCATCAGAGCCACCCCCTTTCACACATACGCGCGCTCACACAGACGAACATTCTCCCCGCGGCACTTTGCTCTCGAGGATATAAGCGGACGAAACGAGTTTCACCCTCAAAACGCTCGAGGGTAAGAATGGAGAGAGCAAAGCGGCACGATCCGCGATTCCACGTAACCGGGGAAACTTAAACGAGATAAGTCCCGCCGGCCGCTATTTCTCCGCAAGAAACGAGAAAGCGCAGCGCTCGCGAAAAGTTACTCGCGCGAGTCGTCTCGCTGAATGCAACATGGAGAAGTTACACGGTCGATAGCTGTTTGGATATTCTTTTTTTTTTATAAAGAAAACGCCAAGATACGATAAGATATTGTGATTATGTGTACAAAATATATACTTGTAGAATACCTTTAAATGTTACGGTTGTTCATTCAAAAATTGAAGTAATTTACATAATTTAGAAATTAATACATAAAATACTTGCAATTGCAACCTTGGACAAACTACGATTACGAAAAGATTTGGATCTTCTGTCGTTGCTCACGAAAACAATTAAACTTGTTTTTACGTTAGATATAAATTAAAAATAACATGCTTATTCCAATTATAATTTAGAAAACTATCTTTTCATTTTCAACATTTTTATGAAAAATAAATATAGTCAAAGAATTCCTCTAAATTTTCATTTTTCCCCCAAATTCAATTTAATTAAAAAAAACATTTTCTACGAATTTCACAACTTTGGCATCGAATCCTTGAGTCATCGAAATCAGATGACCACGAAAGGCGTCGAAGTTTCAGTTGAACGTATTTGAAACTCGTTAGTAGTCGAGCGGAGGATGGTCCATGTAAAGAGAAAAAGATAGGACAGGAAGAGGTGGAGAGAAAGTCCCAGGCCTCGGAATCGCTCATTTTGGAAAAGCCTTAACACAATCTAAACGGGGATCAGCTTGCGTTCCGCCCGAATGCATTCAACAACTCGTCGCAGTCGTCGTCGTCGTCATGGTCCTCGTCCTCGTCTCTGCGCCCGTTTGACAGAAGCCGATGCATTCCGCGCGACATCGCGACTGTCGTCCCGCTCTGCTCGTCTCGTCTCCCCTTATTTATTGCCGCAGGATCCCAAGCGAACCGGACAAACGGATCGATGGCCCGACGAGAGAGAGTCTCTCTGCGAATCCCCGCGCACGAAGCCCGGTATTTGGCATGTGTGTATTCAAATCCGTCTCGGCGTCCGTTCGCGACGCAACGCGAGACAGGCGGCGGCCTCGCGACGTTGATTGAATTAAAAATAGCTGGGCAGGGCTTTGCAGACCGTCTGATAGTCGCGATTGCATGCCATTCACAACTCCTAATTAGGCACCGTTCGTGAAAACACCATTCTTTCCAATATGGAAAGAGTATATGCTTATCCTGAGCAAAAGTCGCTTTGCTAACCGTCGATGAATAAAAATTAATTTCTACGTATCGAAATTTTTAATTCGCTGTTAAATAAAAAATGGTTTTCTTGAAAGAAATTAAAATATATCTTTCTCTTTATTTAAAAAAAAAATATTAAAATTGCATAATTGCGATAAAAAGCGTAAAAGGTATTAGATTTGTAAATTATTTTATGTATGTAATCGCATACATAAAATAATCTATAAAGGTTTTTTTTATAAAACCTGGCAAATAGAATTAAGATGCAAAAAGTAGAGAACTTTTGCAATAAAATTATTATATGCTAGCCGGCATAAGAGACAGAGAAAAGATTAACTAAATTCCAATTAAATAAATGTTCTTGGACCGTCAATTCGACTTTCCAGTCTCGCGAAGGGAGAGCTCGCCGCGTCGGTCGAAATGGAATTATGACTCGTCGGTCTGTACGTCGGGACTCGTAGTTACGCGTCCAATCGAAAATACCAGGAACGTGGAAATTCAGAAATCGGCGCTAACGAGCGGATATTGCGTCAGGCAGCAATCAAGGAATTAGTTTCATTACGCCGTCTAAGGGTACTCCTCTGTGATCAATTCGAAAACTGACACATTCGGACAAATACGTTCGAATGGTCGCGCTGGCTGTGTATTTCGCCGAGGAAGGAGAAGTACCAGAGAACCGGGGTACAGGGGCAGGTGAGGAAGAGATCAAGTCTCGATAATTTAATTATCCCAACGCCGGACACGATAGATATAGGGTCCTTGCCGTTCGCGACAACGTGGAATTGACTGGCGTCGGAATTTCCACTCTGAACTTTCAAATGCTCAGGACGCATTGGAATTTATTTTCTTCCCTATTAGATCGCTATTATCGTCGAACGTCGGGATACCAATAAAAAAGTTTCGAAAGCATTTGACATCTTAAAAACGACGGAGATACTGATTTCCATTTGGAATTCCTATCAGGTATCTTTTTCTACTCCTTTCCATTTTCGTAATGTTATAATAATAAAAAAGCAATTAATCTGTAATAATAATAAAATGATTAATCGTAAAATACTTTATGTAACTATATCATGCAGAGACACGTGCGATAGCTGAATCTATTGGGTGAATATGGGACTCGAGCAGAGAAGATATAGGTTTCTTCGTCGTCATCGCCCTTCCATCTCGATTTATGTTTTCCATATATTATCTGCACAGCATTCCTTCTCCCTTTTTCCCTCGTAAACTGATACCCTACAAGCATCAGGAAAATAAACACGTTGCAATGGCTGTCAAAGCCGGCATGCAGTCACGTTTTGCACCCTCCTTCGCGCCTTTCGACGAACAAACGGAGGGTTAATAAATTTTATATAGTCGAAGAGAGCCGCGACACACACACACACACACACATGCACTCTGTCTCTCCCTCTTTTTTTCTCTCTTGCTCTCTGCATACGCAAAGTCGCAATATGTGTAAGCACAGTTGAAATATGATATCACAAAGCAATTTTCTCAATAAGTAGCATTAACAACCTAAAATGTTATGAGAAAATTTGGGGAATTTTAGACAAAGTAAATTGTTATAGGTACATGAAATATACCGTTTTTTTCTTCTTGCCTAGACTTGCCTAATTTTTCGATTAAAATATGTCTTTACATGTTTTTCATGTGTTTCGATTTATAAGACATTGAACTATACTTCACGAACGATGTTGTTAAAATCCTAAAAATCTAAAAATTATACAAATCTAAAAATAATATTATTAAAATATCAAAATAACTATGTAGCTGCTTAATTGTTAGAGTCTTGGGACTTTTTGCAACAATGCCCATCGTGTTTGAGTATTTTATAAAATTATTTTAATTCAACTGAATTATTTTTGATCTGTATCTAGTTAAATTTTTCCAGCCAAATCGTTCTTTCCGTGTATGCACGTTCTTAAACGAAAATTCTCCTCTCGCACACGAGCCTTTGAATTTATACTACAATCATTATCCGTAAAAACGGGAGAAAGAGAAAAACATGGAATGATGACATTATCGGCCGCGCCAGAATAATAGATGAACCGTGAAAATATGTTTATCCCGCAGGCGGCTCCCTCGCGAATTGAACTTTCCAACTTTTTTTTATTGTTTATCTGACGCGCGAACTTTGCTGGAGGGCTAGAAGCCCTTCGCCAACAAGTAGTTCGTTTGTCCGTCGGGACAGGAGCATCGGGGGACTTTCCAAGCGTCTTGTACCAACCACCAGATTAGCTGCCACGTGTTTCATGATGTCATTCGGTATGAGGAGAGAAGAGATGTTTCACAAGCTATAAATGTTTTCACGATGATTTACATTCAAAACAACACGATCGTTCTTGCTCGACACACAAATTTTGTTTACCAGTGAATAAAAGACTTGGCTATTTAATATATTTATTAAAATTAAACCACTGAGCATAAAATTATGATTTACTTGTAACATAAAATTCATATTTCTTATCAGTATTATATGTAAGAGTATAATATAATAAATTAAAATCTTATACTTTGTAACAATTGTAAATTCAAAGAAAATATTTTAAATTAATCAATACAAATTTAATCGTTTATGCTTGATATTTTACAGGTTCGTCAAAATTACTAGTTTAAACATCCAAGGATTAATGGAGATTTCTAGAAATCAATTTAATTATGCGAATTACTTTTCTCTTGAATAAATCCTGTCCTTTCTGTCCTGATTTCCGTGGATAATGGTACACCGACGAGAAAAGTCCCGAGAACGGTGATGTAATTCGCGGGCAAAAGACTCGTGGAACTACTTGCGAATATTGGAACGCAGAAACGGACTTTTCTCCGGGACGCTCGGCAGGTTCAAAGACCGCGTCCTTCCATTTGTTACGGTCTATCCAGCGTTTTATGAGGAATTTAATATGTCCGTCCGGAGGGATCCCCTCCCGAGATGGGATAATAACTGCGGGTGTCTGGGCTGCGCGGGTATACACTTACAGATATAAATTGTAAGATTGCAACAGAGCGCGACGCGGATATAATAAACGGCACATCCGAAGGCGCGCGCTTGCATTTCCCTCGCCGTAAAATTTCGTCGCATCGCTTAAATCACGCGCTTTCCTCTCGCCCATAAAGCTATTTTCTGTGTCTCTGTAAAGGATCATTACTTCATTATCCCGACTAATAAAACCGTCTCAATCATTGTTACGCATGAAAAACTATCATTTAAATTAAATCATTTTACTAAATTTATTATTTATTTAATATCGCACTGTAATTGTAATGTGTGTTTAATAAAATTTATTGCATTATATTAATATATTCGACATAAAGCAAAGCAAAATAGAGTTTGACTTATTCTTGTGAGACTATTTATATATGTTTTTTCGAACTGCACACCATTATTTTCGATTTTGAAATATAATTCTTAAATTGAACCGAAGTAATTATAACCAAAGTTATATTGATAATTTAATAATACTAATGTTAATAAACATTTATTATAGCAATAAAATCTCTCTCTTAAAATATTATAAAGAATTTCATAATTTAAAAAACTAAAAAAAATATATTTATTATATTAAAAATATATAAGAAATAAACACTTATATTCTCCATTGACCTTTTTCCAATTTTAATTATATTAAAGTGATTAAATCCGCATTTAAATTTTAATAACTTCAAATGTATTTCATTGACGTTTTTATTTTTCTAATATGAAGATTCTATAAACGTTCTTTAACGTCAATCGTCAAGTAAGGATGAGATTATATTTAGCCGTAAGAAAGAAATACGAATCTGTTTTCTTTCTCAATAGAAAAAATAGAAAATAAGAATAAAACGTTGGTAACTCATGGGCGCATAACAAATAACGATACGGTATACAGAATAAAACACATGAGTTAAGAAACGCGATCAACGTAGCTGGAATTATTAACACCGGCATTTATCACTCACGCCATGTCTATTCACAGCGTAAATCACCGTTGATCTATGCTCCAGCGAAATGTATTACATAAACATGATTATTGCGCAAGGGCAATTGCTATTGTATTTTCGAGGCGAGCGTCACGATTTGCAATGATTCCGCGAAATTAGCCGTCAAGCAAATCACTAACGATTGAAAGTTTCTTACTTCTATCACTCGCACGATCGGTTTCGACAACGTCGACTGGTTTCGATTCTACACCTTCCTACCTAAAAGGAGATTCTCCTATGGCTATGATAGGCTACTAGATATCACATATAAAGCAACGCGAACGTCAGTTATGTCGTTAACGGCGATACATCGCGAGTGGTTGCAGAAAGTAAAGCTGGTATTCTTACATCATGACGGGAATCAAAGGGGAGCGCGCAAGGTGCGACGACCCACATTCTGCGCGGTGGCATTTTTGAAAACCTTAGAGGAAAGAGAGAGGAAGAGAGAAAGGGAGACAGAAAGAGAGAAAGAGACACCGACCAGACCGATCGAGCTCGCGTACACACCGCGCTCGTTAAGCGGCGCAGCGCGATTCCTCGAGATATCGTGCCGGTCTTAAATCAAGTCCCTCTGCCGCCCGACTGCTGACTGACTTTGAGCAGAGTCCACGGACCCGTACACACGTAAAACAAAAGAATCGTTAACGTCCGCCGGGTCCGGCCGGCGCGGCGCAGGGCTTCGCGGCGCGCGGCATTCGCATTCAAATGAGCTATTGCCCATTGCAAAAATGACGATGGGATCGAACAAGCGAGCGCAACCGGTGTCCGCGTGCAAAGCGCCGTAGAGAAATGAGATACCGGTTTGACGATTGCGGGATCGTCTGTGCAAGTTCCACGCAATATATTTGTGACGGTTGAAAATTGGTCGATACTCGAAACAGAACAGCTGATTTTGGGAAATGCATGTGAACACCGTGTAAGTACAAATTATACAAATTTATGCTCGTATAAGAAACATATATCTTCAAAATTATTAAGTTATATAAATAAGATTTGTTTCTATCTTTTATAATAAGCGCAATTATTTATTTTTGATAAATCTGAAATGGTTTCAGTAACAAAAAAATTATGATCAGAAAATCTTGACATATAAATGTCGCAGGTTTTATATTTAAAAAGAATTAGTCATCAGAATTATCGCGTAATTTTTTGAGATTTTAAAATACTGAAAAGCTAAATTAAAAGCTAAATTAAAATAGTGTTTAAAGGTCTGAGACAAATGTGCAATCTGTTTTCAAAAAATTTTTTAATATTAAAATTTAATATTAATATTAAAATTGGTAAAATTTTGATCGCAATTTTCCAATTTTACTACTATCGATACTCTTCAATAAACAGCATAAAATAAAATAAATAATACAAAATATAAAGCTGTTATTATATCTAGCCACAATATAACTGAATCATTGTTAAGTTATATTTTATAAATACATATACATGTTCATATATGTGTATATTTGTATGTATATATATATATATGTATATGTATATATGTATATATATGTATATATATGTATATATATGTATATATATGTATATATATATATATATATACATATATATATACACACATAGAATTTCCAATATCAATTAAAGAATCAAGCACTCATGTGTTGAGCATTAAATATAAAAAAATAAAAATAAAAAAATATCGTGCATTTTAAATTTTATTTTATTTTTAAAATAAATGTATTTGTTTCAAAAACATACGTTTTTCTATCTAATATAACACAGATTAAAATGCGGAAAAATTCACAGTTCCACACACTTCCTTTTTAAAACAAAAATTCACATTGTATAAAATTTTCCGAGTTAATCTCGGGTAAAAATGTTGGCTACTGTATTAGTTAGAAGAACCAGGAGGATAACGCGAGGACGAGCATAGGAGTCGAAAACGTTCTTCAGCGATCTATTCGCTATTATCCGGAACGATCCGCGGTGGTCCATTTAATTTAATCCACGCAATCGTCGGCCCTCGCGAGTTAGCTAGGATGGGTAAAAAGGGTGGTTGAATGGACGATTCACGCCGCTCTATGCCATGTACAGAGAGCCCGGGATGGAGTAGTAGTCGATGGCGCGGCGGAATTGGCCGGTGCTCATCTCCGCCTGGAAGCCAGCGCGCCTCCGAATATGATTAGCATATGCATGAGCCGACGGACCGACCACCGACCAGCCAACCAACCCCCTTCCGCGAGCGAGCGAGACTGACCGCGCGCGTATCAGCGTCAGTATTCTCCAGTCACCATCCCTCATCGTCAGTATGTGAGCGCAGGGCCGCCTACGCGCGCTCGAGGAACCCTTAATCAAAGTTGGTCTCTTTGTGAACTCCAGATTAACCCTAACATCGCCCAAAGAGGAGCAAGTATTTTGCATGATAAGGCGGAGTAATTTACATTATCTTATGTAATAACATAATGAAATTTTTTGCGTATTAGAATAGGTCGGACCTATTACTGACGTCGTGATCTTTAGTCTATTACGAAAATTGAAATATGAAAGAGAGCAAGACGAAATATAACCTTTGTAATTTAAATTCTAGATATACATATACAATGAAATAAGAAAAAGAAAGTTTGCTTTCTCATTTCTAATATTTAAAATCAGCTTTGAATAATTTTTATTATTTGTATTGCTACGTAATTTGAGGTCTTGTTACAAAGTAATCCTAAAATTAACGTACTTATAAGTAACAAGAACGTTTTAAATACTACAATTGATAAATCTTTTAGTCAAAGTTTATATAAGATTTAAAAATTAATTTTAACTTTTTTTTTTAAAAAGGATCAATGATTTCCTGCTGCACCCCCTGTGGTAAGGGTCGGTGCTGCACATGGTTGTTTCACATACGCAGTCACTTACAAACACCAGCGCGCAAACAACGAGTTCTAGCCACCCCGCCACCATCAGAAACTTCAATAATGCCTTTCGCGTCCCTCAATTACCTCCTATTTAATTACGCCGCCGCATAATTAACGTAGCGAGAACACCCTCACCCGACGTGACGTGGCGTAGCTGTAGAGGATGATACGTGCCGCCCCGTGACGGTCACCTCAATAAAACGAGACTCGAAATCATAGATTCTTATCAAGTAGATGAAAGTCGAGAAGTAACAAAAGTTTTGCCTTAGATTCACTTAGAAAATTAAAATACTTTAGAAAATATAAAATTTAATTGGCTTTCTCCGGTAATTAATTGCTCTCTCAATAAATTAATTGTTATTTCAATTAAAAGACGATTAAAGTCAAATAAATGCGCCGTTCCGGTTAATATTGTTAAGGCATATAATAAACTTAAACTGTTTCATACGTTATTCGCCGCTTATTCTAAAAATAAGCGGCGAAATGGTAAAGCGTTCCGCAAGCGTCGCTTCTTCAGCAACTAATTCTGGGATCAGGGAAAGCAGAAATTTATTGAGTGTCTGGTACACACGATATACAAGATCGCTAGTCTTTCTCCGCGGAATACGACGCGCATGCATTTCTACGATGCAGCTTGGGAAATCGCGTACGCTCCATAAAACTTTCAGGAGGTCTCTCCTTCTCGGTTGCATAATGCACCCCAGAAACGGGCGGCCGGCCGCTGCTGTACCGAATCGAGGACTTTCTCACGTATCTTCCGCGGAATCTCACCATGCTTCTCGTATACGCGTATAATGTAATCAACTCGACCTGTGCACGAGAATTAAGACGTTCAAATCAGCACGCTTAACTCGAGACAATACGTCTCGTATTCTATCTGCAGGAATTTCGTGATCACAAAGAGAGTCTCGCGAGAAGAGGGAAGAAGAGTTTAATAAATGCACTGCAGCCTCTCTTTTCGATAGTTTTCGAAAAGCGTCACGACCAAAGAAATACACATCGCACAGATCTGAGTGCGCATTTGGATCTGCACTAACTGCATTTACGATCACAGACGTGTCGGACCGGAGATGTACCGCGCGGGTCCTCGAATAAATGCAGAACGCGGATCATCGGCGATCACCCGAGTGTATAGTGCTCCAAGCGAAGATCGATTAAAAATCGAAACGCGTAACGTATTCCGGGAGCGGTAGCGGCGCGGAACTGCATTACCGGGCCAGCTAGTGCACGGGGCGCGGGGACGAGAGTTAGCGCGGGCGGCCTCGTAACGGGAAACGATTGGCCTTTAATTGCCCACATCTGATCGGAAACGAGCCGCGTTCCCTGCCCTTCGCCACTTCGATAGGGCAATAATGAAGGCAACCGGCTAAACGGAAAGCAACGTCGTTACAGTAATACGGCTAATGCCCGGAGTTACCGAAAACAAGAACCCTTTTTCGTCTCCCTCCACGCACCCTCCGAAATTGCCACCCCGGGAAAAGACCTTGCAGGAAGTTACGTACGATGGACGGCATTCCGACGCAGCTCGGAAATTCGCAATTTCGTTATATGTATTTGTAAGGCGGATTCGTTAGATTCGGAAGATACTAACTTTGGAAGATAAAGAATGCAACAAACTGCATCTAAGCTACTTTATTGCACGCGTTAATTAATAAATAACTGAATTTAATTATGTATCTGTTTTTATTAATTAATTTCTCACTAACGATACAAAATTTACTTTATCACATGCACGATTATCAACAAATTTAAAGTTTAAATCGGTAATTAATATTGAAAAATAGTACACAATGTATATAATTAGCTCTCAAAACGCAATTGAAGCTTTAAAATAATTTTTTGTTTCGGTTACACGACGATCTTTTGGACATTAATCTCGATCTCATTTCGTCGCAGTTTTATATTCACCACACGAAAACGCGAACGCCATTCCCCATTCCGTAGAACGCGAATTAAGCGGACGCAAAGCACTGCAACGATGTAAAACAACGAGATATAGCGACAACTCTCGAACCAACATCGCCGTCGTTGGCTTGTCCTAATCCCATCTAATCGATACGAAAGTCGCGCGCTTACTCAATGTCACCGACAGGGTCGACGTCGACAGGGAACTTTCGACACAACCGTAGGACGCCCTGTTCCCCCATCGCCACCGCCGACGACGACGTCGTCGTCGTCGTCGTCGTCGGCATCCTTCTGTTTCCTGCGGCGCGCAAATTTAGTAAAGTTTCACTCGCGAAGCCGTCGCGTCGACGTACCTTCCAATTCCCTCCTTCTTCTCCTCATCAACTACGCCGGAATCAGATTGCTTCCGCCGAATCTCCGTTCTTCGAATACTTCGCGGGTGCCGCGACGTGGCGCCGGTACATCTCTTTGAAATTCCTGCGCGCTACGCTTCTAAGTTAATCTAAGTCACTATCAGTCCTGCCGATGACTTCCGGAAAGTCTTTCGTCGCGGACGAGGGTATCTTCCGAAGGGTCTTCAGTGGGGCCGAAGGGCGATAGGGATTGGGAACGAGCGACAAGGAATTAGTGATTTGCAGGCAATAAGAGAGCGCGGAGTTGAGTAATCAGGAAGTTGACGAAGTTTAATGACATCCGATCGATACCAGGTTTTGCAGAACTGATCGGACTCGATAATACGAATAAAATGAAATGGATGTAAATGAATATATTATATATGGGAAACTATAGAAGTACCTGAAAATTTAATTAGACCTGGAAATAATTTTGTTGGACTATCAAAATAATTATATAGGACGCACAAGCTGCTTGCTAAAATATCAAAACTTTTTGCGGCATATTCAGAACGTCCTATATAATTATTTTTATTTTAATAAAATTATTTTACACATTCCCGTTAAATTTTTAGATACTTTACTAAATATATTCTTTTCATGAATGTAAATGTACTTATATATACATATACATATATATATATATATATATATATATATATATATATATATATATACATAACCCAAATATACAAATAATATCTTCAAATTCCACTAAAAAGTAACTCCTTAAGAGATATATTATTTTAGAAAACAGAAAATTAATAATAATATCATAATAAATTCTTATGAAAGATTAAAAGCATTTAATATTATGCATGTGTTGTATTAATACTCTCTGTTTATATGTTAATATTAAAATATAAAAGTCATGCATAATAAATTAAATTTATAAAATATGTGTTAACAGTTTCCGTAGCTATATTTATATGTTATATAAATTCCTAATAACATTATCACTAATTTAAAAAAATACTATTAATATTTCAAAATTATATGTTCGTAAATAATTTATTGAATTTATGTGTGTACAAATATATTCCATACAGCAATTTGCTAAAAATGAGCTGCCTTTTAAATTGATCTCAATTTTTAATCACATATTATGGTGCAGTTATTATTATGAAACAAAAATATTAAACTTATATATTACATTAAAATATTTTTGCGAAAGATGTTTTTAATTCATATTAGTATTTATAATTATTATGTGCGTTTAAATCCACTTTAAAGATTTTTTAAATTTTTATCGATGACAAAAGTCATTATTATATTTTATTATGTATTATTTACACTACATACACATACATATTGATCTATATTTAGGTATTTCACACATGTATATGTGTCATCTAATAAAAGCTTATATTTCACGTAAAAAGCAGAAAGACATAACGTAATGATCTCAATCCTTCAAATCTACTTACTTTCGATCTTTTTGCACGATTGAGTGTCAAATTATCGATTGTGGCATGTATTTCTAAATCGAAGATCCCTTTATCAGTATCGAGCAGACTACCTGAAAAGGTAATCTGCGCCGTTGTCCGGAAAAAGCACTGTCGATGCAAATGGAAAATTGATTGAAAAGTGGTAGCTTAACCGCTTTGATAGACTATCGATCGACAGAACACGCAAAGATACCGTTTTGGCCTGGCTACACTCGTAATTGTCTCGCGAGATTGGCATACAATTTCCGTCCCAAAAAAGTGACTTTTTTCCGTCTCTTTCCCTCGTTCTCGCCAACTATTTCACGATAACGCAACTATTGGACTTTCGAAACCTCGATGCATGCTATAAATATAGAATTCCACATCATCGTTTCTCGCACCGGCGGTGCGTGACTTAATTCGAAATTGCAATTTTAACAAAAATACACGTGCATGAGTTTCGAACTTGCGGAACAAAAACATGGTTTTATATGGAAGACCGACGTCGCACAATTCGAATGCGCTATCTCTACATTACATTAAAAATATAGACAAATCTTTTGTGTCAATTACAAGTATATATATATACAAGTTATAAATTTTTTTATATTATAATTTTATAATTTGGAAAAGTTAATACATACATTTTTCTACGTAATGTTTTACCAACTTAAAAACATTTTTTAATTAAAAAACAAGAAATTAAGCATATTATAATTATCAAAATTTAATTTAAATAAATTACATACACACACAAGTTGGTACGATTGAATATCAAGCCGATGAATATTCACGTTTTTATGCATTTGTTTTTCTCGATACGTGATACATTACGTAACCTCGATTTTCTTGACCGAATGGAAAAACGCAACCGTGAAAACACTACGAAATTATGTACCAAACGATCAAATTGCTCTTTCACCTATTGAAAAATGATTCACAAAAGTATTTTTTGTTGTGGATTTTCTGTATTCTCCTCACATACGCTGCATTATATCTAGTGTGTCTTCTCATATGTATAATATATTATCATGCTTGTTTATTGATATTTTGTGCATATGCATGACGTGATTCTATCAAAGATTATAAAAATGGTAAGCGGTAATGTGTCGTCAAGAATTATAATGTTTGTCCTTTATGTAAATTTTCTATAACAAAAGATTTGTAAAAATGTTGTGTATCCTTACTGAAACATATTAATTAAAATAATGCACTTTCTATTATAGTATTAAGGTATAAGTATATTGTATTTAAATCAATCTTTAAATCAACGTTTCATTTTCTTTTCAGTTATACAGGTTCGCAACAAACACATTACAGTAATATCACACGGAAGTATGTTCAGTCTGTCTCCCAAAATACGTTTCTGCATTTGCAAGAATTATAACGCGAAACTCATGCAACGTACCAGCCGCTTCTTTCAGCGATTGTGCAATGGACTCGAAATGCATCAGGGCATTTCATAAAAGCACGCTGGATTATATCCGGCAAAAAAACAAACGTTTGGAAAAATCCATGCCTTTGACTGCGCTGGCGCATTGTGCATTTAATCTGAAGCGCGTATCATAGTTTTTGTCGGCGAATTCCACCGATGTATCTCCGCAGTGCATGCCAGATTATTCGCCGATTCCCTTTCATTTTCCATGTATATCCACGTTGGGGAATTAATATGCGATTCTACGTATCTCCCTAATGACGCGATATCAACGTCGTACTCGAAAAGCAAACTGAACGCAGAGCTAACGCTTTAATTTGAAAATATAAAGAGAAATTCTTATAAAACCATTTTGCTAGATGAGAAACAGCTGTCAATTTTTAGAGACGACAGTATATACATTTTCATTTATTTCTTTTAACTTTATAAATAGAATATGTAGTATAATTAAAAATATGTGGTTTCCAAACATCAAATTTTATTTTTTTTCATTCGCTAGAATCAGTTATTTCGTCCATGATGTAATACATAATGAAAAAAATCGACAGCTTAAATTCTCCATCACGTTCGTTCGTTTCAACCGCGAGTTAAGGAATAAGTTTGCGAGCTTGCCCGGGGATGAAAAAAAAGGGAACCAGGCCACCGCGAGATTCTCGCCACGTTCGATTCGATTTTTTCCGAAAAGCCAAACACCGAGAGAGCGCGCGTGCGGAGAAGAGGAACTTTTAAATATCGACGTCGCACTGAATAATTCATCTCGTGTACACTCGCCGGATATTTCACCCTTCGCGAGATTCCGGATTACGAGATAGATTGCGCGGCTCGATCTTAGATCCCTCCCTTGATGCACGGAGATTAATTTAATAACGGGGATCGGCGGATGAAGTCGTAAATGAAGTTGAGGAAATTCAGTAGCTAATATCGAAACGCTTTCGTTTGTCGGCGCAAAGATTACGGTATAAGTCGTTCATCTTGATAGTAGTATAAATCTCCCCCGCATAATATTATAATCTACCGAAATAATTATAAAGTTCAAAGGTTTTCTATATGAGGGAATTATTTTATTTTCAAATAAGTAATCTACCATAAGACTAGTGCATTAATACTACATAAGCTTTGATATAGTTTAGAATAATTTAGATAGTGCTTAGATGTTAAATAAAAATCCGTTGTTCTCAATACTGTTCTTAGCGCATTAAATATATTATTTGTTTTTAACAAAAAACATTATCTATTATAAAAATCGTCAAAAGCAATTTAAAAAATATATATATATATATATCTTTCTTCTCTCAAACGTGGCTTGTGTCTTATTCCGCTCACCCTACGTTTGTGTCGCGCGTGAAAGCTCCGGTCGGTGATGCGAGGAAAAATTGAAATTTCAAAGAACGGCCGCGCCGTGACGGTCGATAGCCACTCTCCCAGCGTCAAAATTGGCGGCGATTCGAGTCACCACCTTCCCGACGACGTCGACACGCCGAGCGTCGACTGTCGAACGCACGGAACCTAAGTTCCACGCTGTGATCAAACTGGCGCGCGCGGCGTGATAAGCATCGTTTGTGCGTCTGATGGCGAGCACAGGTCGGGCACGCCACACTTGAAAGGGCTTACAACCCCTCCCATCTACACTAATTTACCGTGCAGGTTTCGCGTACCACCCTCCTCTCCCTCTTCCGGAACCCTTCTCCCCTCCCGTCGATCTGAGGTGCGTTAAGCATACATCACGTTTGTGCGTAGTCCTGTGTGTTCGCGCACAAGCTAGCTTCGATTCCGTGGTAATTTCCGGTTCGACTGACGGTGCTGCATCGTCATTGTACAAAGATGAGGAGGGGAAAGAGAGGAGGAGGCAGGGAATGGACGGCGCAGGAAATAGATAATCATCGGACGTTTAATTACTTCCTAAACGCTGCGCCAGAATTAAGTCATCATGGGCAGGAGTTAGCCGGACACGGAATTTGCGGACGCTACTTAGCGGCTGAATGACAGTTTATTATTCACCGCAACCTTTTACCAACGATTTCTTGCCAATATATAATACTATAAAGTACAATTTATAAAATCGATAACTGCCGAGAAATCGTTACTAAATGTGATATTCATGGGATCTTTTTCCGATATTTTATCGTAAAATAAATGGGACGGTAATAAAGATAGTTTTGCATCAAAAATATCAAAATGCCAATATCTTCTATAACGAGAATCTCAAATAGTGAAACTAAATAGTAAAACTAATAAATTATGTTTCCTTGAATACTTAACAACATTGCTATATTTACTTTTGTTTAAAATTATTTTTATAAACGTCACATTGCAAAGAGTATTTTTTGTAAAAATTTTTTAAAACTTGTAAAAAAACAACTTTAAAAAAAATAAAAGTTCAAATTCAGAAATTCGATCTCAATAATAATCTTCGTTGTTTTCATTTAAAAAAAAAGGTTTTCTCAGACAATTGAAGAAATATACGAGAATATCATCAAAAATAATATTAATTTTTCAAGATAAATAATATTAAAAGTTTTTCATATTCAAAGTTTTACGTTTCAAGGATAGCATTTTAGATGATTACAGATGTTTTTAAGTCACGATGGCAATTTTATGCGATCGGGCGCGTTTTCGAAGTGTGACGCTCGCGACGATGCGTCGCTAATTCCCAATTTCAAGTATGAGAAACTATAAATCGACGTGAATAGAGTTACGTACCCGAAGGGTAAACCGATCGTTGTAGATACACGCAGGTATGGATACACCGGGCGCAAATTCCTGCGCATGGCGCGTGTAAAGTCTCTAATATAATTGTCTTACGCCTGGGCACGACTTCCCGTTCGTCACGCCGCGGGATTTTCTTGTAACGATATTTCCGTGCACCCCGTTACACGGAAAGTTTGCCGCCTAAATTAAATATGACCGTAGAAACATCTTCAACCTTACATTCTTAAACTACTCGTTTTGATAATGTCGTTGAATTTCTCTTTGTATTTCTGCCATCAATTTCGAATAATGTGCAAAATATCATTGTTTAAAAAAAAATTATTTGTATCACGACCCGATAACGTATTCAATATGCTTTGTTTTTCTCTACGAAAAAGAATATTCATTCGAAATCTAAATTTACATCCTAATAATAATGATTTGATATTTAATACTCTTCGTCACATTACATTATATTTATACAATATAATAATAGAATGTCTAATTTACATAAATACTAATTCTATATATAATATAATATAAATATAACAAAAAATGTATTATTACTATTACAAAAATGTAGTCCTCAACTAAACAGCTTTTTACTGAAAGCAGTAATTTACTTCAAGTTTCTTTTCCCAAGCACAACATTAATTACAGATAATATAACGCACTAATTTCAAGCGTCAAAATATATCGCAATCAGGATTAAACATGTTACACAAAATATTCGTAACAAAAACCCGAAAATAGAAATAGATTAGAGAGAGAAAGCGATAGGTCTAGAAAGCAAGTGCAGGTGCGGCGGCATGCATGCGCGACAATGGCCCCGAGAGAGGGTGCGCCGTCTCGAGCCGGGGGGAGGATGACTAAGGTACTGAATACAGGGTAACTGGGATAATTATTTCCGTGGCCGGTCGGGCGCCCCATTTAACCTATAAAATTTGCATACACACGGTCGGCACCCTCGTGCGAACGCGCTCGCGCCAATGTCGGTGAGCTCTACCTGGTCGCCGCCTTGCGTTTTAATCAGGGTCGCACCGTCGACTGCACGATGCTAAATTACGTCTACGTGATGTTTACCTGGACTTTTTCTTACGCGGACGGTAAACTATGGGGGTCACGCGGAAGACAAACGAGTTGGTTCTTATTTCCTAGTTTTCTCCGCGAAAGAAAATGCATACTAATCTTGCTCTTGGTTATGACTGAATGTCTTAAACAGAAAAGAGAAAATCACTAGCTTAATACGATTATTAAGGATTAAAGATATTTCATTAAAACGATAAAATAGCTGTGAATACATAACCGAAAGATAAATTGTCCAAAAACAGTTTCAAATATATTCTTTAAATAATTATTTAAAAAATTATTTTATGTATACACATAACAATCTAGATAAAATAGACGTAAGAAATAGATATAAACTGATAAATAATTGATCTTCAAAAATAAACTCTTAAAAAATAAATTTAAATTTTTAGCTATTGAATTGAGATAAATCTGGATTCTAGACTCTGGAATAACAAAAGGTTAAAACAAATATATAAAAATACTTTGTAGAGAAATGTTAAATCTATTTTAAAATGTATGTATTTTCTTTTAATATTGGTTTGTTTTTATATCTAAGTTGGTTAAAATTAAGTTTTAGATAATTTTTTGATAAGAAAGATAAATTTGGACAAATTAATAGAAAAATATTTTAGTAAATTAATATAAATAAAAAAAAAATTTTTTTACTTAATTCTTATACGCTTTTTGGTACTTTTGCACGAAATTTATAAAAAAAATTTTAAATTTGTAAAATTATAAAAATATAAATTCGTGTGTGTGTGTATGTATGTGTGTGCGCGCGCGCATGTTTGTAAAGAAAATAAATTAAGAACAAGCTGAATAAATTTTTCCATTGGATCAAAAAATAAAAGTTTTGGGTTTGCCATGTTTGATGTTTTATAAATGATTTACTGGCAGATAGACACATGCATTGTTCTAGAAAAGATGCACTACTGTTTTTCCGACAGTGCATCGAAATTCCTCTTGATTGAATTTCGATTATTTGCAACCGCTGCTGCGGCGAAGTGACCAGCCACTGCCGCCGCGAATGAAATTGCGGCGCAAACACGGCCGCCCACAATTCGCTAGTTTTTAGAAATATACACCCGCATTTATGCGAGTTGGAAATCGCGATGCACCAAGTGCAAATGGCACGTATATGCATCTATACGTTTGAATTTTCATCACCATTCCGTTTGCGGAATAATCGTCAATCTGATAACAAATAAAGATATGTCTATATAAATAATAGAATTTAAAATAATATTTATTTTCAATTTATAATAAAAAAATATAAACTTGCAACATTAAATCTGATTTTAAAAAAATACTTTTTGCTAAAAAATAATCATGATTGTTGAGATTAACTTATTAAACGATAAACGAGCATTAAAGATAATAATCAAAAATAGAAATAATTCGTAAAAAATTGTTTTAATATATTGGTTGCATCAATTTCGTAGTAAGTTTGTAGTTTGTATAATCAGTAGATAATACCAATTTTTTGGTAGTAAAATAGGTAAAAACTATGAGATGATTCTCTCTCTCTATCACAACAAACGGTAATTTGTGGATAACCATAATAAATCATCGAGGGACCGCCACATGATGTATACATCCGAAGGGCGGACTTACGTTTCGCGGTGCCGGCTTTGCTCGATTTTAATAATAATGCGGTAATGTGTTTCGGGCTTATGGCCCCGTGCACCTTAATTGCGAATTCTAAGTCCATTTTGGCGAGCGGTCATCCTCCGTGTAAATAATTCAGGGCGCACATGCGACCATGGCCGCTCGTATATGGATGTATGCGGGCCGTAACTAGTTTACTGATTATTAAATGGACCACCCCCGCTGTACCGCATGTGCACCCTTTCAGCACCGACACGTGCTACGACTTTGGCATACTGGCATGTTTCGGTCCCGGCCGAAGAATTTATTCAAGACATTTAATGCGAACTTCCGCTTCAAATTTCACTATACCTATATATACTTCCTAAGCGTTATTATTAACAGCAAATGTTTTCTCACGAATATCTTTACAATATATATAATATTAAATTCCAAGAAATAAAATAACAAATAGAATATTTAAAAACTAAATTTCGCATTTTTAAATACTTTAACATTTTAGTAAGTATAAAATAAAAATGTTACAGCTTAATCAAAATTAAAATTAAATTAAAAATAACATTTTATTATTAATAATTAATTATTATAATTATACTATAAAACCATAATATCAATAATATGTACAACACAATTAAACAAAGAAAAATGTTATTTTTTGCCAAGATGGATGACTAGTAATATTTTTGTAAATTTTTACAATTTCCAGTTCATGCAAACTACTCGTTGATTATTTGTCTTAAAACACAGTTTTTAATTAAAACTAGAATAAATAATATTATAATTTAAATTAACAAGCAATTTAATAATATGTTACTTAACAATAATTTATTTTTATGTAATCATTATCGAAAAATATCACATCAGCCAAGGTTCATACATAAACTAAAAGTTGTAAGAATTCACATAAATATTATTAAAGGACACCAAGATCCGTGTCGACTAAAAAATAGCGTTCTCCTTTGGTTAATTTTATTATTAATTTTTACTTCTGTAATTTTCATCCATTAAGAGACTTTTATTTTAGATTATATACAGATATAAAAATTATCGAAATGCATCGTGTAATCATAATTCGTTAATTTAATTTTAGAATAGGTTTAGAATACGCTTTATAGAATAAAATGCAACTTTTTATATCTCATTAACATCTTATTATTATGTATATTAATGTACTTTTCCTCAAACTGTAAAGCATAAATAAATCTTTCTGATAAATTTTTCAATAAATATAACGAAACGAACACAACGAATAAGAAAGAGGATTCCCGCGGAAAGGCTGAAGTAACCAATACTTTGTCCCGGCAGTTTTCTTTCAGACCTCATTACGTTTCCCTCAAACGATCGTGCCGATAAACACTCGACGGGCAAATTGCTCGTCGTTAACCGGCGCTCGATGTTCCCAGCCGACAAATTACACGGAGGAAACAATTTGATGAACTCGCGGGAAAGAGGAACGCGCTAAATTTGTCAATTTTAAATATGATTGCAACGTCTGGAAACTCTCATCGTCACGTCATTACATGTTAGTTGCGTCTCTATCAAAAGCGACAGACAGAAAAAAAATCGTTCTCCTTCTCTTAAATATGTGCATATTAGCAGAGATTAGTAGTGATAGGCATTTAATCGATTAATCGATAATAAATTATTCAGAGATAATCGATCAGAACTGATCATTAAAGAAGAATAATTAATCAATTTAATTACGATTAATAATTAAAACTAATTAACAATTAAATCAATTAATTTGTTTCTTTAATAATCAATTATGTTTGATTCTATTGTTTATTCCTAAATGATCAACTAATCTAAGCACTACAGGTTAGAGAATACATATCAGTTACTTAGAATATTTGCACAATTTATTTGTACAAATGTACAAAGTAGAATGTTTTTGAAATATTTAGAATTTTTTACTGCATTTTTATTGAGATACAAATCTAAGTAAAAGAACGAAAACAATTATTTTCAAACGCTGCGGCGTTTCTTTTTTGTCTTATTTTTTTTCTCTCCGTCGCGATTCCTCGTGTCTCCGATTTTTCTCATTCGTCATTTTAGCCCTGCCGAACCGATTTATATTTGTTTTAACGTTTAACTACCCGAAAGTTCCGAAAAGTCTCTATCAACGTGGGGGATATCGTGGTAATTTAGTTCCGTTGCTTCGCAAGTGTCGTTGCAGTTGGCCGAGACATGCCGGAGAAACTAAATAATTAAATAAAAGCCTGGAGAGACCGACGACGTCAATTTATTTCTCGTTGTTTTAATTCAAACTTTCGCGGAGCACCTCTCGCATTTCCTCCTAGAACCTCGTGATTCTTCATCATCTCTCAAGATAATTCATTTGCGCAAAGAGTTATGACCATACTATACATATATATTTTTTTGTCGCTTGTTATACTGTATTTTCAAAGACGCAAAGCATAATCGTGCGAAACGGCAGTTAGCGTCTCGCGTAACTAACTCTCGATTCCGCGCCACATCGCATCGACGGCCGGGGCTTTCTTCGGCGTAGCGCTTCTTAGTTACGCCGATCCATTAATAACTGTGATGTATGTGGGAATTTCTCGTTACGGGACGTTACGCCGCAACTAACACCGCCCAAGAATTGACAGTTCCCCATGGGGGCCCTCCGCAATAACTTCCGCCGCGCAAATTAACGAATGAGTTGCAGTTTGTAGAGTGTTCGCGGAGTGACTAGCCGCCTACTAGTTCCGCCGCGCTTTGGCAGAAAGCTCCAGCAGATTCTCACCCGTCGCACGACCCGTCGTTTCTCGCATCGTATCTCGACTCGCCGCGCGCTATCAGCGACTCTTGAAAATGTCCGTTCTTCAAATTTACTTTTATTACGTAGAAGCAAAACTTCGACCCTTTCAACGGCTAACTTTCTGACCTGTCCTGCGCAAAAGATTTATAATGAAGTTTCGCGGTTAAAACTGCACAAATAGCGCGCTACGCAGATGGGAAGAAACACTCGCCACTCGAGTAATTTTAACCATCTAATTTAATTACGTATATCCCCAAATGAGGCTTCTTTGATACTTGCCGAGTAACTTCGGCCTACCTTCGGCGAAAACAGTTATGGTAAAGTTTTGCAGTTAAAATTATATGCGGATGTTTATTACGTTACTTTAAGCTGGAACATTATGCGAAATTTAGTTATAAATCTTTTCATTCAAAACGTCTAAAAGTTACCCAGAGGAGAGAGAAAGTAACCCCGTTGAGTGATGCCAAGCCTTCATTTTGTTAATTGTCGCCAGACGTAATCCAGGGGAATGACGCTTGAAAGTGCAAGAAACAAAAGGCTGGACAAAATGGCGAGGCAAACAAATACGAGGACGACGAAGGACCCGTTTGTGTACTGTCGTTCAACTCTGCTGTTTTGTACTACTTTCTGTACACCAGCAATACGAACGACGATCATGGTGAGCGAATTGCGGGAAAATACAACGAGAAAATTCCTTTGCGGGACACGTGGATTATTCCAATAGCTTGTAACAAAAACAATAAACAGCATTCTGTGATTCAAAGGTAAAAGAATAAATTCTCGATTAGTGACATACTATGTTTTCCTCCTTCCGTGTCACGCATTTAGAAAATAATATTAATTAAAGGAAATTTGTTAATCACTTTAACTTTAGAGTTTATTTACTTTGTTTTTACGAAAATGTAGGTTAACCAACTGTAGTAAGCCTTTTAATTGTTGTCGTATCAAAGAACTATTGAACTTAATTAAAATTGTAATGCTTACACGTGTCAAACGTTAAACAGTCGATTGATTAATTCTAAGTTTCATTGATTTATTTCGATAATTACGTGCACGTAATGTATTTTATACCTTGTGACGGTTTGCCTTGTAATTACTACATAGATAATTATTTCCAATTATAATTTGCGATTATATTTCAAGCAGATTTTATCAATGGAGAATTATATCCCATATAGAAAGCAAAGTTTCGATTCTTCGGATTTCGTTTTCGCACGCTTAAACGTGAACCCCGTGAAGCTTTCCTAAAAAAACTCTCGTAGAGAAAGACACGAGAGCGAGAGTAATCGTTCCCCGCAGGAAAAAAAAACGCCATCGAGAGTAGCAATCCTCCCCGCTTACCGTGAAGCCAAAGTTCGGTCGCGTTGCCCCGCGCGCCGGTCGATTTAAGCGGAAGTAAAACGCGAAGGAACTCCGAGTAACACAGATGCGTTTGCCTCCGTACTGCTCAACGAGTTAAACCGCAAACTCAATTGGACGTCAGAAAGAAACTCTGCAACAAATAGCCGAAGTCTGGCGCGGACGCGAACTCCGGCCTCAGTCATTTGACGCCTCATTTCTGTTGCCGCAAAAAGCGGGGTAATGACCAGAAGCGATTGCCACGATCCGCACGAGAGTATCGACGTTCAACGTTTATCCGAATCGAGTATCACGTGATGATGAACGTTCGCGTGTTAAGGCCGCGAACTATGCGAAATTCGATTACGATGAGACGCTCTCCTCGCGAAATAATTCTCGGCAATAGCGTCGCACTTACCGCTAGTATCTTAAATATTTGTTAACATCTAATAGAAACATTATGACAAAGTATAATTAAAATTTTATATTTACACCTTCTTGCGTAATATCAATTTTTATATGCAAATAAAATGTAAATTTTTTAATTTGTTGAATTCCTTAATTCTTATATAACCTTACGTAACTGTACATTATGCTGTATTTTCTCTTTCTTTTTTTTTTTTTTTTTAGAAACAGTCGTCAAAGAAATATTATGTTAGAACAGTTTTATAATCTCTGCATAGTTAATCTTTCTGTTGTTGTATTATTAGCTTTTTTTGCGCACAAACAAACTAGTGCTCTGGATTACGAGTATTATTCATGGCGCGCATATACTTACATAAGTAACAAACCCCCGCATGCACTGTGATATTTTGAGAGACAACAACTTCCTCGGCACGACTTTGTGTACTAATGAAACGACTGACTACGTGCTTAAACATATGATATCTTTTCTCATTACAAAATAACGTTATGTTTTTATGATTGCGAAATATCTATTATGTTATTTAGTGACAAGGTAAGACGATTGTGGCGCACGTCTGGTTTTTGTGCCAAAAATCTATAGGTTCAAATCTACCCAGAACATATTAGATTTTTAATTAGTTTTTAAACCACTTTTCAAAAGATAATGGCAAAATTATTTTTGCCAAAACGGTCAACATGAGCATGCATGAGCATGTATCAAATCGAGACCGTGATTTTTAGTCATTCAAGGATCAATTTAAGAAAAAAGAAAGAGAAAGCTCTCTAAGAAAACACAATCAAGTAATCTCCGATTTTAATAACTTTTGGATATGTTAAAATATAAACAAAAATTGAAGAACACTAATTTTTTAATGACTAATTTGTAATGCGTTAAGGAAATAAATTTGTTTAAAAATCTTTTTTATAATTTTAATAATTTTCGCTTTAAAAAAAACGAGATTTCTTTCAAAGAGATGTTTCATTTCCTTAACACACAAAAAGTACGTATTAAAAAATACTTTCTTGTGTATCTTTCTTATTTTTTAAATATATTTTAACATACAACAATTAAAAAATATTTGATATCCTTTCGATAATTTACAATTCTTTTTTATTTAGATAATCATACGGAATAAACAGAAATTAATAAATATAAATAGATATATAAATAGATAGTATAAATAGGTACACGCCTTTGTGTATATATAATTATATAAATTCTCTATATCAATTATACATTTATATTATTATTTAGTGGTTAATTTACAGTTAAACATTCTTGAATAAAAGTCAAACAATAAAGTGAATATTAGATAAATTCAAAATGCCCCTTGAAACATGTTGTACATGACAGTTCCAATTAGAGGCTGAAAAGGATCGAAGTTCCCGCCCTAATTAATGTTGATACATACACCTACTACGCAATTAACGTTTTAATCGCAAACGCTGAGACAGCTTGAGCGTGTACCCGCTTGTCAATTTAAAAATGCAGATTACGGCGCGGGCGTCATGACCTAAGAACTTCGCAGTCAGCTTAATTCTAAAGGGGTTTATTTGCCTACTTTGCTGTCGACCGACCTTGTTAGCAACACTTCTAATGTTCCGGTACGACACATTTGTACTCGGTCCTGAAAACCATTAACTAGTAAAGTTGCCGCACAACGGCACGATCGTCCGTACACGGAGTGTTAAGCATTTTCCACCGAAATACTCGAATTTGGCCACAATCCAAGTCTGGGACCGACTGGTTATATGCCTATCGCACATTTCCGGCTTATCTCGCATCAATTAAGGTGAGTACGTCACGCACATGGGACACTGCCGGACGTTTGAAACGATAAAGATAATATCACGGATATGTTAGAGATATTAACCTATGAACTTATGCACTGCATTCGAGGGATCCCATTAAATATTTTCACGGTAGTAGCTCTATGATAAATATACAAATTTATATATCCTATTCCTGACATGTGTCCTTTCTCTAGACATAAAATAGATTGGATGTTTTGCATACTTAATATCATTATATGTTATCATTAAGATGTTCTTTTCAATTACTTCTTATATAGTATTGGAGCAATTAAATTAAAAAACTCAGTGGAAATTAAACATAATTGCTTTGTACAATTACGTCATTTTGAGAAATATTTATCAATATTGCAATTGTTTCGCTTTCTCGATGTTATACAACATACACATATAGTAAAAAGGTTTTTAACAAGAGTATTATAATAAAATTGATAACAAACTAAACTCGCAAGCGATAACGGTTGCACGATTTTCTCTTGTTAATTTATTCATCTCGCATACGTGCGAGACGTTGTAGTCCCTCACAAGCACTCTGAAAGCTAGGTGTTTTCAAGAACCATCGCGTTTCCATTAATAGCATATTCAATACAGATAACATTAACAACATCTTATAATAACATTGTGGTAATTCAAAATATCAAAGCAAAATATTATTTAAACCAATTGTTTTCAACAGTAAAATAACTATAATTTTGCGTTTCGATTAAAGTTTCATCCCAAAATAAAAAAAATCTCTTAATATTAATATTTGGTAGCTACAAAACTCAATTTCGGATAATATAATCTTAATATCTTTAATTACATTTTCTTTAAAATATTCTCAATTAATAATTATAGAAATTAGAGAGGGAGAGAGAAAGAAAGAGATTATATGTTTCCAATTTCCAAAGAGAAAGAGAGCAAGAAAAAGATGACAGTAAACCACATGAATAAATTATTTATCCTTATCGGTATATGAATATCTCACATTATAAATTTATTTTGACAGCATTAACATAGACAAACGAACGAGAAATATACTTGTAACGAGAAGAAATATAACAAGAAGCTGCTCCTTGTAACTCGTCCTCTCCGCGGCAAAGCGAGCTGACTACTAATTAATCGAGTAAAAAGTGATTTAATTACCGTAAAGATAGAGCATCTAATTAACCGATGCAAAAGAATGCAGCGGAAGCTCGCGTACGAAAGTGCACGTCGACGAATCCACTCGATATCGCGTTTCTTAGAATTCTCAGCCGAAGAGTGCGTGCTCGGGCGGATACGTCTGCAACACGTGCATCGCGACCTACTCTCTACGTATATCACATCGGTCGATGGATGGGCCGACATATACACGTAACCAGGTAATCCACATGGCGTATTCGAGTGTGACGGCCGTTCTTGCATGTAATTTATTATGTGCATAATTAGGATAACGAATAACTTAACAACTTTCCGCTCGCACAGCTAACGAGGGAGATGCGAGCGGTGAGATATGTCGACGACGACGGTTCAGGAAAATCGATTTTAAGAGCATTGGATTTTTAATTGACGGACTTCGATAATGTTCACGGTAACAGTCGTGCCATTAACAACGATAAATAAAAAAAAATAACTCGTAACAAAATGTTTATATTAACACTTTGATATTTTTAAAGTTTTTCTATTTTTTTACGAGCGGAATCGTGGACATTTTTTTCTCGCAAAAAATTAGTATATATGTGCAACTTGTAACAACCATGCATATTTTCCTTTTGTCAATAAATAAAAATCCTTTTCAATTAAACAAAAAAGATGAATGCAAAACGAATCAAAACGCGCGTGCACAGTATGGAAAGTAATATTCATGAGAGTACTCGTAAATCAAGTTCTTAATTCCTTTATTCCGACCTACAACTGATCGGAAGCCCGTACCGCAATGTATGTACATGCATCCATGGTAAACGGCGGACACGCGTTTTAATGGCGAATTTAATGCGCGAGAGAGCGAGAAGAAGAACGTTGGCGATGATTGCGATCACGCCGCGCGCGCGAGATATCTCGCATGTTGGACCATATGCCGCTACGGATTAGGAGCGCGCATTACGTGCAAAGTGTTATTACGAGCGGCTGGAGGCGCCTTAATTAGTATTATTATCGAAATAATAATATGCGCACACACGGGAACTCCGACACCTGGAATCCGATGTTCTCACGGCGCCTTGTAATCGAGCAGTCGGAATAATCGGCGGGGATACTCTCTCGCTGGCAGAATATTGAAATACGATTTTAATTACTCGCCTGGCAAAACGCCCCTTTGCCGCAATTACAAAACGACGACAATTTACGACGTCCTTGTCCGAAATTGTTAGAGTTCGATATTGTGAGTGTATAAAATCACTTTTTTTTTATTATTATACTTAACACGATGTATATAATAATTTTTTTTATAAAAACATAAATGTCACTCATCTAATACGTATTAAAAATTTACGTATTATTCATATAGAAATTGAAGTAGTCCTTTACTTTGCGACATTCCATAAAAGTGTAAACTATATCATATTATATCCTATTTTTTTAGATATTGAATCTATGAGAGATATTTATTGAATTGTAATATATTCTATAATTCTTAATAAAAAAAAATCCAAGTGTTCATAGATTCATTATCCTAAATTAGAATAAAATGCTATTTGACTCACCAATACGATGCGCAGCAACGGAATTTACCACATCCATGTTGATCTGTAAAATATAAATACGTTCATTACATTAATGATCAAAATAATTAATATTTAGATATTAAAAAATTACATTTATTACTCTATAATGCATGTTATATTCAATATTTTATGGCAATATCAAGTCGACTGGCACGCGACCAAGAAATTGTCTTTATTAATTGTCTTTACACGTAGCGCTCTGTATTATATTATTCTTCAAAACGCGAGATAAAAGCGCATGAAAATTATAATTATACTATGTAATTTACTTTTTGTTTCTATTTTCACTTCAACATCTATTTTAAAGAAACCAATTTCTTAATAATTATTTGAAAATAAAGAATAGATATAATATTCAGTATATTATACATTTACTTTGTACGCGTTATAACAAAGATTTTGCGACAGTAATGAGTTAACTGCCACGTGACTTGCTTTCGTTGCATATAACTCGTTGTACGTAAGGCTGCCAATATTACCATTTTCGGTAAACAAAAAATAAACGAAACTAATAGACAGGCAGCGGCATGAATCGTTCTGTACATTGCATTATTATAATAGTAAGATCAATGTGTATGAATATTACCCAATTGCTATTTCATACAATTAATTAACATTTATAATTAACAATTCGAGACGATGTCTATTTATCAAAGTTAATATTTTATATAATTGTACTAAATTTACATGTAATAAATTAATTACACATTAATTATTTAAGATTAAAATATGGATATTTAAAAAATATAAAATTATTTATAAGCAATAATTATTTTTTTAACCAAGTCCATTTGTAATCAATTATCTTCAATATATTGCATATGATTATACTCTGTGTGATCATGTCAATTTTTAGCCTCAATGTAGCAAAAAGCGCATAGGTACATCAGAAATGCAGTTTAAAGTATCATGCAATTATCATATTCTAGTAAGTAATATGCGCGATCGTAATTGTCATGTTTTCGCGAGTAAATGTGTAGGAGTGCAATAAAGAAACTTGAGAGAAAAAGAAAACCCGGAAGACATTAAATATAACTAAGGTATTATTTATTATTTAATTGTTACTTCCAGAAGTTTCATATTTATTTTATGTAAATAAAATATCATATTATATTTAATGTAAGACGTTCAATAATGACAGTGCAAATCGTAAATGTCCTGGTGATTTACAATATTCTTCACACATCCAAGCGTTATCAATTGCAATCGAGATGCCGTAGGATATATAAACATAATATATGCAAAAAAATATCAGACGGTTAATCATAAAAAGTGTGTATTTTACTGCCAAGTAAAATCGATAAATGAGACTTTGTGAGACGTACGAAAATTTCCCTTTTGTCTCATCCATCGGGTTCATCCTTGTAAGTTACCTTTCTGCTGCTGACGTAATGGATACATAAATTATGTATGTATACATAAATATGCCGAAATATGCTAATATTAGGCATAACTTACATCACTGCGCTGAAGGGTTATAATCTAATAAAAAAGTCAGCATCCCCGCGCGCAGAAATCTCAAGAGTCACCGCATGCCGTAATGGATCGGATTACGTGAATCTTCTTCCCGATACGATAATACGCCTGCTGAATTAATTATACCGCCATTAATTACAGCGTTCGTAATACCAGATCAGTTACCACAGTATCGTCAGATGCGAGATGATAAATGTTTCCGACCGGTGTAGAATTTAAAAACCGCCACTTAATAAGTATTCAAGCATTTGAATATTTAATATCTCCCGATCGTATAGGAAGGAAGATGTGATTTAGTAAATTTCTATGTAAGAAATATTTATCTCGCAAAAATACTTCTTATTCAATTAATTAATGTTTTTGACTTTATTTTCCCTTTATATTGCTATCTTGCTACAGAAACTATTATTGCAAACAAGAATTTGTGCTCGATCAATTATTAATAAACTATCTTTCATTTTGAAATGAGTTCCTTTCCTGAACATAGAAAAATTAATTGCAACACGACGCGACGGTTCAATCCGCGCGAGTGTCCGGGCGACGTCTTCCGATTTCATCGCGATTCGCGACGCCCCGCCCGGGAGAAGACGTGCGTGGGCGGCGGATGAGTTGCCCTGACGAGACGATGTAATGAAACGCACGTGTCCGTTCTTGTCGCGGTCCCAGTAATTGGTAACCGTGCGAGAAGAACACGCGGAAGAGACACCACGCGCTGACCTCGCGAATTTATTCCCGTTCGATATATGTGTGCGAAATACGCTTCGCGCGTAAATCCTATACCTACCCATCGCGAATTACCGTAAACTTCGTCACAAGTTGCTTGCTTGATCCTTTATTACGCCTCATATATGTATACGCGGGAGATATAAAAAATTATATATTATGTTTTACGACTTCATCGTAAATATGTAATGTGTATTTTTTAATAATAATACATAATAATGTTTTAAATAATACTGTGTAACGACTGTATCAATATAAAATAATAATTATGACAATAATACAAAATTCTTACTTTTGCAAATAAATATTTTAAATGTACACTGTTAGTCAGAAAGTCTTGTATATTTAGATTTCTTTTTTATTGATAATTCTCTCAGAGAAATATTGTGTCCTTAATAATTAAATCTGAAAAATCTTTCAGAAAGGCTATTATAATATTAATAAAAATATTTAACAACAATAAATGCTCCTAATATCCTTTCTTACAGATCAGGGATATCAACGAAAGAGAATGAGAGTGGAGTTCACTCGACGTTCTTTATTTTTGGACCCCCTTGCTGAAACCGTTTCAGATCGGACCGTGAAGGATCGAGAGGGAAAAAATTCTCATCAACGCGTTCATGGAACATCGTCCTGCGTGTGTACACAGTCACCCCCGAGCAGGCTCTTAAGCAGCTCTCCTTTGACCCTTAGAAATCCGGTGAACTTATTCAACGCGCGCGACGGTTCGTCTTTCCTTAGCAACGCTGGAAAATCCGTTTTCTGTCTGCCTTCCGTTTTACTCCCCTTTCTCTTCTTCGCTCTGCCACGTAGGAAGGGAATGGGAAAGAGGTCGTTAGTCAAGATAACGAATTAAGGCGAGATGAAAGGTGGACAAGACGGGAGAATCCCGTCTCTCGTCGTTTCCTTCGTTCCCTTCACAAAGGCACATTACATTTGGTACGTCGGCAAAACGTCCGATATATCTAATCGTCGGAAATCTGCATAATGGTCAGTTGGCGTGTCATGAGCGCACCTACCCTCATCATTCTCTACCCTCCCCAAACCGAACTGTATATCCGCAACTATACCGGCAAGATAAAAAGGTCTATTATTAATTGCTATTAATGCTTTCAATGTAGCATTACCAAAAGAAAAGGACAGTTTGCTTTAATTTATTATCAATACTAAAACTGCATTAATAATGAAACAATAATACTTATATAACATGTCAATAACTTTTTATAAAGTATTACAATAGTAAAAAGAAAATGATTGCAATATGTAATTAATTCCTAGCGCATTTCGTGCTTAAATAAATTTAACGTGTTTTTATTAACTAAAGAAATTTGATTTCAAAAATTCTAGGTTAAAAAATTCCGGCATATTATATTACTAAAGCGATCATAAAATGTCTACTCTCAATGATATTTTTATAATCCAATATCGAGATGACAGAATCCGCAAATTAAAAACTGATATTAATGAAAAAATTCGTTCACTCTTATCGCGACAGTTGGCTGTTCTCATAAATCTTCTTGGTATGATATTTCTAGATGCTTACACGATATTTTTCTTCATTTGCGCCGAGACGTTTTTTAATAAATAATTCGCATTCATTTTTCACACTACACAATAAAATTTTATTATTTTTATAATTCAAGATATTTCTTCCACATATTTGTATTAAATGAATATTATAATAGCATAACTAAAACAATGGTAGTATTATTTTTTAAGAAAGAGATTTAAAAATATCAAAAATATTATAAATATTCAAAATCTTGCATTAATAAATGTTATTATTACATACACCAAGTATCTTATTTTATCGTCGAATTAGATGAAAAAGGCCTAAAAGATGCATATGCCGCCACCTTTCTAGTAACAGCTGAAGTTGATCGGTAGATCGGTACAATCGCAGATATACCTGCATATGTACATGTATGTATACAAAAAATATATACGTACATATATACAATAATTACCAAAAAAGTATCAGTAAACTTAATTATTAATTTTTAATTCTAACGTAAAGATAAAAAAAATATGTATATCAAGAGACACAGTAATGTCTCACGCCAAGTGAAAGCGCAGCGCAAAACAGACCGTGTATATTTACGCGAGTGTATACGACTTGCGAGCACTCGTTATACGTACGTTATTTAAAAATATCAAAGTATAATTTTTATAATTCTACGTTGTACACATTGTATCATATAGATAATGTAAACAGAAAATTTATTAATTTTATTATATAAAATGCCTGAGTTTAAAATATAATTTTCAATTATCGAATAAATTTCAAATATAATAAGCTATTTATCAAAGTTACCGATATATCAATAAAAATTTCATAAATGGAGATAATAATTTAATTAATTATGCACTATGTTGCAGCAAAATAATTTTATTTATTGAAATATAACGTACGCACATACATGTACGCACAATCATTTTATTTTTGCTCCTCCACTAAGCATACCTCTATTCAATGTCTAAATTTTTATCGCGAGAAATGAATAAAGTACTGTTCACACATACAGTGCCAATGTATATGTATGTACGTGTCGATATGAGTAACCGCAAAAAGAAAGCCACATTGTCTAACTCGAACGGGAATAAGACACACGCCATCCGTTGCCGGACACAATGGTAGAACGATGACGGGCCATTATTCACGGCGGCAGGAAAGCCGAGCTTAAAAGTCTCCGCGTTCAGTGAATCGGCGAAAAACCGTCTCGAGAAGAATGCGATTTTCGTGCTTCGAGCGTACTCGAAGTCACGACCACAGAAGATGAGCTTAAATAATTACACGAATCAATTCCGTCTCGACACAAAATCGAAAGACACGTCGTTCGCGTCGATTCCCCGCTCTACGTTTTGCGGCTTCCATAATGACCGCAAGCTGTGACTTTAAATATCTGCCTTTAATTAAATCTTGACATTTTTTTTATATATGTACCCTTTTAACAAGCGTAGATAGCTTTTGCAACAAAAAACGTATATGTATTATATGCATACATGTAATGGTAAATATTCTATAAAAAAAAATACCTTTAATCCTATAAATTTCAAATAGTAGTTGTTTTTTAATAATAAAGTTTAATCCTTTTTTTTTTCATATACTTACATAACAATATCAATCAATAATTTAAAATTTAATGCAATATAGAAATTTAATTTTTAAAATTTAATATAATATAAAGCAACAATCTGATAAAAGCACACGAGAGAAGTACACTGGATTCTCGCTGTCGTAATGGAAAGACATTTGCCAAGAGGAAGCCACATTGTCGAACAATCGATCGAACGTGGATTTCGACGGCGAGACATAAATCTCTTCGCGGAGTCGTTCGTCTCTCGAGAGAGATGCGCGCCTCCCGTTAGACGAACTTAATATGCGAGTAATGCATATCGAGACAGCAGGGCACTGACAGTCCATATTAAATTCTTAGCGGGCAGCGCGCGTCGCGCTTAATGTCGCTCATTAATCAATGGCATTGTGTGCGCGGCGCGGTAAGCCCGGTCCAAATGTTTCGACATGGGACTCTTTTCGTTTAAGCGGGTTGCGATTGTGTGTTCGTCGCCGGTCGAGACAACAATTCCGTGCGCGGAACGACACGGTACATTACCGGCAGAATGCGCCGGTAAGTTATGGGATCTCGTTGTATTTAAAGCACGGGGCGTCACTTCAGTTATACGCGCTACATCTTCACTTGTGTTTCCCCCCCGTATTACGGCAACAGGACAGAAACTTTTCGCGACATTTAATTTTTCAAAGATGTTAAATATATTGACAGTACAAAAAAAAAGTAAAATCGAAACGTATTTTGCAAATTGGAAAAAATAGGCAATAAAAAGTAAATTTTTTTAAAAAGTGTAAAATATATAATGTACAACATTACATAAAAATAGCTGCGCTACATTGTTATTAGAATAACAGTACAAATTAAAAAATTGGATATTATTGAAGACGGAAATCCCATAAAAATATAACGATCACTAAATAATAGACATGATTCACTTTATTGAAATTTCATTACTACGAAGTGATAACACATCACAATGAAATCACGTAATAAAGGTTCAAGCATTTACTCAGAAATATTTTATGTCGTTGCGGAACATTTCATTAGCTTCAGCAAGTTTGCGCGATATAAAGTTACATTTGCGAGCGCGCGTATAATGTATCCGTTCCAACTCGCGGCTGCAATCGCGCGAAAATGTTTCTAACATTTTACAAAGTGACAGCCACCCGTTTCGCCACGGCCGACCCCGGCTATCGTGACACGTCGTGATGACAAAAGCGAACGGTAATAAAAATCAGCTTCGGTGCGTATCTGTGCACACACACACATACACTCTCTCTCTCTCTTCTCTCTCTATCTCTCTTGGCCGCAACGATCTCGCCGTTCATTCAGGAATGACGACGATCGGGTGTTCGGTTTTCAAGCGGACAATAACCGGGCCGACGCGTTCCGGACGCGAGTTTCATTCCGCTGCGCCCGCGTCGCGCTGTTTAAAGCCGAAAGCGCACACAAAAGCCGGGCGCTTTCATATTTCTGCCGCGGCGCGTAAGTCTCGCGTGAATTCGCGTCGATACGCGCGCGCCCGGAAAGTTATTCTACGAAGAGTCTGTGCGATCGCAAATATCGGCAGTCCTTGCTGCTATTGTCTCCGCCATGTTTACGTTCGCGCGACTGATTACATACCTTCACCGGTTTTTTTTTTTTTATCTCTTTTTGTCTCTCTCTTTTTTTTTTAATACTGCGAGTCGCCGCGTATACATAGGTCGTATATTGATCGCGATGTCCTAAACGTGTCGTCAAGCTTACAAGCATAAACGTACAAGTAATAAATTTGCTTTAATATAAACGGGCTTTTGAGATTGATGAAAAGATATCCTGAAAACGAAATTTTGCAATGATGTTCAGGAAATTTAAAATGATTCTGTGATGTTAATAAAGTGCGCGTTTACGATTTTTATCTTCTAATACAAAGATGTAAATATCAATAAACATTTTAATTTTTTTTTATGTGTGGCGCGCATGTAAGATATGTAACGTTGCATATATCAACAAAGACGAAACATTTAGTCGTAAACGGCATTGCAACCTACATTAAACGCAATCCCACTTCGTATTCTCGATGGCGCATATGCATAGAATCGCGTAATAGGTCGAATAGCCAAATTTGCATAGTCATATAGTTAAGCGTATAGATTGGTAGACTAATTAGGAGCTTTGCATAGCGGTGCTGTTTAGCTGAAAGTTGGCAGAGAGAGGAATCGTCTCCAAAGGATTATGGTCCCGCTGTAAATATCCTTCATTAATTTAATCATGGAATTACGCCTAAATAATATCGATACGACTTGGAACCGGTGCGATATACATTTTTTAAATAAATAAGACTGAATCGATTAATTATGGTTTGCATTGAAAAATTAAAACTCTACGGCGGATTATGCATATTTCACACAAATAAATAATAATTTCAAAATTGGATTTCGATAAATAAGTCGATGAATGAACAACGTGAATAAATTTTATTTATCAAATATACTCTCTCATTTATTTTATGTATCGTACATTTAATATTCGATACATTTAATATTTATTTTTTCCAAAAAATTTCCCGTAATTTTCATTCTACTATAAATATTGAAGCTTCTTAACTTATATTCTTTCACGGCCTTCTACATACAACAAAAAATTTTATTATTTCATTTGATAGCTATTACCAAACTCATTTTTCAGTGTAGTAACTACAGTTCCTTCATACGACTCGTATCAAAGTCAATAATGAACTTTCGATCCTCAATGCGTAGGGGCATTCTTTTTTGCGAGCACAGTAATTCCGCGGCGGCGATTAAACTCGAATTACACGCGTGGGCGGGTGGCCGCGAAAGGGCGCATTCGGCATAATCGAAGTATCGCGTGCCAACGGTATGTACGATAATTCCATTACGCGAGAGAACAAATGTACCGCGGATGTACGTGTACACGCGGCGCGGCGGAACCCTTTTATCGGGCGCGATCTGATAATCCGCCGATCGGCAGCGGGCGGAGGCTAAAAACGGCTGCGTGAGATACGCGACTAATTCACGTCGCGTGAAAAACCGGCGTTGCGAGCTGCAGAAAATATACCCAGCGGCGTAAGCGACACGACCGCATTTGCGACCGCGGGTGCAGAATATCTTGTCGCTTTTATTCGCTCGTAACCTCGTGTGCTCTAAAAATTCACTCTCACCCTTTAGAAAATTCTATTTTACAAAATAAAAGATATTATCATGGATTCTATTAGCCTTTACCTATACTTGTACACGTACAATTGTACACATGGATATTGTTGAACAACAGAAGTACTTTTCGTCGAACTACGGTTGGTTATCGCATAAAGAGCTTAATGTTGTCAACGTCGTATTATCGTTAAAAATGCCAATATTTCAAAACTAAACAATGAAATGATAGAAATAGCAATATAATCCGTTTAGTATTTATATGATAAAAATATTTATGTTTCATTCGAGTTTATTATATCTATTTTTCAATGTTAAATATCTAATTGTTGCATTATTAAAATACACATGGCTGATTTGACAAAGAAATGGCACTTACCTTTTCCGATATTCCAGAAGACAAATAATTAAATAAGTTTTTCAAAATAAACTTTATAGTTTACAGATTTATATTAATATTTAATCAGAGAAGAAAAAGATGAAAAATAATTTGTTAATTCATAAATATATGTCTATAATTAAATAATATTACTAGATACAATTTATGAATAGATTTTTGTAAATGTAATTCCAAACTTTAACTTTCTGAAATATTCTTTGTTGCCGGTTGATTACGTTGTTATTTATATTCATTATTTGTCACTTCGTAAGCTTCATTCAAAAAGTTTTCAAAATCCGTATAATCCGCGATAAAACTACATTAAACGGAAACTTTCTTAATATAAAGTAAAGACAATCAATATTCTTCTTTGTGTGCGACTTTAATAAGAACTTCACACATGATACCTTGTTTTGCAACGAGCATGCCACTTTGCACAAATCGTATGAAAACTAACATTGAAAATTAAATTAGAACGCACGTAAATTAAAATTTGGCGAAAATTAAAATTTTACAGAATATTGGATATTTTAATATCAATAAAATTTAATAATAACGATTAAAACAAAAAATATGCAATAAAGCTTACCATAACTCTGTACAAGTAGATGTAACTATTTCATTTCATTTTTCCTTTCTTAATTTTTTCATTTACGCTACGTATGAATAGTTCAAGTCATGTGACATTCTTGTTAGTTTCAGAGACTAGAGTCTCAGAGAATAGATATTTCAGAGAACAGTAAAATTGATTTTGTCCTCGACATCAAACATGATAATTCGTGAACGGAAACGGGTGACGCGAATGGATCGTCGAGATTGTGAATGACCCGACTATTCTCGGCGCGGGGAGGAATTTCGTTGAGGAATCTTTTCAACGTGAGACGCGACGGGGCGCGGGACGAGTGCGAGTGAAACCCGAACAAAAAAGCTCGCAAGCTCGTTTGGTACAACGCCGCTGCGTCTGTTCATTTACATAGTCTGGTGCATTTATAGACCATTACACCACGCTGCATCGCTATTAGCTTATATTTTTCGCATTACTCGCCGCATCGTGAGTTACGGCCGGTTTACTTGAGCGACTTCCTGCATAGCTTATATATATATCGCAGTAGACAGTGCAGCGTTGTCGACCGATTTTCTAGTTGTGTTATTTCCTTTATCGGTTAATTTATCTTTGTGTGCTTGTCCGAGCTGAGTGTCTTAAGTTTTTATAAATACAATTTTATTAAAATCTCAATGTAACAAAATATTTTTGAATTCTAGGCACAAATAACTTTCTCAAATAACGTAGTATAAATTTCTTTATTATATCTTAATCTGTTTTTCATTTTTATTTCGCCAATCTAAGAAATAAAATTGTATAAAAAAAATTATCATATTTCTGATTTAATTTTACAACTACGTTTATACAAAAAAAAACTTTCTTTATAGATTTTTCTTTTATTCAAAATGTTTATTTATTTGAAATATTTCTTGAAAAGATAGAAAATTAGCTGTCGCTCTAATTAAGAACAACGCTCCGTTCATCTTCAAACTGTTCCTTCACTTACAGATTTGCTTGCTCCGGACATACAAAGCACTCTGAATAACTCTGAACCGGAAACGATTAATCGCGATGGCCCGTCGCTCGGCTGCAAATGAACGCATTGACGCGATTAGCAAAGCCATGGTGTCGAGGCGCAAACAAAACGCGCGTTTTCTGCCGGCGATTCATCGCGGCGAATATTTGGCTCGCGCGATCCGAAAGCAAAATACGCGACGCGCATCGCCGGACAAACGCATTCGCGCTTGTTCCCTTTTTGCGGCTCGCGTACGCGCTCGCGTGCGAATGTTCTCGTCCGGCCGGCTAAAATATCTCGCATATTTTTGTTGGGAATTAATCCAGGCCGTAATACCGGCCAGCGGGTGCGCACTGAAAATTCTCTCGACAAACAATTTCTCCCGCCGCCCACCTATCTCCCTCCTCCCCGTGACGCTAAAGGGCGCGCACTGTAGCCGCACGTGTCTGCAATTTCCACGTGTGTCCGTGTCTTGGGGAAGCCGACGTACGTTAATATACGGGGTGCGTCGTGAAAAAAATAGATCAATTTATTTGAACCCTGATATAGCCGCTTGATTGACGGACATTATCGAAGCCATTATCACTTGCGTGAGCTTAAATAAGCATGCAGGAAGAGAGATAAATAGCTTAACTTTTTACGTTTATAACTAACATTTAAATGTCGTGTTCAAATTAATTGCGATTAACCTAAATTTGCGATAAATGTTCATTATTACGATTCTTTAACGACAGGATTAAAATTTTGTCGAATCTGACTCTTGAGTGTTTTTAACTTGGCAATCTCTGAGTCGGCAATTAACAATTGGATCCTTCTGAATACACTTCTAAGTAAAATCCATCTCTCAGTCTGCTCGAAAATACAGTCTTGTGTATGACGTGTGGAGTGTTTTGCGAGCCACCTTGTATAGAAGTCTACAGCGAATGTATCTGGCGTCGCGTACGTGTATATCTCGTCTGTGTGTTCGACACAGAAGTACGCGGGTGTCTGGGACCGCTTGTGAGGGCGGGAAAACGCGAGAACCGGCGAAATGGTCAACTGTAACCCCCGACCCTCGCAAACCCCCGCGGGCGCATATTCGCCGCCTGGAATTCCTCAAGTTTACCGAGGGACAGAAATTAGTTGGAGCGACGTAATTGGTGGAATGTATGCGTTCGCCCGTTAACGTTATGGCACCTCTCATTACCGTTCTAACGGCAGCTGACACGGGTGCTTCCGCCCCCGCGTGCGCCATATTCTCGAGGGGAAAAAAAAAACGGATCAAACGTCACCCTGGTGTAAGATAAAGGACCGGTGCGATAAAGTGCCAAGATCCCCTCACGGTATTTTACCTTCGCAGATATATTGTATGATTTGAATTCTTATTACACACGAAAATAATGTTATATAAAATATCATATGTGCATTCGCATACACGTGTCCCTTCTTTCTTTCTCCCCTTTCTATTTCTTTTAACGCAACGCCCTCGAAACCGCGCCGGTCTTGACAGGGAACTTTCAGACCGCTCGATTATTTGCCCTCGACCCATAAATGGCCGAAGTCTCGTCGAACGCAATTTAATCAAGTTCGGCAAGTTCGCCGACGATGTGGCGGTTGTCGGGGTCAGTGCATGCATTCTATACTAGCCAGGGGAATTTTGTGGACCACGCGCGGTCACCTACTGTAATATTAATGGCTCGAGTATGAAATTTGCTTAATCATGACTAACGGGATGACCCAATGGAATCACAATAGGTTCGCCGCCGCGTTTGCCCGTCGCGTCAATTCCGAATAATGATCGCTGCGTAATCTGCGCAACGGAGCACGAAAAAGGGCGTATTCGTCGTGGTTTTACAAAAATATATCGATTTTGATATTTGTGCCTCGCCCCCCCTTCCCCTCCGAGAAAGTTCGCGAAATTTAATAAAGAATGGAAAGGGCAATTTAATAGAAATAGAAAGTTAATCAAATTTCAAAGTGAAATCTCGCTCGCTAACTTACTTTCGTTCACTTCAATTTATTCAACTAACTTTCTTGATTCACAAGAACCACTTTTACATCCAATCAGTGTATTTTCCTTGAGGTGAAAAATTTCAATCCTATTAATGTAAAATTTCCGCTGTTTTTTTTCCGTAAAAATGATAAAAATTTCTCTAACATTTTTAGTAAATATGCCTCTGAATGATATATATGCTGAGAACATTTTCAAATGTACAAAATTTATTGTTATAACTTTAATATAAATATATATGTAAGAATTTTATCGTATCTTCGCTGTGGTCAACGGATACCTTCGTAAATATTTCTTTTTCCGAGACACAATTCTAATGGCCAGTAGCATTTTCTTGCTTAATTAGTGTGAATAATGCCGCGCATTTGACCATTTCGTATCTGTGGCCATGACGGCAAAAAGATACCACGCGAAAAGAAAATCTGAAAAAGAGAACGCTAAAAGTGGGAGTGACAAATCCGAGGAACCGAGAAAACAAAGCTCGACCGGGAAACAAAAATTACGAAAGACAATGAAAAATGTTCATTAGTTATAGGGGAATCAAGTACGTCCACGTTTTCTCCCTAACAAAATCGTCCCGGCTATATCTCACGCTACACGAAAAACACGTTTGCATCCGTGCTTCCTATATTCTACGTATGCTTTCCACGTCGTACATGGTATATCACTCTACTCAGGCATATATATAATTTTAAAATTTCATTAATAAATTAGGTCAATATAGTCACAAATATTATTATGACTTAATTTATTAATGCGCTTGCGAGATTCATTATATGACCATAATTATTTACTTCAAACAAATTATTCAAATATTCATATTGTTCATCACTTCTGTTAAACACAACATAAATATACAAATAATAAAATTTTTTAATTAAAAAAATACAGAAAACATTAATTCATATTATTATTATGTATTATATATTATATTATTTTACACACAGTATATTTTATATTGATATAAATGTAAATAATAGGATTTTATAATTACAAAAAATACCGATTTATATTATTATACTATTATATTATTATATATTTTTATATCTTATAATATGTATTTTGCAGGTAAAATAATATTTCTTACTATTTCCTTTCAGGCAACTTTATTATGCGCGCTATTGATTTCGCTTGATTTCGTGATATTGAGTGAAAATATTGCCGCGGTGACAGATTCCTTCAATATATTATAGACTCGCTTGATAGACATGTAACTACTTACCGCGCGCGGTCGGATATATCGGAAGGCTGCACTACTGGAACTCTGGAAGGTGGACCGGTGCCGAATACAAGGAACGGAGGAATAGAATTCCGCGCCGTCCCGCTGTTCCGCTCCTTTCCACTCCCCCTTCTCCTCCCTCCCCGCCTCCACGAGTCTCGCTGGCAGACTTCTTTCTGTAACACGAAATAATGCGTGATTCCGAAACGACAGAATGATTGATGAATCCGCGTATAAAGAAAGCGCGACATGAAATTTCGATCAACCGAACGTTATACCTCGAGTCGCGTATCGCGGATTTTATACGCGCGACGAATGCGCTCGGCGGTGGCGTCGTGTTGCCGAGATCGACAGATTTCCGCGCAGCGCGTTCGTCGTGAATCAAGCCTCATCTACCTCAATCCGTCTCCGGCCAATGCCTTTCCGGATGGGAGATTTCTTCTGCACGAAATCGCGACGTCGCGACAGACTGGATCCGTGCCGCGGGAGATACGCCGGTACCACCGATATGAACTGCGATGCCGCGTATGAGAAAGAAAGATGGCGACTAACGTTCGCGATCACGTGATCATCGATAAAACGCCGTCTCACGAAAAACGCGATCGAATGGAAATCGAATGCGGGAGCGCGGGAAATTCATACATCACAACTCCTCCTTTTAATATTGTCATTAATTTTCAATTAATATAAATGGCGATTAATTAGTAGATCTGGAGTCAATTTGTTAGTTCTTTTCAGTTGAATTTCACTTTATCTTTTTTTCTCTCCACTTTGGCAATAAGAGAGTAAGAAATGCAAAAGGTTCAACTAAAAAGAACAGATCAATTACCATCAACAGAAAAGTCAATATTTTACATAACTCGAAAATTTTCAATTGCCCTTTTTTTGAATCGTACAGTCAGGGAAATACGACGAAAAATCGTGAATTTTGAAATTTTCTGAGAATTACCGTTGCTTTCTCGTGTGACGTGAGTTTATCGTAGTTGATCGTATAATATTTCCCACTTTCGATAATCGTTCCTGACACTTATCCTCGATCGGGAATATGGACGCCCAGATTTATCGGCCGCGTGAATGCTCGCCGGAAGATACCAGATTTTGCACCGGAAAGCTCATGATATCCTTCAAAGTATGGCCTTTGCGACGCGGAGTCTGCGAGTTTTGTGTAGAATATACAATGTGAACGCAGTTCAACGCAGTACGACGTATTGTACTACACGACAGCCCGTCGGCCGAATATCGCTCATTCAGTCGACGCAAAAATATCGCTACAGTATCGAAAGTGAGTATGACCATAACCTCCATCTGAAAGCATGGAATCCTCCTTGCCATTAAGATCATTTTGGTCCATCAATCTACGTGCCGTCGTTGACGATGAAAATAAATAATGTTGACGCTTAATAAAAATCCACATTAACATTGTTAATTTTTATTTGTTAGTCTAGTCTCTCAGATACAATTCATATTGCAATTAAAAATGATTCTTTTGACGCAAAGAAACTTGTCTCTCTTATATACGTACAAAAGTATCATATATATATCTCAAATGTGCGAATTTTGTTTGTTTTATCTTTAGCAACGGATCGCTCAAAAATCACTAGTAATCTAACTAACATACAGTCGTCAATAAATGAACCCGAGTCGTTGGGACAGGAAGTGGCAAGTCACAAGAAACAAAGTGAAAAACAAAAAGAAGATGAGGAGGAAAAGGCAAATCGTGAGAGATCGAAGAGAATGATGAACTATGGATTTGCAGCGTTTGGCATGTTTATGAGTATTGGCGTTACTTTTGTAATATACGAATTAGGAAGACCTAACTATGACGAACATGGGAATGTCATCGAGGATGAATTTTCCAACTTGCCATTCTTTGAACAGTTCTACAAGAGAGTCAAGAGAGAGCTTAATTATTATACAAGAGTATAATGCTTTTATAATTAAATATATTTACACTTGCAATATATATCGCTTTATAGCCAATCAAGTATAAAACAATTCACAGAAAAAAAGTTTTATAAAATAAGTTTTTTAATCTTATATTAAAGTATATATATAATATAGTTTCTCATTTATGTATTTAAAATTATCCTCATGTTAGGAAATACCTCATAGTACAATGTAGATTTTTATTGTGCTTATAGCTAGTACAGGAACCCAGTAGGGAAAAGTTGTTACCTGATCCATTGAAACATCCATATATTCAGCCACCATATACTCTAATTTTGGAGATGACAGACCTTCTTGTGCATCCAGATTGGACGGCAAGTATCTAGACACAATTTAACATTTGCTACTATTACATGTATAATATATTTCTTGTATGAAATTAATATTAAAAATATAATAAAGATTACATTTTCAAATATGAAATCTTGGCAAGTTTGTTAATTTGATACTTGATACTATATATGTTTTATTTTTATTTGGCTATTATGTTTTATTTGTGTAGTACCAAACTGGATGGAGATTTAAAAAGCGACCTGGAGTAGATCAATTTTTAGAAGCAGTTGCTCCACCACAATTTGAAATTGTAATTTATACAGCTGAACAAGGAATGGTATAATTGACTTTTAACTTTTAAATATATTATTAGGTATTTGATAAAAAGAGAGAAATACATGAGAAAAGATAATTCGTCTTTTAATTGCGCAGACAGTATTCCCTATTTTGGATGCCCTCGATCCAAATGGATACATAATGTACAGATTAGTTAGAGATGCAACACGTTTTGTAGATGGACATCATGTTAAAGATCTAGGAGCTCTCAATCGTGATCTTAGTAAAGTAATTATTGCATTAAATTCTTTTTATTTGTGAAAACGATAATTATTACTGCACATTATGATTACAGGTTATTGTTATCGATTGGAATGAAGAGAGCGTGAAATTGCATCCAGAAAATGCATTTAAACTTCCCCGATGGACGGGTAACGATGATGACACTACATTGTATGACTTAGCGGCATTCCTGAAAAGTAAGATAAATTTTAAAAGCATCTACCTTGAAAATTTTATATAGCACTATTATTACTTGCTTAAATTTTGTGTTCTTCAATTATTTATACATTATTTATAATCTCTACTGACTGATAAATTTGACTTTATTGTTTTGTAGCGATATTAACATCGAATGTACAAGATGTGCGAGACGTATTGAATTATTATAGACAATTTGACAATCCGTTGGAAATGTTTAAAGAAAACCGACGAAAATTTTTGGTAAGTTATCGTAAAATGTAGAAAGAGCATATAATAAAAAATTAAAAAATTATGATTATAAATGATTAGCAGATGCAAATGGAGGAAGAACAAAATAGGCAACAAGACACCAACAAAGTACTTACCTCAAGATGGAAACCATCTTTCTTACGGAACCGCTAGTCAAAAATAAATTGAAGTTGAAATTTTAAACGTTTAAATACACATCATTTAAATACGCAACATTTTCAGTCATTTCATCGTAACAGATATTATACATAATAATTATGATTTAATTTTTATTACAATAAAATAAACAATGTTCCAAAAAAAATAATTCTATTTATTTATAACATAACAAAAATACAAATTTCAAATCAATATTTTTATCATAATTTGTAATTAAATTATTTAAATGCGTTTCTTCTTCTTAGGTGTTTGCAATTTAACCTTCGGCAATAGCATTTCTTGCAGTATATTACTATCGTCAACGTACGTAAGATCGTGTTCTTGTGACACACTAATCAATTCTTGAGTACTGATAGGTGTAGATAGTATGTATTCGGGCTCATCCTGTGATTGCGCGACAGAATGACTCGAAGTTGAAGTCGAAGCTTCCAACCAATTCAAAACTTTTTGATGAGATTTTATTTCCGTCGGTACAGGTGCTTCATCGCATATATTCCAAGCTGCAAGAAGTTCCGGCGATAATAAATCTATGTATGATGCTAAGGTAGATAACGATTGTTTCCAGGTTGATTCAAAACCATCGTCTGCATTTTTTTCAGTGGATTTTAAACGTGGATTAAGCTTTTCATTTGTAAAACCTGTAAAAATTAATTTCATGGTTGCATTTACTTGGAAATTTGAAGTATACTTAAAAATGGACTTTTTTTCTTACTTTCATATATATATTGCATATTGCATTTGTCAGTAAGAGTCAAAGGTACTATTGGTTCAGGTTGAGCTGATAAAGCTTCTTCCCACAGATTTAATGCATAACAAGCTTTAGTATTTATGGGAGAATATTTATCTGATATGCTCTCCTTTTCATGTGTTATACATTGATAAAATATGTCACCTAAAAATAACAAGATATATGTAATTAATCATAATATTCTAACATGTTAATATGATGTATGAAACACTATCATAGAATATAATTGTACCAATAGAATTCTGAATAAAGCAGAATACATCTCCATTGTTTACATCTGTGACTAATGTGCTGCCAGCATTACACAATTCAAATCTGCTTCTCAAAAATGGATTCAAGCACATTCCTTGCATTTGAGATTCATTTAATGTTTCTGCAATATGTGGAGGTGTGAAAGGTAAATTAAAAGAGTGAGACTCTTCCTCGTTTAACCAAGTATTTAAGATTATTCTATTTTCGCCAGCTGTTTGAGTTGATAGAACAATGATTTCCTTGTCATTACTGTAATAAATATGTGACGTAACTATGAATATAATGTCAATTAGTTATTATTAGATTAGTAAATTAGAATTTTTATTAACCTGTTAGTTATAGCTGCTAGTAACGGAGTATCTTCGAACTGATGCGTCCATTTTTGTCGTACACACTGCTTTGGAGAACGATTATCGCACATTACAAATGAATGATAAGTGCCTAAATATCGACAACAATTATGTTTACTCGGTGCTTCTACTGACAAACTCTCACAATTTTCCAAATTAAATTTCGGGCATAATGTGACACATGCCTGATCAAGAGCCATCTGTAAAGAAATACAATGAAACAAGAATAATGATCTACTAATGTAAAAAATAGAAAGTACATTATTATTAAATTAATAATTCAGGAACTAATACTGATAATTTTTTAAATTTATAATTTGTGTAAGAAAATAAATTAGATTTCAAGTTATTTTCTTACCCTAGTATCAACATAATGTAAGCAACATCTATCTACATAAATCAAAACATTTGGATCAGTTTCCTGGAATCTTATGCATCCCCAAATATCATCAGTTGTATTATTTTGTAGTACAGAACCACTAGTAATGTAATTTCTGGAAAAAGAATTACCATACTTAAAAAGCTCAACAGATGTAATTGTAATAAAAAAGTTGAAATTAAAAAAATACTTACGTACTATTTATATCCCATAAAGACAATATTCTTTCGGCATTTAGAGTACAATGATAATTAATATTCGTTAAACTCAAATCAGCACTAACATAAGGTGTTTTTGATTCTTGTCTATGGATTTCATTAAGCATTAAGCAATTCTCAGAATTGGACAATGTATAAAGAGCACATTGATATTTATGCCTTCCTAAAATTCTACCTAAAAATAAAAACACTTATAAAATAAAAATAACAAATTTTTAGATACAATTTTATTTTTTATAAATTATAAAGTTTCAATATACATGTATCACTAATCTTGCTTTGTCTAATTTCATACAGCGAGTCATGTAGTTTACATTTAGCTGAATTTTTCAGCAATGGCTTCCATATGAAATTTTCCATGGGTATAATATGTGCAGCAACTAAAAAAATATTTCAATAAAAGATTAAAATATACAACTGTTACAAATTGTTACATATATCCACAAATATGTTCTATATTAGGACAATACCTAAATCCCCCATAAATGGAAATAGCAAAACATCCCAATCATTTAGTCGAACATAATTTAACGATCCACCAGTATAGTACCAGTTATAAGTCTAAAAGAATATTTTATTAATGCATATATATTCTATAATCTTGTAACATATTTATTATATTTTACAACAATAGTATCAAAGAGTACAGTTTGATAAACAAACCCCTTCAAAATAAGGATCCGGATCCATATCAAGTAATTCTGCTATTTCTGCAACATATCTAGGTACATTTGCTCTATATCTATTATCTTCCATCTTCCACTTTACACTTTTTTTATGTACTGGTTTAAATTCTATCAAGAATACATTTTGTTTAGTACTAGATAGTAGAAATCAGTATAAAATATAAAATACGTATGTTTATATTACCTTTCTTATGTTTTTCGTAATATTTTGTTATCCTGTCTATATCATCCTTTAGATGGCTTTTCAAAGTAAGGAGTTCCAATGCTGGATCTTCTTCACAAAGCACTATAAAGAATTTCGAGAAAGTGTTCAAATTATATTTAATAAAATTGAGATATTGTAAAGCATATAAAAAAAAGCCTTACAATAAATCTTCAAAACCAAAAAAAATTTTTTTAAACACTTCGAAAGTAAAATATATAAAGTATACAAAAAATAATATCCCAAATAATACAAAAATTGAGTCATAATTTTAAAAACATATTTTCTAAAAATAATATTAAAGACATCTTATAATCCAATTTCATGCTGAGTTAAAATAAAAAAAATATGTTAACAAAACTTTAAAATACTTTACATCGTTATTGTTGCAATTACCTGTTCTTGTTAACCTTGCTGGTGGCAGTAATGGCTTTGGCAAACTACAGTTATATGGAAACTCTTGAAAGAGTCCCATTGCATTCTCCTCATCCCATTTTTCAACACATGGTGACCTGTTCAAGTTGTAACCCGGCATTAGATGATGTGGATAATTTTTCAAAAAACTAGAACTCAGTTTATTCAGCAGATTGCTTTCAGCACGTTTAAATGCCTTCGTCTTTAATTCTTGTCTCCTCATGGCTCAATCAAGTCTATTCGATTTTTCTCAAAACTAAATGCAAAATTTGATTTATAACTTTTTTCATTTATGAAAGAAAGAAAAGTTCACTATTTTTTTTATATAAATGTCATTATTACTATGACATCATTCTTGAAATACATTGTAAGATATTATTACAACAATAAACGTATAAATATTGAAGGATAATAAATAACACATTTATCACAAATATTGTTTTTATTTATAATCATGCGAAACACGTGTGCAACTGCGCGTTTAGACTGCCAGTTAACCAAGACTTATTCCAGATCCCAGCATTCCCAACAAAAATTTTTGTTATGGAGATGAAACGCGCCCCCAATGTTAAACTGGCAGAAAATGGAAACATTGAGCAAAACCCTAATGGTAAGAGAAGTGGAAAAGGAGAGACAATAATCACGATCTCTTTCCTCATCTTTTACTATCCGGACCTTGCTTAATATTTCCATTTTCTGCCAGTTTAACATTGAAGTCGCGTTTCATCTCCATCTCACAAAAACCTTTGCTAGCATAGGCATAGGCAACTGGCAGTCCAGACTTTTATAATCAAAGACTGCGATGTCTGCGACTCGAATAGCTTTTAATTCTTTTATGATTTCGAATTTTATTTTGGAACGTTTCTATGTTCATAAAATGTGGACATTCAACTGTATAGCCACTGTCGGAAACGCATAGATAAGGTCTATAATTTCGTGGTTCTCTTCCGTACTAAATCAAGAATCAAAATCTTTCAGGGCCGATTATTGTTCCTATTTATATTGGGAACCTTTATTCGACCTATTATCTGTTTTTATTTATTTAAAATGTAAGGCAAAGATAGACATATGTTTATCTGACGATAAGTTTACTAACATTTACTAAGAAATGCCAAGACTTCCGTTGCTACTACTCCTTCGCAACCATCGCTATTTTGTTTTCGCTTTCCCCCACTGATCAGGCGTTCCGTGTGTGTTATGCTCGCGTGAGTCAGTGTGACTCGTGTTGACTCGTGTCGGTCGTGTGTTCTGAGCAGTCCCAAAGTTCAAATTGTTTGCGGATACAAAGGGCTGAGACTGTCGAGAAAGCTGAATGCGATGGTGTATGATCGTTTTGGTACGTATGTCATTACTTTCGTACATTGAGAAGCGATCGTATTTGCTTGTAAAGCGCGACATCGTTTCTCTGTCACGTCGTTTACGTTTCCTTACATTAAATTCTCGCGCGCGCACGTTTTCCCGCGAATAGGATATTTTGCCGGTGCAAGAATAAAGTCTATAAACGCTCGTTTAACGTCCTTTACTGTGTGATGTATTATCCGCGCAATATCGGGAGTACCGAATAATTCTTTTCGACGATAATTCACGAGTAAATCTGAGCATCGTGATGTGTCGAACGAATCGTAGTTTCTTGGAATCGTAAGGTACGTTCTCCACAGTCCGCACGTTGTTCTTTGTTTCTTTCGAAGCCAGATATTCGGGCCAGTCATGCATGATCGTCATTGGAAGTATTGTATTGCTCAATTTTGCGTTCTAATTGTTAGTGTGACGAGTTTACTATTGGATGCAACCGAAACAAATAACAAACAACGGAAAGATTCAGAAAGAGAAGGAGTAGGAGATCCAGGAGGCATCAAGTATCGGCGGAACAACCATGGGTAAATAATTTGTAAATAATTTATTATTAGTTTGTTCACACCGCGCGACCTGACTCATACCCTAACCTACACCCTGACCTAAAGTAGGTTATCAACGAATCATTTACACGTAGACCTGTAAGTGCCTGTAAGTACGTTTGAACTAATGGTAGCATTCAGTCCTCATGTAACTTATGCAAGTTATTATATTCGATTACGATGTGTATTTATTCTTTATGTTATCGAGTAAATTACGTTATTAATTACGCACAAACTAAAATGGCAAAACTATTTGCCATTATCTATTATCTAGATAGAAGAAATAGCTTTATATTTTAATTATTGAGATGCATAGTATCTTTATTTATCCTCATTTATTGCAAAAGAAGTGTTCTTCTCCAAATGTAAATAATTTAGAGTATCTTAAATAATTTGAAAGACAATAGTTTTTTTATAATGTGAAACAAAAATGAAGATAATACATTTCAATTATCGTGATAATTTTAACCAGATAATTGCAAATACTGTACACTAAGCTTTATTGCATGTAAAAAAAACATTTATAAGCCATTTCTTTCTCAGGATTATTATACTTTATGATTTCAATCTACCTTCGTTTACACGCGTTATATCATATGACCTAAAATGGATCATGGATCATAAAATAGTGATCCAACTTAAACAAGTTTGTAATAGTTTGTATCATCGCGTACGATTGTTTTTAGGTTGAAAATAGTGTATAGCTCATCGACTAAACACATGGTGTAAATTAAGCCATTGTCAGTTGCGAAATTTTATGAGAATTTATATCAGAAAGAAGATTATTGATTAAACATTATACAATTTAATATTTTAATTAAATATTAAGGGGCTGCTGGAGTACTACTCAAATTTTGAGGTCAATAATGTAGAATTATATTATTCGTACATATTATTAAGCCTGCGTTTGGAAACATTATCTGAGTCATTTTATCCTTGTTTCATATTCAACGAACAAGGATAAAATATGATATGTGGGGAAGAGAGCACTCGAGTGATGTTTCCGAACACAACTTAATAAGATTTTATATGTATTTATTTTATAGATTTAAAAGTCCTTTTCCAGAATTAAAGTATACGTATTAATATCAGTCTGAATTTATACTGTGGACTTTATACTGAGAACAAAATATTTTTTATTGCTCTACTTATCAATTTTTTATGCGTATATAATCTTTTGTAGTGCAATTTCGTCTTAATTAGGTATCAAAATCTAATTTTTGCAACTTGATATTATTTGTTTCTATCATTCATTAATCTATGAATTTGAATTTTGTAAATACAAACTAGAGGTCTTTTATATTAATTAAACAAATAATGTTACAATGTGTCAGCTTTAGACACTTGACTAAAAATACAGCAATTAAGTTAACAATTTTTTATCAATTTTTGTGTGAACTCCATAATGTAGACTGGTAATAATGCATATACTTTTATTCTAGAAAACAATTTTTTAATCTATAAAAAAATTAAAAGATTTTGCGATATAAAAATTACTGTCTTTTTTGTTGGTAAAACAGACATCTCCAGCATCCCCTTCAAATAGAATAAATGTGGTAACTACAACGAAAAATCGAATTCAAAATTTTAATGCAACAGGTCCCAAATCGACATTGCTTGCCAACAAAAGTTCTATCAGTATATCATAAAGACCGAATGTGACTCTGAAATCTGTTCGTATTCCTAATTTTAATATGTTACCGAGACCTGTAGCAAGATCCTCCTGAAATTTTTAAAACACTAACAATAAGAGTGCAACCATCAGATATGGATCACTTAAGTGAGCAAATCAAGCAAGCTAAGATTAAACAGTTACAAAAACAACATATTAAAAGGCAAAGGCTTTAACAAAATAATACAAAACAACAACTCTCTAATACTTTGCAGCATGTTCAATTGTCGTTGGATAATCTTGCATTGCTTCATCAATTCTGTGCAACAAAGATCGCAACAGATTTCTATCTCTCCACAACAAATACAGAAACCATCTATAGCAACATCAGTCTCTTTAGCTGAACATAATACACAATATTAGTATTAATATGGAAGCTAGTACTTCGAAACGTGTTCAAGAGAAAGTATATGTTATACAAAAATCTCGTTTGCCACAATTAGAACATGACAACCATTCAAATAAAGGCATCGCTGTTCTCACGATCCAAAAGATTATTCACGATCCATCAAATATGATAGTTCGGCATCAAATTCCGGGAAATATGGCAAAAATGTTAGTGATGTCAGCCAGTGGAGAACAGAAACTAATTACGTTTGACATACCGAATGAGGACTGCACAGTACAAGACTTATTGGACCAGGTACGTGTAGGCATGATGCAAGACAAGGTATATTTCTACAAAGATTTGAAAAAAAATGTAGAAGAATTGTACAGAATAATTGACAAGCTACCATATAGTTGAAAGGATTTTGTAAAGTTTTAAAATATTAAAGGAATATTGAAATATCATTATGTATCAATGCTTATTTAAGTTAAAAAAATTTTTTATGTAATGAACTGCATAATTGTATTGGATAATTGTAATTATATGTCATGTTTTGATATAGCTTTATGTTTCTAGGTGGATATATCATTTTCTGATGAAATGCAAATCTCCTTAGTACATGATCCTGCATTTGACATAAACTATATAGTGGATGCAGTAGGTTCTGGCGTTACATCTCTTGATGGTGATTGCAACTCTTCTCAGGAAATTGCAAGCACTGCTGTAGGCAGTGAAAATTTACCTCAAATTATCAAGTAAGATATTCTAATCGTATCATATTTAAAAATCTAGGTTATAAATCTAGGTAAAAAACAATAACAGCAAATAACCATATAAAAATTGTTTTGAAATATTGAAAGGGGTAAAACTTTTAATTCAAATAACTGAAACATAAACAGCAAAGGTTAACATTTTTCAGACTAAGCTTTTATTTGATGCTATAAATGCTTCAAAGCATTCTTTGATTGTTCATTTCGTAAAATTCTTGTTCCAATTGGTTAATAAAATGGATCGAAGTGTCGAGTAAATCAGTCTTAAGTTTATTCTTAATAATCAGGTTAAATATTTTAAAAGATTGTGCTTGAATATTTTGCACAATTATAAATGTATAATAAATTAAGTTTTTTTAAATATACATTGTTATTATATAGAATGCAGAGATATTATATAAATTCATATAAATTTTTGAATAATATATTTTGTTAAATATAAATTGTGATGTGGAAAACAAGTTAACATAATCTCTTGAATTGCTTAATATTGTTATGATTAAATTTTAATATTTTATTTTATTTATTATTGGATCATATTTATTTTCAATCAATTTTTCTGTTTTTTCTGTACTATAAAACATTTATCCGTGTCTTTATTATAAGACACATTTAAATTATTTGATACACAAAATTTACAATTATAATAATTATACACACTTGCCATAACATTCTATTAGTAAACATTAATTTTTCCTGTTTATTCTTGTTCGTGCAGCAGTAGTTTTGTTTTTTGCAATAATAGTGTGACATAGCACATGGCATTAATTTCTTTAAGTTTCTAATTTTTAGGAACTCTAGATGAAACTAAAAAGCAATTTATCTTTCGTATAGCAAAAGATTTAGGAATTTTAGAAACAATATTTATGCAATAGCATAAATTAATAGCGTAAAAATAATAAAGTAAAAGCGTAAAAACTAACGTTGTTATTGTATCGAGATCCTTGTTTATTTATAAAGACGTAGTACATTTTAGTCAATCAACTTAACTCTGCCTAGTACTATTTTTCTTCACCGCTTTTCATTCGCGCGCAGTCTAAGTCGATCAGCACTTGCTCCGCGCATGGAATAGTGAGACAAGAGGAATAGCGTTAAGCAGAGACAAGCTCAAAATTGATTAAAATGTGCCGAGTCTTGATTAATATTAAATTCAATTACAAAAAATTCTAAAATGATAATATTTCCAGTGCATCAGATGAAAACAGTAACACTTCTTCTCAAACTTGCGAGGTAAGCTTATAAATTTATTGTAAGAAAATTAGATTAAATGAGGATATTGGCATAAAAGTTATATTCTTTCCAATTTTATTTATATTATAAGTATGCATATAAAATTATTTTTTTTAATTCCTAAAATCTGGTATCAGTATTTAATTATTAAAAAATGTTATTGTTTTAAAAAAGCTGATAATATTCAATATTAATATAAAGATATATACGAATGATTTATATATTGTTAATTGTTGTTCATATATGCTGATATCCTTTGATATTCATGATAATAGATGTTGTACTACCTTTGAGTGATTTTTGTTTGAATGATATAATAGATGTTACATCAAAAGTAACGAAATGAGAAAATGAAATGAAATAAATAAATTAACAGCATAAGTAAAGATAATTTTATATGCAAGTGTGATAATATCACAATGATACAATTGATAAGAATTTCATAAGAAATTAAGGAGGATGTACTTAAAGTTCATCATTTCAAATAAATGATATTTTATAAGTACGAAATATACAGTGTTATTACTAGGAACGTATTTTGGTCGAGGGAATGCTCGCTCTCTGTCCACACTGTGGCTACAGTTCACTATACTTTAACCGATGTGAACGATGTAATACAAAATTAAAAATTGAGGAAGTCGAGTCGAAGTTTCAACTCCGTTAATACGCATCAGTGTCGGTAAGTTTATGTATTTTTTACCTTAAATTGAGATAAAAGACATCTATAAAAATGATATTGCTTGTATAGGCCGTGATATAAACTGTGACTTTATTTTCAAGTGTCTTTACGTAAAATATGGATATGTAGATATAACACAATGTCTGTAAATTTCAAAATTATGATATATTCGAAAAATGAGTTTTGAAATAATTATCAATATTTTAAATTAAAATAATTTAAAAGTTCGTCTGCGCACACGTTACACACACACACACACACACACACACACACACACACACACACACACACACACACACACACTCTCTCTCTCTCTCTCTCTCTCTCTCTCTCTCTCTCTCTCTCTCTCTCTCTCTCTCTCTCTCTTCCCCTCCTCCCCCCTCCCGGTCTCTCCGTGTCTCTCCCGGTCTCTTCCTGTGTCTTCCTGTTTCTCCCGGTCTCTCCCTGTCTCTCCCTGTCTCTCCCTGTTTCTCCCGGTCTCTCTGTGTCTTTCTCTGTCTCTCCCTGTCTCTCACGGTCTCTCCCTGTCTCTCCCGGTCTCTCCGTGTCTCTCCCTGTCTCTCCCTGTCTCTCCCTGTCTCTCCCTGTCTCTTCTGGTCTCTGCGTGTCTCTCCCTGTCTCTCCGTGTCTCTCCCTGTCTCTCCTGGTCTCTGCGTGTCTCTCCCGGTCTCTCCCTGTCTCTCCGTTTCATTTAGATTCATTTTACTTACATATATATACTTGAATTGAAATTTAAGTTTTTTATGTATGTAAGTAAAATGAATAAATACTTGAACTGAAATTTAATAAAGTTGAAAAATTTAGCTAAATTAACATTTTTTTATCAGTGTAAGATAGATAATAAAGATGGAATGATGCCAATAGTACTTTGAGCGTGAATCGGATCGCGGTTTAAATAATAGCGGCTAAATCAGGCTTCTCTCTGTTAAAGATAATAAAATCGGTTTTATTGTTACGGTAACTTACGCTATACGGTACTGCAAATTTATTTCTATTTATGCTTTTTATTTATGCTTACAATAGTTTTTAAAATAAAAAATTAATATACTGTATAATCACTTTTTTAATATTTTTTGTTACTAACTTTTATGCATAATTTTAATTTAAGAATTAATATTTGGATCTCGACGAAATATGATCTAATGATCTAATGATATAATAAAGTTGACTATGGACGCTGGAATCTTAAGACAGTTCTGACCGTTTCTAAAAATAATAAAACGTTAACACACAGCACTTTCGCGCAATTTTCGTCCGAGTGGAAACTTTTACCGCTTCGTTGGCAAGGTTTTCTATCGATTTTTAGAAAGGTTAAGCGTTTACCTCGATAGAGTTTATGTCACGACGTTTGGCGTCGTGAAAAGGGCGACAACCAAAATATTACGAGCTTTACGATTCGAAATTTTATCCTGAAATGCATCCTGTGACTTTCATCACAGAATTTCAAATTAAACGACGATTGAACGCTTGCGTGAGACATTAATATTAAACAGTAATAATATTACTGATTTTTAATTAACTATGTTAATTATCAGCGCATTAATAAATAACTGTCTTTGACAGTTTCCAACATTAATGAATGGCGCAATAAAATTAACGATTATTATTAATATTGTTAAAAGATAATTTCCATAGCAGTTTTGGCTAAAAATGACCAAATAGGTGTGAAAATGTAAATCTCACTTAACACAGTTACAAAATACATTAAATAAACGTTAAAAATGATTTTTAAACATTTAAGCTGTAAAAAATAAATATTTAAAAAGTGATACTTTTTTTAACTGGTTAATAAATGTTACACAAATTTTTTTTAAGACTTTAATAACGTTTACTTTAATATACCGTTTTTTTTTAATATACCGTTTTTATGAGCAAACGTCTTGGCTAAAAGTGTTTTTTTTTATGTTTTAAAAAATATGTAAATAATCTGCTTGAGATATGAGATATAGAAAAATAATTAAAATGTGACGATGAAAGTTATTCGAAAAAAATGATAAGAGGCGAAGTCGTAATTACGCCCCGATTCTACGTGGTCTCTGTATCAAAAATTTACATGTGCTAGCCACGTGTACCACGTGTATCACGTCCTTTCTCTTGTTCTGTCCGTGCTGTCGCATGCATCATAATTTTGTACAACACGTAGAGCAAATTACAATGCAATAATGAAATATTCCGTCCTACCGCACGTGGTTTCGTGCGGTCACGTGGACCGCACTCTGAACGCAAAGACGAAATGGAGCTAAAACGCAATTACAATTCCCCTCTTCCTAGTGATTGTTGCATTACCGCGGCAATCTCGCGGGAAGGAAACCGCCAACGTCGTTTTGGCACATTACGTTTGCACCACGTATTTCCATTAAACGGACAACAAACAACGGATAAACAACAACTAACTAATCGGCAAATAAACAGCGTGTTGTCATGGTTTGGTCAACACATTTAGCTCTAAATTTGAGAGTTGTGCACGGGTCGCGAAATCAGGGAGGAATTCAACTTAAGAATCGATTTTTCTTAGCCGCGTAAGCAATCGTTATTGTTGACTTCAATCTTATAGATTCAGTAAACAGGAAAAGATCGATCGTTCCAAAAATTGATCTCTTCTAGTGTTCGTATAACATTTATTTGTTGCGTGTATATCAACAACCGTGCTTATCGAACGTGGTTCACGAAAAGAGACTTTTCTGCGTGAAATACCGCTGATTCGGATGCGAGTGTAATACGTGAAAGGTCATTGCAATTGTCAAACGTGCAGACTCGCTTTGACATCGCATTTACAGAATCGCCGCGGTCATACGTTGCTTTCATTAATTGGCTGAGCGTGTCTATTTACCGCCGCTGCCGACGATTCTCACTCGCAATGCGCATGCATTACGGCGTTTATCGATTTTACCACGCGCGACAAACGCGTTCCGATTCCTTAATACCATTTTCCAGTCAGACCACATTAAATATTGATATCGTAATATTGGAAGCGTATGATGCACAACTGCACAGACCTGCGCTTTTTTTATACCATTCTTCGTGTTTTTTTTTTCTTTTTTCCATTTATGTTTTATTATCGATATTAAATCTTTGTTAGAAAAAAAATTTAGTTTTAATTATAATAACAATTCTTAATTTTTAATAAAATTATAATTTTTTTAAACCAAATGATTAAAGCACAATTTTGTAAATATATATTAGTCAATACATTTCGACAGATAATATTATTTTTTGTGAAGAAAAGCTTGGTATTTATATATTTTTATATATTTATAATATATTTATGATATATTTATAATAAATGGTTAACACTTTGCTAAAGTTTTCATTTTTATTTTCGTATAATTTAATTATTAAATTCGTGATATTGAATTGGAATCATCTTTATTTTGTTTGTTTGCCGTCAAATGTTTGTCTTCGGGTTTAACTGCGATAATTCTGAAACATCCGATAGGAAATGTAGGGATTACGCGATCAGCGAAGGAACATTTTGTTTGTCCGTAAGAATGAGGACAGCTGACAGTCAATAAATACCGATGAGTTCACCATGAAATTATTTGGCAGCGGAAACACACGCGAACCCTCGATTCTGAATCACGCACGAGCCCCAACAATTTGAACGACACGTTCCGAAAATTGAGCGAAGCTGAGGGAAAACTCGGCCACACGCCAAAAACACTCTTCTGCGAAAAGAGCAGTGACAAACGGCGTCATCATCTCCAACCTTGTATCCGAAAGGACCGCATTGAGTGCAACGACCCGGTGCAACATTTAATATATAGTACTATAGTAACAATAAAGTAGTGAAAATTCATGATCGATTTGCTATTTGATACAAATGACACTATTAAATTCTGTTAGAATTTTTGAAAACTAGTCGGCGAACAAAATGCCTAATCCAATCTCGTTTCTCGTCATAAAATTAATTTTTTTGATAACATGTGTGACGCAATCGAAGTACGTGACACAATTAGAAATTTATCGATCAATGTCTATTCATTGTTCAAAGAAAACCGTTAGTAGCATACTGTAGTTGATGCCCAGAATAACCGCCAGAATGACAGAAAAATTAGAACTTGATAGCTTGATAAACCGGTTCTAATCATGACATGAGATCAATATCTTATCGCCTCCCCATCTTATTAATTGAACGTCAGGTTGAAAGGTACCACAGGTTTTTTTTTAATCTCCTTTCTACAGGAAGGCTAATTAATTATCAATTGAAGTTTTCATAGTCAGACAGGTACTTTATTTAGAATATAAGAGGTGTGGTTGAATGCTCAAGTAACCTAACAATAGATAACTAAATTAAATTTTCAACAAACGAAATAAGAAATAATCCTATTCCAATACAAACAACTTTTAAAATAAGAATAATAATTGTCTTTAAATGTTTCTCTTTTGTTTTATTTAATAAGTAAAATTAGCGTATATTTTTACAAGAAAAAATACTTAATCTAAGTATTTCGATTTATATACATATATATAAATGCACGTGCACGTAATATTACTTTGAGATACAAAGGGAAAAAGTTTTTTTGTTATTAAATAAGTATGTATTTATTTTATTATAATTTTTTATATTTAAATATTAACAAGTATAAAAAATTTTTTTACAAAATATTTCTTTATGTCGAATCAAAAAAATAATGTTATAATAAATTTATTTTTTTTTTTTAATCAATTTTTTTAGTGTAAGAAATAGATGATCGTTGAAACTTCTGTTTTACTCTTGAAATTGAAATTTATAAAATAAATAATTTTATATAGACAATGATTTTAATGTATTCAAATAGAAAATTAAAGAAGTGTATTTATTTTAAGGTCAGTCATAAACTTTTTGATAATCACGGATGAATATTTTTTTAGTATGTATATACTTGATTACAATAAATTGTGTCAATGCTTTCACGTGTATGATGATGAGACTTTAGATGAGCGGTGTATTGATACTATATTGACACATTCTTTCAATATACAATTATTTTCATGTACAATTGTTCTCACGTACATTTCATTTAAAATCTTTTCAATCTCTATTTCTTAACTATCTCTTGACATTTTTGTAATATTGTATAAAATATGATTATAAGTAATATCTAAAAGGTAATTTTAATATAAATTATGCTATATAATAAATATTTTTATTAATTTTATATTTGCTTGTACAAATTTTTTGTACGATGATGAAAAGGAGGATGTGAGAAAAAGAGCAGAATGAAAAACTTTTTTTACTGCAACCTCACTCTCTCTTGTAGCATATTATATTAGCTAAGTTTATCTTGCTCGCTTTTGCGCTAATAATGCTCACAAGCATTGCTATCACTGGGCGATGCTTTAAAGCACTTTCATTAATTATTGATGTCATAATTTCCTTGCTTATAAATATTTGTCATTATTTCCCGCTTAAAATTGCCAATTTAAAAGTCTTGGACAAGGAAATTCATTAAAAATTTATAGAAAATTTTGTGTGAATTTTTTATAAACAACAAATATATAATTATTTCAAGCAGGATTTGTGTTGAATTTTATATACATATACATATTTTACACACACACATTAATGTTTAATTATTGATAAATAGAGCCATTTTTTAAATACTTTCATCACATTAAACACCTTAACTATTGTTTGACATGCATTTATACTAGAAGAATGAATAAAAATGTTACTTTTGAATGTCAGTATTGATAAACAAATTATATGAGTGTACAAAATGGTATTATTCTTTAGCTATTGTATTATAAGAATAAGAAAATGAGAAAATGTAAAAATAATATTTTAAGAAGTATAACCTGAGGAACACAAGATTCAGGTTGCGACGCCGGCGCCGCGTTTATCTTCCCGACAACAATGGATGAATTATCGCTAGACAATATTGTCATTTTATTTGATTTTCAACGACGCGACGCGTAACGTCTCACGCAAATGCATTGCACGCAACGAAGTAATAAGCCTCAACGAAATGCATTCCAGTAAAACATGTTCTACTTTACCTCTACTTAGAAAATGATGGTGCCTACATTCTCAGCGATCACGCTCTCTAGTGTTAACTTTAAATTATTTTATATGAAATTTATTGAATATTTTTAATATAATTGTTTTTAGTTTAGATTTGTATAATAGTCTTAGTTTAACATTAAAATATTTTCAATATATAATGCTTTTATATTTTTTATTATAATTCTGCAATTGAAACAAACGGCAATAATTGAACAGTTACTCGCATTTATTATTCATTATTCCGCGATACTGAAATTTAATGTAAATAACAAATGAACAAAATTATAATAATTAATATCACCATGATATTATTTGCAACATATAAGTAGTTAATTACACATTTAATTTTCAATTTTGAATTTTATAGTGAAAAACTTATCTAAATTTTCATGCTCTTGTTAATCTAAAAAAATAATTCAAGATGTTCAGAGTTATGGAAATGGTCCGGGCGAGAGTGTTACGTTTTCTCCGTAACATGGAAAAGACCCAGCATTTTTCCGTCGCGGAAACTCTATTTGAGAAATTCGAGAGAAAAGTTGCGACACCGTATTTTCGATCGGCGCCACTTGCTACGACTCTGATTTACGATGTGTAACGTGTATTACAGGACGTCTCGGGGGACTTGCGTGGTGACGGCATCTCTTGGAGCAGGCAAGCGAACCGCTGCGCAAACGCACGCAGTCAGGCCGCGCGACTCTATAAATAGCGACGGTGAAAGTTTCCACGGGCAGTACTCTGCGCGCAATCGTTAAGTGAGTTTCGTGGTATTCGTTGTTACAAGACACGAGACATATCACGCTTTGCGAAAGGATTTCCTTTCGTTTTCGCTAAGACAGCTTTAGTATCGTGAACTTTCCGCTCGTTCGCGCAGAGAGCATTCAACGATCGACCTTCTATGGTCATTGACAAAGTCGTCGTGAAGGCGAGTGAAAGATAGGTAAAAAGGAAGAAAGAAAAGGACTAACAAGCCAGAATGCCGGCCGACATATCGCACAGCAATTTTCTGCGATCCAATCAGTCGAGTCTGAAGAACTCGAACGTGGACTCCTGCTGGAACACGGAGAATATGAGCGGCTACATGACCTTGATTGGCCCGAACGGTCATCGGCAGCGTGTACAGGTGAAGGTCTATCGTACCAGCGTGGAGCACTTCGCTGTGATCTATCCGCAGAAGAAGATATGTCAACCACTTGGCGTGCTGAATCTGAGAAACACGACGATCGAGCGTTACGAGGACGAGGGTTTCCTCTTGAGGCAGAAAGGTGGCGATCTCCCGATCGCCCTGACCTTCCTCATGGAAAAGAGAAGCGAGTTGGACTACTGGATCCTCGCGTTCACCGCTAGGACCAGCCCACTGGTGCATCACAGCAGCCTGCCAATCGTCGAGGAGGAGGAGATCTAAGGAATCTCCATTATATCACAATTTAATACGTCGTGTCAGCCGTGTCGGCACGGCGGACGGCCGAAAGCCAAACGAGTCCGAAAAGAGAAGGATCATTACCGGTTCTCTTTACCGCTAGGACTTGTCGAGGTCTCCTGAAATACTCCCCGGGTACAAGGATTCTCGTAGGAGGGGGAGGCATCACTGTGTGCGAATCCTGACGAATTATCAAGTGCGGTTGCACCGGTGCATTCGTATTCTTTTCTCCCTCCAGAAAGTGCTCTTCCGAGCTTTCCAAGTACATCTAGAGCCGGTACGAAGCCGGTACACTTTGAAAGGCACCTGACGCCTGGAAAGTCAGGTTCGATCGTATCGATTAAAACGCGAGTGTTCAAGCAACGAGCGAACGAGCGATCGAGCGAGAAGAGATCTCGAGGAATTGCACGGGCTCTTGGTCATCATTAGCGCGCACGCTGTCACCGCATCCGCGCGACGGTCGTGTTGCGAGGCCATGTTGGCATTAAACCCTAGCAGAGCTAGCATCATCGATCGTAGCCAGCTGTGACCAATCGCGGCGTGCGTTCCAACCGGAGCTGGAACGCTATGAGGAGAAGAGAGTGGAGGAAGAGGAGATAGAGAAAGAAGAGAGGAAGGTAAAGGAGGAAGAAGACGGAGAGAAGGACGACGGGAAGAGAAGACCAGGCACAGTCGGCATTTTTCCTGTGGGACTATTTGCGCGTCATCGTCACGGTCGTCGTCATTGTCGTCATTGTCGTCGTGCTCACTACGGCTCGGCGTCTCCTTTCCACGCGAGGAACAACCGTTAACTTCAACCTGGCAACCGCCATCGCCATGTTCCCGGTTCGCACCCGGCCGGCCAGCAGGACACGGCCTTTCCCGCGAAGCCTTGAGACACGGTCTCCGGTGTCAGGGACCGCGGAAGGAGCACCTTCGTTTCCTTTCGTTCGCGCTTCGCTTCCTCCGAGCGCCTTGACGAGAGGCCTCGGAGCACTCAATTATTATCTGCAACCGGCTCGAGAGTCTCGGACCTGATCTCGTTGAATGTTTAATGAGCGCCGGCCACGCTTCCTTTCCGCGCACGTCCACGACCCCGTGGCGGTACGGCAATTGTCCTTTTTTTTTTTCTTTTTTTTTCCGGACGGAAACAGCGACACAGTTGGCTATCATCAATATAATTTGTATCACGAATGTATCGTTGATTCTTTTTTAGAAACATGTCGATTTGTTACTGTTTTTAATTTTAATTACATTATAATGCATTTTCTTTCAAGATGCAAATCTGATTGAATCTGCCATTGAATAATTTCACGAAAAAAATACAATTATTATTTACATACATATTGTGAACACGAGATCAGGATTGATGCTTTATGTTTCTTACTAACAAAATGACTTTGATTTTTTGCAGTCACCCATTTGATTCTCAAGAAAGAATCGACGAATATATTTATTCGATATGATTGATATACAAGAATACACTCTTTTTCAACATAACGAACGGTTAGAATCAGAGAGCCATGTTTAGACTCAAAGAACTACGAGAGTATAGCTACACTGGGGGAATGAAACTTTTGAATGAAATCTTTAGTGATGACGCAGAAGCGTCTTAGCGATACGTTTCGTAAAAATAGCTGTTCATCGATGTAGCCTCTGTCGTCACAAGTACCCGTCGTCATGAAGTAACTTTACAATTGTCTGTGATATTACGTAGGCGATGACGCTGTCTTTGCGATAGGCATCAGATATCCCATTAACGTAAAGTAGATTAGTAAATCGTCCGCGAAGCCGCTGTAAATCCGCTCCAGGGGTTTCTTTGCAATTATACAAATTATATAAACCGAACTTAAACACACAGTAACAAAATGATTGTAAAGAAATTCGAAAAAAAAAACGGAGATGTAAGTCTGAATACAAAAATCACACGCATCCTCTCGTTGCGTTAAAATTTTTTTTTTTACATTGAACTAATACGGGTTCTCGACGTCCCGCAAGTCCCCCATTGCTATTTGAAAGGTGAAAAGTTCAGCGAGATTTCGCGTACGATCCTTGTAAATAATAGTTAAGTGATGAGCGCATGATTGCGAAACTGCGAGTGTGTAGAAGAGTGCGAATATTCCTTATATAATTTCCTACTAGGTTTACCCGTAGCCTACTCTAGATAATCTTTTGAACTTTTTATAAGAGCATGACCATTGAGCTACTTCCAAGTTCTTCCGTTTAGCCTGACTTCCCTCACTAGGCTCCATAGTAGTATGCGTGAAACACGCAACAATTTATATGCGTACATAAATACATAGATATATACGTATACGAGATTACAACTCTGTATATAATAAAATATACGACGAAAATAAATGTAGTCAATGTGTCTTCAAATTGCTTTGTTTATTTATACACACGTACTCTCTATTTTGCAAATATTTTTTTTACGTATACATATATCTTCAAATATAGATAGTTATATGTGTTTTCTCTCCCTTTAGCAAAATCATATTTTGATTTTCATTAAAATAAAAAACCGAGCGATTTTATGAAATTTCCAATATTTCAGGAAATTTCTTAATTATAGTAGCACGTTAATAACTTTAATAAAAATATTTTTATTAGATTCATACAATTTAAATAATGTTATTAACGACAAATATGACCTGTAACCGACACAGTATTCAGTGGATCGTGACCATCGCATAAAACGCAAAAGAACACCTTTCGGTCATTGTGCTACCGTGCACAACGCGCGATTCCTGTTCTAGAACCGGCTTGGTAACGTTACATTTCCGGCTTGCATTAAGCAAGTTTTATGAGCGTGGAAAATAAAAAAGATCAAAGTCTTGATGTGACTCGATTTTACTTCAAGTACTTTATCGCGTTGAAATAAGCGGAATACCCGCAAGACAGCGATAAATAAAAATGTTTTTTACTTATTTACAAATTCTAGCTATTTCTATAAATAAGGCTTAGCAAACTATGCACGATACGTACAACAAAAATATTTAGTTTTAAACCGATAAATGTTTATCAAGTATTTTTATACATAACGTGTTACATATAAAATGTTTATAACATATCGCACACAATAATTATACATGTAATTAAATTGTGTATACATGATCTTCATAACTATAAAATGCTTTTACATTCTTAAGATTACTTTATATATATTTTAAGTAACGCAATTAAATTCAAAATATATTTAATAAACGTTAAAACTAAATTTTTTTAATTTTTTTAAACTGAAAAATTAAGCGTTTAAAATGTGATACGATTTTTAAACATATATTTAATACATGTTTAAAAATTATGAACACATTTTATAAAATCTTATAACATCTTTACTAGTTTACTATTTTTATACGAAACATTTTGGCACTTTAATAGATGTTAAATAGACATTAAAAACATTTAACAAACATCTTGAATTTATTACAAAAATGTATCGACTAAACATTTTTTTAATCTTTATTAAACGTAAATAATCTGCTTTTCTTACTCTTTACACATATAATATATTTAATATATACTCTGTTTTATTATATTGGAGGATTTTAATTACATAAATTAATAAATAATTTTAGTTTTTTTATGTTTCAAATGTTTTAGTTTTAAGCAGTGTTTAAAACATTAAAATGTTTAAAGTTGTTAGTAAAAATATTATTTTTAAACGTTTTAGTATTTTAAATTTAAACACCAACTTGAACTAAAATGTTTTTAAGTATTCAAAAAGTATTTAAGAAACGGAAACAAATAATTTTTAATATCTATTAATCCTTAATTTTCTGTAGAGTTGTATATCTTTTAATTTTTCTATTGAGCATGTTATTCTCAATTTTTGTAAAGAGTATTTCTGTTTTTATTATGACTATATCAGCCAATTGATAAATCGCATGATTACTGTACATACATATTACACAAATACATTATATTGCTTTGACCAATCGATATTTTATTTCTCGCTTCTGTACATGTTTTCGTAGAAGTCGCGTGTGAACATGTGGCGTTTGCAATAATGATTTATTATTATTGCCAAGTGAAGTCGCACGATCGAAAAATCGTGCAATCATGTTGAAAATTTTACTCGTTTGCATGTAAACGATAAACAACCGTTTTCATTATATGTAATATTACATATGATATCATTTTAAAAATAATATCTTGAGGGATGTCTGCTGAATCCTGCTTCTACGTATCTCTGAAGGGCGAGTATCTTCCCTTTGTGCAAGATGCCAACGGTTTCTGCGCATCTGCGTTCTTTAGGATCGGAAGGTAGCGCTACTATTATACACGTGCGCTATACCGAAATATATATCACATTGCACCCTTTGGAAGAATAAATTCATTATGTGAAGGAATCTACGTTGTGCCTAAGGACTAATAGGTCGATATACGCAATAATCGAAGGATTGTAAATTTTTTTGACTTGACAATTTTGAAAAGTTTTGCTCTTTCATGAATTAGTTAAGAAAAATCTACATTGCCAAAAATTTATTGTTTTAAATTTTAAATAGTTGCTTATTATTTATTACAAAGTGTCATGTTTTTATTTATATTATTAGAACTTTAGCTTTATAACATTACTGAATACTACATTGATTTGTATGCATTATGTATAATTTATGGAAAAATGGTTTTAATTTAATTTTATATAAATTATTTCATTAGATTACTTTTTCTCTCTAATTCTTGGGAAGTTTTCTATCTCTAGATATTAATTGACGCTCAACCTCATAGTCTAAAATTGTTACGCAGAGAAAGAACAGGAAGTGAGATTCCTGAATATATTTCTCAGCTATTTAGAAAAGTGTTTCGTGCGAAGATGGAATTGTATAATCGTGAGAATTTTGTATCACACAATGAGTTTGTAACGACTAAGAAAAATCGCCGAGTTGAACGTCTTGATAGCGCGTCTTGTTTTTGGCATGCAGATTTCTTCCGCGGGATCGAATAAAAATAGTTGAGTCATAAATCAGAAGGTGAAAATCGCTAGTACGATTTTCGTAGTTGCTAGTACGATTTGTATTTGCGAAAACAAAACAAAGTAAAAATTGAACGACGTAGTATATCTCTTTCGTGAATGCATAGATTACGCGGGGTTTTCCGCGAATCAATCCCAACAAATAGTTTTACGTTCGAACAAACACGACCCGATGTATATACAGGTATTCTCCATGTAGATTCAATTTGAGATATAGATTTCTAAGAAACGAGATAAGATAAAAGTATGACGGGATCGTATAAACTAATACTAAAGAGTACATCAGAAATACTACGAAATATGATTTTTTTTCCAAGAGTTTTTTATACTTTAAAAAGTAGGATACAAACCAATTTTTCACAATTATAAAAATTTATAGTTTACATCGAGAGGACATTACATTTATTATAAAAGCTTGCACTTATGATATATGCTATCGCTTCATACATTTATATCTTCAGCATTTATCAATCATTTAATAAAGTAAGTTATCTCGATGTAATTTAATGTAGTAATTCAGTTCATCAAATAATTCATAAATTGAAAAAGTTTTGTAGAAGCTTTACTTTCGATGAAGTGCTCCACACGAATTGTAGTTAAGAAAATGAAACTTTATGTGGCAGTGTGTAATATGCAGTTATATAAAATTTCCGCCTGATGATAGAGGATGAAAACAATTCGCACTTCCGGGAGCCATTACTACTATGCAACAATTTCTCATGAAATATACCTCGTCTTGTTTAACGAATCTCGCCATAATTCTCAATATAATTAAACTCATTTTCAGAGACATATACATATACAGAAAAACAAAGTGTCTTTAAGGAATTTATCCACAGACAAATAATTTTCAACAATTTACATAACAAAACATTTAAAATAAAATTTATATTGTGTGAAAAATGACAAATTATTTTGTCAGATGCAAATATTAATCTGTTTGATTTTTATAGTGAACTAATAAATAAGATGTATAATTTTTGTCACAAAGTACATGCTGAAGGAATATTTTATCAATATTTTAAAAACTTTTTATTTAGATTAACATAAATTTAAACTTTTTTAAAATTAGTAAATTGGACTATTTTTATTATCATTCCAGAATAAAAAATATTTTTCATTTAGATTAAGATAACATTTTTAACATATTTTTGAGATTGCAAAACTCAGCGCAAAATTATATAATTTGCTCATAAAAGTTATATTAAAAATTAATAAATTGTGTGGAACGCCAGTTTTCCGAATCATGAGCTTGAAAACCTTTTAACTATGTAGGAACTATATTATAATATAATTACCTCTATTACCTTTCACCTTTTATATTGCTATACATATATATATATATATGCTCCGCGCCATTCAAACTGCTTTCCTTCACGTACACTTTAAATTTAATTATTTTCTATCAGCTGCTGCTAAAAGCACGGCTAATGCTTTTCCGCCTACACAAACTAGCAACGAAAATTTTTATCTGAAAAACGATAACGGAAGAAACTTTTAATACAGTAATTGTGCTACATTGAATATTCATGGATAAAAAAACATTCTTTTAAATTATTAGAAATAAAACAGTTTTCGCAATTAAGAATATGTTTATGAGTATGAACAACAAAGACAAAGATAATAATTTAATATTGTATATTGATGATGAGTAACATTTTAATGCAAGAAGTGTAACTGATGTCCGCACTTTGTTGAAGAGAGAAATATTATGTTCTCATGCCAACGAGTCGATTACCTCCGTTCTATGTTTGGAAAACTTTGTACATATTGACTGTACGAGTATAACAACGATCTTATCCATTGTTCGCGCGTCAGAGATTCTAAGATATTGTTGCAGGAAGGTGTACGGTGATCTCACGGATCTTGTATGCATTCGAGAGGTCGAGATTCTCAAGAATCCGTGGTCGTGACACTTGCCTGGAAGTACCTGAAAGAAATAAAGATAAGACGACGAACAAACATCATTGGACAATGGAAAATAACGTTGTTTGAAAAACAACGGACTAGGTCAACATCGATCAATTTTGCTATTTTTGCCTCAATATTCTTAACCAGAAATAGATTCGTCAAAAGTAAAGGTAAAAAAACTTGAATTTATTAATATCGATTATAGAAGTACATTTATCATATTTTTCTTACGATCACTGATAAACGATGTATTGATTTTTACTCAAATTAATTATGCGTAACGTGTATCTTGATGGATATAATAACGAAAATGTTATTGAAAATATTTATTGAACATATTTATTGAAAATAAAATTCTTTTATACATATATACTATAATTTTTTATCACAATTGATAAAACTTCTTTAGAGATATTATTATATAAATATTAATAAAGAAGAACACATAATGGGAGGAGAAATTATTAAGCATCAATTTATTCGTTCGATTACATAAGCTGTATCATCTCGAGCTCACTGAAAACTGTCATGTAATAAATATGTTTGCAATTGTTCAAAACGAGTCCGAGTTTTTATCGTGAATATTGTGCAATGCGTTGATAAAAACGGTCGCTTTCAATGACGTTATACAATCGATGGCAACAAAAAAAAAACACGTTCATTAGATCGATGTAAACCATTTTTTGCTAAAAGCGTAACATCTGCGAACGAACAAATATAAAAATCTGTCTGTATTTATAGTGCAAAATTTTAAAGACATTAATGCGGAGCATTTTCTCATTGTGTAATCTTATACATAGTATTATATTGCCTTATGGGGGAAGGCAAAAATTATGTTTATACAATATTGTAATATTTTTGAAAAGCCAAGAATTAAATCGAAATTGTTTACAATAAATTATATACACATTATTAATAGATGTGTAATGATTTATTATATGTTATAATTCATGAAATCGGAATATTAAATTGTCTTCCTTGTTATTCTCTTTTTTTTTTATTGTCAAAATTGGATTATTTATTGTCAAAAAAGTTTTTATATTTTTAGCATAAAGGGTTATATTTTTATACTTTAATACGAATTTTCTATGAAAGACATTAAATCATATCTCTCCATATTTTCTTTGGCTTTCGATCGCATATTACAGATCTCAAAAATATTGAATATTCTATTCACAGAAGTCTCAAGTAACACCAATTCCAAATACATTATTATCCGAAAAGTTTCCACTTGTGTGAAATAATGTCTCTCCTTTAGACGTCTAGACGTTGCATTTCATGTTATTACTAACCGCGAACAAAGGCAATCCCAGTACAACGAACTCTTCTTCCTTTTCTTATTCTTTACCTATTCGTGAAATTAATTTTCTGGTGTATTATACACAGTCGTACAGGATTAGTTTTATTTAACTTGATGCTAGAGAAAACAATAACATAGGAGGATAATATTTATGTAAACACTGTATAAACAGCAATTTTTGTAAAACGATACTTTACAAATATTTTAAAATGTCACAAGTTCCTGCGAATGTCACGAGACTATTAATGTAGGCTTTTTGTACTCTTTTCCTCGATGCATCCTGTCACTACATGTTACTCTTTAAAGCACGCGTTGCAACAAGACTAGTGCAGAAGCACGAGAAGTATTTTTGGTGCTTAATGACACGAACAGTGTAGTGTTTTTCATTTTTCCTCATCGAATTTACCGTGAGCTATCTTGGAAAGGGTAATGGAGCCGTGACTCACTACTTAAAAACAAGTTTTCTCCGAACCACGTTGTATTCAATAGTCTGTTCCATTCCTGGAGACCGATGTCGAGATGTCATGACGATCAGTGGGCGGCTGGTAAGCTGGGATATTCCAATCTTCTGGTACATTGCGCAACATCCTTATTGTGTTTCAAAATTCGACCTCTTTCTTTCACTTCCGTTTTAATTTTAAACTTTTCGATGAAAACTCCCTGCTCTGCTTTACTTATTTCGATAAGTTAGTCTTGCTTTTTGATATAATTTGTTTGTCGCTGAAAGTTATAATTATGCTATTTTAGAATTTTTGCACTAAAATTTCAAGATTATTTCATGGCTATTCGCCGATACGTTCATATTCTATCTTTGCATTCGTTCGACTTGTTTTCGTAGGAGCCGAAATTATCGACCAACCGCGCTTCAAGTCGAAGACCCATGAAAACCATTCATTCGAAACGAAGATAAAACTGGTAACCATTGCCCAACGGGCTCTTGCCAAACACGATGACCGAGTTTCTTTGCACTAGTTTCCAGGCTTGCGCCAGAGTTCTCTTTCTAGGTTAAAGAAAGAATAGGAGCGATCACGAGAACATTTCCACAATTCTGCTAGTTTCGTATAAACATAACAGTTAGATATTCTTCTGATTGAAGAAATTGTTTACTATATATAATAACATATTACATTTCATACGATTCTTAAATATAAGAAAGATAAATGTGACTTTGCATAATTATGAAATATTTGATCAATGAGATTCTAAAAGCAAATTAATCTACGCGACCAAGAGTGTCAGAATCAACGTTGCAAGTAGCTCGTGCGCGTCTTTGCCGACCTTAGGAGATCATGAAAGAGGATAAGACCCTCTAGGTCGTCATAGCGACGAGCCAACGGTCCCGAAGAGACCATCAAGGGGCGACAGTCTCATACTCCTCCATCTCAATTAATTCCCAACTGATCTCCCCAGATTTCACGCGTCGAAGAAAGAACAAGAAGCTGGACGTCTAACCCAATTTCATGCGCGGCGTTACACACGGTGTGTCGTTACATTTAAGAAGATAATAACAGAAACTGTTTTTTTTTTTTTTTTTAATGCAGACTTTGATACAATGTATATTAATTTCATAAAAAATGAAATTTTGTTGCGCCGTTAACGACATCACTTAGCAAATTCGTATTTCTTCTTAGCAATTTCTTCTTTTGCTGTGCGTACAATATTAAATAGATATATTATTTTAATTTAATAATGAAAATAACTGACGTACTTTTTACGTTTTTATTAATTCTGTTCTTATAGTAAGGTATAAATAGTTCATAAACTATAATTATTATTTTGCCAAAGAGATATTTCCATTCACCAAAGAGCGAGGAAAAGGAAATTAAGTGTATTCTCTTAAATATGCATTCGGCGAAGCAATTGTACATTGGACTTGTTTTTAAAAATGAGCTGACAAATCGGTAATATGAACGAAGATAATCGGTCATCTAAATCGTTATTTTCTCAGCTCTTTTCGTTATCTTCTCAGAAATAAATGAAAAGTGAAATACAGAGAAAGGAATCAATTTGGATCTTTTCAAGCAAATATTGTTATAACACTTCTACTTACTACAAATGAGATAATATTTCTTTTGGTTTTCTATTGGTTCAAAGACATGTATATTTATCATTAATATTTATTCTATTATTTATTATTAGTTAATTGTTTATTTGGAATTATCTTGATATTTAATAATGTATTTAAGATGTAAGCTTTAAATTTCTCAGGACAACAAGAAATATTTAATATCAATTATCATATCGATTAGCAACTGCGATAACAATCGGAGCTTAAAAAAATTTCCGACAGTGACTCTTTTTTAATTATCACTGAAATCTCGATGGCGAAGTTTTGTTTCTCACCTATCTTCGCATTAACGATCAATCGATCGTAATTAAACTTATTCATTCACCCGTATTTCTGTCGCGCGCATCATTAATTCTGAGATAAGAAAACGAAGAAAATAATCTGCATTCGTGCTCCAAAATCATATTCAAGTACGGTCGTTTTCAGCGATGTTTTCTTTATGTCGAGCGTGATTCTTATCTAACAACCGGTCCGCGTTATCCGCGAGGCGCGAAATGGCTTTGAATGAAATTTTCATAACGGCGATTCTAAACAGAAATTTTTCTCACCAGGATCCCGTGTACCGTTTAAACCACGTGACTCTCATTTTGCGATAAGTTTCTTGATTCTTCCCTCGAGAGAATTGTGGCGAGTCAGCGCGACACACGTAATATCAAACGGAACGGGTGCACGCAATCGGTTTCAGGATTAATTAATTTGACACAGCAAACGAGTGATGTGTGAGACACGAGGAAACTTACGATAGCCGGAGTAATTCGGGTTTAAACAATAATTCTTTTTAAAAAAATAATATGTCACAAAATTGTATTATCTAACTATTTTAATGGAATGTAAAATTTAATTATAAAAATTTAAAGAGGCAACAATACAAAATATAAAAAGTTAATTAAAATTTTTTTTAATTATGTAAAAAACTTGACTAAATTAAATAATGAAAGCAATGAAAGCAGATTCTATATATAAGTAATTATGAATTTAATTTAAATTAATACTCTTTATTATTTGGTCTGAGTTCAATCAATCGATTAAAAACGCATATGTATATACATGAATGGATTAATTCGGAGCGTCAAAAATTGTGATAAGATTATTTTTGTGTTGATTGTCGTTGATTATACGTGACACATAAAGTCTGAAGTGTTTTAAATATTTCGTTCGACATTCTGAAAAGAGATAGTTATATAATTGTAAGAGATTTTCTCGTCACCGTAGTTTTAGATTAATCAAATCGCTTCTCGCGGTCCTTACGTAATGAAGTTGATTATTGCGAAAGTCAGTTTACAACGCTGTCTCGTAAATGCAATAAACCACGATGATGAACCACCGTTTTGTAATGCTGATTGGATTTTTAATAAAAGATAAAAGAATAACCACTACTGAGAAAAGCGGATTTATAGTTAACAAACTCGTTAAGATATCAGAGATATCAGACACGTGCCTATAAATGCGTAATCTGATCAATCAACATTAGTGGCACAAAAATATATAGTTCCGATTGCCTACGAATCTTTGAAAGCTGAAATCCGTTTATTTAATAAAAGTATTGCAGCATCGACAAATTAATGACAATCCTAGGACACTATGCATTGTCTAGTATGCGTAATATCTGTCTGATGACGTAATGTATTTGATTATCAGCGGAGAACAGAATGTAACTCGTATGCGACCGCGCACGAATCGTATGTACCCTAGTACAACCTCGATGATGACGTGTATTTGATTTTACTCGTGTGATATCGATAAACAGTCCTCATAGGGGGGTCCGTCTGATTCATACAGGGTTAATTGGTTAAATGCCCCCCATAGATATGCGCAATCGCTTGTGTCAGCCTTCTCCTATCATGTGAGTCCGATATTGAGACAAATAACATTGATTTTATTACTATGAGGAAACGCGTTTTACGATGTATCTCATGAGTCAATTTGAATTGATCTTCGTTACATAAGATCTTTCACGTTTAAATTCGCAAGAATTTCACCCTTACATTCTTTGTTCCTTAAAACTTATCCTTATTTGTCTTACTTGTGGATGCTGATTGCGCAAGAATTGAAAAACGATATAGTTCTCGATAATACGAGTTTGAAGCGACGTAAAATGGAATAAATATTGAACAGTTCGTATAGTTAACATAGTCACGAGACATCTGTCAAGGATACGTCAACTCGTGACGCAATAATAGTGACGTAAATTTGAAAGATTAGCGTTTCGTATCACGTGTCGTGAGTTCCTCGGAATCATTTGGTCTAATTTATTAACACATTCAATCGCTAATGAGTCCCGTGCTGTGCATGTACATATGCACATTACACAAAATAGCATAGTCTGACGCACGAATGTATGAAACCGTCATTCACCGGACGGACTGCCGCTTGTTTCATACACGTGATTCCGGTATTGTGTTACTATGCACGATTAAAGTCCGAGGTAATACGACAGGATAAATTTCGTGCTCAGAAAAGAGAAATATAATATAGAGAGAATAAAATAGATTGAGATAAAATATTAAACTTATAATATATTATTAATATTATTATAAATTGTATTATATAATTATATAACTATTATAAATATTATAAATGACGTTTACGTAAAACAAATAAAAGGGAAAAATATTATATATTTTATTATTAAATAGCTCAATATAATTTTGTGATTGCATGATCACGCGTACGTTGACACGTGCGCGAGCATGACATTCATTAGAACATTTATATTGAGTCAACAAGATGATTAGCACCAGCCGCAATATTCGAACATCATATATGCAAACTGAATAATATTTTGTTCGATAATATCATATAAATTGATTTTGTTTTTTAATTTCAAAATTTGAGGTGCAAACTACTTTTAGACAAATAATTAAAATAAAGAAAAAATTTTAATATTTTTGAATTACATAGGATTTGTCTGTCTAATTTGCAACTGCAAAAGATTAATCCAATTATAAACAAGATTTAAAAGTTTAAGATACTATTCAGTACAATCACTATATTTACTACAATATTTATTTATTTGTCATATTTGTACGAAATATTGTACTGTGCAAATTATTTTTATTTGCATTAAATCGCGCTTTTACATTTTGATTAAAACTGTTTTGTTTTTGTTTTTGTTTTTTTAACTTTTTTTAATAGCATTTCTGACTTCCGTCGTTGTTATATGCAACTCTTCAATTATTTCTAATTAGAATTACAATCAGTCATGGCAAATTAGCCGCTTTGTTTGTACTGCGTAACATAGAACCTTTAGATATGTTTCCGGTATGTTTACTCGTAAGTTAGTTACGCAGATTTACCGAGTGCCTTAATCTCATTCTGATTATTATCGTTTCGCTTTGCGAAACTTCGTCAAACTTTCACTGCTAAAGAGGTAGAGTTAAACCAGCAAAGATCTCTGGTGCCAAATCTTCACTGTCAGGGATGCCATTTATCGACGTCTTGCTTCGTAGAAACACATATGTTCATATTCTTCGGGGAACACATGAATAATGTAGCGTAATGAATCCAATTATGCATGTCAAGATCTTCTCCGAAATTAAAACATTTTCGTACAGATGTTTTAGATTCCAGATTAGAATAAGATTTATTTAAAAAATTCATAGAAAAGATATTACAAAATCTACGAAGATATAGTATTTTACAATTCTTTGATTAATCTTTTCGCATTTTAATAAAAAATATGATTTTTGAAATTACAAATTGTAAATGTGAGAATTTTTTAAGAAAGTGATATATAGTTTCTTTTATATATTCTGCATAATTAAATATTATAGTTGCTTGCACATTTTACAATCAAAAATTTCACTTTTTTAGTCTTTTTAACACCTGAATATATACTTATCTGTTTTAAACCAAAATTTTTTAAGATTTTAAATAATACCAATAAATTCTCACAATTATTCGTTCATTAGATTCTACAGTGAGAATAGATCAAACATATTCTCTTTCTCTGATTTATGCAATTATCTCTTTTTTTTTTTGTTACTGTTAATTATCTTTCTTTCTGTTTCTACGTGGACCTCAGGTTTTGCACTTCAGGTTTTTGCTTAATTTATTTTTTCTATTTCTATGGTAGACATAAAAAAGATTCAGCATTAAAATCGATGGTTTCCATTTACTCTATTCTCGAGTTCTTAGATATCAACGAGAAATAATGTGCGTGTTTGTCGAGAAGCTTTTAATCTCGCACAGAAGTTATTAGCTTATAGCGGGGCGTGATCGCACCTCGACATGCAAGTTACCGCGAGTGCTCTTTTTGCATCTTAATACTGCGTCCTGCTCTCCTCTATCTTTAGAACGGAGCTGCCCCTTGATAATCAAGTTTTAGCTGCGCGGTCGCTTCGATAATGACCGTGACATATGACGACTATCGATTATCGAATTAACGGCGTACGTAGGCGGCGTGTTTCATTTAAGGGAACGATATACTCAGAAGACAAAATTGCTACGACGCAGTTTATCCGGTAAATCGTCGGAATATGCATTCCGTAACAATTGCATGCTTCACACGATATCTGCTTCTCTTTTGACGTTAAAAGTATTAAAAGTTAATCTGCAATTAAATTAAATCTGTTTTTTCTATCAAGATATATGTAGATAACTGCTACATTACTTTATTATTTTGCGTTGAGATAAATTTTGTTTGTTAGAAGGATTAATTTTAGTCAGTATAATGAATCATAGGTTTATCTTTCCATTTAGGAAATTCTTTGAGACGTTTTATTGAATTTTGAAGATGCATTTCACGGAGAAGTTACACAATTTTTAAGATTATCAAAATTTTACAAATACTGTAAATAAATTTATAAAAGCCTAACTAAAATTATGTGTTGGAATATATGATACAATTAATAAAACAAAATTTTTAACATCATAAATTTGCTATCGTACTTTCTGTTATGCAACTATTGCATTTTATACATAAATCATAAATCACAAAAAGATATCGTAATTAGTTGTTTGGGCATTCGATGTTATAAAAATTCTTTTATATCTACAATTGTATATTTATTGCAATTTAATATTTAAATAAGATCATTTGTATTTTATATTATATGCCAAAAGCATAAAAAAAGAGAGATTGTAACCGATTTATCTTCTAATATTCTTACCAGCAAAGGGCAAAGAATACTAATTTTTAGAAATCGGTTTGACATGTTAATATTAGTCTCATTTGACTTCCATGTGTCAAATATAGACACACATGGATAACACTTTGAGACTGGAAGATAGAAAAAGAAGGTAAATTATCTTTTATTTTTGTAGAGAAGAAGGTAGTTTTGAACCCGAGATTTGAAATTAAGAGACTAGAACGCTATCCGCGTGGCTACTAGCGCCAACGCATTGACTCACTTTCATATCCTATAGGCTTTGCTCACTCTAGAAATTTAAGATTAGGGCAATTTATTCAAAATTTTATCTCATGTTTTATATTTAGCGTAGTAAACGGTTCTCTACACGATAATTTTGATTTAGAATAGAAATTAGTAAAATAAAGATAAACAAATAAAAACGAGGAATGTTAAAAACAATTTATTTAAACTTTTGTTTTATACACAAAATAATTATAAAGTCTGCGTATTTTTAAACTTTTATAACTTTTATTTTTTGATTAAATCAATGTATTAAAAAATGGAAGAATTTATTTCATAAATTTACTCTCTGAATTGTTATTTCAATACATTGTGTACATAAATCGAGGAATAATTCTAAAAATCTAAAGTTTTATAAATACTTAAACTGCAATTAATTAATGTAACTAATGTTTTTTGCTTAGGGATTTTATAATCAATAATGTATAATATATATTTAATGTAACGGATCTCCTCCAATTCTATATTTATATCATGAAAATTAGAGAGATTAAACTAATAAGCAGTTCAAAATCATATTTGCACTAATAGAAATAACTTGATTTAAATAAGTATGTTATTAAGACTATTCAATAATAACTTATTTACATTGAACAAGTAAATATTACTTGTTTGTATAAAAAAATTACTTTGGAATAAATATTCGATACTGATTTGATATAACAGTTATTTGAATAGTGCTATTAAATACTACTTAATTTACACATTGTTAACGTCAAATTGCTTCCAGTACGGTACTTCATGCGATATCGTCGAAACAAATTTTCTAAATAAAACTGTAAATTATTTAGGCAACTATTTTTCGTCTGCAACTGCGCATATTTACATTGAAAGTCTCGAGTTCTAGTGTGATAAGCGTAATGTATACGATAATTTGTTGGGAAAAGATATTTCTGACATTACACATTGTGCCATTTACTTAATCTAGCTGAACAAACATATTTCTACTTATTGTTAGTTGCATACAAATCTCTTCTACATTATTCTATAGTTTTATAATTAATTATGTTATATATACTATTTTTGTACAAATTTAAAAGATTTTGTAAAAAAACATATTTCTACCTAACAGAATCTGTGAACGTATTATATTATAAATAATTATATTTATTAGTTATAACACTTGAATATACAGTTTTATTTTGATTTTTAATATTTCCAAAATTACACAACAAAATATATAATATATAATAAATATATAAATTTATAATACTAAATAATGCAAATCGAATATTTGCATACAATTAACAATAAGTAGACGTATGAAATACTTTTTTTCACTTAGATTGGGCAAATGATATATTGCATTACTATACGCATCGCATTACGCTTTATCGCGAAAGTTGATAAAATTGTTCGTCATTTTTTACTTATTTCAATTAGAAAGTAAGATTCACTGTTGGCCACAGAGCTGTTGTCTCTGCTCTTCGGCGATTTGATTCGCGTCGTAGAAAATTGCGTTCGATGACGAGGTGAGGCACCGTACTGACCTTTACATTCCCCTTTCCACTCGATTTAACAAAGCGGTTATCTGCATGCATACACGTACGCCGTAACATAGGGAGGTGTCTTGCGTCACCGTTCGGTAATCCAGCTCGAGTATCAGGCAATGTGATTCGGGAGTTGCGAATCTATGCTCATCTCGCTACTATAAATCACACCTCAATCGAGCATTCGGTTTAACTTGTTGCGCGGTTGCAACGTATATGGAACATATTACATGTTCTTTTTTCTGGATGTATAATTTAAGGTCTTAAAAAAGGGATAATACCTGTGTACTGCTTATTGATTCACGTCAATATGATAAAAAAAACGAGGTGAAAACGATAAATAATATTCTTTCCATATATCCCTGTTTTTAATACATCATTCTTAAGAATACGGAAAGAATATTATTTATCGTTTTCACCTCATTTTTTTTCGAAAGAATATTATGTATGAAGATGTATGGAACATCTTTTATAAAATTCTAAATTGAAATTTAGCTTATTATTGTTTTAAAGTCTATTTCTAATAATCGCATCTTTCTTTGAATAAATTCCAATTATACGGGCAAAGATTATATTTTTCTATTCTATAAATATAAAGTGTTTTTCTTCAGTTGTATTTATTTTATATTTAATTTAATTTTTTGTCAACCGCATTTATTTCAATCGCCAGGGATACGCTTATGGAAAGTATTTAATATTATATACAACTAGATATTTTCAATACTCTGTAATTTTTTAAGTTATTGTGCGTTTGTCATTATAGACCTTGCTCTCTCGAGTAAACTATCACCGCGTGCAGACGATAGGAGCATTCACGTAAATAGCGAGCGGAATGAACTGAGCGAAAGGCAAGTTCTGCTATGTACACACAACAGACAGCCTTGCCGTGCCTAAAACGGATATTTATCGCTATTAATATCTCCAATATACCTCAAGATGTACACACATTGCGCGTATGTTGAAGTAACGTACAAAGATACGACAAAAATCCTAATTTTAGTGCCGAACTGTACGAGTTCGTAGCCTCATCAAGTTTCTCTACTTTTCACTTTGTAGAATTGATTTCTTTTAATGGTTCACATAAATCAATACTCCGAAAGACATGCAACAGAAAGCAAAGATGGAGAAGATAGGGACGCGCGTAACGCGCGATCATGCGAGATTTCGCCCGCGAGATTCTCCGAATAACCCCGCCGCTAGAAAGTGAATCTCGCTGCTCTTTCAACGTCGTTCGCGCGCATTTAGGCCGACGATGCAACGACGTTTAGGGGGACGCTATGACGCATACGTGCGGCACGACGCAACTGAAGGATGAGCTCATGAAATGCTGCGTACCCCGACGACGCCGAAATAGGATTTTATGGCTGCCGCAACTCTATTCCAGTTCTAAGGCGCCACATCTATTATGGTCGACACTGCCGAGTATGAAGATAAGTACAGAAACTAACAAGGGAACCTCGCGAACTCGAAAATTCAGATTTTAATGAAACTTGGCATAAATGTAGAGGGGGTGAATACATGAATTTAGAAATTTTTAGTTGGTGCCCAAAAACGGTTTGAAGGGGTGAAACCACCCTTCAAAGTTGAGATGATTTTTGCGGTTTTTCGACATATGTCGTAAATTAAACAAAATATAAAAAAATGTTTCCTATGAAAGTTTTACAGTATAAATACCTTTATTTAACTATGCTATTTATTTAATTTTTTTTTATTAATGAATAGCGTAGTTAAATGGAAATATTTATGCTGTAAAACTTTTGTATGAAACATTTTTTTATATTTTGTTTAATTTACGACATATGTCGAAAAACCGCAAAAATCATCTCAACTTTGAAGGGTGGTTTCACCCCTTCAAACCGTTTTTGGGCACCAACTAAAAATTTCTAAATTCATGTATTCACCCCCCTCTACATTTATGCCAAGTTTCATAAAATCAAAATTTACGGATTCTCGCGAGGTTCCCTTGTCAGAGTATTCTAAAAATTCATTATTTTCTGCAATTGTCAGCCTATTGCGGAAAATAATTTTTACAACGCTGTAAAAATTCATCATTTTCCGCAATCGTAATGAATTTTTACAATACACAGAGCATTGTAAAAATTATTTTCTGCAATAGGCTGACAATTGCATAAAATATCGAATTTTTACAATACACAGAGCATTGTAAAAATTATTTTCTGCAATAGGCTGACAATTGCATAAAATATCGAATTTTTACAATACACAGAGTGTTGCAGAAAATATCGAATTTTTACAATACACAGAGCATTGTAAAAATTATTTTCTGCAATAGGCTGACAATTGCAGAAAATATCGATTTTTTACAATACACAGAGCATTGTAAAAATTATTTTCTGCAATAGGCTGACAATTGCAGAAAATATCGAATTTTTACAATACACAGAGTGTTGCAGAAAATATCGAATTTTTACAATACACAGAGCATTGTAAAAATTATTTTCTGCAATAGGCTGACAATTGCAGAAAATATCGATTTTTTACAATACACAGAGCATTGTAAAAATTATTTTCTGCAATAGGCTGACAATTGCAGAAAATATCGAATTTTTACAATACACAGAGCATTGTAAAAATTATTTTCTGCAATAGGCTGATAATTGCATAAAATATCGAATTTTTACAATACACAGAGCATTGTAAAAATTATTTTCTGCAATAGGCTGACAATTGTATAAAATATCGAATTTTTACAATACACAGAGCATTGTAAAAATTATTTTCTGCAATAGGCTGACAATTGCATAAAATATCGAATTTTTACAATACACAGAGCGTTGTAAAAATTATTTTCTGCAATAGGCTGACAATTGCAGAAAATATCGAATTTTTACAATACACAGAGTGTTGTAAAAAATAATTTTTGCAATAGGCTGACGATTGCGGAAAATAATGAATTTTTACAATACTCTGACAAGGGAACCTCGCGAGAATCCGTAAATTTTGATTTTATGAAACTTGGCATAAATGTAGAGGGGGGTGAATACATGAATTTAGAAATTTTTACTTGATGCCCAAAAACGGTTTGAAGGGGTAAAACCACCCTTCGAAGTTGAGACATCTTTGCGGTTTTTTGATATATCTCGTAAACTAAACAAAATATTAAAAAATGTTTCATACTAAAGTTTTACAGCATAAATACCTCTATTTAACTATGTTATTAATTTTTTGGAAAAAAAAATTATAAAAATTTTTTTTTTAATATATAGCCTAGTTAAATAAAGAATTAATATGTAAATCTTTCGTATGAAACATTTTTTTATATTTTGTTGAATTTACGAGATATATCGAAAAACCGCAAAAATCGTCTCAACTTTGAAGGGTGGTTTTACCCCTTCAAACCGTTTTTGGGCACTAAACTAAAAATTTCTAAATTCATGTATTTACTCCCTCTACATTTATGCCAAGTTTCATTAAAATCTGTATTTTCGAGTTCGCGAGGTTTTCTTGTAAGGCGCGTGTCCAACGATCTTGAATTCCATCGATACCTTTTCCATCTACGTTTATCTTTGGCGAGTTTAGATCAGTTCTGTCACAGTTTGCCTTGCCATTATTCTAAAAACATTATTAATTATCTACTATTTGTTTGAAATCCGTTTAAAAACGCGTTATCTTCTTCTATTATTATTATTTACAATGAAAACGAATCTCAAGAAAACGCGTTATCTTTTTGCCTGTGCATATAATACAAAACGCAAACAATGATTTTCAATGAACAACGTCAATATTTTAGCGCGAGTGCGCGAATGAGTTTCCGATTACCATAATAAAAGGAGGATTAGAAACTTACTATAGCGTGTAAATATTTTCGCATTTACGTTTCTTAGTTTTCAGTTCTGTCCTTGTGCCGCGTTTGTTCTACTTATGCAGTTCCCTTTTTTTTTTTGTTTATTCTTTTTATCATTCATTGCAACAAAATGGTTCTGCAGAAGCGCGTGACAAAAATTCAGGAACAGACCCCTCGGAAGTTATGTAAAATTCATACTCCTGTCGCAAGCACGTTCGACACACGTGATTCGAAACGTGTAGAGCGCTACGTGCACGTGTGTATATTTAATCATTCGATCACGGGTTTCTAATATGTCAATGGTTTATTAGTCAGCGGTAAGGTTCAGCAGGATGACAAAACATGGAAAAATACATATTTTCCATTCATTGTCATCTTGTCGTTACAGATGCGCAGATAATGTAAAAAAATAATATTTCGCACATTCGTACACAGTAAATCTTTGAAACTAACATATTGAAATTGTGTAGCGGCTTCGTTCAACGGAGAGCAAAATGAATGACGTGTCGTAATCGTGGCGCTAATTAGAACGAGACTATCGTATATTGTTTGCTGGAAAACACGTTATCGCACCGTACGTAGACTCGCGTGTTTTCTCAGCAAGAACCACGTGTGCATCAGCATACGACGCCACGGCTTTCATTTAATACCTGTCGCGTAACTGATAACCCACTTCCGTTAAAAATGTACGGTAAAATGAAGGTAGATATTTTTTCATTCGCACGTGGCACTAAAAGAGCCCGCACGCTCAACGTAAGGCGACGAGGCAGTTTGACAGCTGACTCATACTCGATTCAGTCATAATTTGCGTTGAACGCATACAAAATACGTGCGATATGATGTGATCGATGTGATGTGATACGCTGAGTCAGAGAGGTGCAATAAGACAATTTGTCACGTTGGGGAATTAAAAATAAAAATTGATATTCTTTTTACCCACGCAATTAATTTTACACCGAGCATTTATTCCAATAATACCTTTTGTACGATATGTATGTTTTATTTTCAAGATAATCTCGACTATATTACTTAAAATAAAATTCAACAATATATTGATTATTTTAAAAATAAAACATTTTCGAGAAAAATGTTTTAAACAGAAGATGTATACTTTAAAGGATAATGGTAAAATTAGTTTTTGAAAAAAAAATTTTACGAAATTATACAAACATTATCATAAAAAAATAGAATTATATAATTTTTTACACGATATGATTCTTTTAATTATTCTACCTACAAAAGTACTAAGGTAGCTTTATCGAACAATCAGTTTATAAGATTTCATATTTTATTCTAATATATTTTGACATAAAGTATGAAATATCTAGTAAACTACATTGATTTTTTGATGGGTTTATTTAAAATAAACATTTATAAACATACATCTAAATATATTACATTATATAAATATACATTTTTCAAAATTATTATTAAAAAGAAGTCTTAACATTTCGTATTAAATGTCCGAAAAGCTTAATATTCGTATTATATAAATTATTTATTTATTCTTATCTTTACATATGATACTCTAAGAATTTTTTACGACAGCTCGACTTCAAGTATTATAAATAATTATCAAAAGATAATTTGATATACTTGTAATATTATAAAATTCCACACACATACATATTTTATCTCATTCAAATATACATTGCCATTATTCCAAGTGCGTTCATATATAATTGATAGTTCATTTCTCGCGACACGTGGATTATCTAAGTGGTTGGCTTAGTAATAAATCTCCGACGTTTCGTAGCGATCATACGAAACGTCGGGAATCATTTTTTAGGACGTGTTTATTCACACGAAGCACGTGCATTAATATTACAAAAGTTTATGTAGGACAGATTGGAATCTTGTATTATACCTGTGGGAACTGTTACAATTAATCTCGGAACAATTGTTTTCGGCAAACATCCACAATGCAATGCACAACTCGAACTAGAACAATTGTCGAAAGTTATTCCAAGAAAATTAGAAAAAAACTTATTGAAAATCGATACAAATAATTAAACAAAATTATGTAATGATAAATTTCTTGTATTAAATTACATTATCATGTATAAAAGCAGAAATAAACTCTATGCATAACATTTATTAAAAATAGTATAATATCATCAGACAAAACAATAATATAATATGATATAATGATGGAAATAGAAACAACATATTGTATGTACGAAAATTATTAATATTTATTTGTATATATGTATTTAATTATATATATATACGTCAATTTAATTATCGAGTCAATTTAGTGAAATTATACTTTATTTGTCGCATTATGTTAAAGATCGAGATAGCAAGAAAAATTTTCTTAATTAGCAAATTATGAGCGAAGTTTCCCAAGCCGCAAGATTTCCGCTACAGACGGGAAATGCCATAAAAAAACTCACATTATACCGTGTTGCCGCGTAAATACTTCCAGCGAATTGCAAGTGAGTTTGCACTGATTCACATGTATAATTTACTGCCAAAGTGAGACGCATTATCATTATGCAAATAGTTAACGCTCGCGCGATAAGACACGCGCTACTTATCATGAAATCATCGCGTCTAAAAGGAGAGTCGGGATGCCTTATAATTAGAATATTTAATGCTGCTCACAAAACGGGAACTGTTACGCTGAAAATCATATCCTTGTGTGTGGGACAATATTTTTACATACACATATCATAATTTTATAAATATTATAAATCTTTAGATATAATACAATAATCGAGGACTCGAACGATCTGTTTCTTGCTTGTTTATTGTAAATAATTGTAGCGCACGAATTTTGCATTAGTCGTCAACCGGCCATTTGATGCCGTTGACCGGCTGATACGTGATATCGATTTACGTGTCATCATAGCTCGTGAAAACTGCGGTGGCTACTCTAATAATCTGTCGCGTCAACAGATAATTCGCGTGTTTTCATCTATTCCTTGGTTCACATATATGCCCGAGAAGGCTCTGATAAAGCACTTTTGCGTTGCCGCTCGGCGAGATAGCAGTAAATATTGACCGCAGGCATCGAGACGACTTGTAAAAACAGCATGACGTAAGAGCGTGGCGAGACATGCATTCATTGTTGCGCACATCTCACGTAAGAATTCTAAAAATTGTTTGAAAAATGTTCTACTTTATTTGTTATTCGATTTGAATGAAAGACAGTAAATGTATAGAATATAAGAACGGTAAAAGATGAAATTTTCCCCCGTATGTTTACATTATTGATCGCGGAAGAAAGTTCGTTATAAATAATCGCGACATTAAGCCATTTTCTTCGCGACGAGCCATGTACCTTAAAGTAAAGCGAGGAAAAATCCGTCGACGCGTGAAGCTACGTCATAGAGTTAACCGTTATTAGACACGCATCGATTGATGTTTTAGAAAATCCATGACGTAAGAGAGTGGCATTTCCACGTGATAAATGTATCATTTTTTCCCGTGAATTATATTAGATTTTTTTTCGACGATAATTTAATGCAATGAATCAATTCAGATCTACGCATCAAAACTTATTCGAGTAAAAATGTCATACTAAGAATCTTTAAAAAAATGACATTAATGATACTAAATATCACATTTTCTATTCTAATATGTGTTTTATATAATGATTATGTATAACGGTACTTATGATGTGTGTGTTTGTATATATGCACACGCGTGCGTGTATGCAAGCAATTGAATAACTGATTAGATAAGTTTTATCAAATATCTCGAAGACATATTACTTCATATGCGTACAATTTTTACGTTGAAAGCCAATAACCATTTAATACAATCTCCACATTCGTGATATAAAAATAATAGACGCAATATGTTTATTCACGATATCATCTCACAGAAAATTTTCCATTTACGAGTTTGAATCTGGGACCTTCGTGTTAAATAGTTAATTGACATATTGCTCGTTTACCCTGTGTAATACATAGGATAAACGAGCAATGTCAATTGTCAAGAGTTAAGAATTTTCTAAGCAGCAGGGGGTCTTGCAGCCTTTTGTTGTTTTTAATATCAATGTTTAATATATAGTCTTAATATGCATAAAGATTTTTATTTTTGCATATACAGCTCTAAGAAGAATTATATAAATATTAAAAACATAAAGTTAGAAAATTTTGACGAATTTATATGTAATTTAGGGATATCGTGTGGAGCAACGGACTCATAAGTGACAGGTTATAAGTTCGAGCTTATATTATCGAGCGTATATACATATTTTTATGGTTGTAAATTTTTAACAAAAGTCACAGAGATGATCTAGGTATAAAAACTAATATAGTCCCACCTTTTACTTTTATTTCATTACTTTTATATGTATAACTTAAGTGCTATAAGCTAGTTTTTACATCGGCTATATAATAGCGCGTTAATGAATAAATTCATTGCACATATCAAATCTTCTGTGATGTAATTAAAGACGCATTTTCGCGCACTCGCCACAAATTGCGACTTATATAACGATACTTGATACTTGCATCAAGAGCGAATAACAGAACGCGACTTTATCGCATGCGCAATAATCGCCGCTAATTAAGAGCCCGTGTCTGGCGGTCCCGCAAATGAGAGAGAAAGAGAGAGAGAGAGAAAGAAAGAACAACGCAATTATTTATGAGGCTGTTCTATGATTACGAAGTTGGAGTCGTGGACGCGGCGACTAGCTGTCTGGCAGTAAATCGCACTGGCTCCGCTCCAAAGAGTATTAAGGCGAACAGAACGCGCGCTAGGCCGATCGTGTCCGCGTCGCGATTCGAAGTCCGAGAAATTATTTCGGGCTTTTAGATGAAGAATCGAGAGCACGCCATCGTTGCTCGATCCTCCGTGCCGTTATGCCAAAAATGATGGCACAGGTAACGAATCACAAAACGGAAACTTTGAACGTCACCGTTACTTGGCGAATAACAATGGAAATATTGATGTTGTTGGAGTGGAAAATTCTAGTATGTCATCGTTACTTGGCAAAGCCCATTCGTCGCAGTAATAATGAAAACATCACATCGGGTTATGTCTTAACATAAAGATAGGCGTATCATTAAAAAATGTTTTGACTATACAATATCAGTTAAAAGTTATCGAAATTTAAAAACTGCAGGGTTCTTAGGCTCTTTATTTGTTTTCCTAAGAAACGACAAGACGTTTTATTTGATTGTGAATTTTGATTCTGAAACTAGTTGTACGATTATTATTTTGTAAGAGTTTTATAATATATAAAGATTAATTCAATTCGTGGTGATCTATTTTCTGAAAATAAAATGTCCAAATAAGTATTACAAAACATGATTTTAAATAAGTATTAGGAACAGAAGAAAGATTAATAAATTATCAAATAACTTTTAAATCAATAAAAGAATTGTGCGGTTAAATTTTACACGGATATTCTAATATAATAATAGAACAATGTATGCAATTTTTATATTTTTGGTAATGCTTTGAGATGCAACATATACATCCTTAAAATTTTATTATTTTGTAACGATGCGCGGCATAATTCATGTGTACGCAGATATCAATAATAAAAGAGATTTCGTATACAATATTCTGCGATAGTATAGATAACATTTTGCTTTTATTGGCCGCAAACGTATTTATCTCCATTTCCACTACATATATGCTATATTTGTTTTGAACAATAAATAAATTTAACATGAAACTAACGTATGTTATTTTCTTTATCGTTTTATTTAATTACAAAAATAAAATTGTAAATCTATGTTTTAACGGAAGCAAAGAGAGATATAATATACAATGGTATAACATTTTTGCTACTTTGCATGAAAAAATTTATTCATAGAAACAAGATGTAAAATGTCCCTTTTTAATTAATCCCTTTTTATTAATTTCATTCCTTGCTCTTTACGCTCGAAGACCTCCTTTGCTCCAGAATTATTTTCGCTTCAAGAAATCGAACAAAACTGAAACTGTTAGGAGTTGGTGCAATCAAAGTAAGGCGTCTCTCAGTGAGAGGCAAAGAAGAGGCGTTTCCGTAAATAAACCGACGGGGTACTGTCTCTTTCTCTCTCTCGGTGACCAAAAGGGGATGCCCGTGAGCTTCTCGGAGGAACAAATCTGGACAGTACCAGAAAGCGGGAGAGTTTCGTGTGTCATCCCTTAATGAGGTACTGAGTATTTATAAATATTCAAATATGGCGTATGTTAAAATCTCATCGTTTATCTTCGTCCTTTTAACTAACAGCTTTCCTATATATATTTCTTCTTCAATAAGACTATTTCAACGTTTTACATTAGATATGATATTTACCGAAAGCAAGATTGATGTTTCTTAACTTGATTTGTATTTGGAATTGTACGTTTCTGGTAATCTAATAGGAAATACTTAATTTTATACATTTATATGAACGTTCGAACATTCCATGCCAGTGCCAGTGTTTTTTTCGCGCGAAGAGAAAACAGCTGTCGATACGCTAACAGATAATTAAACTATATAAGAATTCGAGATACGACCGTTTGCTCTATCAGCAAACAAATAAATCAACATTTCTCTCGTAAAGAATACAATGCTCTCGCGCGCATACCTGAATCATTTAGTTACTGCGATAGCGCCGTGTCAATCAAGAATTTTAATGAAGATAAATTTACTTTCATTATCTCTCAGCTATAATACATCGATATACGTATATTTTAATTTAAAAGCTGTGTGCATTTGTGAATACATAATGCATATTTATAGATGTTGAATGAACGATGCGCTCGGCTCCATTCTGATAAATCTATGCAAGCTAAAACCGAACTTAATTCAAGATAACGCTATTGACGTAATCTCACGACCATGGTTAACGCTTACTAAAATACTGTGTGATAGTATAAAAAAATATCTTCCGTTTATAATAGGCTTATAGATTTTTAGCCTTTTATTTACACCACATGGTTTAAGAGACAATAACGCGACGTCACAAGTTTAAAATATGTATGTACAACCGGATTGAAAGAATAACGACATATTCGATCATGTAATTATTTTTCAATTGTTATATAATTGTCAAAACGGTAATATTATGAGCAACACTCAAGAAAAAATTACTGAATCGGTAATAATTGATTCGAAAATGAACTATTTTCACTATTGGCTCTTTCAATTGTTTATACAATTTAAGCGTAATGTAAATTAACACGTAAAAAAAATTATTACAAACGGTTTTTGAATGCCGCTCGCCTTCCATCCCTGGTGGGGATCGAACCCACGACCTTTGGATTAGAAGTCCAACGCGCTATCCTCTGCGCCACAGGGACTTGGTAAGCTCATCCCCTTAAACGGTACAATAGTCAGTACAGATCTTTCGCCTTTTTTTACATAGATGTCGCCAGTGCGCGTGGCAATTAAAAAGTCCAGTGACGCATATTGGAAATTCCATAGTGGACGCTAATCATTCCTCACAAAAAAGTATTTGTACAAACTAAAGATATATTACATTGCAATGACATGCAATTATTTATTATCGTTTATGGTTGCTGTTATTGTTTTCTATTCTTGCTATTTACTCAAATATGAAACACTACAGGTTAATGCAAGACACGGTCAGGAACACTGTTCAATCATACATAGGACTGGTCGACTCCATGTATGCCTAATCGGCAGATTAAATTGCCAACTGCAAAACTTAAAATTGACCCTCCCTACCTTAATTTTGTATTGCTTTTTAATTTAAAAAATTAATTATATTAATTTAAAGTTATTATATATAAGTAAATTATAGTTTCCATAAACTGACTGTTGATAAGAAAAACAAAATAACACGATCAATTTTAAGTTGACTGACCTTAGACTTAATCGAGTTGATCGAAGGTGACCAGTCTTTAGTCGTACATCGCGATAACCTAGCTAATCCATGACGCTAAAACTTATTGAAGATGCCGAAATAATGCAGCTGGTTCTAATATTAAAAAAAAAAAATCAAATATCCTTGTTTCATTCAGGGCGACGGATAATCTCGCGTCAGTACTGCGAGGTCGCGAGATATTAGGTCGGTGGGGGGAAAAGGATTGTTCACGAGGTGGGGGACCCGACGGGAAAGATGGCCGTCGCGGAACATATGACAAAGAACGGCGGGCTCCTGTCGCGACCGACGACGGCGACATCCTCGCGACGACGACGACGTGGAGTACGCGTCCCGCGGCACCGCTGATCGCCGTCGTTAACCGCCACCCGCCGGCGGCCGCGTCGTCGCGTCGCGTCGCGCCGCGTCACGTCACGTCACGTCGCCTCGCGTCGCGTCGCGTCGCGTCGCGTCGCGGCGTCCGCGTCCCTCCCGTGTCGTGCGGCGACGGAGGAGCAGGAGCGAGCGAACGGGAAGTGGAGAGTTCCGCGCGGGTGTTTCGGCGCGGGTAACGCGAGGTACGAGAGTCAAGATCGTGGACGAGGATCGACGTCGTCGTCGCGTCCACCGTGTGCGCTGTGTGCCGGCTCCGTGTGCTGCAGCAGCCACCACCATCACCACCGTCGACGCCGTCGCCGACGTCGCTGTCACTGCTGACGCCGCCGCCGCCACCGCCGTCGACGCCGTCGTGTCCGTGGTCGCGACAGTGGTGATATAGTAGAGCGGCGCAGCGGGGGAGCCATGACTACGCGTGGAGAATGGGCTCGATCGCGTCGGTGCTGCAATGGCATTGCTCGGAGTGCGCCCTGATAAATCCGACGGAGAGCGCGAGATGCGCCAGGTGCGGGCTGACGCGGCTCAGGAGCGACGAGAGGGCCAGCCCTGATCGCAGGCAGGATCGTGCCACGAGCGTCGTATCCGCGGCGGAGCGTAGCGCGCGACAGGGGGTGGAAGGGAAAGCGGCGCACGCGGGGGATTGTGCGCGACGTACGGCGAGGAGACGCGAGGACGGAGAGACCTGTCCCACCAGGGGGGAGACCTCCTCCGGGGAATCGACGCCGCCGACGCCACCGCCGAGGACAGACAGATTGCCGCGTATCCCGACGAATCAGCCATCCATCGGCCAGTCCCAACGTACCGCTTCTCAACGGTGAGGATCTACGAGATTTCCATTCCCCCTTCCTCTTCCTGGCCCTTTTCCCCAGGTGTTTTGCATGTGCCTCGAGATGATCCTGTCGTTACACTCGCGAGTTTGAAGCTACCACACTGTTATTTATCATATGGTATACGATATTCGATTCCATTGTGTCATGTTTACGTTAATTGTAGGGAGTAGAACTGAGTCAGTATTCTTAATCTTAAATAAGGTTTTCCTTTACGTTGAGCATGCTTACCTGGAATCAAATTTAAAACAAGATATTGCAAACTTGTTAATGTTTTATTAGTAGCTAACTTTGTAATAATCATGAATTAAAATTTTTTTATTAATTTCCTCTTCAAATGCCAAACAATTATTTTTTAAGTACATTTCCTTTGAATTCTGAAATTTTCTCTTTAAAATATGAATATTTTTATGTATGTGTTCCTACAAACTTGCAGTTTTGAGAGACACTTGTCTGCAGCCGACGTCAGGAAGAATTCCTATTGCGGTTTGTTGGATAATTCATTCAATAAAAAACCGCTGAAGCGTTTTTCGTCCTTACCTTCTTTAGTCAAACAGTGGACTTGTATTCGATGTCTATTGGACAATAATTGCAGCTTACTGATTTGCACGGCTTGCGATGCCAGTGCATCGATAGCTCAAAACGACGGAAAGCAGATTGGCGCACGCAAAAGTAGAAAGATTAATCTGCATAAAGAAAATCGTCTTAAAATTACGTCTGGACTATTGGCCAATGTCCTACATGGAGGTGCTAGCAAGAGTGGCTCTAGTAATGATGGTAAAATTAATAGTACAGGTGAGTCACGCAAAACGATCATTGTAGGATTCGTCAGAAAAAACTCTAGATCATTGAATATCGTTGTTTAAAAATTTTCTTTTAGGTATGGCACAGTTGACGAGCATAAGTCGAAGTGAAAGAGGAAGAGGGCACCATAAAGACTGGATCTTGCCGTCGATTGGAGCCATGGAGTCTACTACGCTTCCGTTTACAGATAACAGCGATACCTCTCAACGTTCCCCAAAACGACATAGTCCTTCTATGTACGAGCGAGTCAAGTCTAAAGTCAGTCGGTCGCTGTCGAACGGTTCCGTTGTTCAAAAATTGCCAGAACACATGGTACAACGACCTACGAGTCTGGTGGTACCGGAAGCACGCCAGGACGATGGCTTATGGAGTTGCGACAATTGCACACTGGACAATGCGCCTAGTTTGGAGCAGTGCGAGGCGTGCGATGCTCCTAGGAGCCCCGCGCCTTGCAGCGGAGTGGTTATCAGTGTGCCGGCTTGGGTACCGCGCGCGTTATCGTCCGCCGGACCTCTGTCCTATCGAAGATCCTTTTCGGATGCCGATTCGGTTGCGAGCGTGACGCAGAAGAAAACTGTTAACCGTAGAAGTTTGAATGACGAGGAACCACCCGCGGTGCCGCCGCATTCTATTGGCTTCAACTCGAGACCAAAGTATTCCTACATCGGGATTACGGATCCCGACATACCGCCGCCATTGCCAAAGAAACAGAGCAGTAAGTTAGGTCTGGTACCGACAAAGGCACACAGTGAGGCGACCAGTCCGGTGGGTGAACTATCGAATGTGAGTCCGCTAAAGCGCATGTGGACCTGCAGAAAGTGTTCTTACGCATACAATCCATTGTGGTCTAGCGGTTGCGACATTTGCGGTTCATCCAGATCACCCCCGTCATTAACGCAGCCCAGTTTGATAACTGTCACGAAGGACACGAGTAGTTATCCGACTCACGTACAATCTCCGATAGTAGTATCAAGGGATAGCGTCAGGTATATACCACCAAAAGCGGCCACTCTGGCTACGGCGGAATCCGATCTGGATGATCAGATCGATCCGCCGTCACCAGTATGGACGTGCAAAAAGTGCACTCTCTTGAACGCCGCATCGAGAACGACGTGCGAAGCTTGCTGCGGTTCGAAGCTGAAAAGCATCATGCATCTGGAGGACGCCACTCTACGAAAGGGCGAAAGTTGGGTGTGTCCGTCGTGCACGCTGAGGAATCCGCTTTCCGCGCAAAACTGCAATGCCTGTAAAACGTTAGCGGACTTTCTAGAAGTCCCGAAAGACAATAGGGTCCTTGGCCAGCGGAGTCCAAGCCCAAGGCTCTGTTCAACCCCAACGAATTCCAGAGCGGTTACTCCAAGGCATAGAAATTCCGTAAGAAGGAACGGCTCGTCAGCAGGTGATAAAAGGCACTCGAGAACTAGAGATCCTTCACTTACTCAAGTTAGTATTTATCTTTTTTTATAGAATTTTCAAAAATAAGTTATTGGTACGAGCAAAATGAATTCTTGGTTCGCTCTTACCTAAACTTTTCATACGTCTTATTCTTTTTTTTTTTCTTTGCTATTGGCGTTTGTGAAACAAACTAGAGAATTATTATTTTTACACAAATAAAGAAAATATAAAGAGCTAAATATAATGCAAAGCATTATAAATATTAAGAAACAGGTCAATACAACGAGCTAAGACAGTTATCCTATCAAAAATATAATTTATTGACTGACAAAATTAAAATAATAAATGTAACAAACGAATGGAAGCTAATGCGCTGTGTAATATTAAAAAATTTTTGAACCGTTTTAATTTTACAAAGTCCTCATTAGTCATAATAAAAATATATAAGATTAAGCAAAACAGTATTATCAAAATGTTAATAATGGATAAACAATCGAAAAACTTAAAGTCATCAACATATCGCTGGTGTAATTAAGTCATACAGATGAAATAAATGATTGAAAAATGTACAATATAACACAGGACGTATTACATATTAAAAAGAATAACAAAGACGGTATTTGTTTTGTTTGTTGGCGGAAAAAGCAAAAGATAGTTTTAATTTGTACAACGCTCTCTCTGGTAAAACAATTCTATTGATACACATTAACGCACATTAACAAAAAATTAACGGAATCAATCTACAAAAAGGCACAGAGTTTCTTGACAATTCTTATTATTGTTTATTTGACATTCTGTTCAAAATTACTAGCAGATAATAAGCCAGTTTACATCGTTTCTGACTATCCAATGGTTCACACGTTTTGACGCTTCATCTGATAATGTTTCTTTGTTTTTGTATAATCATCTATAATTAACGCATATGTTTTTGTACATCACCTATAATTAACGCAAGTAAGTTGTGTGATTTTTTACATTTTGTTTTTTGTTTTATATGTGCCATAAATAACGTATAGATTCTTTCATCTCTGATCATTTTAAAGGTTTCCACATTTTTTGACAAGACTATTTTTAATAATAATTTTGACCGGGATTACCCTCACGTTCTATGCTTTGATTTTGCGTTTTTTTTTTTTTTTTTTGTTACAGAACGGAAAAAATTCCGTTCCGGACTCTATATTTTTTTAGCCAACAAACGAAAGAAATACCGTCTTTGTTCTTTCTTTTAATATGTAATACATATTGCGTTATATTGTACTTTTTTTATTATCTGTTTTATCTGTACAACTTAATTTTACCGGATATGTTTATGATTTTAAGTTTTTCGATTGTTTATCCATTATTAACATTTTCATAATACTGTTTTGTTTAATATAATATATTTTTATCATGACTGATAAGGATATCGTAAAGTCGAAACGTTTCAAAAATTTTTTGATATTGTATAGTGCATTAGCTTCCATTCATTTGTTACATTTATTATTGTAATTTTGTCAATCAATAAATTATATTTTTGATTGGATAACTGTCTTAGCTCGTTGTATTGATCTGTTTCTTAATATTTTTTATTTTTATCTCTAACGAACTTTGTGTATATTTAGTGGCAATGTAAACTGTGCGCATTCGAGAACATAAGTGCGACTGTTATTTGCGAAATATGCAAAAGCTCGAAATCGCTGTCCCAAATGTCTGCAGATAGAGGAATACCTAGGTTTCTCGAGTCGGGCACTAGTACTTTTAGAATACAGCGACAGGAAAGCGTGGTAACAGAAAATCTTAAACAACTAGAGGAAAGAGATGCGTTAGAGAAACGTTTTGAAAGTTTTTTAATATTATATAGCGCATTAGCTTTCATTCGTTTGTTACATTTATTATTTTAATTTTGTCAGTTAATAAATTATATTTTTGATAGGATAACTGTCTTAGCTCGTCATATTGACTTATTTCTTAATGTTTATTATTTTTATCTCTAATGAGCTTTGTGTATATTTAGTGGCAATGTAAACTGTGCACATACGAGAACAAGAGTACGACTGTTATTTGCGAAATGTGCCAAAGCTCGAAATTGCTGTCCCAAATGTCTGGAGATAGAGGGATACCTAGGCTTCTCGAGGCGGGCACTAGTACTCTTAGAATACAGCGACAGGAAAGCGTGGTAATGGAAAATCTTAGACAACTGGAGGAAAGAGACGCGTTAGAGAAATGGGAGCGCATTGTGCGATATTGCAAAGAGGTAAGAATATAAATTTAGTTCATATTATAGGTATCTAGAATGCTAAATTATTAATGAGATTTAATACTTCTCTTATAGACAAACGAGCCGTTTGTTGATGATTCGTTCCCGCCTGCTCCGAAATCCCTGTACTATAATCCTGCGGATACAAAAGATAATCACGTCGTCCAATGGAGAAGGCCACACCAAATTAACGTGGACTCAAGTGTTGATTCTAAACTGCCTTGGGCTGTCTTTAGGACACCCCTACCTTCTGATATCTCGCAAGGTGTCTTAGGAAATTGTTGGCTGCTGTCGGCTCTGGCCGTTCTAGCGGAAAGTGACGAGCTCGTGAGAAGAGTTTTGGTCATGAAAGAGACATGCCCCGAAGGTGCTTATCAAGTTAGACTGTGTAAAGATGGAAAATGGACGACAGTGCTCGTTGATGATCTATTACCCTGTGATAAGAGAGGTCACTTAGTGTACTCTCAGGTATATGTCTGTATGCTACCTATTATATCCTGTACGCTATATATCAACATATGCGTATTATTGGTGATGTGTACATCTTATATTAAAGGCAAAAAGAAAACAGCTTTGGGTGCCGCTAATTGAAAAAGCAGTTGCTAAAATACATGGCTGTTACGAGGCCTTAGTATCCGGCCGTGCTATAGAAGGTCTAGCGACATTAACTGGTGCCCCGTGTGAGAGCGTGCCTTTACAACCTTCTGCATTGCCAAGCGAAGACGAACTCGATAGGGACCTAATATGGGCACAACTCTTGTCCTCGAGGCAGGCTATGTTTTTAATGGGTGCTAGTTGCGGAGGCGGTAATATGAAGGTTGACGAAGAGGAATATCAGCGCAAAGGTTTAAGGCCAAGGTAAATTAAAAACTTAATTATTTTAAGTTATATCTGAATTTTATTTTTGTTATGTATATTTTTTTTTTCATTGTTCTTAATTAAAATGTTTGTTCTAGACACGCATATTCTGTCCTCGATGTACGTGATGTACAGGTAGGTATCACAAATATAGACATGGCTTGGAGTTTTATTGACTTAACTTGAAACAAATACACATGCTATGTGATTGTTATGCAGGGAATACGATTATTACGACTACGCAATCCTTGGGGTCATTATAGTTGGAAAGGGGATTGGTCGGATGACAGCCCTATATGGACTCCGCAATTACGAGAGATGCTTATGCCACACGGTGCTTCAGACGGTGTCTTCTGGATATCCTTCGATGATGTTTTAAAGTACTTCGATTGCATTGACATTTGCAAGACGAGAGTTGGATGGAGCGAAGTGAGATTGCGCGGTACTCTCCCTCCATTATCGTCCCTCAGACATTTATCATGCGTCCTTTTGACAGTATTAGAACCTACCGAAACGGAATTTACTCTGTTCCAAGAGGGCCAAAGGTGAGACGATTAAACTGATTTATGCTCAGATATATATAATATCTACAAAATATATTAATAAATATATAATTATCTAGAAATTCGGAAAAATCACAACGTTCTCAACTGGACTTATGCGTAGTAGTTTTTCGCACAAGATCTCCGGCCGCTCCAGAAGTTGGTAGATTAGTAGAACACAGTAAGCGGCAAGTACGCGGCTTTGTCGGTTGTCACAAAATGTTGGAGAGAGATTTGTATATCGTCGTATGTTTGGCCTTTAATCATTGGCACACTGGAATGGAAGATACATCTAGTTATCCTGAATATGTTCTCGCCATTCACAGCTCAAAGAGACTTCTCGTCGAGCAGATATCACCACCCGCTTTTGTCTTAGCTGATGCTATCATAAGTCTAACATTGGCTAAAGGACAACGGCATGAAGTAATTTATTTCATCCTATTTTGCATAATGCGTAATGCAATTATGTTTTATAAAATATATAAATATATTTTACAGGGCAGAGAAGGTATGACTGCTTATTATTTAACTAAGGGATGGGCCGGTTTAGTGGTAATGGTTGAAAATCGTCATGTAAACAAGTGGATTCATGTAAAATGCGACTGCCATGAAAGCTATAACGTCGTGTCCACGAGAGGACAACTCAGAACTGCCGATAGTGTTCCTCCCCTTCATAGGTAAGATTTAATTAAATTTCTGTTCAACATACGATTAAACATTTTACATTAATACTTTGATTTTAGACAAGTCATCATAGTTCTAACACAATTGGAAGGTAGCGGAGGTTTTTCAATAGCACATCGACTTACACACAGATTAGCTAACAGTGGAAATTTGCACGATTGGGGACCGCCTGATATGCAACATTGTCCTCAAATCGATACTCAGGTAGAAGGTTTGCACAGTCCTCGCTTAATAACGTGAAGAAAGGAATACGAAATGAACGGAGGCCATTACTCGAGGAAACGGTTGCTGATTGTAATCAGCAATAATTCTCATACGCATGACGTCGAGAAATTGACTGGAAAGAAACCAAAGCAAGCTAGAAACATTTCAGCGTACTATAAAACGTTCTGAAGAACGTTTATTAGAATATTCTTTGTGCTTTCTAGCCGATGATACTCCACGGATGCTCTTAGCGTTACAACATGCTTTCAGCATGGACGTAATACAATAACAATTAACGTACAATTAACGTGTTTTGGACCCAGTGAAAAAAAGTTTTTTTTAAATAAATAGTGAATGCACTTCGCGCGCGCTAACGGGAAAAAGAAACTTAAAATTTTAAAAAAAGTAAAATAAAACTCACGTGCAAATTAAGTGTTTCTGCTGGAACCATTGAGCCCCATAAAGAAGACTTATGAAAAATTGAATATTTATGAAGAAACGAGTTGAACATTTTTCTTGTTAAATAAACGAAAAAAAATTATTTTCTCAACTTAACATTTAAGCATCGTAAGAGGAATGACAAAACCTAAAAGATTACATAATAATATAATATAAAAATGAAATCATTAGGAAAACATTACAAGGAAAAAAATGTGTGTGGAACACCGTACACATTGTTTTTGGAATTGCTTAGAGTGTAGTACGATTACGCGGACATTTCCAATTTAACCGATGTGTTTATATGCCGATCCTATTGCTAAGGCCGTATTTGAAACTCGCATTTAAGGAAACTTGAATTCTTAGTTCAATTTAACATATGCACGATGTAAAAAGGAAAAAGGCTGGAATCTCACATGAAGATATCGATTATAGGGTAGAATAATGTAGCCTTTGTTGTTTCCATCTCACAACTGGATGGAGAGCTTGTGCTAAGATGGATATAGCTATGAAGAGAGAGAGAAAGAGAGAACCAAAGATCTCTCTTGAAATTTTTAAAATATCTCGACACGTTCACTGCCATACTGCAATGTATGTATAATAAAGCCTACTTTTTTGCTTCTCTTGTAAGACCGCTTACTTAGTTGGAGACAGAGAATTAAAAAATCGTCGATACAATAATATTTCTTGTACACTGATTACATTCTTTTGTCAGCAAATATGTTGAAAAATACATGCGCAAGCATGGCAGTCAGCGGGTTAGACATCATTGATTCTGCTTTTAACTCTTAAAAGGAAATTTTAGAATTTTTTTGTCGTTTGTCCATCCAGTCCAACATCCATGGTATCAGTTCTTCGTGGAAGATTTGATATTTCCGATAATGTCAAACTGCCATATTCCATGTTTTTAATCAATGATCGATTGACACGCGCAACACATTTTGCAATGTAACTAATATCGAATCAAAATAATTGGCGCTCTCTATATACATTGAATGTGGTGATGCGACAATACGCGGTGCTGTGATCAGCTTTGATCTGAACCGAAAATTCTATTAAGAGGTCTTTTATTTAACAGACTGAAATTATATATTGAATTAATAGTACAAAATTTTCCATACACTTAAATTTGTTGAATCGTTAAATTTGTTGAATTGTTCAAATGAATGGGCTGTAGTTATATAAGTTATATTTGGAGAAATATTTTTTTTATGTAAATTATAATGCTACTATCACTTAAATTTCATGAGTATAGTTCTCGTCAAGTCAAATTGTTTAGTAAAGACTTTGCATATTGATACACTTTTATATCTTTTTCTTTTTAATTTCATCTTTCTTACATCACAAATCGCATTCGATTCATGCGACTGTCTCCCGCGAATGAGACATCCATTTCCCTAACGTCGATCTCATAACAGCAGGCCGAATTAGCGAGGCCTAAGTGTTAGTAACTAGTTTTAAGAATTAAACGAAGAGCACAGTTTTGGGAAATGTCCGTTTGAATAATTCGCATTGACGGGAATATACGTCCAAATAATCTTTACAGTAATGCGCTGAAATAGAGTTCAATAAAAGTTCGTTAATAATCGAGTGTCGAGTCTCTCGTGATGACTCGCGGCTTAAACGGCTGTTTGTCGAATAATTAATAGCGAAATTAACAAACATTTGTCTACGTAAGTCATTTAAGTCATTGAGGCACTCGAGAGATTTATTCTTTACGTAATCTTAGAGCAATAGGTTTTTGCATTTGAGTGGCCTTTGTTTACAAGAAAAGATAGTAGTTTCGTAAATAAAAGATTACCAGAGTTATGCGCTTCAAAAAATTGGGCGATAAAACATTCTTTAAATACTGATAGTAGCATGGATGTGAGAAAAAGAAATTAATTTTAAAAAAGGAAAGAGGCGTTCTCTTTCTCGATGCGATTTTAACCCTTACAGTAGAAAACATGAATATTTCGTGTCCGACCAATTTTTATCTATGGAAATTTTTAAAAATTTCTAAAGTAATTAAATTATACAACATTTTAGTTTTCTCTGAAATAAACAGAGTTTTATTCTAGAAACTCTTGCAAGTATGTTCCTATTTTTTTGAAATTTTTTAACTACTTTAAATAGGTCGGACACGAGAGTACCCGTGTTTGTATTACGGATGTCATTTTTCCACATTGTACTATAAGGGTTAAACGCACACAGGAAAACTAGAGAATCCTCGAGTTTTTGTATATCTATACAAGCATGCGAGCTACATTTATCCAAGGATAATACTACGGGCGGTACCACGCTAATATCCAGTGCCATACGACGTCGAGAACGGCGAGATATACCCTGTGTGAACGGACGGCGAGCGTTTCCCGACGATGACCGTACATTCGCAATATAACGTTGCTAGAGCTAACGTTCTCCCCGCGGAATAAGCAAACACAAATGATCTATTTTACATATTGCATAATCACCGAGGCTAAAGCGTTCAGGCGTTCCCGTTTTGCAGTGCTGTCGAGAACCGCGTGTCCGGCGCTGTTTGCCAAAGCGGTGAATGAATATTAATTTATCAGCGGTTTCGCATAGTGTCCGAGGCACGCGTATTTTATTTTTACTATATGCACTCGTAGGGTAAATCAATGTAATTCCGTGCGATGCAGGAAAATCCGCGGGATCTCGTTGAGAACGTCTGCTGGGAAATCACGTATATAATATTCGCGAGATATAAAAGAAATATCTTGCGCGAGGTAATGTTTTTAAATAAAATATACTCGCGTAACTATCGCCACACACGTCTACTGGGTGTACATATATTTTCACTATAGGGCCCAGGATATTTTCAGATCGCAACTTCAATTTGCTCTTCGTGATTGCTGTATATTTTATTGAGATATATTCCTATATATTATATAAGAGAGAAAGATAGGAAGAGCGTTTCAGTAATTCACACGTTCAATAACATTTTAAGAAAATTGATATACTCTGAATAGATTCGAGGAAGATTTAAGATATCCTGCAGATTTTCATTGTTGCGCGGAATAATATCCATAAATTGAAACTACGACGACCGACGTTGCTCTGCAGCTTTCTTGAGAAAATAGGGAACGCCAGGTTCTAGTTTCGCGATTTTGATATATTTTGATACGATGGAAGTAAGGCAAAGTTCGATCATCGCCGTTCTGTCAAACAATCGCCGCGAAAGATCTGCACAAGCTAGAAGCGGACAAGATGTATTGTACATTTAAGAATAACAGCTCGTCGCGCGTTTAGAACTACGTTTTCCTTCAGTTTGCTTGTATGTACCAAGATTTATCAAAATTTCCTTCTCAGCATCTCGGTTGCGCGGAAGCAAGGCACAAAATAGTGGCGCAACTGAGCACTATCGGCATAATTGTTTTTTAATGCTAAACGCGCGGCGAGAGTGTAGGCCTACGTAAGCACAAACACCCATAGGAGGGAGTACCATTTGTACATAAAAAGGAATAATTTATTCTATTTATGGTAGAGAGAGAGAAAAGGACGAGGAAAAGGGAGCTAGCGAGGAATCGCGTTACCGATGTATTACATTTGAGTTGTTTTGCATGTGCTTCGGTGTCTCTCACACGCTGCGGTTGCGAGCCGCACGGTGAGTTCGTAATGCATTCTATATAAATAAATATATATATATATATAAATATATACATAGCCCAGTTAGAGAGTGATATACCAAGATCGAGATACGACGATGACGTGCGAGGCGTAAATATCTGTTCGGATGGTCCCGCGATCGTCGGCGGCGCGCGAATCCTCTCAGGCGACGATTACCGTCTTTTCGGTTGGAATTTCGCGTTCGCCAATTATCACTTAATTAAGTTTGCTTTAAGCACGGTTTATTCGCAGCCGCCGCCGTCCCGCGGGAGCCGACGGATCGCTTTACGGACGGTCGCACGTCCTCGCAGAGTACCTAGGAATATATTCTTAATATGTGAAGAAGATATAAGAATTACACGGTGTCTCGTTGTATTTGTATAATAAGGTGTAAAGAGAGAAAGAAAAAAAGAGAAAACAAATGGAAAAAAAAGAACGGTGTCATTCTCATGGTCATTGAGCGACTCGTACTTCTTTAAACGATGCTACACGTACAGGGTGCATTCTAAATTGCGTTAACGCGGCGTTAACTGCGTATCCGTATTTTTGATCTCGACATAATGGAATTGGTATCGATCGACTCTGTGATTTGGTAAAAAGGAAAGGAAGACGACGTCGAGAATTTTCAAAGGATCGAACATTGCACGAGCCGAAATGTCTCCGATTAAAATTAGGATCCATGTGTTCTGAGAGTTTGCTTCGGGGTGTCCTAAATAAAATTTGATATGTAGTCGACATCTAAATTGTGTCGATATATTTTAATGTCAAGCCGAGCACGATAGCATTGATTTTTCTAGTTCTAGCGTATCGATTTTCGCAGTAGAATTAAAAATCGATGTTTGCGCGAGATAAGCAAGCGAGAACGGAGCGAGATTGCAAGGATAAGGGTGGGAAAAGTATCGTGACGAATTTAAATCACGTTTTTTCACGCGTATGACGGATTATTTATATCGACGGCGTTTTCCAAGAAGAAACGATTCAGTGGGGAGTATCGTAAAAAATCGGGGATGGTGACGTACGTGGAGGTAAAAAGATGCTTTTGGACGTGTTACCTTTTATGTCGTTCAGCTCGCGGCTGTGATCATTTTAGAAACACCCATGTACGAACCCGAACCAGCAATCAACTTTGTGATAGTCTGTGTACTGAATCTGATAAACATCGTTAAATTAATCCCATCTCCTATAGGGGTAAGGTGTAATAATTATTAGACTCTCATCACGTACACGCAAAGGACAAAACATATTTATTACATCATAAAGTGATACCGAGATTGTGTTGTTCCCTGATTTGTATCATGTAGGCACGTTTAATAATAAATCGAAATATTATCTATATTACCTTCACATTATTCCCACCTTTCATATCAATTTTCTACGAAACGATGTTGGCGAGCGATTTCACCCTCGTTTACAATAGATTTATAATATAAAGTGGCTGTATTTCTCCTCTACTATAAATACGAAAAGACCGATTTTGTCGAGGCATCTAAAGTTTAGTTATAGATATACAGCTGAAAATAATTTTGTTAGGTCATCAAAATAATTTTGTATAACATTTAAATTAATTACTAAGAATGCCAAAACTTTTTGCAACCTTGCTCGAGTCCTACATAATTATTTTGATGGTTCAACAAAATTCTTTTCAAATCTATATAAATAGTTAAATTTTTTTAATAATTCAGCAAACCATTCTTGTCGTAAAAAATTAAAAATACATGCCACAATTTAAAAATTCATAAATTTCTTGAATGTATTGGCGTGCTTACTAGCACGTACGATGAGACCATGTGCGATAGTAGAAAAATCTCCATTCCCTTCGTTCTACGAAAATAGTAACACGACCGTCCGATCTATAATTAAACGTGGCCGCCACGTTAGCAAATGTCGGTTTGTTCAGTACGCTAAAGTTTGCCGGCCAGTGAACGATGTTCTCGCGATTAGTTCAATCTGACTAATTATATCGTTGGAGTAAAATTGAATAAATTATTAAAATTTAATAAACATATCATTTTCATCATCTGACATAACTTCATTCTCTCGACTCTCAAATTAATGTACTGTAAGTATCAAATATACTGCGTAAGCTTCAGGAAAGAACTTTGATAGTGCATAAATACACAATTTTAATTCACCCCTTCTTAGTTTACTCTCCTCTTTGCGGCTAAATTAATTAAATTAATGTTCGGACTTCAGAGACCTAGATGAGCAAAGTTTAAATTCAATTGGTTGATGATCTTGGAAGCTAATTAATCATGGAGGATGATTTGAGGCACGGCGTATGCCCAGTGTGTGGTAAGAACGCCACGTTGAAGTGTGCCAACTGCAAACGAGAGTTTTACTGCGACAAGTCGCACCAGTCTCAGGACTGGCCGCGTCACAAGTCCACGTGTGGCGCTTGGAAGATAGGTCATGACCCCGCGCTCGGACGTCACTTGCTGGCGACCAGGGACCTGTCGCCGGGAGACGTGATCCTTTCGGAGGCGCCTCTGGTGTGGGGGCCATCGACTCACGCGAATCAGCGAATCTGCGTTGGTTGCGGCGAAAAATGCAACAACGTTGACGCGAGATGCGGTGGATGTTGCTGGCCGGTGTGCCGGTCCGATTGCAAAGGGCTGTCCGATAAGAAGAGGCATCAGCAGGAGTGCCGTCTCCTTGCGTGCGCCAGAATTGTTCCCAGGTATCGCGCACTTTGCCCGATGCAAGTTTTATGCATCGAGAGATACTTAAAAATTTATTGGGGAGACATAAATTTTTCCGTAAAACAAATCTTTCTTTTAAATTAAAAACGAAACAAAATTTCATCGCTAACAAATAAATCAATTAATAAGAAGAACGAGGTATATTTTACAGAAATGTATTTCGTTTTCACGATTAAATTTTTTAATAATTGATAAATATCGAAGAAAACGGCACAAGTAACGTTTGTTTGCTAATACTTCAACTTTTTTTCTCAGTATAGTAAGAAACTATATAACTTTTAAAACTAAATACTGAGATGTTTAATGAGAAGAGAGAAAAATTTGCTTAATCGCGATTTGAGTCGTACGATCGCATCACGAAAAGTTAAATTTCTAAAGACGAGAACATTTCTCGTTAGACGTTTACGTCATTAATTTTGCGTTATGCCCGTAGATGCGAGGTGCTCTTAATAATTCGTATATTGATACTGTGGCGCGCAAAATCACGACGTTGGATATCTCTGGCCAATCTGCAGAGTCACGTGGAGTCGCGAGGACCCGGCACGGAGGCTTACGATGAAGTGTTGAGTATGAGCCAGCGTCTCGGGCCGTTTTTATCGACGGCATCCGATTGTAAGGACGTTCTGCCGATTATTTGTGGCTTAATCGATGTGAATGCCTTGGAGACCGCGCCGCCGGAAGGCTCGATGGCAATTTACGAGAACGCGTCTCTTTTGGAGCACTCCTGTATCGCGAACACTCGACATAGTTTTCGTATCGACAACAAAGGCAGACCGCGTATCACAGTATACTCGGTCACGTCAATTAAAAGGTACATTTAGAGAGAAAAGACTACTTGATTGAAATAAACATATTATTATTAACGTGTGGTGTATAATTATCAGCGTATTAAAACTATTTTATGTTAAGCAATATTTATAAACAAAAAGACATGCACATATTTATTTAAGTCAAGTAATCTTTTCTCTCAGTTCAGATGTGTGCATAAAGCAGCTTATAAATGCTCAATATTATCGATCGCTTAAAGTAATGCCTTGCTTTATGAAAATTCTCAGCTTGACAATTTATCTTGTAACTTATTTTTTTTACGAGTTTTTATTTGTAAGGAACCTTTACGGATTTATGCACACATCTAATAGTTTTATTTATTTTTCTCATAAAAAATTATTTGTCTCTCTTGTGAAACATCTATTATTATTGCTACTTTGCGAATTATATTTCCAGAGGAGAACATTTGAGCACGATGTACACGCACGCACTTTGGTCCACGAGGGCCAGGAGGGAGCATCTCCTTGCCACAAAATATTTTGCTTGCCACTGCAAGCGTTGCACAGATCCTACGGAACTGGGCACGCATTTAGGTACCCTGAACTGTCCCTGCAAAAACGGACTCATGCTGCCGAACGATCCCTTAAATCCAAATACTGACTGGTCCTGTGACACGTGTCCAGGAACAGTGACATCCGCAGAAGTCGCGCTATTGACGGATAGACTGGAGGAAGAGGTCACGGAAGTTATGAAGGAGGCAACTGAGCATACCCTGTCCGTTCTTCTTTCACGGTAGAGCTTTATATTTTTCCATTCGGTCTTCCCCTTTATTTACATTAATTTTTAGTGGATATTAAATAATTAAACTGTGTAAAATACTCGAAAATTGCGAGACGCATTTATATCTTCTATTACTTGAGGACCCAATCGTTTGTTTAGGCTTACGGTGCTACTGCATCCTGGCCATCAGCATTGCATATCCGTAAGCCACTCGCTGATGCAACTGCTGCCGGCGACCGATCCACGAAAGCCAGAGTTGTGCAAACGCGTCATGGACACAGTAAACCGACTAGATCCGTATGGTGCTCGTCTGACGCTTTACATGGCGGTCATCTTACGAGAGCTCGCGACATGTCCCGGCGAAGATAGACAAACCCATCTCGCCAAAGCGTCCTCGTTGCTGAAGGCGGAACCGCCGAATTCGCCCGGTGAAAGACTCCGTAGACTCATCGAAGTGGAATTCTAATCTTAGCTCACCGTAATACGCGACAGCAGTTGTATATTTCTGTTATTATACAATTCGATATGTAAATCAGGGAAGGATCCTTGCAGTTTCTTATTACAAATAAGAAAGTACACGCCAACCTATGCGAATAATAATTACTCGTCTGTCTAAATTTTTGTTTATTCGTTTTCTCGAGTTTGTCTATCGCAACTACAGATAGTCGTAAAAATGGCAAAAATATTCATTGTACTTATTTAGGATGAAAGGAATACGTATAAAAAAAACTTAAATGTATAAAAAATGTATACATACCGTTATACAAATATCAAAGTATACGTTGATGTACGCTTGTGATCAATTCGCATTTACCGCGGATGTCAGGCATGTGGTTGTGTGTTCTATTTGTGTGTATATGTAAACTTGTATGATACGTGTCGTAAAATCTAGACTAGATGTCTGTGCCTCTGCGACCGATCGTAAATAAATCCAAAAGTAACTTTTCGTCGCGTGTATTATTTTTACATTGCGCTCAGTATTCTCACAATTTGTTGGCAAGCAAATACCGAGATAAAATATTATAGTTCACATGCGAAAATAAAAGAAGAGATATGTATCGAGCGAAATTCGTTTCGGAAATGGTCGCCATTTGTATTTACCTAAATAAAATTTGAGAACCTAACAAAAATTTATATAAAACATCGACACGATTTGCTTACTCCGATAGATCTCTGAAACTCGCGTCACTATTAAGATAAATTACTTGCACGTCCAATCTTTGAAATCTTGTAGACGTCTCTCTCGTGATATACATTATTTGATGAGAAGACAGACAGTTCTATAGAAGTCACCAACGGTACTTCTATAGACTACTGTCGCGTCGATCTTACACTTCGTTTAATAGGAATCATGCGGATTACGTTACGCAGGAACGTCGTGTGCGCACACCCAACAGCGGATAGGACAAGGACTGGCCTTTCAACTGTGCCGTGACCTGCAGGAGATAAGCTTTGCCGGGTTGCAGTCTTCTCAGAGTGAACGTCAGCGCCCGATCCTTCGGCGAGTCTGGCTTCTCCTCGCACACCTCGAACGTGTACTCGGACCGCCGACGCCGATGGAGTCCGCACTGATCCGGCACGGTCGTGACACTCGACAAGGATGATGAACTCCGCAGCTCCTTCACCAGAATGCAATATTTCGCGGCACCGGCCGATTCCACGCCTATCGTCACTTCGTGGCACGTTCTGAGAGATCGATACTCCCGCGGTGGGTTCTTGGACGGTATCTGCGTAAAAAAATGCCCAATTCGCTTTTCGAACGGACAAGGCTCCAGTTAATTGGGATTTAATATTGACAATGCAAGAGAAAATCGATCGATGATGATTTTACACGACTGTGAGTTCTTGTAAATTCTCAGAGGGCGATAGTGCGATACAACTAGGCGAGTCTATCTCCACCTTCAAGAAATATTATTTCTGTATTAAAAAGATAAGTGCAGGGAAGATAGAACAGAGCAAAATCGTTCGCGATTGTTATAGAAGAAAATATTAGTTTGCACACTCTGACATACTTGCGGATAAATGGTGGACGACTCCTGCGTAGCCAGCACTTTTATGGTGGATACTCGAACCAGCTCCTGCGGTGTGGCCGATATACGTAGAGTGTACATCTTACCGGGGGGTAGAGGAGGTACGCGCAACGAGGCATATCCGACCACTTCTTTTTCCTGCCGATCACACGAGACACGTTTACACACGTATACGCGTACCGACGCCGTCGCGAAAGCATTCCGATTAATGACAGGACGATGACCAATCGCTTGCGACATGCGTCAATTGTTAATAGACTCTTTCGCGAACTTGCGGTCGATGCATCCGCATTGCTTTCTGTAAACACTGGCTGCTTTACCCGCAGTATTCCTTGTCCGCTTAATTTCGCCTTCACGATGCCTCCACCGCAGGGGAGTATGTGAAAGGTGCTTGAAGTGTTGTCCGGTGGACGATAGCGAAAATTGACGAAACCGTCAGTCTTCCGCAGATTGGCCGTGGTGTAACGACCAGTTCGCAACGTCAGCTCCGGCGTCTTCTTGAACTTGATAGCGTCGGTTGCGACTCGATTGGAGACGTTGTTTCGAGTGTTCACCTATCAAATTGACATGTCACTCTGATAACTTAACAGCAATTGAATGGGTTATTTGAAAAATTACACATGTCAATTTCTGTCCAAACTGAGGTATTAGGGAATTCAGAATAAAGCTAAGTTTACAATTAGTTAAGCTTCGGTCACAATTAGAAAATTGCAAATTTCCAATTTAACGATCAAATATCTCGATTTTGACAAAAATTTAATTATTGGTGTTCTTCGAATGACCGAATTAAATTGTAAGTGAATAATTCGCGAAGTGTTCTGCGTAGCGCTCAATCTGTAATATCAAAGACTGTAAATATAAAGGACGTAAATAGACACGTCGCGTACGAGAGATTGCGGAAATTAATAATCTTTACACCCTGTTATGCAAAACTGCGTATGCGATTCTCGCGTAAAGATAAACACGGTGCAAAAACTAAACGGAAGAGCGCCTATCGCCTGCCTTCTTTTCAAACTGAGCGTATGATCCGGGCGGTTTTACAAGCGATCAATTCGATTAACGTGTGACGGGAGACCGACCACGTATAGGGTAAAGTTGTACGTAGTGTCGTATCGCATCCTGTGAAGCGTCAGCTTGGTCTGCCGCACGCAGTACAGACCCTCCGGAACGCCCCGATGATAATGCTCCTTCGAGGAAGAGCCGGTTCTCGGCGACGAGTGCGAATAAGCTTTCAGAACGTTCTGCGCGGCGCAGAGCGTCGATGGATGCGGCTGCGTGCCCGAAGTGACAGCTAAACAGTAGTTCGAGAGGTGAGGATCCACATGGCTGAAAAAACAAACATTCCGTCTCTAAATTGCGACCCTAACGAAATCGATACAGACGGGCTTCGTACTGCGATCGGAAAGGGGAGACTTAGCTGCGATATCGCGTGAAAGTCTAGAGTGACGATCGTGCTAAGAATAAATTTCAAGTTTTATTTCCGATAATTCGATTTATGTCGCGTTTATGAAAATTTTTGTCTCCTTGGCAATAAAGGTTGTCCAAATTCTAAGCCACGCCATAATTCTAATCCTGGAATCCTTTATTCGTCGTGCGAAATGCTTAATAAATCTCCGTATTTGCGTCACAACCGTATGCAAACGTGTACGAGAAAGACTCGTTTCCGAACTTGTGGAAAACAGCGTCCCTATCGTTTACTCAAAAAGACAAATCGTTTCCCAATATATCCCGTATGTTTGGAACGAGCGCAGAACGTGGTAAACGCAATGTACTGATACCTCTTGCCCCAGGATATCGTGAGCCGCCGTTTACTTCGTCGCTGTTGAAATCTCAACGTGCGATGCCGATGCTCCTTTCCGTTAACGTACATGTCCGATATGTGGTCCAGGGCGCTGGAGGTCGCGTACAGGAGTACCGTGCCTGGCGACTGTCCCGCGGGTTCCATGGATTTGATCTCGAACCAGTAAAGACCGGCCCGCGTCTTTGGTATCGTGAAATTTTGGTCCTCCGCGCCTTTGTACATGAAGAGAGGCGATCCCGGCTTCAGGGTCTTTACAGGCCATCGCGTTTGCGCTACGTGGTGAATTGATTTGGAAATCATTCGAGTGACTTGACATCTCGAGGGATACCCTCGGATTATCCTTCGTCACACCCGAGGTGTGGCTACAATTATTATTTTGTGAAGTATATCATATTTCTTTTTCTAGGACACGCCAAGTAATCAATCTTCGTTCGAAATAGTTGCAAGTATTATAAGACATTATGTAACAAAAATATAGATACAAAAAGAAGGAAGACCGATTATATATTAACGAAGTAAAACTGTAAATTAAGAAAAACATCTTTTTTTTAATGGCAGGTTGCGTTAAAAATCAAAACGTTTATAAGTCTTGGTGGCACGAACATCATTTTAATTTTAAGTGAGACTGAAATATGTGTCTATCTTTATTTAGAGAGAAGGATAAAGATAGACATATCACATATGTTTAAGTCTTGTTTAAAACCAAAACAATGTTAGTTCAACCGGCGTTAAATCGCTCATATTGACAGAACAGTAAAACGTTTTGTTCATCGTATCTTTCAGTTTGCAGTTTTGCTAAATAAGTAGAACTTCACGTGCATTTTATACCTTCTGTATCTTGATCGTTTCCAGGCGGTTCTACGTAACTGACCGTCCAGGATATCGGACCGCTGCACGGGCTAACGAGTAACGTGAGAGGTGGACCTTCCCGTGGGTTCAGGTAATAGAACCTGTGAAGAATTTCATCTGCATCCAGTTTGATATTGGTGTTCGCGGCACGTAGAACGTACGCAAACGAACGAAAATGTGAAGTGCGTGTACGACGAGCGATCGCTCGCGAAAAAATACTCGATTTGAAACATTGGCCGCGCGAAGACCGTAGCGTTTTCCGCCGATCGATATGATTCCGCTCCGTTTTCGACGGCGGGTTTCACGCATTAATCGCGCACACTGTCGCAAAAAACGTCGTGCCGACCCGTCGATCTAATCCGGCGGCGCGAGTATCGTTTTGCAAGCCCCTCGTTATCATAATCGGCGCGGAACGGCAATGTTAATCCGATGGAGAACGCCGTGGCGCGCGGCGGATGTTGTTGATATCGTTTGAAATAATTACCTGGTAATCGCCGCAATCTCGTAGTCACGCAATACGCATATGTACATATATATGCTACACACACACACACACACACACACAAAATTCCGCCGCCGTTATATTTAGTCAATGTTGATCGGTTCGATACAATTCTTTTTTTCTCTCTCTCTATTTCTCCCCATTCCTCCGGTCTCCCTCTTTCTTTCTTCTTTTCAAAAATTACACTGGTTAACTTAACGCCTCAACAAAGCTGCTCATCCTGTACCGCCCCCGCTCTTCTGCATGCCCTTCCTCACTGTTAGCAGCCCTCTTTTTTCCTCTATTTTGCGTCGATGTCGACAACGCGCACGGCTCAACCCGTTAGCTTCCGAGCGTCACTGCCACCGCCACCGCCGCCGTCGTCCTCCTCCTCTTCATCGTCGTCGTCGTCGTCGTCGTCGTTCGCTAGGAACGTCGAGACGCCGCCGTCGCTGTAGCCGCCACACGTGCTCTTCTCGCGTCTGGCGGTGAGACAGCTATTGTAAAATTAGCGTCGGGGCACAATGCCGGCGTCGCGGCGTCTGGGGTCGCGCAGCCACGACCCCCGTGGTCTAAATCCGGCATTCGTGAAGTCATCTTGAACACGAAGCAGAAAGAAAGAGAGAGAGTGAGAAGGGGAGGAGAGACGGGAAGAACCCCGAATTGATTCTGTTAGACGGTCTGTTCTCTCCCTCTCTTTTGTCGCGAGTCTGCCGCAAGTTTCATGGAAAGTCGCGACCGAGATAGGTAGGATCCTCTTCATCCTGACGCGCGAGGAGAGCGACCCTGCGGAAGGTGCGACAACGACCGACGAGAATGACGATAACATCGATAAGAACGGTGGAGTTGAAAGGTTACGTTTTAATTTTCCGATTATCAAGTCGTATTATTAAAAAAAAAGTCCGAAGGTGTAGAGTGACAGACAACTTGGTCGATTTCGAGTCTTCGATTAAAATAACACATTTCCTTGGATTACAAACAATTGAAAACAGATCGAAACTAAGAAAAGATAGAAAGACGTCAAATGTTTTTTCCAAGCTTAAGTTTAATTTCAGAAATCGTTCAGTAATACCTGTAAGTAGAAGAGATTGACTTTGGAATTTTACTTCCGACAGACGTAAAAACATCGGTTAACAATAGAATTCGTGGCTCGTGATATTAGTGCGCAGAGAGTGTTGTCGCCTTCGTGTAACCACGCGTAAAGACATCCGAGGCACGGGGAAGTAGGATCTATTAATGATCCTACATGCTCGAAATTCGGCAGTATTATAATTTTGCTTTATTGATAATGCGAGGAAATGTTCATCACTATGCGAGCACTGAGTGGTAATAATTTTTACTCCGATTAAACATTACGAAATTTTATGATTTTTTCCGAAACGCGCGAGTATTTGTTGTCCTCTTTAAATCTCCGTCTCGGTTCGAGAGCAGGACGTCAGCGCGATATTCTGCGAAATGTGGCCGCACAAATCTCTCGTTTCACGTGAGTGTCACTCGTCAAGGCTCTTCGACAATGCGAGCGTACTAAATCAAATCGAAAACGCCGTTGTATATTGTCTTCAACAGCGCGTCCTCGGTTTGCGAGGACTTTTCTTATTAGCGTCAAGACTCAGGTATATAAATATCCGCAAAACTGAAAATCGGAATGCCGAGAGAGAAGCGTGTAATTCTGTACTTCAACTTCAGTCGGAGTTTCGCGGAAACCATCCGATAGGAGGATTTTATGACGCGTGGCGTCGCGACGGATCGGACCATTAGACACCGGGCGCACATTGTGAAGGCGTAAAGTGAGCACGTGGACAATAACGGAGCAACCAAATTTTATCGTCTCCGTCTCCATCGGGCGTGCAACAGTCAAACGGAGACGGCGGCGCGCAGTCTCCGTTTTCTCCTATCGTCGGAAACTTGAAGCGGCTACCTGACTACATAAGCAAATATATGATCTTCTTTGATGATCATCATGATGAGATGATAAAGCATAATAAATTAATAGAAAAATTGATAGAAAATTATTAAATTAATAGAAAAATTATATTTAGCATCAAGATTCGCTGTGGACCGAATAGGCGATCTTTACTTTATTTATATATTTAAAATATTTATTGGTCGGAGAATTAATTTACTATTATTGTATAGTAAATTAATTTACTGTTATCATATAATAAATTAAAACAAATTAAAACAAATTAAAACAATTAAAACAAATAAAAGTGAATCAAACAAGTCTAACGAGTTTATTCACTCCGAGTCTGACTCCACGTCCTCCAATCAGTTTCTCATCTATTCTCCATCGCCTGTCTCATATGATAGAAAGCAACTTGTAAGACTTTATCATATCTAATTGCCACAAATTCATCGTAGGAAACAGTAATGAATTTGTAAAAAAGAAGAAAAAATATTTTCGCAACTTTTCCTAAGTAAAAGTAGCTGACAATATGACTTCTACAATTCAACTGGCTTTCGTCCTTCTTTTCGCATATGTCGACATAACATCTCACTGCATTCGCTAAGTGAACGAGAGCAGTTCAATCGCCTATAAATGACCCATTGTGCGCGATATAAGTCGAACGTATCGAATCGATTGGTGCGTATGCAAAATATGCATCGAATTACGCGGACGACCGTCCGCTCATGGTTGACGAAACGCGGCACGCGAGGTGTAATGTTGCTGTAAACGTTCGCGGTTCCGCCGTTGCCCGTATTGAGCAAACAATTTACGCACGCAAAAATAGTTACTTAAATATTTCCCGTCGACTAGGGGCATACGCGCGCAGCTCACACAGCTGCAATTGCGTGCGCTAATTTTGCCGTATTTACTGGAAGTGAAAAAGCGTGACTGTTGCTGCGCGATCTGTTGTTGCGAGCGCGCAGTCGTAGCGAAAAAAGATTATTTGAATTTCCAATTTTGAATGTCTCGATCATTAATTGTTAATCAATTAGAAACTTGACTGCAAATCAAAATTTTAATCAAATCAAAAATTATAAATAATATTGTACAAAAATTTAAAAAATCGGAAAAATACTCCAACAAAATAATTCGTCAGCAAAACCTGGAAAAACTGTAAAAAAATAAAATCCATTTAACAAATTCATCAAATTTCTAATTAAAGAACAGAAGAAATATAAATTAATGAATCATAACAATGTTTAAAGTCTCATTGATGATAAATTAATTCCAAATTAAAATTTGATGATAACCTTGACCTTAAAAAAACACAAGGCATCTTTATCATGTGTAGAGATCATGTCGAATTCAACTACCGATCGATCGAACATTTTTGCGACAGTGCGGTGTTATAATTATCCGAACTAAACATACCAGCGGTCTCTTCTCGGATAATTAAATGGCGAACGAGGAATCGACACCGCGGCCAATGCAACGGTAGTGCGGTATCGGGGACTTTCTCTCGTTGCCGTAAGTCTAAGTCTCTCCCGTCAAACGGACGGTAACGTGAGAAGAAGCCTCGCGGCAAAGTTGACGTAGCAACACACTAAATACTCACTGAGACACGTTGCCGGGCCTGATGGTCGCCGGTATTTGGTACTCGGGGTGCAACACGCCGGTTCGGTTGAACTCCTGAACGCGGTTCGGCCTGTCGACACCGAACGGTCTCGGGCTGCCGATCGTCCGGTAAAATTGCTGCGACTGCGAACGCTGCAGCTGCAACTGCTGCAATTGTTGCCTGGCGCAGAACGGGCAGCCCGCGCAAATGCGCGCGATCGACGCGAGTATCATCAGGATGCCGATCATGACGCACGACATGGTGATCGCACCAAGAGATGGTCCCCGGTCTCTCGTGGATAAGGACGACGACGGCGACGACGAACCGTCCGTCGTTCAGTGGCGAAGGAGTTCGACTGTGTGCCGAACGAGCGAGCGAACTACCGTCGCCACCACCGTCACTGCCGCCGCCGCCGCCGCCGCCGCCGCCGCCACCGCCGCCGTCTGGGAAACCACGCCGACGAAACGAAGTAACCCCTCTCAATTCCTAATCGGACGACGTTCCGCGTTTGCCCTCCCGCTTATTTTCATAGAAACCCTGTTTCTCCCTGCTCCTCATCTTTCTTCTAACTCGCCTGATGACCTCTTCATCTAGCCTGTTACCCTTTCGCAAGCTTGGGTGTTGTCTGCATGTTTTGGAAAATTACGGACCCGATCCACAACTCTTTGCGAGAAATATTAATAAAATCTATACGCCGTCTGTCAATGTTATATGCAGCATTTTTTGATTGTCTGGATCGAAATTTATTATCGGACCATCTTCTCTTTTTCATTCTTGAATGAATCTGCTATAGATGCAAGAAATTTAATTATTTTGTTATTACTTGATGTTGATTCTTTTGAAATACATTTCTACTATAGTTACACATATATTCTGTATCTTTTTAAACACTGTTCTGTATATGCATTTATGTGTATACGTGTTTCCCTTGAATGCGATAGCTTTAAGTAAATAATCATTTCTTTCATCTCGTCAGTTTGATTTCCTTTTCACGTTTGTCTTTTAATCTTCGCAAACACATTACTTCTTCAGAAGATTTCCTTCCTAGTTTAATTTCTATCTGCAGTTGCCTTTCAATCTTCATGAATACGTCATCTTTTTAGGAGAGTAAGATTAATCGTAAATCTCGGAAACACAACGCGCGGTAATGACATCCAGATCGAGTTTGCAAAATTTGCACCTCCCACATCGGGCAGCATCTTTCCCGATGAGAAAGAAGGTGATTGTCGGCTTCGTACAGCGGTGGGTATCGGCTGGTTAAGGTAAAACAAGGTGGACGCGGACTAGAGGGGAGTCGGTGAGGCGCGGTGTGGCGCAGCAAACGGCCTTCCTGTATCAACGGGGCGCGAGGAAAGAAGGAGCCGATATGACGCGAAGAGATCGTGCATAGAGGGAAGTTATATACGGCACGGCGCGCTGTATCATGGACCAACCATGGGACGATGATGACAGCAGGTCTGGCGAGTGGCAGGCCAATAAATCATGGCCTGCGGTGTGGGAACCTCTGCCTACATGCTACGTGCGTATGGGCGTACGCCATCGGTAAAACCTTTACTCCCGTGCGGGGTAGGCTCGATCGCGCGGTGTGCCGATGTGCAAGGCGACCCGACGCGCCGCGTGTATGCGTACGCGCGCACGCACGCACGCACGCACACGCGCGCGCCCACCACGTGCTCGCCCTCGACCGACCGGCCTGCGTTGGTGTTCGTGCGGGGCATCGTTATGCACACATCGTGCTACATTGTTGCGCGGTGGAAGCCAATTCGCCGCGATGAGTGACGGTCCGACTTCATGAAGTTGGGCCTTTTTTGGCAGTCATTTTTGTCGGGGCTCGAGCCCAGGTCTGGACCCGCGGGACGCCATTGCCGCCGCCGCGGCGGCGAAAAGACGTTCGACGACGGCGTGGCCGTTTCGTATTTAAAAGGTTTATTTCCAAAAACGGCATTGCTAATCGCCTTCAGAATGATAGTGAGAGGAGAGATCCTTCTCTCATTTCTCGTAGAGCCAAGGGTTAGTAGGCGTTCGGTGCTTGTTAGCCTGAGCTAACGAAACATTGTCTTCGCAAATGTTACTCATTACCGTTAACTCCAAAATATGACATTAATATGCTCTTTGGTTGTAATGTGTCTTTAATAATTTCGAATTTATAACCTACTTATATTTAAAGATTTTCTTTCATTCTTATTTAATTAAATTTAACTATTCGAAAAATTTTTAAGCGGGAATTATTCGAATTTTACCAACAAACTGGTAGCCTGTTTCGACCAGTCTTGACACTTAGAATTATCTTGTTAATTCAATTTTTAAAATCATATTGAATTTTATGGATTTAGCAACTTACGATTTTTGTATACCGCTGTTGGACGAAAGGGAGGCAATTGGATGCTCGTAAAAGGCCCAGATAGAGTCTGCGAGGCTGGCGCCTGTATCCATCGACCGAGTTCTCTCGGCCTTCTGCGAGAAAGAGGGGGCGGGGCCCGCGCATAAATTTCCATTGAATGCGCAGCCCTATGTTGGCCCACTAGTCGATTCAGCGTCAAATAAAAAATACTTTTACGAGCAAAAATGTCGGGCATTATGCCAAATATACGGTTCTTATCGACGTTATTGTTAAGTACCGGAATGCAATAACGAATTACATGGTATCTTCTAACACGCAAGTTTGACAAATTCTCTCTCATCATAATAATGTTGCCTTCTAGTTCATTAATATGATAAATTATGCATTGATATTGCATATAAAACCAACTGAATAATCATACAATAAAAGTCGCTCATAAAATTGTAAAATTCACTTTTTTTTAATCTCTTCTCTTTACACTTAAATAAATAGCAAAAAGAAACTGCAGAAAAAATTCAAGAGAGTAACTGGCGTCTTGTGTTTTACGATCAGTAAGATTGAAATATGAGGGCAGATTTTTCGATACGTAGGTGCAGAAAATCAAAGACTACCTCGCAGGTCAGAAAACAGTGAAATACGAGACTTCTAACCGCAAAACGAAGAACAAAGATCGCCGTGGCTAATGCTGTCGTGCGAAATTTCTAAATTTAACACCGTCTGTGAAACATCTTGCATGCGTTTCCGAAGTCACCACAAAAATTGTTTAATCGATTAAAAAATCTCATTAGCAAAGAAAGAAAGGATTGTAAAATACTATTACGTGTAAACTGAGACAAATTGAGAAAGTTTGTCGTAGTATTACTTGTCAAAGATTTTATCGCAAAAATTATACATGTTTTATAATATTTACTTGTATATTTATACATGTATAATAAATTATCATAACGAGCAATCATGTTGTTTAATTATTTTTGCATTTATATCTATACTCATACTTATTTAGACTTTAAAATATATTTTTTCCGATATTTCAATATAGCCACGCAAAACTATAATAAAATCTTAAACATATATTCTCATGTTATTTACAAGTACTCTATTTTTGTCGCACTTCACCAGTCCCTTCGAGTGAAAAAGCCGAAAATGCGTTTATTGGGATTTGCTTATACGAAACATTTCCCCTCATCTCGAGGCTTGTATGCATTATTCGCTTCATCGCTCGATTGGAAGAGCCTCGAATGTCGGCTTCGATGATCCACCTGTTTATCGAGCCTAACTTGCTCGAATAGCTCGCTCCTCTCCTCGGTTCCCCCTGTTTTCTGCAGCGTGAAGATCTACCCTGCCTTAGGTGTTTCCTACCTCGTAATACTGACTATGGCAAAGGACTTGCCGACACCTTCCAAGTGTTACACGTGTTCAAGAGTATCAAGTGTCACGTGACAACCTTAGATCTTATTTAAAACATTTGTGTGTGTATATACGCAGCAGATGAGAATTTAGACAATGAATAATCTAGGATCGTAACCAAAAAAAAATGTAATTTCTGCATTTTAAATATTCAAGATGTAACCAGGGCAGATTACATCTAGAAATGTCACACGTAATACACGTAAAAAAGTAATAAAAGAAATCGTCTTTTTTTAACATTATCCAAAACCCATTATGTTCTATTTATTTTGTAAGTAAATTAATCCAGCAATTATACAGTGTATGTGCATATATTTTTTATCTCAATATTTATTATTCTTAGTATAAATTTAAGTTTTTCTTTCTTACTGCCGATTCTCTTTCGATGAATGTTTCTGCAATACTTATTTAACGCTTTTTATTAATTACCGTTACCGTGCGCATTGGACTGTTAAGAGCAACGTCTGCATTATGCACCGTGATAATTATTGTTCTTATAGCACTAAGAGACAGTGACTCGGTCAGCCTTTTAGAGTACGATTCTCTCTCAGAGGATAGTTCACAATAAATATTTCTCTCTAATTTGTTTAACTAAAATTAACACGTAAAACGTTTCTTTATCGAGAAGCATAATTGGAAAAGCATTAAAAAACGTGTGTATAGATACATCTTTCAGACATAAGAAGTTACAAGTAAATTCGCCAGTAAACTTTATTTCGCAACAGGGAAATAAAAACACTCCCACGCGATGAATTTGAATGGGCAACTTGGCTTTTCTTCTCGACCAAAGTAAAACTCTTTTTAAAAATTTACTGCAAAGTATTCATTATTTAAATAATTAAACATTTAATTTAAACCTCGTTCACCATAGGTCCTTCGACAACAGCTGTGAACGCAATGCATATGTGTGTGTGTGTGTGTGTGTGTGGGTGGGTACGCGCGCGCGCGTGCGTGTGTGTATATGCACGCAATAAGTTGCAATTTCTCGTTGCGCGGCCAATTTTACTTAAAGCGGTAGGCCAGATACGGCATGTTTGCCGGCTGGGCGAGCACTTGCCGTATATTGTGGCATGCATGTATTTATAGTGTCTTCAAAATAGTTCGAGAGCAAAGTTGCAAAGACCGTAGAAATTCGAGCGAATACACGCGCGCGTGATATGTCACATCGCTCCTCCCTCGGCCCGTTATCCTCGCGTTTGCGTCGGCGGCATATTGGTCCCCGATATGTGAAAGTTATCTGGCAACGAATCAATTAGGATTTCCCAACAAGTTTCCGAATCCCTATCGATTACCATTTCGCTAGTCGCACGATCGTTTCTAACACAATTACTGATTTACATTTCGTGTCTAATATATCATGTCGACGATGTGTCCGCAAATACGTTTAAAAGTTGCGTAAAAAAATTATTATTTTATTTAAGCGGAAAATAATTGCATAATACAAAGCTTTCCAATTGCACAATAACGTCACACACAATAACGTGTTTCAGTAACGTCCATGATGATAACTATTAAATTCGACGTGTCCCAATAAGCTCAACGAGGGCGCATAGCGCACGCTTCGTTCCGAGTAGTACATCACTTAAAAGTGTAGGCAGGAGGAAATTGTGTGCGTGTGCATGCTTGTGTGTAAGTAAACGAAAGAGGTGAAAGAGAGAGATCGCGCTCGCGCGCGTTTATGCACATAACACACGTTAAACAATGCATACCGGGGACCGCGCCGCCTCCCTCCGCGGAATCCCGATCTTTCGGTTCACAACCGACGTATTACTTATTTATTAGGACCGTACCCGGGTGGTCCGCGACATGACGGAATCGATTACGCGAATTCGCGGAACCGGCCTTCCTGGCCCAAGCCCCCTCGGAATTATGCTTCCACTCCTTCAGATTCAGTCTCTCTATCCCTATCTCTCTCTTTCTCCCTCTCTCTTTCTTTCTTTCTTTCGAGCCTCTTTTAAGCCTTCTTTCTTTCTCTCTTCTCTCTCCTTTATTCGCACTCCAGATCCTCCCTTCGTTCATCCTTCTTTAAACTTATACACCCTCTCTACCTTTCTCAAGCACCAAAGGTTACTCTCGTTCTATCGCGTCGTCAGTCCTCCTTCCCCTGCCTCTTTTCCCTTCCCCCTTTTCCGTCCCCGACCCTTAATCCTTCAACTTATTATGTAATCAGAATAACAATAATTTGCTTCGAAACTGCTTCGACTGCTCATCAATCTGAGTGACAACCGGTTACCCGCAGCTATGCATAGGTATCGACCATTTAGCTGATCCTTCTCGGCTGCGTTCCTTGGGTCGAAAGGGGGGAAGGAAGACGGCAGGTGAGCAGAGAGGCAATTTCGAGTTATCTCCGTTGTACACTTCGCTCTATAGGTGATCCTGTTGTGACTTGACCGATATCGGAAGAACATTAAATCGTATTACATGAAATCATAACAAATATACTTAGCACTTCAACTCGGATGCCAGTGAGGCATCCAGGCAGGAACACATCTAGAGTCCATTATAGAACTATATAAATTAAAAACATTAACATATTTTAATTTAATTAATTTAATTTTTTTGCAATAATATATAGTTAAAAAATTTACATTAAATGTAACATTTTATGTCCCACTCACATTTAATACGAAATATATCAAAAAGTAATACTAATATTATGTAAAAAATTAACACAAAAAATGTAACACTTTGACATAATTAATTTGAAAATAAATTGTAAAATTTCTTCTCTAAAATCAATATTTGTAATAATTAACACGTTAACTTAACTCATTTTATTTTTCTAAAAATTTACATTTTAAAACTATAGTTTTGTTATTTGTTTACACTTACCCCCATAAATGATATTATTTAAATACACAATAAGATATATCAATTTAAAATAAAATGACAATCATATTTATATAAATACTCGGAAATTTTTTAAAAATTTAACACAAAAATTTGAACAAGGATCGGAAAGGAGGGAGAATTTAGCATAAATGCAAAATGTTTTTACTGTGCGGGGATGGAAAGAAATACGACGATATTGCAATGGTATGTACAGATTTTATTAGGGTTTAGAGTGAATACGATTGGATCTGTGTGTTTGCACATGAATGTGTGTGTATGTGTGTGTATGTATATGTGTGTGTATAATCAGCATGTTACATGTAATCCAAAGAATGAACGTGGGGTTTAGGTAGCTAGCCTCGTCCTAGCCTCGTGTGCGCATTCACACCATATAATTGTTTCCTGTTTTCACATTGTAGTCTCTCCGTTTAAGTATATCTCACCTAATTTAATTACCGTTATACGTAATAATTCGACAGTAATCAATAAATCTGTAATAATAAATCCGTATAAACGTTGAGTCGTGTGCGTGAGTGAACTAGTGGTGCCGAGCCTGTCGTAGGATCGGCTAGGAAGTCTCTGTAGTAACCAGCGGTAAACGTATCACAAGTTATGTAGCGTTCATTTACTCATTATCGGCGCGGGTGTTGGAAGCTCAAAGCCAATCGCGTGGAACGTGTGTCCATCAGTGTTCCTTTGAAGCTTACATATCATTCTTTTTTTCTTCAAGTTCCTCTCCACGAAAAAAGGAAATATCATTTATTTGTAAAAGGTCAGCTAACAAGAGCAGATTCTCTCATTTGTCTCTTTACTGTCTCGACTGTCAAAATCGAATGATTTGTGCTTTTTTTCTAAAATTAATAGCCGTTAAGCCTCAGACTTATGTATTCGAGATTGAGGATTGCGAATTAAAGATTAGAAGTCACCCAATCAAATAAGTTTAATTTTAATCTGTTACGTTCTGACTGATTGAATTCTAATGCACTCTCTCAGTTTATAATACTCAATCTCGAATGCGCAGTCTGATGCAGGCTTTAATTGAGATGCACATTCTTCCGAAGGTAAAAGCTCCGTTCCGACACCGTCGAAACACCCTCCGGCCGAATGAATAACCGATTATCTTGATCGCGATAACGTACCGCGACTTATCATCTCGTTCTCTCGTGTGGCGTCGATCTTCCAACACTCGGAAGTATTGTAGTTATAGCGTGACGCAGTGCGCGTCGCGGCGTCTTAATCGTTCGGCTGTTCCCACCCTATAAATAGACGGGACGCGCCGGCTGTCGCCGCGGACGCGCGCTGCGCTTAGGTAATCGTTCCTTTTTTTATTGTATATCAAACTTTATAAACTGTAATACAATGTAAACCTGTAAAAAATATACTGGGTGGCGACGGCTCTGTATAATATAATAAGTAGTATTATAATCGTTATGGTACAATTGTAATTAGTATAAATATATCGTTATATTATAATCTGCGATGTGTGCTGCTTCTGTAATCGAGATCCCTTTTTCTCTTTTTTTCCCTCGTTTTTCTATAATTTCTCATTCGTATCGTGTATCGCACGCACTATAGTTGTCACACGCTCTATCCACTTTTTCATGGCTCTCAATGCAGCTCATATCACACACCGTTCTCTCATTCTCTCTTTCACACAACCTCGATCTCTTCGTTCCATTCACTTCTCTTTCGTCGTACGGTAAAATACGATCCACCAGTATCTACATATTCCGCTTCTTACGAGAAACGGTATATATAGTTGTACAAGCGCGTCGCTCTTTACGTCGGTTATACCACGCTTTTGGGGAGACAGCTCTAGCTAAAAGCGTCCTCTCGACACGTTAATTCGCGTATGACAGACGCTTTTACTTAAATCGTCCCTAAAAGCGAAATAAGAATACCAGTCTTTGTGCTTTCTTTTTCATTCTCACGAACATGCCAAATACGACATTCGTAAACGCATTTGTGCCGAAGGGTGTATGCCTAGTTATTCATAAAAAAATTTTTGTACAATTAAATATGCATAAAAATCTATCTATTTATTTTTATTAAAATCACGCAGTGTTAGAAATTCTTTTCTCAATTATTTATGATTGTATATTTTTTTATTTTTTCCCGGACAATTAATTATTAATAATCAGACAATAAAAAGTGTAACAATTAACAAAAGATTTGACAACGATTTGAAGGCAAAAGCCTATTTAAAAAATAAAAATATCCATAAAAATATTGAATTGTAAATATCCATAGATATGATTACAACAGGAGACTGAGAAATTAATAAGATTTCGCTACATTTAATTCTAGGCTTTAAAACAATACAATAGAAAAATTAATAATAATCATAATCTCCATAAAAATTTACGCAGGAACGAAAAGAACAGTGTATCGTTTATACCGTACTTCGAAATAATAAATCTTATACGTTCGTTCATTCATTCATCCGTATGTTATTTTATCATGCGCTCGGGGCGAGGCTAGGGCGATTTAGGAACTACGTGACAGCACAACCGATGCAAGTAACTATTTCATTTGTTCTCGTTTTCCGGTTTCTGTTTCTTTATACAGTATGGAGTTCTTGATGAGATTTCAAAACGGCGATTTCTGCGTCGGTAATGATGCATCATAATTCATCGAATGAAAAATGAAAAATGTGCTAAAAAAAGAAATAATCATTTGGGAAAGGTAATCTTTCCTACGAAGAGTAACGGTCGCGGAAACCAACGATAGGAAATAAGTTTCGTACGGACTATCGGTAACTCGACAACTTCAAGCTGTTCAAATGTGCCGCCGGTTGGTAAATCCTTTCCGAAGGAGAAGAAGTCCATGGGATTCCCCGAGAGCGTATTTCAACGCCATCTTCCAGCGACCGCATGTACAACACAATGCACTTTCCATTCGATTTGTATTCGGCGGGAAAATCCGTAACTATATCAAGATTAAATCAAATTTTAGACAAGGTTTGCGTGTGATACTTTGATCGTTGTTGACCCACTTAAGAGCAACAATGCTATTAAGATATTATGTAAGAATATCAAGTGTTGCAGTTTTACATAATTGCAACGCAGAAATCGCACGTTCTTACAATGTGCCTATTTTATCGTCTGTGTTTTATTTCCCGCCTCTCAATGCTCATTCGATCAAAGATTGTATTCGAAGAACAATGCTCGCGACGCACAATTATCGATAAATATACGTATATGTATAATATGTATATATATAAGTATGTATACCTATATATTACGCATAAATAATCGACAGCGCGTTTATCTCTGATCTTATGTACAATTGTAGATTACACAAAATTAAAAATAATCTTTTACGGAGGCATATCCTTTTGTTTCTCTCTCTCTCTCTTTCTCTCTCTCTCTCTCTCTCTCTCTCTCTCTCTCTCTCTTTCTTTCTCTCTTACAATCTCTCATTCTCTCCTTTTTCTTTCAGTTCGTCTCTTTATTTTATTCAATAAGTAAGATAATACTATTCCTGTTTCTTTTTAGTTACTGGAAAGTTGTATTAGTTATCATTGTAACTGTAGGAACTAAAATGGTGACTCCGCTGACAGCGAAGTTCCAGAAAAATAAAACATTCTTCAGTCGTCAATCAGTACCAATACCTATCTCGTATCCCTTTTATAAATATTTTAATCTCTTTTTTTATAAAATAAAAAGACTGTCCCATCTTTTCATGAGACAGTCTTTTTATGCATAAAAGAATTAGAGTTTTTATAAAAGGGTTTATAAACTTACAAATATCCCTGCGACGCGATACAAAATATATGAATTTAGTATAAGTTAAAAGATGGATTCAGAATTTAGAAGACACGTATTCACACACACTGAATCAAGTAAAATATGCAATTAATGTAGTTTGAAAAATTGATTTCATTAGAAGTAGTTCTTTATTATGTTGTGAGTAAACTACTTGTGCATGTTACGAGTCTCATTTTTCTAACATCCTGTGAATGAAAATAATGGCACAGCATTATTTAAAACGTCCAATAAAACATATAATTCTAATATTCGTGTCAACGTTTAATTTCATACTTTTTAAAATAATAACTTGTAATTTTAATAATAAATTATATTTTATTACTAATTTTGCATAATTAATAAATAAGAATTGCAATTACTATTACCGCAGGAAGCGTCAATTTTTCGAACGTATAACTGTGCGAGCGAATAAAAGTTAAACCAAATGGATTAAACAATTTCTTATGTATTGGCTGTTCATTCACTCGTTAAGATATACCGATCTTAATACACATTTTAACACAAGTAAAACAATACAATTTATTAGGGGGCTCTAGTAAGTATATAATGCCAATTTTATAAATACTTTAAATAAAAAGTTTGTTATTTCGTTAATATAATTTATCATTTATTATTTATTATTTAAATGTGTATGATATCGTCATTATTTTCTACGATAGTCACCACTTATTTATTAATATTTTATTTCCTTTTTCGAAGAAGATAACTAGTTTTGATTTAAAAAATGTTGATAAGCTAACGTTGCATGTAGTTATAAATTTAAGATTATTATATAACGTGACATAACGCGTTATGCGGATATTGTGCAGAAAACCTTACGAAGTTTCTTCCTTATAAGAAATGCTCCAATGATCGAAAAAGATGATAGTCCGGTAGAATAAATACGGGTGAGAGAGTACTTTCCATTCTCTAATTTTTTGTTATATCTGTTTCGAGCGTGTCATATTACAGAATCAAAATCAATTAGCTTCTTCGAGAAAAAAATTAAAAAATTAATAAGTGAATAACCATAATAAAAAATAATAACAATTATATAATATTATAAGATAAATAATAAATTATATTAACAAAACTACATGCATTTCTTTGCTTCATTTATAAAAACGACTTTTACTTTCCCGTCTCCTTAATAAAGTTAATTAATAAAATGCGTTATTTATATTTAACATATATTATCCTTTTGCTATAATAAAGTAACCAATCGATATCGCGTCTCTCTATCCACACCCTATGCGACAATGATAATGCTCCTTTTTTCCGTGCCTCTGTGCCTATATGTCCCCCTGCTGTCTCCTATTTCTTTTACACGCACTCTTACACTTCTCTCTCTCTCTCTCTCTCTCTCTCTCTCTCTCTCTCTCTCTCTCTCTCTCCCTCGCCGCTCTTTTCTTTTCTCTCACTCTTTCGCTCTTAGGATATTCTCATTTTCTCCCTCCTTTAAAGCTTTGCGCGTCGCCTCTTGCAAGACGAGAGACGATAAACATCGCGATCGGAGAAAGTTCTCTTAATGTTTAGTATGCTAAAGGGGTGTCTACAAACAACAAAAACGTTAATTGAAAAAGAAAACGTGCCGACCGTTTTTTTTTCCAATCATCTGCAAAATAATACTGAATTCTGCACATGTGGTGCCTATCACAAATAGATCTATAGATAATATTTATGTACGCTCTCGCACGCACTCTTATATGCATACGAACAGTCATTGTTTAACTGTATTTTAACTCTGCGCGATTTGTTTCACATACAGTTAAGATAAAATCCTACTTCTCTGTACTTATCCTCTTTCTCTCTCTCTCTCTCTCTCTCTCTCTCTCTCTCTCTCTCTCTCTCTCTCTCTCTCTCTCTCTCTCTCTCTCTTTCGCTCACTCTTTCGCTCTCTTGTTCTCTCGTTCTTTCGCTCGCTGGCTCGCTCGTCAACAGAGTGGATAAAAAATTGTTAAAACCATTTTCAACGTGCCTGTACCATCTAAACGTCTGAATGTAATTTCATGATGCTCGATTAAAACAAAAATTGATTAATTACAAAAATAAAAATAAGTTATATAGTAACGTTTATTTTATTTTTTATCAAAACAATTTAGGTCTTAAATATTTAAAAAATAGTAAAATTATGGAAAAAATAGTAAATTTTTTTGTATAAATTTCATTATTTTTTCAGAATATTAGTAAAGAAATAATAAAACATCTCAAAAATTATTATTTCTAATAGTGAATTCAATTGGATGCTAATTTAATTAATATAAATTAAAAGCTTTCGTTTTAAAAGGTGATAATGTATTAGAGCATCTTGCTAATCTATATATTTATTTAATTGTGTTTATGTCAAGTTAGACAAGAATTGATGGTACAGCCCGTTGGAGCAGTTATAAACTCTTTTGAAACACCCTGTATATATATATATATATAATATATATAATATATAGTATTAATAATCAATAATAATATCAGTTTTTTGTATTGTACAGGTTGTTTTGGGGATGGGGTCCGAAAACTTGTGGTCTCTCTAATATTCACTTCAAACCCCGTGTCGCACCTATACGCTCTCCGTCTGTTTATGCTCTACTTAAATCGCTATTATTATTATTATTCGTTATTTTATTATTATTATTTTCTCATAATATATCTTATCCTGTTTCTCTCTAGGAGTAATAAAGAGTGTGACATAACGGATTCTATCATATGATTCTTATTTCTGTCATTCATTCACTTTTTGTGTCTCTCTTTTCCTCAACTTGCTCTCTTTCTCTCTTTCTTAATCTCTTTAACGAAATAATATCATATCGTTATTATAACTTTAATAATTACCTAAGTAATCATTTATCATTACCTTTACAATTTAATATGTAGCATATTTTCTTTATCTATCGTAGATTTGTCTGTGGCTATCCCTGATGTGTTAGTTACCCTGCGCTTCCGTCTGGTTGTCGAAATATTGTGAAATTGTGGTCTACGATTAAAAGTATGTTTGTTTCGTATTTATATTCTTTCTCTTTCTTTTCTTGCTTCCGGATATTCAAATCAGTATGATTTCGGTGAATTTCAGATGCTACAGATACTGCGCATGAACACTTTTTTAAATGTCTCTTTCGCGTTAATCAAGAATTGAACTCTCCGAAATTATACCGTTGTCGATCCTTAATTTTCCTTGAAAAGCATTTCGCTTTTCGGTACTCGCCAGGATCGGCAATTGCGCGTGCTTGTCTCGTCCCTCGTCAAATTATCTGTTCGCAATGAGCCAAACCAGAGATAGTCGTTCGCGTCCCGACAGATCGCACGATTTTTCGTTCTGCTCGTATTCGCAAGTTCTTTAAAACGTATCGCGAAAAATTTGAACAGAAAGAAGCGAGCAGAATAAAACGGTCAACAATTAAAAATATTATTTACAGGCATAACATATTGCTATCGGGTAAACAAATTAGTCCCTAAAAATTAAGCATATTGGAACATGCTGACAACAGGTAAGATTCTTGAGGAATTGGCAAACAGGAAATCTTGGCAAGTTGTCGCTGTTTAATGCGTCATCCACGTCCGTCGCGCAATTCGGCGATATTGATTTTTATCAGAAATGAAACAAAAGTTGCAGACAACTTGTGCACTAGTAATGTTCGATTTCGTGACAATGATACTTTCATCACCTTGTTCAATTGTATTTGAGAGAGAAGCTCCATTAAAAACCCATTTCAATGACTTTCGATTAAACTAGAAATTATTTTTAAATTAGAATTAAAAGTTAACTAAAAAATTATATATATGTATATATGTATATACATATATTAAAAGCATCGAATTGAACTAATTCAATTAAAAAATTTTGAATCACAATTGTATAATCACATATAATCACATAATTATCTAGAATATAAAATACACCTATTATACGTTAATTTAATCTAAATTATAATTTAATTATATTAATTGTAATTTAATTATAATTTAATCTGAGATAAATTGTCAATTATTAAATTTCTTTTTCATAAATAACGAACAAATGCTTCTTTATTGTCCCAATTTATCTTTTCTTTCATTATTAATTTGAATATAACACTAAGAATAAATTACTAATTGCACAATAACTAAAGCTGTAAATTAATTTATAAAATAATTTTCATCTCCACTTCGAAAAAGGAAATGCAGAAATATTGTTAAGTATGTTTAACTTTCAATTTCATTGTAACATTCAATTATGATATCTAGTCTTTATATATTTAATTTACGTTTTGTATAATCTTTCCAAATTATTCTATATATTTCTTTCCTTTTTGTTAAATCAAAAACGGTTTGAAATGAGCTTCTCATGCCGTCATTAATTAACCGCCATATATATCGCCACTAAAAAAAGTTTCGTTCCATCTCACCTCAGATTCTTTATCTATAGTAAACATAATCGTTATTTTCCGTTATTCGGGAAGAGTACTATACTGACAACAGACCGTACGAGCTTTTCCTGACGATCGTAAGCAGACATCTTTGTTCAACCGTTAGCGAATACTATTTGGTACATGATCGCTTTTACAGCAGGAACTATTTCGTAGCAGTGACACTGAGAATTTTCTCGCAAAGGTGTCGTCAATGTTTTCGATACTATTTCGTTCTCGCGAAGACAAGCTCCAATTTGTGACGATCTTTTTTTTTTCCAGAAAATCGGACTAAGAATAATGCTAAATCAAGATGACGATATTCGATGTCGTCAGTAAATTTGACTGAATAAGCCTGAACGTCAAAGATGGAATGTACATTCATTTTGCTATCAAGTTTTCATTTCAACAAATAAAAGTTTTACTGTCTTTTATAATTTTATAGTCACTTAAAGAGATTTTAGATAATTTTAGAAAACAAATCTGTTGAATAGACCCTAAGAGTCAGTTTCTAAATCTGTTTATCGAGCGTCAAACTATACGGATCCGTATCTGATGAAAAAATTCTTCAATCTATTGTTCTTGACAGCGGAAAAAATCTCGGTACACGCGGCCCAACCACTGACAGAGGAGAGACACAGCAACGAAACCCAAGTGGCAAGCACAGAAACGAGCGGAGAGCAGTTAATGGCGCTTAAGCGTGGATTGAGCAAAGCTCGAATGTTCATCGAGAATGTACCCTGCGGAGAGCTGCGAGTCGGTTGGTAAAAGTCAGTCTTGTGAAGGATAGTGTCTCGTGTTGAATCGCGCGCGTGTAAATCTATATAACCCCCATGCGATGAGAAGTTCCACGAAAGGGGTTGCTTAATTAACTATCGCGTGATTAACCCTCTGGCTGCGACATGTGAAAGTGTTTTTTCAAAATATCCAAGATCTATAGATAAATCTCTCAGAGCTAAATATATTGCTGAATTTGCGACAAACGATGGTCATAGGAAACATGTAATCATTATCCGAAACTGATTTAATTCTTGAAAGATGTTAAATACAAAAATCTCATAAAAGTCATTAAAAAATATTGTCCAAAACTTTTTTTATATATCCCACTTTCGCCGATAATTGTTCAAAGAATCCAATATAAATGTTAGTTTTAAGGGAATTACTTCATCCCTTATAAACTTCAAAATAAACACGTATAAAAATATACGTGTTTTCTAGATTTTTGTATTTAAAATATTTCAAAAATAACTCAAATGATTCTATAGTTATAATATTATTAATATCCCTTATTAATAAAAAATATAATAAAAGTTTCATAAGCATTTAAATTTATACGGAAATCTCTGGCATAAAGGCGATATCAGTTACCAGTCTAAAAACATTTAATTTCAAATCTCCTAAAGTGGCTCTTAGATGATCAATAATATTATACAATGTTCAAATAATATAATACTACTAAGTGTCTAAGAGCCGCTTCAGATGTCCTTAAGATAATTAAAATAATTAATTAAATCGCATTTGCGACATATATTCGTGAATCGTCGGATTATATAAGCAACAATACTGTAAAAAAATGATATTTATATAAATCATCATTTATATAAATACTAAAATGATGAGAATTATATAAACATTAAATGTTAAAATCCACGCTATTGGTGCCAAAGTCATATCATTATTTTTCAGAATCGCGCAATGACCGATCGCGTTATGATATTCACAGCCAAAGGATTAATCGACCATTTGCCCCGTCTTCGATGGGACAAAGGTAACAAAATCAATCATCGCTTAACATCAACATATAAGAACGTACCGTTCCAGCCAAACGGTTCCACTCAATTCTAATCGGAACCGTTCTGCTGTAGCAACGCGGGCGTCGACTGCGTTGGTTGTGACTGCATCGACGACTCCTGGTGATGATGATGGTCAACAATGGGGGATGGTGTCTCGCTGGTCTGCGAGTTCGTCAGGTCGCCACCACCGCCACTGCTGCCGCTCCCATCCCCTCCCCCACTTCCTACGCACCCTCCCCCGCTTCCGTCGCCGCCTGAGTTCGTGGACGATTCGAAGGCTTTCTGCTCGCTCGGAGGTAACATATGCACCATATTCACTGCCAGGGGAAAAGACGCGGCGGCATAATCGGCGGGATAGAAGCCCTGCGGCTGCGGCATGTTGCCGCCGAGTAGACCGCGATGAGGATAGCCGCTGTTGTCCCCCGGATGCTGCAGCGGCAGACCGGTGAGCCCGTGGCTCATCTGCGCGGACTGCTGGACGGGCTTGATGTTATTGTTGTTCATAATTTCGGGAGTACTGGCGCCGGTACAGTTCCTACGTAATTGCTCAAGCTTCAGACTTTTCCCATATTTGCCACGCACGTACATCAGCAAGCTGTTGTACGGGATACCGAACATACGACTAGCCTGCGACGTGGTGAGCTTTTTTTCCCAGACATGTTGCAGGGCCAGTGTGAGTTCATTATTTGTCCATGATCGCGGTGGTCCACCTCGCGGAGCGCTATGTTGCCCTTTCGGCCTATTAACCGCGAGTGCTCGAGTATTATGATCAGTCCATCTACGTGGCGCGTCACCATCATTACGATGCTTCTTTGTCTTTTTGGGCGCATGGCCGAGATTGGGAGTACCAAAAAGATTTTGCAGCGCCTCTGGTTTAAAATTATCCGTAAGAAGCGAATCCGCGAGGATGCCTCTGTCATACGTAGTGGCATGATGCGAGAAAAGTCCACCGCCTAGAGCTGTCACGCCGTCTAATGTTGGTGTGAACATCGCCATAGCGCTACGTCGTGGCATCGCCGATTCTTGCTGTTGCTGTTGCTGATACGTATGAGATCTACCGGAACCGTGCGGACTGTCTTCGCGTGGATGATGACTTTGGGTCGGCGGCGGCGGCGGCGGCGGCAGCTGGCTCTGCGGATGCCCGGGCAGCCATTGGCTCGTCAACTGGCCGAGGCTCGTCAGCTGACTTGTCAGGTACTCGGGAGGATGCGGCGGTTGCGACAGCGACAACGTCGGCATTGTTGTCGGCATTGACAACGCTACAGTTGCCGCTACGGCCGCCGCGACGGCCGCCGGGATGTCCGGTACAGGTCCATCCGGATGATGTAGCAGACTCGTTCCCGTGAGCGGCGAGCCGCGAGGACTGCTCGTTGCTTCGCTGCCCTCCGTCTTCACGTGATGCTGATCCAATCCACTCGGCGATATTGGTTTCTTCATCGAGAGATTCTCCGCCATGTCCTCCTGCTGCTGCTGCTGCTGTGAATTCTGTGCGTTGTTGTTAATCGATTGTTGTTGATGATATTGAGATTGCTGTAGCAACAACTGCTGTTGCTGTGCCTGATGCTGGCCACCGCTGAGATTAAGGACGCTCGTCAACGGACTCGAGCTCACCGGCGGGGTCGAGCGTCTGCTCAGATCTTGCGGCAACAATTCGCCGGATCGTCGGCGCGGACGCGCCTGTTTCCGACGTGGCATCGACGGCGAGCCGCAACTCTCGCGGATACCAAAGTTCATGTGGCCAATGAACGGCTTGGCCGGATGGTCCCTCGTTGGTTGAAACAGGATGGGTTTCATCTCCCTCGTGCTCTCCAATGCGTTTTCGTCCTCTTCGGGTGTGTCGTGCCGCGCGACTTCTGGCGTTGGTAACTCGGCCAGAATGAGATCGCGCGTCGGCGTTGACGCCAATGACGACGGCCTGGGCTCCGTCGACACTGGCCTCGGCTCCGATGATGACAGCCCACGCACCTGCAGACACTCCGCGGCTTTCATCAGCCCCGGTAATTCCTCCTGAGCGATCTGTACCTCGCCGCGATATATGAAGTGTACCAAAGTGGACAACTCATGATGCGAGAAGTCCTTTAGCACGATCACAGGGTGCTTGCACGGATTTTCTGCGAATATCCTCTCGAAGAACGGACTGTAACATAGGACTCCATATGATTAGGATTAGGTCACCTCTTTCTAAATTATATTGGGGATTGTTCCAAAGAAACTGTTTTTCCATCTTGACTGATCTATATTGATTGATTTACCCTAACTATGTTACGGCACAATCGCTCTGGAAAATTTTGCACCGCGCTATTTGCAACGTTATATGCATCCTCCGGTGTGAAACGTTGCATGCCTTCGCTCAGTAAGATAGAACGACGGCCAGAAACCGCGGGCAAAAAGCCACCGCAAAGATTAGCGCTCCTTCCCCGATCGAGCGGCGGCGAATCAATCAGATGGTACAAGACTTTCGCTCGTTGTCAACTTTACGTCACACGTCCCGTGCGAAGCGCGAAGAGCGTTGCGGTAACGTGTAGACGGTGCGAGGCGGTACTTAGTCGCCCGGTAAAACCACGAAGGTAAGAAGCGACGAAGAAACTTTTCTTCGGATAAGAGACTTGCCGAGCGCAAGAACTACTCTCGGTTTCGGTGCGCGTCGCTTCTTTAAGATACACTATACACTTCCGCCGATCAATAAAACTGATCGTTTTCAATCGAAGCGAGGAGCAAGTAGTGTAGGAAGTTACTGTCACGAGGTACATGAGCAAAAGCAGAGAGTTTAGAAAGCTTTAAACCTTTGCTGTTGAACTAATATTTCTTACTTTTCAAGCATTTTCTTTTAATCGAGATAAAACATTTCACTTACAATAATGTAAATACATGTAGGTTATCACACTGGTCTCTCAAAAATTTGTTGCATAGAATTAAATTTTTCTTTTTCATTTATAAATACATAAAAACAACTCATAAGTGCTGCATTCTGCGAAGAATTGCAGCGAAAATAAAAATCGTTTCAAATGCATAACTACAGATATCCCTCTACTTACAAGGTTATGTTCCGAGATTTTATAAAATCAAATAGATTTTATATTTCATATAAATAAAATATGATTTATGCAAAATAATTTTATTTATATAAATGAATTACATAATAAAAATGAATATAGACTCCTATTTAGAAAATAACAAAACAATATTTTTATAGATCATAATTTTTAATATAATATTTGTTATTATAAAGTTAATATTTAATTTAAACAACAACATTAATTTCATAAATTAAAACAGTTTTTTATTAAAAATATAACTCTTAAAATTCAGTATTATAAAAGTAATTTTATTTGGATTAACAAGTACTTAATCGGCTTTTTTTATAATCTACTACTAGTTAATTTTTAATGAATGATATGCTGATCGTAAATCCAAAAATTCATAAGTCGATAGTCATAAGCAAAAGGATACTTGTATGTAAATCAATAATTTCTCATTAAGATTTGATTTATTCACTAAAGATAAGAATTTAGTGGATCACGCTCTCTTTCTAAAAATAAAAAATAAAAAGATAAAATTAAGTCTCGGCATCGGAAAAAAAAAAAAAAATCAGTGGAAACTCTACTCTTAGGACTTACCTGCAGGCGCTGAGGACAACTTTGTGTGCCTTGACGCTGCTGTCGGCGCAGATCAGGGTCACGTCGACGAGCGTCTCCGCGTGCAGCAGCTCCTCGAACGCCCGTTGTATGTGAGCGAGATGGTTGTGCCATCGTAAGGAATAGTGTGATTGCAGAGCCATTCTATCAGGACTATTCCCGACGCTCGACATCTTTCTTCCGCCGCTACCGCCGGAAGATGGTGACTTAGCGGAGCCGCCACCTTGTCCCGCCGCGTTCTCTCTCGTGCCGCGTCTTTATGGTCCTGCGTGGGTCTACTTGTTCCATGCACGCACGTACGTGACGTGACGTACGTATGAAAATGTTAGCTTCCCCTTTGTTTTCTCTCCTCTTTGCAGCCTTGTCGTTACTCTGAACCACCCCCTTGCCGTTTTTCTAAAATTTCAAAACGCAAAGTGATCGGTTAAAACTAAGGTCGTCTCAGAAGGGAGACGGAAAAGATTGAGGAGAAAGGAACGAAAGGTATAGCGATGCGTCGTTTCGAAGGTCATGGAAGGTAGTTTCTAAGTGATGTGCTCTTCGACTTTTCTCGTCGTTTGTCGAAGTTTTGGAGGATCCGAAAGGAGCACGCGAATAGTGTTGCGTTCGCACCAATCTCAAGTCGGGCAATTAGAAAGTTTTTATAACGTGCTCGAGATATAGTAAACGTTGAAAAACGTCAAGACATGTTCCATACGGATGTTGATTGTCGCTTGACAATTTTAATCTGGGATTACACTTTTCACTTGTATTATCAACTGTTCTGTTTCTATGAAATAGAAATCATTCATCCTAATAAATTAGCACAAAGTATCTTATTTAAATATTAGGAATTTTTGAGGACAATTATCCAAAATAACTAATATCTGAACATAAATACCTGTCTATGAAAAACTAAAAGATCGATTATGGATATTATCGATTACAGGTTGTGTTCCTAAATGACAATTTTTTATTTGTCATAATACAGTTAATCTCCTTTTCTTCTTTTCTTAAAAAAATATGTAACATACAAAATAAGATAAAACACTGAAATGATTTATTACAGAATGTAGTTTTAATCTAAATCTCATATTTAAATAATATGGAAAACAAAACAGGTGTAACGAGAGCCAAAGTTGGATGTTAGTTGCTTAAAGTATACTATTATATACAAATGTTTCATATTTGAATTTGACAGACACACGTCTTTTAAATAAGAAGAGCTAACGATTTTGCAAAGATTGCGTAACGCTGGTATTATCATCGCCGAGATATGTACGAGCATCAGATACGTGCTGTTCTCGAGAAGCACACGCGTTAATTATTTATCCGGTCGAATATGCGATAATTACGGAATCACACTTCAGGCGATTCCCCGCTAAGTATTTAGCAGCGTCGGCACTAGCTTCATAGATGATCGAGTGTGTTTGACTATGAATAATTCCGCGTCTGGTAAAAAGGGGTAACCCGAAAGAGAGGAACGAGTGACGATCACGGTCAATTTGTACGCTTTCTGTAGCATCACCCAATATTCATCGTGCAGCGAGGGAAGTTTTCCGACACGTGAAAAAACGCGGAATTATATTTTACGAAACCGATACGTGAATCAAAAGGATGTTTTGTATGCAATTCTAATAGAAATAAAGGAATAACCCTTGACACTTTAGTTATATTTATCGCATCAAAACTATTTATCCACGATTTCCAAACGAGTGAGAATAACAAATAAATTCTACGATTTTTTTATAGGATTAATCAGATACATCCGTGCATCGTGTTTAATCGTTAACTGACAACGTAACCGTCTTTAATTCTTGGGCAGTTACTAAAAGACACTATCCGCGAGAGTAACCCGTCTCTATCAATCATCCGTAAAATTGCAGCGATTCGTAAACTTGTCGAGGAGGCACGTTACACTGCAGATACGAGCGAGGCTCTTGCTTCATTCCCTTTATTCGTAACGGTTTTATATAAATGTACGACTTTAAATTAGGTCGATGAGGTGCCCATAATATGAGCTGTACTTAACAAAATTACAAATTCATTTTTAATTAGTTCGTGTACTGACTCCTCTCTATCTCTCTTTCTGTCTTTCTCTCTTCCTCTCTCACTTCGATTTACACCCCTATGCGTCAATAAAATACATTATTTAACATATATAAGGATGTTTTGTATGCAATTCTAATAGAATAGATGGCCCTTGAGTTTCTATACGTTTCTCTAGTTGTCTGTACGCGACACGAATTGAAATGAATAACATAGCGTTCGTGCGTTAATTTTATAATTAAAACTTAATTAATGCAAAAGGCGGCACACATGCGTAGGAGCGTGACGTGACCTGGAACGAACGTACACCTCTTCAACGTCACGTCATTTGCACATATGCGACAGCTTCGATTATAAATTGCATCCGATTAAAAACCCACCTACCGATACACGCTCGATAAATCATTTTCGTCACAATTACGCCAGCGATAATACAGTAACGATAAAAATAATAAAATTGCGCGAGAAAGGAAAAGACGCAAGCACACCGCATGTGAAATAGGAGAATCCTCCCGCTCAATTTGCGTTCGAAAGAGCTTCTACGTGAAACGAATATCCCGACGCGCGACTTTAGAAAATCTCAGAAAATAGAATCGAGGTATCGAAAGTAGAGAAGTTTCACCGACTCGCCCTGCGTTGCCAATCATCTATCGTCAAAGTCGCTGTCGCTATCGGCATTAAATGAGCAATTAATAAAAGTGTTCTCTATCAGCCATCGGATAATTGATTGCCAAGCTGACGGCACCCTTACGATCGTAAACAGTCCCTCTTGTGGAGGAGACCGAGGTATAGGCACAGACAACAAACTACAAACAACTAATACACAATAGAGTGCAAATAAACGATGAGCCCTAACGTCACGCGGCAGGATCAAACAATTCAGATGGCTTCTTCGATCTGTCGTTACCCTCAATTCACGACGAAGAGCGTAAAATCGGCGAGAGCGGCGCTCAAAAACTCGTTGTCTCGCTTTGACGAAAAGTGCAACGTACGCTCACGAAAAGAGAAATACTTTTCTCTCTCCGGGGTGCACAATTCACGTGGTCTCGGGGAACCGCCGGTCCGGGATACGCCACTGTGCGCCGTCGAAAACTCCCCGCAAGTTTGTTGTCAAACTCGCACGTGTTCGGAAAAAGCGCGGATTTACGTCGGACAGTTATTCTCCTGCATCCTTCTCTGTTTGCCCGCGCTTTATTTTACCCTTTTTCATTTCCGCATCCGCATCTCGAGGAGACGCGTTGTACGCGGACAAACTATTAGTCATAGCGATGCATAACATCCGAAACTTCTCGTCGGACGATTTATACGGAAAAGGGCCGGGATTAATGCCAATGCCCGCGATTCTCGCGAACAACGGGCATCACGATAGCCGATGGCACATGGAAGTTCGAAATTTTCACGATAGAAATGTATGATGATCCGGTATAACCTGTCGAGAAGATCGGATTTCCAGCCACGTAACTTTGGTATCCGCGTAACTTCAGTATCCAAGAGATACATATGTGGGAAAATTAGTTGCTGCATCTCGTATTACTGCTTATACCATTTCTAAGCGAATCATTATCTAACTGTTGATCTTGTAAAATATAAAGAAAATAAGTTTACATTTGAGAAACTACACTGTGCAAAATCAATTTTATAAAAACGCTTAATTCATGTGTGATTCATTGATGTAATTTAATTTTTCACAACAAACGTGTTAAACTACATGTTTAAATATGTAAATTTATTTTTTACGTAATATAGCATATTATTTTTGTACAGAAAAATAGATTATACGAATACAGCATTTTTTACACACTTGAAGTTAGAATGTATTATTATTGAAAGTTTAGACAATTTATGTCATTTCATATATCTTCTGCTTCAAATATAAGAATTTTTTATATCTTATATTTATATCTTAAAACTTTTCTCTCGCAAAATTTTTTTGTTTCAAATGTAAAGGATATATTTCTTTATATTTTTTACGTGATCAAAATTTCGTAAAATCGTATAATCGCCGAAAAATTTCTCAATATATCGAAGATTGTAATGTCACCAACAAAAATAGATAGCATAAAAATATAATGTTAATTATTTATATTTTTATCATGCATTTTCCCATTATCATGCATGCGACAAAATGTGTGCTACGTAAATGTAATACAAGAAATACAACTCCATTCAACCACATTTATTGATTAAAGAGGAAAGTCATATAAACGACTGTATAATCTCACTTCTTTTAATTTCGTTGTCTTTTTTATGAGCTCGTCGGAGCTCATACACGTTCGCAAATTTATGTAGCCTACTTTACAATTTACCGATAGGATCGTAAACGTCCATTTAAAATTGACTCATGGCTCGCAATCATAAATACCAGGTATACAACGAAGCTCGGATGCGATCATCACACAAATCCAAACAATGGATGCTGCTAGTTGAGGGTTAAAGCACCGGTCTCGCATGACTGATCCGGATCTCCACTCGGAACTCTTACAGATCTTCACGATTGGATCTCATGAGTTCGTTTCCTCGGCGTGCCGGACACAATGCTTCTTCGTTAATACAACCCGTTCTACTTCAAATTAGATTCCTCCAAGCCAGTGAGGGAGCACAGAACCTGCGAAAAGCCTCGTCCTTCCGAAGCTGTCCATCGATATTTGAGAGGCCTCGTTGAAATCATCGAGCTTATGCATTAGTCGATTTTATTTGTGGCGCAGAAAAAAAAACGTCATTTTCATGTCGGAAAAGCACGTACGAAAAGACAATGCAATTTACGTTTTAGATCTAGGCACTCGCGTGATAAGCAATTTGGAGCACGCAGGAATACCACAGGGGGGATCAGTCTTGCTGGCACACCGTGTACGGCGAACAATACCTTCGAAGGTCATCTTCGAAGCCTTGTGCATTCTTGCAGAATTCCTGAGCCAAGACGATGGTCCGAAGGACCGTGCGCATAGGACGATTGATTGATAACGGGGACTCTGACGACGCGGGAATTTTGCGCGGGAACGAACTGTGCGTTTCCCGTGGACGTATATCACCGTGTTAGAGCAAGAATTAGAGGCAAAACGCAGAAAAGAGGAGAATAATAAATAAGATAAGCGAGGAGAACGGAACACTTTTTCTCACTTGCTGTGGCATATACTCCATTTAGAATGTTAAAGAGAATATCAAGAGAGAATCGCAGAAGAGAGAAAGAAATATCGCGCGACGTAATTGAACCGTATATTTAACTGTAACAAAAGCTAGTTACTAGATAAAGAATCTCGATGATCTTTGTGCTACATGAAAAGATGGTAAAATTCAAACTTGTAAAACTCCAGTCCATTAAAATCACATTAAACCTCACATAACTGGTAAGCAAATACACACTGTTGTAACGTTAAAGGAATCGTTAAGCATCACGGAAAGAGCGAGGTAGCAAAGAAAGAGAATATATGAAAAGCCCACAGGAAGCACTGCGCCTTTTTAAACGATCAGCTGATTCCTCACTGTCACCCACCCTGTAGCGAAGGTATCACAAAAGAGTACGAGGGAACCACCGACCGGCGTCGGTGTCGGCGTCGGCGATTGGGGTATGCGACGACTCACACGTGGGTGAGCTTTCCCCAAAAGTATTTTGGCGCACACACGTGCGCAACACGTTTTTGAGACACCGCACCAAAACAATAGGTAGATAAACGCAAATTGCAAACACTTTTGGCAAGCGGGAGATCCCACGTTAACTCCCGCCGCGTGTACCACCGAGTAAACACCGCGCGGGTAAACACTGGGCTTTCGAGTTTCACAAAGTCGCTCCGGGACACCACGAGGGCGAAAATTCACTCCGGTACGGGGGAAGAGGATCGCGGAAATGGTGTGCGGGGGTGGTAACGCGTACGATCTCGCGGCCGAGCGATCACGCGTCAAAACGCAGGAGGAAGCGCGTGTGTGCGCGCCGCAGCGCGCGCGAGGGGGTAGTCGAGAGAGAACTGACCGTGTCGTGCGGGTTGCGTGTGCCACACACAGAGCGGCGTCGGCGACGGCCGGTGAGTGAATGCGCCGTGACGTTGGCGCCCCTCCTAAGATTTCCCGCCCCTCTCTTAAGCCTCCATACATACCCCATCGCCCTCCTCGCCGCTTCTTCGTTCAAGTTAGTGCGCCTCTTTCTTCACGGAGTGCTCACTCGCTCGCTCGCCAGTTAACCTGTCTTTCCTCTCGCTCCACTTCTCCCTCTTTCGCTCTCTCACTCATGTGCGAATCACTCTCCTTCCTTTCCCCACTCTTCCATCTCGGTTGCTCTACCGTTATCCCCTCCTACTGTCCTATCCTCGCGCATACGACCAAACTTGCTTATTCTCTTTCTCTCTCTCTCTCTCTCTGTCTCTCTTTCTCTCTTTCTCTCTCCCTTCCTCTTTCTCTCCACCCTCAACATTTGTCCCATGCCGCTCCAACCAACGCTCGTTGGCTCGCGAACCACGAACTACCCTTTCCTTGCTTTCTACTTCGAGAAAAGCCACCGTCCGATACGAAACGTACATTCTTTAGCTGGAGGACTTTAACCGATCTTCCTAGTTTCTTTTGTGATCTAAACTCCTAATATCCATCGTAATCATTGGAATCTTGAAAAATTTATGCTATTGGGAATAACCCTTTTTTAAACCTGTTCTTTAACACCGATATTCATCGACTGACATCCACGATTTGTGCGGAGATTTCTTCAGGTATTAAAAAGTTCAATTTTTGCAATATTGCAAGAAAGTTGTCAGGTTTATCTTTTAAAGTTAGAAGTGACGTGAACTAATTCATATAACACGAACAAAAAGTATGATAATCAAGATAATTATAACAACTTTTTAACATTTTTAACACTTTAGTCTTCGACCATGGATATACGAAGTGCTATCCAAAAGTTTGGCAAATTTGGCTATAAAAAAAACTGGTTATTTTTAACTTCTAGTTTCTATCCTCTCCTTTGAAGTAATTTCCTTGAGCATGGATACAGTGATCACAACATTTTTTCCATGATTTCATACATCACTGCCTACTAAATAACATAACTTTATCCGAAGGACACCCTGGAAATGTTTTTAGGATGTCTCTCAAAAATCTGTGCTATATGAAAAATTTGTTGGAAGTCTTTGAATTTGATGCACCTCCTATTTTACCTGAATTTTCTTAATAATCAAAATATCAATCTTTCGATTAGAATACCATTTTGGTAAATAAGAAAAATAATTACAGGGGATACGTTCGAGCAAATAAAACAGGCAGGAATTAACCTTATCTTTTGATCAAGTAAAATTGTTAAATCTCATAAATCAGGGCTCAGCACGTATCGCATATAATAGTGACAGAAAAAAACTGAGGATCTTTTCAAGAAGATTAAATATTTGAAAACTTTCAGAGACGATCATATTTCTCATACGATCATAGAAAAAACGCTAAGGTCATGCTCGAGCATAAAAAATTTCAAAGAAAGTGGTAGAAAGTAAAGATAAGCGATTTTTTTATGAGCCTTGTATTTTGGATAACACTTTGTATATATGTATCAACACTATAAATTTACCATAATAAATAGTTTTATACTTAAATAAATTTATTTATAAATAGTGTATAAATATATTTATTCGTATTTTTTGCTGAAAGTCATATATACGTGCCTCTGTCTTACTAACGAAAATTTCTCGTTTTTTCAAAATAAGATTAGTTCTTCTCCCGACTTGTATATAGCTATTATAAATGATCAATATCAATATACAGTTAGCGATTAAAAGAAAATTTATAAACACATTATTATTATATAATAAAACCTCTTTTTATACATTTTAAATGTTAAAAAAATAGAATTCTAAATCCTTTTTATAATATTTTTAACATGCAATTAATTTAGATTTGTTAAAATTAATCTTGATTCGATGCAATTTTATGATCAAAGCTCAAAATGTCAAATAATTCACATAAAAATAGCATTAGTGTGTTATCTTGTTACAAATTTAAGGAAATAAAATAATAGCTTTTGCATACAGTATATTAACAATAAATGTTATGTAAATTATACTATTATACCATTGACGTCGTAAGATACAGTATATATTTTCTCGATTTAACTCTCTTTGAGATTCAATCGGAATATATTCTATTTTGATTTTTCTTCATTCCAATTAAAACTACAAATTCACAAAATTGTATGACTATGATTAGGTCTGTATGCCATTGGTGGACCTTTGTGTTCGAAGACCATCCCCCGATCTATTATTATTATTATTATTATTATTATTAAGACCATGATTGCGATACATTTATAATTAGCACTACGATACTTCGAAGCTTTCGACTGATCAATTAGGACAAAGAAATTTACACTTCAAAGTATTTGTAGCTCCGAATAGATTGTAGAATATTTTACAAAAATATCATTTTAGCCTAACAATAGATTCTCTCTTTGGATTGTGTTGTAACAGAATAAAAATAAATCAGTTAAGTGATAAGAAATAATCGTCTAACAATAAGAAACATTTGGTCCCTCCTTGATTTAGTTGATATCAAACAATTTCATAGTTATTTAAAAGTCTTCAAACAATTTTCAGACAAAAATATTCATATGCGAAAAGATGTGTCATAATATCTTCGATTTATTTAATTAGAATAATGGATTTAAAATCATAGTGCAGAAAGGGTACCTGAGTTCTAAGATTTCCACTTCTGGATCGGAGTCGCTAATGGTATCGGCTATTTTCTCTTTCACCAGTGGCTCTCTTCTGTGTAGATTATATGAGTTTATACTGATTTTGTGTCTAATGAATACTTCGTATCGTCGATCGAAGATAGATCGATAGCGATGCTGCCAAGAGACAATGAAAAGTATGATGAGGAAGATCATGGACACACAAGATCGAGCATTCAATACTGTTGGCGAATCAGATTTACTATTTATACCGATTTCAGAATAAATTTCACGAAATATTTCAACATACACTATTTAATGTAACTATAAACTTTCATAAATTTTAAACAAAATAATCCTTTCTCTATTCCGTTTCACTTGCAAAATTAAAAGAAAGATTGAGATAAACATCTTTACAGTTTCTTCTTGATAAGTAAAAACAGTTATAAAATCTTTTTTTATTTAATTGATTCTGCATTTTTTTAAGTTTTATTCTATTTAATTTTTTCATTTTACTCGTGATTTCATCTCTTTTTTTTACATATCACGAATGTTTTACTATTATACGATATTAGTCTTTCGTAATTTTAAAACAAAGCACCAGTTCAAAAAGTAATATCGGAGTCTTTAAGAATTTCTCTCATCAACATTATAATGAGATGTACAAAATGGAGGTTGACTCTTTTGACGAATGTCCACTCTTACATAATAATTCTTACGATTGTTACTTTTCGCCAAGTTCTCGGCGGCAGATTACAATCAGTATAAATCATCAGGAGCAAACATACACACACACACACACACACACACGCGCGCGCGCGCGCGCGCACGACACAATTACCACGAAGGTACACACACACACACACACACACACACACACACACACACACACACACGTGCTCACGTGCTTAAATTATTGCCAGCCAGTATCCTGTCTGCGGGATAATGTTTCGTCTATGCCCTATGGGACTATTGTACGAAGACGCATTTTTTTCAATGTCATCCTCGTCGTATGATTTTCAGTCGCGCACCCTCTCGCACGTGTGTCAACAATTCACTTACAGAAAGTGTATCCTGTCACAGCTCGTGCGCGGAGACGCACGCACTACAAATTCCACGCGCGATATTCCGCAGGTGGCAGCCGCAAGGCGTGTGCGCGCACGTTGATACACGCGGCGGGAAAGTGTGCGAACTGTGGCCGGACAACCCGGCTCTCAAAGCGGTCGAGTTGTGACTGCCCCTGAAAGTGGAGAACGAGACGAAGAGTCCCACCTCCTTGTGCCACCTCCAGTCGGATGGGTACCAGCCCATCGGACCCTCCTTCGCTCGCTGGCTCTCTCTCTCTCTCTCTCTCTCTCTCTCTCTCTCTGTCTCTCTGGTTTATTCGATGTTTTACTATTCCGTTTTCCAGCACGGGAACGACCGGATGAGTGCATTGTGTGAAAATATGCGTATGTTTCTCCCTCTTCCTCTCTCTTTATCTTTCCATTTATTTTCCTCTTTTTCTTTAGCTATTCCTTCACCTTCTTTCTTTATCTTTCTTCTTTTCTCCTTCTCCTCTCCTCTCTCTCTCTTCTCTTTCGTTGAATCCCGTCAGTCCTATTCGCTTCCTTTGTTGCAAGAAAATCGTTTTCCTCTCGCTTTTACGCACACAACAATTAGCTATGCACTGGCAGGTTTCCATTATGGAATTATCCACGATACGTGACAGTATGCACCCTCGTTCATGGTTTAGGCCTCGCTCTGCTGATTCTTTCTTACTTCATATGTATAGTGAAATTTTCAAGCGAGTTCTGACACACGTATGACTGGATAGACACATGTACCACAATCTTGTGTGAATTGTGTTCGAGTGCTGCTCCTCGTGTCTCGAGAAGCTGTAGTTGGCATCGGGAGACCGTTCCGGTATAGGCCCTTAAGTTGGCTATAATCAGTCCCTCGTTAAGCTGCTGCTCCAAGGTCGCATGACAGATAACACACCGCCGCAAACGACTACGGTAAACTTTCGGACTAAGTTCGTCTAACAGTGGATGTTGTTTAGCGAACGAGAAGCTAAGACGAATCTTAGAGACGTTTGCATTCGGTTATTCATGCTGTATATATGCGTGCGCACGTGTGTATGCGTGTACTTTTTTTTTACATTTCAACACTTGCACATGTTAAAATCAACGGTTCAACGCACACGGCAGAAATAAAAATATCGACGAAAATTCTTACGACTTTAAGTTTTATTGTGAAAGTTAATATAATAAAAAAGGAAAAAAAAAGAAAAAGAATTGTAGCTTACTAAACCATTATTCTATCTACCATCTATTAAGATAAAACAAAAAAGTTTTTAAATAGCAATTCATATCCTCCATATATCTTTAATTAATTACTTGGGTCCATTTTATGCTTAAATTTTACTACACTTTAACGATAAAGAATGATATTGTTCCTTTCCGATTAAACATTTATCATTTGTTCAAATTCAAATGAACATGACCAATAATTTTTCTCAATATATCACGCCATCATTGGAATAAACCGAAAACTGAAAGATGAAATTCCGTTCGCTATCGTATTAACAGAAGAACTTTCGCTCCATTCATTAACTATTCGTTTTACTTTTTCTACTATTCATTTAGAGTTACGAATTTAGTTTAAGAACTGAATTTTGCCATATTAAATTAAATCGTAGATATGAATATTACGTTACCGTGTGTAATACAATAAGATTGACCCCGGTGTTAACTGTTCAACGGAGTGGAAAAAGGTTTCAGATATGAGCAGGTAATCGAGAAAGGATTGTTCCAATATATCCCATAGGATCCCTTTCTTGTACGCTTGATAATCGTATAAGTCCAAGAAGTCCATCGGTTCGGAAGAAAAATGTCTTTCATTATGTTGGGAAACATTGTAGGGGCTGATAGTTTCGAGCGCATAGAACACAGAGGTTTATTGCAGTTTTTCTTATAAAAATATTCTTCGAGATGTGCTATTATGTATTCGATACATTAAGACACAATTTTTGCAGATACAAATGATGCTCGACACGTGAAGTTTACATTTCATAGTATTATATTCCATACGCATTGTAGTTTTGTTCTACAGATAATAAAAATGACTAATTAACAATCCTTTCTCCTTCGCTATTTTTCTTATTCCCTTAATTACTTATACGCAAACTCTTAAAATAAGACTGCAGTCTCTCAAAGTTAGCAATAGCAGTTGAATTATTAATTAGTGATTTAATATATGCACAAATAAAAGTTTGTTCCATCAGCATTCACCATTGAATAAATACAAATTATGTAAAAAATGTGCGCATTTTCGGTTATAATTGATAAGAAATTTCCAAAATTATTCTCGTGCAGTGTGCGATTGATATAGCAAAGGTCTGCTAGAGATGTAAACCATTTAAACGACACCTTTTTACAATTAACACACAATTAGCGTTATCGCTAGCTACTTCATTGGCATATTAATAGTAAATAAATAGCAAAGACACACTAAAATAAGAATATTGATTAACAAGTAAATGTCGGAGTCATGTCGCGATATATCTTGAAGGACGATTATTTCAATAGATTACATTGTTAACTAAATAATATTTCACGAATGTACAAATTCGACGACTGTCATTCTGCGTGTACTTTCTTTAATTTCCTAATGCTAATTGTATATTATCATTGTTTTTTATCACTCACAATACATGATGTCACTGCATTTTACATGGAAGAAGATCGCTATACAACACTTCTTCGTAACGATTTCAATGCAGTATATTTTCCGGTACGGACGTAATACCGGTAAGAACATTAAGAGTTGATGAAAATTAGCGAGAATTATAAATACACGCACACAGTAATATCTTCTAGAGTCCGCGCGTAAGCCGCTTATTGCACAAACAATTGCAAAGGCGGGATTCGTATTGTTAACAAATTCCCTTTTATGGGATAGTTCATAATGACGTGAAAGCGCTTTTTAACTGAGATGCGAAACGCCATATAAGGAAATTTTATCAACTGATGTGATTCTTCGCCGACATGGGGTGAATTGTGTCCCCCGCTTATAAGCGAAAGAAAATAATTTCTTATGTTATAATAAATATTTGAAAAATATATTAAAAAATCTTAATTTTTAAGTAAAATTAAGTTAAGTTTTATAAATAAAGATTTAGAATTATGTTATGTACTTTAAACAAACGATATAATTTGTGTTACAATTATATTTAGAATTAATTTTATTTAATAAAAACGTATGTTTTATTTAACATTATTATAATATTTATACATCAGCAAAATGTAACATTAACGTCCGAACATATAATGTTAAAAATAATAGCAATCTTTAAATATATATTTAATATTATAATTAAGCTTTAATGTTATAATTAAAAAAGCATTTAAGAGATTAACAATAATAAGCTTTTAAGTAAGTATTCAAGAATAGATACATGATCTGATTACTATATTTACTTAATTTTTCTTTAAAATATTCTGTTTTGGACGTATGTGGATATATGTTCTTTTTTCGTAGTGTTCTACGTTTTTCTATATTTTTATGCAAACAATAAATTCTTTGTCACGTTATTCACATGTCACCTTACGTTTTATTAACTATCCGAGAAATTCATGTTAATATTATTTTTATAATGGTTTAATAAATGAAAAATTATGATTAATTATACATCTACAAGTATGTATTCGATTTGTATAAATTATAAATCACTCTTCGCAGTTCAAAAATTGAAAATCAGTCAATTAAATTTCTATTAAATGTATCCTTGGCACACTCATCATTTTTCGAATCACTAGCCACACGAAATGTAGAAACAAGAATAGGTATGTTTGAAATATTTCTTTCATACTTTGGCTCTATTGAGTTTTTAAGTCGTTTTTAAACATTTTACTAATTTTTCAGTCGACTGGCGAAATCAATTAAAAACTAATTAATTAATTGTAATTAAGAAATTGTTTTGATTCAAGCTCTGGCAAAAATTTCACCATTTGTTCCAGTCATCGTGACCACTGTGTGTTCGGCATCTTTCTCGAGAAACGTATCGCGCACCCTCGAGAAACTACGGGCAGAATGGAAAAGCCGGTCTCGCATAATTTTTCGCGCGCGGCGGGAAACTTCGGCTCGCGTCCGCTCGCGCTCGTTGCCTCTCACGCTCGACCCAACCGGAATTAATTAGTATTCCATAGCGCGATAATAATCGCGGTAATTAAAAGACTCCGAAAATCCAGTTCGCCGGTAAGTTTCGAACGCAGCGCAGGTAGGGCGACGGGAAAGGGGAAAGGGGAAAGATTGAGAGTTGGGCGGGGGATGCACGCGTGAGACGACGACGTCGGGGGTACAAGGTGGTCGTAGAGAAGTACCTACTTCCCGTAGCCATCCGCCCGTCCTTGTGTCCCTGTTTAAGGGTTTCGCCGGTGCAGAGCCTGGTACCACTAGCATACCCCTCCCCCATGGCCCCCCCGGTACCCCGATCGCCTCTGCTTGCCCTCAACACGCTCCGTGCGCGGCAGCACCCCACTCTCGTTTCGCTCTCCTCACTCGCAAAGAGGAAACGGCCCGCAGGGGTTCTCATTCTGCGCATCGCGCCCGCCGCGCCGTCACACGTGCGCGGCGGCGCGCGCGCGTACGCGCGTACTCGCGGGGGCGGGTGGTGGCGGGCGCGCGTCACGAGACGCTAGAAAAGCGAAGGTGCCCACGGATGTATTTTTTAATTATTGATTTTAATGACGAGGGGAGCCGCTGCCAACGCCATCTTGGATGCTGGGCGGAGTAAGAAGCGTTCTCTTTCCCTTTTCCCCTCTCCCCGTGCTCTCAACGCGCTCTCTTTCCTGCGCCCGCTCCCTCCCATCTATTCCTCTCTCTCTTTCGCACTCTTTTCCTCTCGCTTCCCTGCGACTCTTTCGGAGGGGGCCTCTCCCTCTCTTTCTTTCTTTCTCCTCGGGCCAGCTCCTTCTTTTCCCTCTTTCCTAGCTCGCTTCTTCCTTGGTACCCTCCTGTCCCCACCATCCCGCCGTTGCTCGCCGCGTGGTTTCCCTCTTTCTTCTCTACTAATGCCGAGAGATAGACAGATGATGATTAAGAAAGCGCCGGTACGTGTGAGGACAACGCCGCGACGCCCGGTACCTCCACCCGCGTCGCTCCTCGTTCTCCTCCCCCTCCTCCTCCTCTTTCTCCTCCTCCTCCTCCTCCTCCCCCTTCTCCATCTCCGACAATTCTTCTTCCTCTTTTCCTCTCTCGATTCTCTCCGCTGCATTTCGCCCTCCCCCCCTTCCTCCTCGACGGTCGCGAGCTCTCTCTCTTTTTTTTCCGTCGCTTGATTTCCGCTCGTTCGTTCCCTCTTTCCTCGTCTGTTCCCCCTAGCCCCCCGAAACTTTTTTCCCCTCTCCGTGGGTCTTCCCTCCCCTGCGGTTACACGTTTGTCGCGTGCATCATGGTCCATGCCTCCGAACGACTTGCCTACTATTTGTTACTGATGGTGCCGCGGCAGGACGTTGCTAACGCGACCATTGTCGACTAAGGTCGGTCGGCGATGGTGAACGCGAATTATCGGCGGCATCAGCAGAAAATATCGATCGACACAAGTAACAAACCTAAAGATCTAGCGTTTCCTCGGAAATCACTTGCTCGCAGGCATAACTACGTAATCATTGATTTCCTTCTTTGAAATGAACTCGATCACTAATTGGTTGCACTTCATCAAATAATACAAAATGCTATAAAAGCACCGGGGGTTGTTGGATTCGGTCAAGCCGGCAGAGCAACTAGTCTGCTCGACCAGCGATTGAACATGATTAGCTCTTACTTGTGAATCCAACGAATTCACGTTCAACCGCTCGGCGCGAGTAGGCTAGCTGTTTTGTCCGGCTTGAACGCGCCCAATAATGATACAGTTAAGTTTTTCTGTATCGATACTGTGAGAAATCATGACTTTCACGACAGAATTCTTGAATTTCACCTTTGAGCGTATCGAATCAATGTAGAATACAGATATGCATGTAAAAAATATTTGAATGTTCTTGAATTAACACTAACGATTAAAAATAAAAATTTATAATATTACAAACTCTAATAATATTCTGTGCATAAAATATGTTTTGACATTTTTATTTCATTGTTAATTCAGATTAATTATGTCCAGTAAGTCTTTAAAAAGGAGAGATATCAAAAAATTAATTAATAATTAATTCTTCCTATAAAAAATGGCTTTGTTTTTCTCATTCTTTTATATGTTTTTGGGCGAGAAAAATACATTTTTTATTAGATTCTAGACAGCGTGCAAACGTAGATACATATAGATGCATTCACGAAAAAAATGAGACAGCACATTTTACGCTGTTTTCTCGGTCATTATACCTACGGATAAAAAACTTATTAAGGACGTTAATCTTATTTGTTGAATATAGTTTAAAAAAATCTATAATTTTATCTTGCAATAAAATTTATGTATTCAAAGCAACGTTTCAAAGCCACAATAAGATACATTTCCCAAGAATTAGACTATTCTGCTTTAACAAATTCCTATTTCTATAAACAAATTTATTCGACTAAATTTATCTATTTTATCAACAAAAAATAAATTTCATCGTAATATCAAATTATTGATTACACAGTAGCGAAATTTTTTTCTTTTATATTAAATATGGAGCAGCAACGGTACGTTTTGCCATTACAGCAAAATTCTTTCTCTCCGTGTTATAATAAATAACATATATGTGTATACAAACGCGAATAAAAATTAAGATCCAAGCACGTGTGCAATTTATTATTACTGTCAGTAAGGTCAGTTTGACCATTGTTATCGAGGTGCCACGTGTTTCTCGTGGCCTCGCAAATGTATCTCATACAATAGCATAAAAATTCAAAAATTCATTATATTAATACGTTTCCGTGACTGAATATGGAAATAGATAGATTCAACGTTATTCGCATAATGAATTTTGTATGTTTGTTTTGTATTTTTTTACCACAGAGGCTACGGTAGAATTTTAATTAAAGGAAGGTCGCTAAAAATACTAGCATAGACCTCCTAAAGCGATATTACCTTATTTCTTGTAAACTAAACGTTACACTGCATTAATACCGATAAAAACATAATCTGCTTAGATAATTAGATAGAAAAAATAAAAACTTGCAATTCATACATTCATGATTTTTTTCTACATAATCTGCCAAAAACAAATTCAATAGCAAAAATGAAAATTGCATAATATTCTTTTACAAGTTATAGTTTAAACAATACTAAATAAATAATTAATTTTAGATGATAATGTTAAATTATTTTGTTTGTAAATTTCTAAAACTGTTTATGTTTTTCTCTTCCGTATTCTCATAATACGGTATAAAACATAAAATCATGGAGCGTAAACCGATACATTTCTCTGTTACTGAGAACAGATCATAGATGCGTGGTCTGTTTTTTCATAACCTAATTTTATTTCAAATACATTATCGATTTCTTAAACAAATTGCTTATTTTCATTTTTTAATTTTTAAACTTTTATTCTTAAAATGTTCAAGTTCTAGTCTTTATTATTTTACAAACTTTGCTGTTTATTACGTAAAAATATATATATTACAGTGTCTGAATTCTGCTATTACTACCTACTATGCCAATTTTTGGACCTAACTTCTCTCTTAATTGAAATTATTTAATCAAAGTTTAGTAACTATTATGTAAACTTGATTATTATTACCAAACTCTTCTTTCATTGTTATTAGCTATTTATACATCACAAGCATAAAAATAAAAACAGAGAAAGAGAAAGGTTAGCTTAATTATAAGAATGTATTTAATTACGAAAAACTAGCACGTTTTTTAAAAATAGAAACTTTTTTGTTGCATATATAAAATTAGTTTTTTTATTAAATTAAAAATTCAACGCAAGATAATATTTCACAACAACGTTCTTACATTATAAACATTACTTGCATGTAAATTAATTCATCGAGATGGATGATAGTCGGGAAAAGAGATGCTGCAAAAGATCTTAGAATCGTGTTAAATAAGTATTTGTCGCATAATTAAGTCTTCTTCGGCCAATCCTATCCTGATCATATGTTCGCGAATGATAACAGAATCATTAAATTTACTTGTGAATTTTTCTATGGTAACTTAATTTTTATCTGTTAAATATTACTACCAAATACAATAATGCCAACAAAACTCCCTCTAGCCCCCAATTGCGTAGAACAGGCGTGTAGTAGTGCATGTTATAATCTTTAGATAACATTTAAATCTGCTATTTATCCGATATGCCCGTATACCTGCGCGGGAAAGAAACTCAGGGTCGGACGCTCGCGTACGAAATCGATCCTTGATCTTCGCGAAGAGAGCGATACGTACGCTGAGAAAAGAATGACTAACTAAACCCGATCGATATCACCATGAGGGTGAAGAAGATTCGTACATTAGGTATGCTATGTGAGAATGAGGAGCAAGAGCGAGGGAGAGAGAAGATGAGACGGTCGGAGGCCGAGCAGCGCCCTATTGTGAATTAATTACCCAGAATCGTCGCGGGGGGCAGCGCCATGGCGCATCGCGTCAACGCCGAGTCACGTTTTCGTTAATTCTCACTCTGGCATCCGCGCCGGCTGTCATTCCACCGCGCTTAAATACTTATCGATAATCCGATCGGTGCGAACCGAGCCGAGCCGCGCCGCGGACTCGACTTCGATCGTGCCTCGTCTTTCGACAGCGAAGTCCGCGATCGAACGGCGTGACGGGTCGAATGTGTGTTCTTCAACGAGACGATCTCCTCACGCGTGCGATCGTATCAGCCGGATAGTCGACGCCAGAATTAGAATACCATTTTTATTTAGTGGAGGAGCCGACGTGGTGGCAAATTGGATTTCTCGCGCACTTCTTGCGCGAGATTCAATTTGATAATTTTATGTCGATAAGACTTAAGAGATGCGAGAGAGAGAGAGAGAGAGAGAGAGAGACGCTACCAGACGAGAAACATAGTTTACAATATTAAACAAATTTAATCTAAATAAACATACATTTTATAGCATTATTTAATGTCTTACGTTATTTCAAGCGATTTCAACGAATGTTTATTCCAGGATGACTCGATAATTATCGCGCGATCGTTAAATCCCGACGTATACCGAACGAATTAATCGGAGGGAAGACTTAATATTTTATATGGCGGCATGAGCGAGCCAACTTTTTTGCAAACGTGTATGTCCTGTCCTTGGAAAAGGAAGCGTGCGGACTTCGCCGTTGACGTACAATATATATGTAGGCCAATCTCTTTCACAGCGACAATACCGCGATGCACGCTTCAAAGACCGCGTATCCTAAGAACACCGTGAAAGCAGACAATGCGCGACGGTCCAGTAAATCCCGATCGATGCTCAGCGTCCGAGGCATGAGAAAAGAGATCGGACCGGAAAGAGTGGATCGCTCGGATCGTAATTTTGTTGACCTTCCCGCCGTTAACCCGTACGAGTGTTCGCGCCGCAATTGTTGCGCTCGGATGAAAAGTTGTTTTATTCATACTCAAAGTTTGTGCAAATCATTCCTCTAGATAAAACTGTATCTATTTTCAATACAGAGTAAATGTGTATGTGAGAATTTTCTTGCATTACCGTATACATTTGGAAACAAATCAAATAAACAGAAAAATATAATAAATTATTTTTTGTTGTAAAGTAATTAAGAAAAGAAAATACACTTTTTTTTTATAACAAACAAAAACTTCGATATATCTGCTAATTTTAACACAAAATTCAAATACTTTCTTCAAAATTTGAAGAATTTGAGAATGTAAAATCGAACCTTTCTTTCAACTTTAAATGCCAAAGGCAAAAAAAATTTGCCATTAAAGTTTCGTAAGCTAGAGCACTTGCGATAACCGCAATTTATTGAAATCGAAATTTGATGTGATTAGAAAAATGACATTTTGACAGTTCAGAGACAAGAAATCCGCGTAACGTCAAAATCACTTGCGACATCCCCCGTAACTCGGTTGTCCTAACGCAATTTTGCACTCAACTGTCGAGCGGGATAATACTTTAAGTAGGTCCGGCGACTCAAACGTCTCGTTAATCTAAAACGTCGGCTGCGAACGCTGAACAACGAGAACTAACCGTCGAACAAATCATCTTGTCGCGACATGAGAGACACGCGCGCTATTTATCTCTCCCACGAAGAGCGATCGAGAATCGATGGTGGCCCGCCGTTGATTTGACCGACCGGCACTTACGAGAGCTCCGCAGTTTTATGGTCCTTACTTTTATTTTACGGAAGCGAGAGGGTGAACGGTGGTAGTCGCGTGATGTGGTGTAGCAACTCGGAGAGCGTGTCGGTGCTCGAAGGACGGGCCGAAGGGACGGCGGGAAAGGAAGGTGGAGGAGGACACAAATGTCAGGGTGTGAGAAAAAGCAGAAGAAGAAGCGAAACGAGATCGGATCGCGGCATCCGTTGAGGTTTACACAGGGAGCATCCCGAGGCGCGTTATGCTCGCGCGAAGTTCCGGCACGGCGCGGCGCGGGGCCGCCATAAATTTCACGACCGTTCTTGACGGCACGCTGCGAAGGATTTTTGTGAGGACAGACTTTCCATCTGCGACACCTTCCTCGAAAATTGCTATTTCCTTTCGCACATAATTAAGGTATTAAGTGTCATTTGACAGCTTCGTCATTGGCAACTTGTATTCATTTTATATTTACTAATTGTGCACATTTAAATGTGATTAAGCAAATGCTCGTTAAAAACGAAAGAAAATCTCAAAAAGAAAAAGTAAATGTATATGTAAAAGAAATGCCAAAACTCGCGACATCAATTCCAATAACAATCTTACAGTAGATAAAACTGTTTTCCACGGATGAGTATGTCTTAAAAATTGCGTTAGCAATGTAATTTGGCTGAATTATATCAGCCAGAATTAATGGTTCTCGAGTTTCCTGATTTTCGGCCCTCGTTTCAGTATCCATCCAACGCAGCGTGTGTCTTGGCGGGTGTCCAGTTTACGGAGGACTCTCGTAGCGAAGTCTGCAGCTAGCATAGCGCGATCTCTTAATCATGTTTCTCGGGAGAAAAAGAACAGCGCGGATGTCTTGATTACATGGTTACTTAGGCACGGGTAATATTTCATTATCGAATATCGCCGACAACTGAAAAATTTATACATCTGATTCGCAGTATAAAAGTTTTCATAATTTTGAACCTTGAACGAAACTGTATCATACTGATATCCGACTCTGCGTGTGGAATTATTTTTCTATATCCCAACTACAATACATCATTATATCACGTACAAGGAAAGACAGAGGTAGGCGAAGAGAACGGAGTCAAGGAAGTTGCGTGCGCGGCTCGTCAGAAAGAAAGTTGGCGGCAACGACGGTGTCGCGACGTCATCATAATTATAGGTATCGTGATGCGCTTGTCGACGTTACATATACGCGCGCAGATAATAAGGTAAACGTGTGCAAAATACGAAACTGCTCAACTTTCATGTTCGTTACAAATACCCATCTTGTAAACATAAAAAAATGAAAGACCTAAAGCCTTTAATAATAATGAAGGCATAATGAAGGTTTCTTATCCCAAGTAGAGAATAATTTTTCAAGTTTTAACGTACACATCAGAATTCGATACGTGCAAGGACGTGTCTTAAAAAAATTCATTTTTGTGAAGGACTGTGTATCGATTTACAAAATACGTAATTACACAACACAGATTTTTAACGTATATATTCTAATCTAAACAAACGTAAAAAGGGTATGACGAATCGGAAAAAAATGTCAAACGTGTCTTTTCTGGAACAAGGTAAGAGGTACCCCCGCAGCGTAAGAGGACCGTCATCGTCGCATCGTTCTTTTTCATCGTATCCGGCTGCGTGCTCTCATAGGCACCGAGCGTTGATGAGTCGAAGCGGGAAGATGAAGGGGAGGAGAAAGCAGAGTGTGGGCACTGTGGAGGAGCCTGAGGAGAATGGAGGGCACGAGGAAAAGAAGGAGAAGACGCGGAGGAGGAAGCAAGGAGCCAGGCCTGGCCCTTGGGATGGGTGAGACGAAGTGAGAGCGAACACGAGAGAAAGACGAACGGAGGTGGCGGAGGTGGAATTAATGCACGCACCGGGCCACGCACCCAAACCCCTTACAGGCAGCCAGCCTACTTCGTTATACGACAAGTATAAGAGGAGAGCACAGAGACTTTTATTGATCGCCTGGCAAAAACTCAGGAACCCTCATTTCGTGCTCCGTACCCCCGACTCTCTTACCGGCGAGCCTCCACCAGCCACTCTCTCCCTCTCTCTCTCTCTCTCTTTCTCTTTCTTTTTCTCTTCCTCTCACTCATCACGCTTATCCCCCTGTTCGTGGAAAGAGTGACGGGCTGTCGTCGTCGTCGTCGTCGTCGTCGTCGTCGTCGGCGTCTACGGTTCCTCCGATACTAAAGCTGAGCTGCCTCTCGATAATCTTTTACACTTAAGACCGAGGTAACCCTTTCCCTTTCTACGCAATCCACCTCGTGCACGTACTGATCCTCTCTTTTCTCTCATCCCGCTGCGACGTTCTCTCCCTCGTAGCGCTTCAAGTCTCCCTCGCAGCCCTCTGAAGGCCGAAAGCACCCGAGGCAACGTAGGTACGTGGTGGAATTACATCGGATACCAAGAGGGTGGAAGTTGGGGGTTAAAGACGAGATTCCGAATCTTAGAACGTGCACAGTAGTCCTTTTTCTTCCAACATGTCTTCCCTTTCTTTCGAAAACTCTCTTGTCTTCTGCAGCAGTTGCAAGCAGCCGTAAAGATACTCGCGAACATTCACAGTTACCTTTCTTTAATTTTTGTAAATATAAATACGCTGATAATTCAATATAAGAAACATTCAATGTAAACTACCCTTCTTTTTACTTTATCGCGAATTTAAATTTTTGATCAATTATCAAGATTTATTCGATAGTTGATACCAATTGTATTAATAGTAAAAAAATGTATGAGATATTAAAGAAATTATTATGTCGGATAAAAACTTTATCTTCTTAATCTTAGAATAATGTGTAAAAATTTATCTTTTACCGTAAGCTTATCACGCACAAAAAATACGAAAGAGATTCATATCGATAAAGTACCCAATAAAAAGGGAAAAAGTTTGTCGGACTCGACGACCGTGAAAACGGTAGATGGACGCGGGTCGCTCTTTAGAAAAGTCGAGAACAACCGCATGCGTCACAAATTCAAAGAAAAAAAAATCTTCCTCCGAAATATTTCATACAATACCGTCCGAATCACGAATCGTCCACGAATGCACTCCTGCATTCTGGATGGATGCAGAAAAGAGATGACCGGCCATCGTCGCGGCGTTCATTCGGAGCTCGCATTGTTCGTCCGCGCACGCATAATGCATAGAAATATTAGAGCTTTTAAGGTTTTAAAAACGTAAGCGTGCGCCGCGATTCGACGTCCACGTCGCGAGATGAAACAGAGGATGCAACCCTCTCCCCCGATACTCGGGAACGCTCTGTGTATCAGCGGACGGTGAAATGGGAGGAGAAGGAGAAGGAGGAGGAGGAGGAAAGGACGGTGGAGGGTGAGAAACGACGAACGGGTAAGATGTGTTTGTTCCACACGAGCTATTGTCCGCGAAGACTACCTTTCCATTGTTTGTCGCAGTCTCGCCCTCTCTCTTTCAACGGCAGCAGCCACCCCTGTCGTTCAGTATCTTACATCGCGCCCAGCTTTATTTCGAGGGTTTTGCGCCACTCCAGAGGAACGTCGGCTGCGTTCGCGAGAGCGAGAGAGACGTTCCTCACACGCTGCTTTTCTTCGGTTACCTAGCAGAATCGGGACTCCTTTTAGGATCTTGACAAAGATAGTGACTCCTCACTTTGCCTCCTGCTTTCCTCCTCATACACGTACACAGTTATATACACATACATTGTATATCAATACTAAAATTTATTAAAAAATTCTTTGAAAAACTATCAAAGATTATATGTAACTCTTATAAACTGTCGTTAAAAAGAAAAATATTACTGTATTTGCAATTTTCTTTAAACTTATCACAAAAATTTTTGCAACTTGTATTTTATTGACATAGACAATTCTTCTAATTATAAAACAATGTGCGCGACAATTCAAAATCCAGAGAGCGAATAGAGGACCTCCCTCCTTAGTTTTCCGAAGGTGTCAGATAACTGAAGGTAAGAAAAGCGAGGAACGAGCGCACCTCGCGTTTCCTGCGACCATAAATTAGTGTGTGAAGTTTTTGCGCTGCTATAGTTGCGCACGGATGCAATGCGCTTCGCAAGTCACATCCATCATCGCGATTTCGCAAGTCATGCGACCGTCGTGGTTGTCTTCTGGCGGGCAGTCGAAAAAGAATGGCGTCATTATCAAAGAAATGTTAACATATGTTCGTTGCGCGATTCGTCATATTATCGTTAAAAATAAAAACATGATGTCTTACAGCACGATTACGCAAGATACGAAATACTAATTATTAACAACAATATTTTATTATCTATTATATAATTTGTGATAAAAAAATTTATTTTAATTGCCTCCCTTGCTTCATATTATCGTAACTGGTTCATCCCTATGTAATGCATTGCGCGATTGGCTTTTTGAAAAGAACGAGAAGAAAGAATAAAGAGATGATTCTCTCTCTTCTAAATGTAAGGGTTAAAAAGGGGAATCTACTACAGTTTCCGGGGTGGACGAGAACGAAAAATCTCGATCCGGCTTGTGAATCGGGGTGAAATGCGTCGCGCATTTACACGCACACTCGCAGATCTATTTGCATGCGCACTCATAGATCTACTTACACACCTGACCGAACAAAGTACCTAGGTCGGTGCGCCTTATTGTCATACGGTCGACGTTGGCCTGCCGCTCGGGACAGAAGGACCAAATAATAATAATTAAAGTTACGCGCGCGTACAATCATAGTAATGGCCGCCAACCGGTTGTCCGCTGTGCCGCGGCCAGAAACGAGAGAAGATATCCAACAACACCGACACAGCCACCGGTGCCGTCACACTTGAGTGCGCGAACTCTCGCTAAAGACTAAGAGACCGGGGGGGAGGGGGGGGGGCGGTGGCGAGCGGGTTTGCGGGGGAGAGCGCCTTCTGGAAATATTCTAATAAGCAAAATTTTCGCTTTTGTATTTAAGAAGAGGGAAAGAAGTGATGCCGAGCGCAGTCGAGGGGACAGAGGCGCGAGGGTTGAGAGGAAATAGGAGGAAGGGTTG